>NC_081426.1:33976229-34642483 GCF_949786415.1 Peromyscus eremicus
TCATTTTCATTCAAGTGCCAGACACATGGTCCCCATCTGTGTAATCTTGCAGAAAGCAATCAAAACCCTCGTGTCTCAGTTGTGCCACCTGCGAAATGGGAAAAGTAACAAACGGCATACTGCTAGTATGATTAAAAGATTTACTGAAGGTGATACATATTAGCCTGGTGTCTACTAAACATGTCACCCAGAACAACCATAACACAGGCTCAGAGTCATGGCAAGGAAAGTTCACTCTGAGAAGTGCCTAGGAGTGATGGTCTTCATTGTCAGAGAGCTTTAGGTACAGTTATAGGCTAAATTGTGTCCTCTGAATTCATATGTCAAAACCCAAACCCCCAGGATTTGAGAGTGTAGTTGTTTTGAAAGATGAAGAGATTAGGGTGAAATGAGGACCTTAGGTTGGCCCCTAATCCAAGATAACTGGTGTCTCATAAGAATAGTAAAATGGATACCATACTCACACACTGAAGAAATGCCACCTGCGCCCCAGGAGGCAAGGAGCCTGCTGACCTGCAGCCCCACATTATCACAATCTGGAGAAAACTAGTACATTATTTAATGTCCCACTGTCTGTGGTCTTCTGGGAGAGGGGACCTAAGAAGGTACCATGATTGACAAAGTAGTTTTAATTATTTTGCTTTAAAAAAGTATTCATGCAGAGAAGCATAAAACAAGTATTGTGATCTTTGAAAACACACATAGCAACCTCCAGAGTCACCTTGGAAATGAACTGGCTGCTTAATTTGTCTTCTTAAGTAAAAAAAGTACATATATATATATATATATATATATTATACATATTCTATTAAGAAGACTACTAAGCATGCATTATTTTTAAATTGAGCTTTTTTTCTTACATCCATGGATGCTCCATGCTCTGGTACATGGGCCCATGTTTCACTTAGTATTTGCCCATGTGTTGAATGCCATGTTATGAATTTAGTGTGTTTATTCACTCATCTGTTAATAGACATTTGGGTTTGGATCTGTTGTGTATGTACTGATAATGAACACCCTCTGGCAGGCCTCTTAATACCCCACCCCAAGCTCCTCAATTATTTAGTGAATATACTTAGAAGTGAGTTTGGAAAATCACTAGAAAAAGCCAGGAATTTTCCTAAGAGATTATCCAAATGCATTCCTTTCTTCGGTGGGAAAAACTCTACATGCCAACACAATTGTCTTTTGTTCTTTTTTATGCGTTGTGTTGGGTATGTGCTTATATGTTTTTCTAGTTTAAATTTTCATTCTCCTAAGTGATAATGAGATTAAACATATTTTCATTTTCATACAGGCAGGCATTTGAAATTTCCTTTTAATCAGACATCTTCGCATGTCTTAAATTTTCTGTTGTACTGTTTATGTCTATTGGTGAGTGAGAGACCTTGTAAGAGTCTTGAAGTATGTTCTTCATTAGTTATTCCATTGAGTTTGTTTTCTCTTTGGGAATCTTTATTTTTTTTCTAACTAGTGGGGTCTCTTATTGGTAGGAATACTTAATTTTTGGCATATTTTGTTTTATCAATCTTGCTTTTCTCTGTATCACATTAAATGAATGATTCTCTGTCCAGAAAACATTAAGATATTCTCAAAAATCATATCCTACCTATAGTGCTGGGATTTTGTTTGTTTGTTTGTTTTTGTTTCTGCATCCTTCACATTATGTTTTTGGAGAGACAGGAGTTCCACCCTGTCCACTTTCGTGAACGTAGTAGCATCTGGCCAGTGTAGTAATGGCACTCTTACTCCCTAGACCTTCTTCATGAACAAACATGGAGAAGCAAGTGGCTGAAGGAGGCAAAGTTGCAGATGACCCACACCCTGAAGCTAAATACAGTTCCCCTAGCTAGGAGTACAGCAATCCCTGCAGGACTTGTAAGAATATATCAGCACAATATGGCCCCAAATTTCAAAGTGGTCTTTGATACATCGTTATGGACACAGCCAGGAGACCGCCTACCTGAACCCAGCGCTATGTAAATAGTGGCCTACTAAGAATCTTCATAGTCCTCCCAGCCTTCAACGTTACCAAAACCTGCAGCATGCTTTCTAAGTTGTTTCTTTCAGTGTAGAAATGTGGACTAGAACAGAAGCACTCAAAGAGTATTTGAGTTCCAGGCCTTTTCTTGAACCTGTCTTACTCAGTTTTTACTACCTTGTTCATTTTGTGATATTGGAGAAAACATTTTAAAGATACATTTTTTTAAGGCAGTTGGGGGTTTATAGCAGCACAAAGGGTATTAAAGTGGATGCCCTTCCATCCCTTCTCTCTGCTTGTGCATGCCACCCACTGTCAGTATCCCTGACCAGAGTGGTCCATTTGTTACAAAAGATGAACCTATGCGGATATATCAATTTTACTCAAAGGCCACAGTTACCTTAGGATCCACGGGATTAGAAGAATGTTCAATGAGATGCTCATGCCATTGTGCCTCATATAGATAAGTTTCAGAGCATTAACTATATATGAGTTTCATCCCTCCACCCCTCTAATGGCCCAGCAACTGGTAATCATTTATCTTTCTCCTGTCTCTGTGGTTTAGATATTTATGAATTGTTCTGTTATTGTAATCATATACTGCATAGTCTTATCAGATTTCTTAGCTTATCAGATTTCACACTTAGATATACACATTTAAATTTCTTCCACATCTTTTCATGACTTGATAGCTCATTTCTTTGCAACATAGACTATTACTAGCCCCATTTCTTACAATTTTTCTTATGCATTCTTTATTCATCCAAACTATTGCTTCTGCTTTCTTTTTTATTTCCAGGGTATCATGATACATTCTTAAATCTCTGTGATTTTATGGGGAGTTTGTACCTGGAATAACTTCTCACTGTTTTCTATTGGGTAGGCATCAAAGTTTAGTTTGAATTCTGTGTCACCATTGATGATCCCACTGCAGCCATAGGTAGGATTTCTTCCTAGTTTATATACTTTCCATTTTGAACATCTTATTGCATAAGTGACATTTTATTTTGATTGCTATAGTTTATAGCTATTTCCCTATAAGAGCTACATTTTATTTTTTATTTAATCATGACTCCTAGAATGTAGCCATTTTCCTCAGAGATGCTCAATATATACTCATGGACTGAATATAGGGGAAATATGTAATCTTCCTTGTTATTCTATTTGGAAAAGAATGCATTTTCAAGTTATTAATAGGTTCAGTACACCACTTTCTTATATTTTCTGTATATTATTCCACAAAAAATTCCTGAATTATTTTGAAGGTGCTGTTTGATATAATATTAACAATAACTATTTCTTTCATTTCTGAGTAATGCTCTGTTGGTTATCTGGAAAACTTGGAAAAAATAAAAGTCACAGAATCTTAAACCAAAATTCTCATGGTGGTTTTCCACATGGGCCCAGTAATGTAAAGAGAAATGGATTTCACAGAGAAATCAATGCAGTGAGTTAGAGTTCTGGACCTGGCAGGGGTGAGGGAACACAAGAACTGACCTGGCAGGGGTGAGGTAACACAAGAACTGACTTGGCAGGGTTGAGGGAACAAAAAGACGGACCCAAGCACAGCATTGGAGGGACATAGAGCAAGAGGAGTCTGGGGGTGCAGTCATGTGGTAGAAGGGGTTTCCTGAGCTCCTGTGCTATGTGTGATGGTATTATATGGTGTCATATCTGCTGCTGAATGTAAGAGTGTCAAATAAAATGAGAAGGGAAGTGGGACAAAAAACACCCAGGCTTCTCCCTGCATTTCATTCTCTGGTTTGATGAAAGCAAGCTTGCTTGAAACTCAGATGGAAGCCTTAGGATATGGAAAGCAGGTGATTTCCTTTGCTCCCTAGATCAGACAAAGGACTAGACGTAAAGAAGACTCAAGCAGGTTCTTTAGCCCCATTTGATGCCTAGTTTTCCAGGAATCTTGCCTTTCACATTGGTGACTAAATTCATGTCCTATCTCCCATTTGAGGCTGTATCTTTTTTCTCTTGCGTAAACCTAGCATCTCAAGATAAGCATGGAATAAATTCTCCCCTGTCTCTGGGCTTAAGCAGAGCTCACTCCCCAGATAAGAAGCCACATTCCTCTCGCTGGCACCCTAGCTGCCCATGTCTTAGAACTGTGTAGAGGTAATTCTCTCCCCCAGTCACTCTAACCTCCAACCTCTCGGGGACTTATTCAGAACTCATTCACCAACATGTCATGTCTTTAGCAGAAATCACTACCCAGGTTAAAGTCACATCTGCTTTCTCCAGCACTTTAACCACAGGACCCATATGGAACCTGTTCCCCAGAGCCTCAGTGGAGTTTGCTCTTTGGCTTACAGGTTCTATTTTCAGCCCTCTGTCATACTAACACTCCATGTCACAGGGCCTCACTCCCCAGGTGAGAGGCCACACCCATACCTACCTCTGGAAGCCTAACATTCCCATCTCATGAACCATGAAGTGTCTTTGTGTTCACCAGGTCAGAGGTCACAACTTATTACCCTTTGTCATTTTACTTTCACTGCCCTAGTCCAAGTGTAGCATGTCTCTCTCCTTCTTAGATCTGAGTTCACCAGATTCCCTGAAGCTGAACTCCCAGATCTTCAATATCTGCTTAAACTTCCTGCTCACTTGTCAAGTCAGAGACCACACATCTGACAATACTGGCAGCCTGCACTTCCCTCTGCCAACTCATGCAGAGTGCTGATTCATTAGACCAGAGGCCACATCTTTCCTTCTCTGAGCTGGGGCCACTTCAGCCATCACACCCAAGAGTCAGTACCCAGTAACCCCAAGATTTCACTTCCAATATCTCCCAGCTACGCAGATACCAACCATGTGGGATTAACAGCAAACAGGGACTCAAAGAGCCACATCACAGGTGGGTCAGGTAGTCACATCAAAAGCCACAACCAATGAAACATATGCAAGTCCCATTGCTAAAACAGGCAACACTACATGCCTAAACAATATATTTTATTCAAATGTCACAAGTCTCAAGCCAATTTCTAAATATTCATGTATCCATTGATAATTGCACTCTTTGCCTTATTCAGTGAAGCTTCTTATTTCTGTGAATAGGGAAGAGTACAGGGACTCACAGCTGCTCAAAGTGCTGATAATAAGTAATTATTAAATCCTCATCCATAAACAAGATGTTTATACTAGCCTCTTCCACCAAGACTCAGGAAACACTGTGGAAGAGGGGTCAGAAAGACTGTAAGAGCAAGAAGATGCATAAGAGTGGAAATGCTACCTTTGGGCATGCCATAGCCATTGCAACCATGGACTCACAGTAGCTGCACTAGGCACAAGTATGACTGGTCCTATCAATAATTATTCATGTATGAGTCAGAGGCTCATGGGGCTCCACCCTCCCTAACTATTGACTGTTATTGGATACTAGAGAAAGAAGTTAGTTTGAAATGGGAAGGACATAAGAGTGTGTGGGATTGATAGTCATCAGAATGCATTATCTGCATGCATGAAATTGCCAAAGAGTAAATGTAATTAATAAAAACCAAAGACACATTAAGCATGAACACTGGTGAATTTTACAAGGTGATAACAGCTGTGAACAAAGGGTAGAACATTTTCATATCTCAGAAAGCCCCTCATGAGAGCAAACTAAGGTCCTTAGGGTTCAATACTCTTCTGAGATCTATTTCTACAAATTAATTTTGTTTATTGTACAGCATTCCATTAATTGTATTAAATGATGTATTTTATTTTGCTGTCTTTGGCTTTGCATCATAGTTTTTGAGATTACCCAAGCTGTTTCATATGTCAGAAATGCTTCTTTATTCTTATGTGATATTTTCATCATTCCCTCATACCAATTTAAGACTATTTCTTCACTGTCTTTCTAATAGCAAGTTACATTGATTCTAGTTTTTTTATTTATTTTTTTAAATTTTATAATTTAATTTAATTTTACATATCAGCCACAGATTCCCCTCCCGCCGTCCCCCCCCCACCTTTCCCCCCAGCCCACGCCACGTTTCCATCTCCTCCAGGGCAAAGACTCCCCTGGTGATTGAGTTTAACTTGGTAAATTCAGTCCAGGCAGGTCCAGTCCCCTCCTCCCAGGCTGAGCCAAGTGTCCCTGTATAAGCCCCAGGTTCCAAACAGCCAGCTCATGCACTGAGGACAGGTCCTGGTCCCACTGCCTGGATGCCTCCCAAACAGATTAAGTTAATCAAGTGTCTCACTTATCCAGAGGGCCTGATCCAGTTGGGGGCTCCTCAGCTATTGGTTCATAGTTCATGTGTTTCCATTCGTTTGGCTATTTGTCCCTGTGCTTTTTCCAATCTTGGTCTCAACAATTCTTGCTCATACAAACCCTCCTCTTTCTTGCCAATTGGACTCCTGGAGCTTCACCTGGGGCCTGGCCATGGATCTCTGCATCCGGTTCCCTCAGTCATTGGGTGAGGTTTCTAGCACGACAGTTAGGGTGTTTGGCCTTCCTATCACCAGAGTAGGTCAGTTCTGGCTTTCTCTTGACCATTGCCAGTAGTCTATTGTGGAGGTATCTTTGTGGATTTCTGTGGACCTCTCTAGAACTTTGCTTCTTCCTATTCTCATGTGGTCTTCATTTATCATGGTCTCTTATTCCTTATTCTCCCTCTCTGTTCTTGATCCAGCTGGGATCTCTTGCTCCCGTAAGCTCTCTTTCCCTCGACCCTGGCCCTTCATTACCCCACTCACGTCCAGGTTGTTTTTGCGTCTCACAACAGAATCTACTATGAAAACATTTGCACACATATTTTGTGGAGACGTTGGGTTGAGTCTTCTAGAAGGTAATGTGGTGGATTTGGACATGTAGAAAGTTTATTAGCAAAAAGGATGACATAAAGAAAGAAAACAAAAATAGACTGGGAAGGGGGGCATGTTACACCCCAAAAATTTGACAGAATTCACTCATAGAGTCATTTAGACATTGAGGTCTCTTCATGAAAAGGTCTTGATTAGAAGTTAATTTTCTTGGTGCTGGTGAGGTGGCTCAGCAGGAAAAAAGTGTTTGCCACCAAGAAAGTTGTCCTCTATCCTTCATAGGTGTGCTGATGCACATGCACATGCATGCACACACCACACACACACACACACACACACACACACACACACACTACTGAATTTCTTAATATAGATACAATGATGTTTGTATTTACTATTCCTAGGTCCTCTTCCTTTTGCAAAGTAGGATTTTCAAACAATTTGCCCCTTGTCTCTCAGTATCCACACACCTTTCCATACATGTGTGTATAGTATGGTTCTGTCACAATTTTAGATGCAATAGAATGTCTGAGGTACTTCTCTCTTCCCTGAGTTTCACAACTTGTGACTTTCATAACTTCATAGCTGCTTTTCAGCTTTTTGCGAGGTATATCCATTTAATGCCTCTCTTTAAAGAATTTGCAATAATGGTTAGTCAAACAAAGTGAAAAACTTTAAAGATGCTAGTACTGTGGTGTGTTTTAGAAATATGAGTTATTCATAAGAAAAACTTCTAAAATATTAAAAGGAATTAGAGTGAAGGGGGTACAAGATTGCTTTTTATTCTTGGTAAACAACTATGCTGCTTTATCTTTTTGAAGTATGTGTATGTATTAATTTGAAAATAAAAATAAAATTCAATTAAGAGATGGATCTGAGCAGTACCTCCCTTATAGGTTGTTGTAAAAATGCAATAAGATACATCATGAGCAAGCGGGTAGCATAATATAGGAACTCAGTAAATGATAGCCATTTTATCTGCTATTTTTTACAGAACATCATTATAAAAACATTAATGCATTTCTAAATATAATGAGAACATTTCACCTCCCAAACACATTATATGCTGTTCATTTATCTTTGTTGTTTTATTCTGCTACACACATAATTTTACATACCAGAAAAAAAAAAAACATGTGGGTGTGCTTATACTTATAAGCATTGAATCAACTCAAAGTCTCATGTTCCTCCATGATAACTAATGCTTTATCCTCGGTTTGATCAGGATCATACATTTTTGAAAATATAATAATTTTAATTAATATGTAATAATTAGGCATGTTTACAGAGCAGTATTACATTAGAATACATATATCCAGCATCGGTTCTCGGGGACTACTTATAGATATCTGCTCAGCCACACATCTTTTTTTTTTATGTCAGGAACATGATAAAACCACTCTATTTTCCATTTTGAATATTCAATTAATTGTTATCAGCCATCATTATCATACTGGAAGTGGTGCAATTGTTACATTTCTGTTGTTAGTGTTGTAAATGGAATTTCAATGGCATCTTTAAATATATAGTGATTTGATCCTGGGATCCTCTTTTTAAATTCACAGAAATGGGATTTTTGTGGGATTGTGTGTATTTTTCTCAACCCTCTTCCATATTTCTTTCCAAAGTAGTTTTGACAATTTACATTACAAATAATTTCTAAGTGTATTGATCTCAGCAAAGGCTATAACAGCATGTCCCATTGTTACCATTTTAATTTCATGGTAAATTCTGAAATTTGATAAAGATCATATGCTATTTTCAACCCAGAAAACTGAATAACATAGCTCAATGAGTAATATTATTTATTACTGCTATTATTTAGACCTGCATTTCTCTTGGAAATTATCTGAAAATACATGCATGTTTCTCTCACTTTTAGCTAGGAACTACAGATTCTAGCTGTATTGCTCTCTCCTCACTAAAAACTCTGACTTTCTCAGTGGGAGGCTCCAAGTCCCAATTTACCCAAAGGAAGTATGTAGTACATTGCTCTTCCTCTGCCCTTTGTTTTCCATAAGCTCTGGCTTGGGTTGACTGTGAGTCCTTGTCCCTCCCGACTTCTGCCTTTGTATTACATCGTATCACATTCTTCCTACATCACATCATCTTATCATCAGCTTATCACTATCTTTTGATAATTTCTGCATTTAGAGGGAAACTTTCTGTCAGTCATGCTAGAGGAAGATCCAATCCTTTAAGAAAAAAGTGCTTTGACAAAAGAGAAGGTAAAAGAAAAATGAATTATTCAAGTCATTTTATAAGGCCAATAAAATCTTGATATCAAAACTGGATGAGGACATTATAAAAAAATAAAAATTATACACCAATCTCTTACCAACATAAATGCAAAATTCCAAAGAAATTATCATCCATTTGGGCCTCACAGTATGTTAAAAGTATGATATAACAATGAGGCCTCATTGAACTGTATAAACAATTAGTGGATAAATATCAAAATACAAAATCAATTGAATAGAAATCCAAACAGTTAACAAACGAAAGCAATGCAAAATATACAGCAGTTAATGTTTTTATCTTAATAGAGAAACAATGTGTTTGATGAGCTTCATCTACATCCCTAGCTAACAGACAAAATGGGGGCATTTCCACAATATAACCTGTAATATCTTTACGTAAATAAGTATACATAAAACATATTTAACATACTCAATGGTGAATTTTAAAAGTCTCCAGTGGTAGTATTGTGTTCCCCAAAATATTGTGCATGCTAATAAACTTATCTAGGGTCAGAGAAGAGAACAGCCACAATATTAAACATAGAGGATAGGCAGTGGTAGCACACACCTTTAATCCTAGCATTCCAGAGGCATGAATCCCTCTGGATTTCTGTGAGTTCAAGGCCACATTGGAAACAGCCAGGCATGGTGACTCACACCTTTAATCCCAGAAAGTGAGCCTTTAATCCCAGAGAGTGATGGCAGACAGCAGAAAGATATATAAGGCATGAGGACCAGAAACTAGAAGCATTTGGCTAGTTAAGCATTCAGGCTTTCAAGCAGCACAGTTCAGCTGAGATTCATTCTGGATGAGGACTCAAAGGCTTCCAGTGTGAGGAAACAGGATCAGCTAAGGAACTGGTGAGGTGAGGTAGCTGTGGCTTGTTCTGCTTCTCTGATCTTCCAGCATTCACCCCAATAACTGGCCTCAGGTATGATTTTATTAATAAGACCTTCTAAGATTCATGCTACATCTGGCGCCCAACGTTCGTGGCACTAATTCATGAAAAAGCTGCTTGCCTGTGGCCTTGTGGGCCCCAGCTCAGGCCGGAGCTACACTCAGCCGGTTGTGGTGGAGCATGCTGGTAGGATTTGCTGAAGAAGGGAGAGGCAGGAAGATCCCGAGTTTGAGGTCAACCTGGGAGTATTGCTAAGGAGAAGCTTTTGGCTGGTTAAGCTTTCAGGCTTTTGAGCAGCAGTTCAGCTGAGATTCATTCTGGATGAGGACTCAGAGGTTTCCAGTCTGAGGAAACAGGATCAGCTGAGGAACTGGCAGGATCAGGTGAGGTAGCTGTGGCTTGTTCTGCTTCTCTGATCTTCCAGCATTCACCCCAATACCTGGCTTCAGGTTTGATTTTATTAACAAGACCATCTAAGATTCCTGCTACAGTCTCCTCCAGAAATCAGGAATGTAATTAGATATTATGCATTCCATTAAAGAATCTACTCAAGCTTGCCATCGGTGCCAGCTCAGCAGAGGTCTACTTCCTCCAACTTCACTCCACAATCTAAAGGTTCTGCAGTCTACCAAAACA
The DNA here is from genome assembly GCF_949786415.1 of Peromyscus eremicus. Taxonomy (NCBI): domain Eukaryota; kingdom Metazoa; phylum Chordata; class Mammalia; order Rodentia; family Cricetidae; genus Peromyscus; species Peromyscus eremicus. The sequence goes on from NC_081426.1 coordinate 33,986,741, forward strand.
GCATCTCTGGCTGGGGACTGAGTATTCAAACACATGGGCCTTTGATTGGCAGTTGAAACAATAGCAGTGGTCATAGTTCCTGGAAGGCCGTTCTGGTGAGTTAATCATCTTCATTCCAAGGACTCAGGTTTCTCTCCACTTGTAGTTCTATCACTCACAGTGGCCCCCTCTATTCCACTATTCATCTTGTAGATGCTAGAAGAGAGAATGAATGATTGTGTGTAGGAAGACTTTGTTTTTTATATGATTAGAGGCTAGATGAGACATAATACTTCCACTTTAGTTGCAGTGGCCAAAAGTTAGTGATCTGCTCAAATGGCCAATGAATTTATGGTGGGCAGGTGTACTGACCGGATGATTGACAAATACCTGCGGTGAACAGCCCAGTAACCCCACATACAACTCTCTTCCCTTCAGGGATGCTTTCTAATGTTTTTGTTTGTTTGTTTGTTTGTTTGTTTGTTTTATTTTTTTAAAGAACCACAGAACAGCCCTGGAAAGTTTATATTCTATCATTTTAGTTAGGATGAAGATACTGCCTCACTTAACACACCAAGAGACTTGAATATTTCCGTACATTAACTGTTGTCATTTCCTTAATGAATGAATGGCATTAGTAGAATTTTTTCCCTTCTATTATGGTTGAAGAATCTGATTAAGAACTTCTACAGTTTTTGTGACCCTCCCCACTTGATGAGAGGTAAAAGTGATATTGAACCCAAGAAGTTTTACCCCAAGGCAGACTTGCAACCACAATGGGCCTTTGAGTTTGCTAGAGGGTTTATAATGTAGTACACAATGCCGCAGTTTAGCACACCCAGATAGCAGCACAGAATTCTACTCATTTGATCACAGCTTAGTCTATACACCCTGGAAATCCCTACTCTCCAAACACTGTGCTCTAAGATCTGGAGCAGCAACAGTCATGAAACTGACTTTATCCGTGATATTATGGAGCCACAATTCAGTATTCCTCTCCCATATGCTTTTAGGTTTCCCAGATAAGAAATATTCACTGATGGGGCACAAGCATGTTCAGGAAAAGACACTTGTATGATAGTTTGTGCTATCTCCTTAAGGCTCTTAGTAAGTCTTAACTGGGCTTTTTATGGCTGGGTCATCCTTCATGGAGATTTAGTCTCCAGACACTTATTTAAATACCTTCCCCAAGCTTCTGGCTGCTACAAACTTCTGGGTCATGTATCTATATATTGCTCACCCATTGAATGGCATCAGGATTATCACAGCTCCTCAACCAGCTCCCAAATGCACTAGCAAATTCTGCTTTCTGCTTCTGGTCCCAGATGATACACAATACCCCGAGTTACTGAATACACATTGCTACTTCCAACTCAATATGCTGCCAACCCCAGTTTCTTCTTTCTGGAAGGTCACTCTAATCTTTGTACTTACCTTGTTTTATCCTGTTTCCATCATGTTGCCAACTGCTACAGAATTTAAGTGCTCAGTCCCATGAAATTTTGATTGGCAATCTTCTAGAACTTTCTTTACAGCATGGTTTGATCACTTAGTCTTGCCTATTTTGCTAGCTCTGTTCAGAAGTCTTTGAGGGCAAAGAACTGTGCCTTATCAATCTCGTTGTTGTTATCACTGTGGCTCATGAATATTCATATTGATTTGTTGATTAAAAGGAAAATTAAACCAAAATTTTATGTCTCCTGTTGGTCTATGTTAAATGACTGGACACACATACCTGTGTGTGAGTACTTTCCTAGGTATTTTGTTCTTGTTATTTTAAGGTAAGATAAAAAGTTTATTTCTGCACAATTATAGCAAAAGTCCAGGCTTGGGCTGATATAGCTGTTCGACAGTGTCTTAGTTAGGGTTTCTATTGCTGAAACACCATGACCAAAAGGCAAGTCGGGGAGAAAAGGGTTTACTTGGCTTACACTTCCACATTACTGTTCATCACTGAAGGAAATCAAGACAAGAACTCAAACATGGCAGGAATCTGGAGTCAGGAGCTGATGCAGAGGCCATAGAGGGTGCCGCTTACTGGCATACTCATCATGGCTTGCTCAGCTTTCTTATAAAACCCAGGACCACCAGCCCCAGGATGGCACCACTCACCATGTGCTGGGCCCTCTTCCATTGATCACTAATTGACAAAACACCTTACAGCTGGATCTCATGGAGGCATTTCCATTTCTTATGGAGGCTCATTCTTCTCAGATGACTCTAGCTTATGTCAATTTCTATGTGACATAGAAAAATCACCCAGTAGACATAGTCATTTAAAATCCAGACCCCTTTCTGTTCTTTTTAAAATATATATTTTTATTAATTCTTTGATATTTTTGTACAATATATTTTGATCATAATTACCCCACTCCTCTCCTTAACTTCTCCAAGATACATCCCCATTTCCCTATCCCCTCAACATGCAGTGCTATTTTTTTTTTCAAATACTCTGTTGACTCCCATTTACACTATCTATATTCTTCTGAGAAGTCCATACATTGGAGTATGGTTGGCCTATCAGGAGGCACATAGTTAAACAAAACTAACTGTCCTCCCACCCCCAGAAGACATCAACTATTACAGCTTCTCAGTTAGAGGTGTGGGCCTCACTTACCCTTCCCTACTCCATATTAGAATGTTGACTAGTTTGAGCTGGTGAAGGTCTTGTGGAGGCCACCACCGCTGCTGTGAGCTCATGAATGCAGTGGGCCTGTTACTGCAGATCCTGGAGTGCTCCAGTCCTCTGGTTCATGAAATCTTTCTAATTCATCTTCCGCAGTGGTCCCTGAGTCTTGGGGAGGAGATGTTATAGAAGTCCCATTTATGGCTGAGAAAAGTGAAACTCTGTGTTCACTTTTCTCTGTGCTTGGGCCAGTTATGAGTCTCTGTGTTAACTACCATGTACCCCGTTAACTACCATGTACCCCACAATGAAACATCCCTGATGAGATCTGAGAACTGTATTAATTTATAGGTAAGGAGACGTGAATTTAGAGGGCATTTGATATTATGTCCATTTAGCAAAATAATAATAGGAGATTTACACCTTCGGCCTGTGAGCTCCCGACTATGGGTTATTGGCTGGGTTTACAGTGCCAGACATGTTTCTTCCTGTGTAGCAGGCCTAAACTCCAGTCAGAAAGCAGTTGGCTATCATAATAGCATCCATGCCTCTATTTTATATGAATGAACATATCTTGCCATGTCGGTCCTTATTTCAGTTTATAGCTGCTTAACACTATTGATAATGCTTTTTTTTTTTCATTCTCACAGCAGATTGTTTATATCTTCCAGTGATATGAGAGCTAGCCAGTAGGCAGGAAGATTCATGGTCAGGAGTTACTTGATTTTTCCATGTCCTGTGTGATGCATGTGTGTGGTGCCTTCAGCAATGGGGTCTTACCAAGAAGTTCTGATGCGATAACCATCTGCAACCAAGAGCAATGACAACAGTCTGCCTTGTTTTTTGGGGGGTCTCCATTACAACCCAGTCCTGCTTGACCAATCCCTTGAGGAGAGGTAGATATCCTAAGCCTGGAAGTGGGCAACTGGGCTTTCTTTCTTTCTTTCTTTCTTTCTTTCTTTCTTTCTTTCTCTCTCTCTCTCTCTCTCTCTCTCTCTCTCTCTCTCTCTCTTTCTCTTTCTCTTTCTTTTGGTAAGTTTTGATTTCTGGGATGAGTATAGCTCCCTTTGTAGGACATCTAATTAAACTCTTTCATGTGAATATGAATATGAAGCTACATTATGTAGGGTCCCATGTGGATTTTTAAACATCCTTAGAATTACTTATCCTTCCACCAACTCCTCTGCCCTACCCTCCCATTGATGTTTTCACCATTAGCAAAGTTGCTGCAGAAAGAACTTTCTAGACCTTTTATTTTGGTCCCTTTCAATGAAGGACTGCAAAAAGCATATTTCAAATCAACATGTACCAACACTCTGTGGATCTAATTTTAATTGTCCTCAAATTTTAAACCTTAAATACTCAACTTTTTTTCTGATGTAGCTGTTCCTTTAGTACTCCTATACATCAGTTATAGCCTGAGATTATGTATGGTTTAAATTTATTCATGACTTTGTTGTGTGAGCAGCTGTGTTGCGACTGCTCCTAGGTGAGAAAAGCCCAGTCAATTTCTTATGAATGGGAATTTGAGCTGACTTCATACTCTCTGGCTTTAAGTTTCCAAGGGCAAACCTCTGTTCTCTCAGATGAAGCCCTGGCTTCCCTGTTTATGCAGGCAGGGCATATTTCAGGCTGCCTCACAAGTACCAAGGTGGAGCAATGAGAAGAATGCTTTCTGACTAGGAAAGAAGAAACCTAAGGAGGCCTTTCACATTGCAAATTCAAATGTAAATGCTGTGCATGGAAACTCTCAGTCGCCTTAGGATGCAGGCCCAGCTCTGTCTCCAATGAAATGGTGTAGTGGACATTGCAGGGAGCTCAGATCCTTTATAAAGAAAGTGTTGGTTCAGGATCACAGGTGCTTTTCTGATTTAAAATCTTACCATTCTGAAGTTTGCATGTTGCAAGCATATTTATATAAAGATTTAAATTGTAAAATGTGTGGAAGGTACCTAGCAGGATACAGGAAATAGTGATGAGAGCATATTCCTAGGATTTGTATTTGGCTCCTGACTCTGAGACTCATAAGCTATGGGCCTTGAGCCAGCCTCATTCAATTGTATTTAAAGCCAAAGAATAACTGAATATCTCTTGGCCATCTCTTGGGTTGCACTTAGATAGTAAGGAGAGGTTCTGTTTGTGGACTTTTCTGTTCATGCCCACAATGACATACCTGGACCCTCAACCTAGAACTGTCAGCCCTGATAGATCCTGGGCTGGAGAGCAGGGATGTTTCTGGTTTTGGCTGTTTGCACAGCATCTGTGTGGCAGCCAGGACAGCTGGGCCCTTAATAAATGCTTTGGTTGATGTTCCCCTTTCTATGCCAACAGCTCAAATGGGCAATGTACAAGCATGGGGGGCTTCCATATCACTTGGCAGCTGTTGGGAAAATCCACCCCCTCTTGTTTCAGTACTCAGGACATTTTTATAGCAATTGCTGGCAGGGTGGCAATATTGGAAATAATGAAGTATGCAGCATCTCATTTCTCAAAAAGCCACTTTGCTGTCACACCCTGTAATCCCTGCAATGCGTGGGCCGTGAAATCAGCTGTGACTTTATGTTGCTGTGAAACTGGGAGCTGGGAGAAGCTGCCTCATGTTCTGTTTAGTGTTTGCTTTCCTTTGTCAACACGAACAAAAGCCAGATTAAGATTAAAGCTGGCCAAACTAGTTTCAAGTAATATGAATACACTACTTGTAAATACGTGAAATGAGTCTTATTTCTTCCAAGTAGAGCCAGCTTTGAAGCTTCTGCCATTGTCAGGAACTCCAGGTTAACTAATCTCCCTACACACCCACCCAGTACTACTGGCACCATTGTAGAACACAGGTGCACAATGATTAGGGCATTTGAGAAAGAGTACACTTTCCTTGGCCATAACAGTGGAATAAAATAAACTTTGTTCCTACTTTTTTTTGGACATTTTCTAATTTCTTAAAAATTTATCCTTTGAGAACTTCAAATGTGTACAAGGAAATGTAAGTCATAACCATCTCTATTTTCACGCTCCTCCAACTCCTCCAGGTCATCTCAACACATTCCCCTCTCAACTTCATGTTCTTTCTCTCTCTCTCTTAAAATAATGCACTGAGTTCAATTGGTGCTGCCTATACGTGCCTAGGTCCAGGACATTCACTAGCGTATGGGCAACCGTGATGGGCTGAATGAGAATGCCCCTAAAGGCTCACATATTTGCATGCTAATTCCCCAGTTGTCTTTAAATAGTTACTGAGCCTAAGTTTATAATTCTACTAAAGCAAAATGGACCAAGATAGACTGACTGAGGGGAATAAAATATGTGGATTTCCAGAATGACAGCTTAATGTATATGAGGAGGGGCTCAATGAGGAGAAAGACTTTTAGGCTGAGTAAATATAGAAATGCATTTGGAGATGTCGAGATGAAAATTCTACATGGATTCTTAAGGAATTAATCATTTCTAATAAAATAGTTTCCACTTTTGGCAGAGTTAATGGATGCTGAAGATGAGGGACATGTGGAGAGGGAAAGTATTTTTGAATTCAACAAGGCATCTGAAAAAACTTGAAGTATTTTTTTGACAATTATGTGAAAGAAATTGAAAAATAAATGGGGTGTGTACGTTTGGTCAATAATAGAAAAAGAAAGAAAATAACAAACTTCAGTACAGTCTTACTGGGTAGCAGGCAATGTTTGAAAGTTTGCATCATCTCACTAAATTCTCACTGTGGGGAGGATCCCTGTTTACATCAAATGAGAATTTCGCACACAAGGGATTATTCTATGACATGAGGCTGATGTCACTGCTGATTGAGCCCAGGACATCCAATTCCATCACTTGTGTAGGATTTCATAGCACCCTGGGTCTCTCATGTAGTCCTTGCCTTATTGGATTCTGATGCTTACTGGACGCTGGATTAGTGAACCTGTTATAGGGTGAGTTTTGCCAGCCTTCTCCCCAATTAAACTGTTAAATCTAACTGCTAATGCCTAACCCCAGCCTGCCAGACTATAACCTTGTTGGGAGCTAAAGTTTTATAGAGGCAATCAAGCTAAAGTGGAATGATTAGGAAAGAGCCCAATCTAACCTAACTGATATACTTATAGAAAGGGCAATTCTTAGACACAGAGACTTACACACAGGGAGAACACTCTGTGAAGAGAACACATAGATCATAACGATGCATCTACAAGCCAGGTACAATGGTTAAGCTTGTCAGCTCGACTGACCCTGGAATCACTTTAGAGATTAGCAGGTAAACTTTTGGCTTAGGGCTCAAAAACAATGAATCCAGTCAATCCAGAAGAAAAACTACGAACCTGTGACCCTAAACAAATCTTACTTTGTGTTGTATTCTTACGCATTTTGTCAGAGAGATGAAAGGTCTAAATGGTAAACAGCAAGAAATGCTCCAGACTCCATGAGCTTTCCAAAGCGTCTTGAGAAGCAGGAGTAGGCTCTTCCATCTAGGTGCCTACCAACACCAGAACATGAAACTTGTAGACATTAGACCTGTTTAGCAAGTAATTTCTGGTTTCTTTGTTTTTAAGGCATGATGTCTCTTGTATTTTGTTACAGCAGACCTAGGAACTAGTTTTACATGCCGAATGAGATGTGACATTCTTTCTTCATTCATCTTGCCATAAATCTGCTAAAAGACAAATAAAACTTGCAGTTTATAGATGGCAGTGTGATGAAATGGAGTGAAGTTGACAAGATGAAGCCAAGACAGGACTAACTCAACAGTAGAGTGGGACCTGGTCACACAGATATTAGACATATACAGGGATTTGCTGTCAGTCAGCATCAGTGGGCTGAAGGAACATCAGTGGCTGGAAAGGTATTACACTCTTTTGTTTCAGTCATAGAAGTCTGACTTCAGTCCAATCCCAGCAAGGCCATATCTATAGACATTATTCCCTTCTGGTGACACTTTCTAAGATGGATATGAGAAATACACGAAAGGTGGTAACTGAATAAAATAGATAGACATATTCTTATCACTTATCCATTCATCTATGCAAATTGATTGCTCTGTCCATTCCTCAAAACTATATTCAATATGATCAGTCTAAGCTGGACCAAATGAACCTACCCAAAGTACTAAAATGGGATCCTGATTTCAATTAAAAGGGTAGAACAGGAAGGCAACATTCTAGCATCATACTATCTATCTATCTATGTATCTATGTATATATATATAGAGATCTATCTATCTACCTCTTGCTTTCTCACTCTTGCTCTTTTGTGTGTTATAGTGCATGCTCATGAGTTTGTGTGTATATGCAGGAGAAGCCAGATAGGCTGTCAGGTTTCTTCTTCTTCTTCTTCTTCTTCTTCTTCTTCTTCTTCTTCTTCTTCTTCTTCTTCTTCTTCTTTTTCTTCTGCTTCTGCTTCTTCTGCTTCTTCTTCTTTTTCTCCTCCTCCTCCTCCTCCTCCTCCTCCTCCTCCTCCTCCTCCTCCTCCTCCTTCTTCTTCTTTTGGTTTTTTGAGACAGGGTTTCTTTGTGTAGCTTTGCGCCTTTCCTGGAACTCACTCTGCAGCCCAGGTTGGCCTCGAACTCACAGAGATCCGCCTGCCTCTGTCTCCCGAGTGCTGGGATTAAAGGCATGTGCCACCACCGCTGTGCAGCCAGCCAGGTTTCTTCTTCTATTGTTCTCCATCTTATTGTTTAAGACAGAGACTCTCACTGAACTGAAAGTTTGTTCTTTCCACTAGATTGAGTGACCAGGGAATTTTCAAAATCTGCTTGTCTTCATTTCCAATTCTAAGGTTACAGGAATATGCAGACATACCTGGTTTGTTGCAAGGGTGGTAGGTAATCAAACTCAAGTGTTCATGAATGTAGATCATTTGCTTCACCCACTGATCCATCTTCTCAACCTCTGTTTTATGCTTTGAATGTGGATGTGATACTTGGATGTAGACCCACAATTCAATAATTAGGTAGCGATAAATTCAAAAGTAAATCAAAATACAGTCCATGCTCCTCACCTGGAAAGCACAATAGAGCCAGCTGACCCTGTTGGTGTAGGTGTAGGTGAGCCAGCCCTGAAGTTGTGAGTATGGAAGAGCTGTCCCCATTACTCATCTGTCATATGGTGGCAATGATGGGAGAGAGATTCCGCCCTCCCACAGTGCCCATCAACATCTGAGGCAGATGGAAGAGCTGGCCCTGAGGTCACAATAGCAGGAGAGCTCTCCCTTCTTCTCATCAGCTGTAGCACTTGGGAGAGTGGCCCCTATACCTACCCTGGACAACACAATAGAGCTGTCCCTGAAGGTATAGATGTGGAAGAACCTACCCTAAGGGCCTAAAAGCAGGAGAACAGGCCCCACTCCTTGCTCATCTCTGCAAGGGGCAAAGAGTGAACTAGTCAGGGCAATGCTGGAGACCTCACCCAGGTATAGCAGAGACAAGGGGCCTTGAACTAGACCAATGTTTCTTTGTGATGAATGCCTGCATGTAAAAATGTATGGATAAAGGGGTTTACTGCGTGACTCGCTGTGTCACACTGCAGCTTCCATGAAGAAATTTTCTCCCTTTCTCCTTTCCCCCCCCTTTTTTTTTCCTTAATTTTTTTTTTTTTTTATTCTGTGGGGGAAGGATATAGGTGGGATCGTGAGGCATGATGTGAAAGACACAAAAAGTAAATTAAAAAAAAAGTCTAAAAGAGTGAATAAAAACAAAACAACAATGGGAGAGGGGCATGGAGCTAAAGTGAATGTGAGTTGCTGACATCTAACCCTGAACACCTCCAGGACATCCAAGGAAATGGACACGCAGTTCAAAGAAATGCTCCTTAAACTTTTACTTACTTATAAGTAGAAGTATTCCAGTCTGCTCGCAGATTGTGCCTGCCAGGCCTATGACAGATATTAGCATAAGAGAAAGGCTGGATGCATTTTCAGGATCTTGTGGACATTGGAAAAGGGGACCTGGCTCTGAGCTTATTCAGGAAAGATAATGAGTTTAGTTGAAGATATTAAGAATTTTTACATTGGAGTGGTGGAAACTCACATACACTCCAAGAGCCTCTCTTGTGGAAGGTCTTTCATACCGGGAGCTGACCTATTTTTTCAGAGTCTCAGGGAATAACCTTGAATGGATGGATGATTAGATGGATGGATGGATGGATGGATGGATGGATGGATAACTGTACGGATGGGAGGATGGATGAATGGGGAGGTAGGTATATGAATGGATGTATAGTAAAAAAGGACAAGACTAAGAGCCCAGCACTAAAATCTTCAGGCTGAATTTGCCATGTATAGCCTGTTGAAGATACAACAGAAATGATCTAAGAACCAAATGGTGATTTCATTACGTTTCTGTGAAAGAATATTTCACAGTGAGGTTGAAGGATTTGGACTTTGACAGCTAAAAACTACTTATTTCTACAAAGACTTGCATTTTATTTCATTAGGTGCACAATTTGTACCCACTAGAGTCACATTTTTAGGGAGAAAGCTTTAAATAAAAAAGCACTTGATGTTCAGGCATGGAGGCAGCACACTCTAGCGCTTCTAGATAATTCAGACTTCAGCAATGCATTCCAATGTGTCCAGACGCAACCGTGTGTTTATGGAGGCGGGGGTGGTGCAGGCTTGTGAGTTTGATGTGAAATATATTTTTCATATAGCTTTTAAACGGTTTCATTTGGTCTAATGGAAACACAGGGCTCAAATGTATTTCTTTTATATTCATTTACTCTCCTTCTGAAGGCTTCTCATACAGAACGTTTATATCAAGACCTGAGAGATGATAGACACACAGAATTACTTTGGGGGTGTAGAGGGTAAAAAGAATCTCCAAGAATCAGTGGACTTATTTTCCTCTGGAACACTTCTACTTCAGATTTCTGCTGGTGTCATTGGCAAGAGGATGCTTTGAGCTGCTGTAATTTTATGCCAGGATTTGAAGGAGAGGCAACCATACTTTGCACAGACACCTGGCCACTAGAAACTGCCCTCTAATCATGTGGAAACATGCACAAGGAGCATTTATAGCTGTCACAGTGCTCGCAAAAGGAGCCTGCCACCCTCTTTCTGTTTATACATAAATTATACATACGTCGTATCTGTGCAGTGGTGAATTTCCTGGAGTTTAGCACCCATGGAGCAATTTTGACACTTAAATAAACTACTTTGATCAGCTCAAAATACTTAGCTGGTAAAGAAGGAAAACGGGGAAGAGATGAAGAGATGCTTCTCTGATTATTGTCTGCAAAGGAAAGAGAGGGGCTCTCTTTCCCCAGTTATTAGCAGAGCAGGGCAGAGGGCCTGATCACAGAAGAGGCTGGGTGTACAGTCGATGTGGGTTTCTCAGCTGGGAGGAGTGTGGAAATTGCCATCTTTGCTGTAAACCAAAAGCTACCTCTCAGTAAAGTGAGAAACAAGAAGAAAGAAAAGGGAAGAGCACCATAGTGTGTACCACAATCTCAACTGTCCTCAGAGCACTGCAAAGTGTCATACAGTAACAGAAGTCACAGTGAGCTGGCAAAATGGTACATGCATGGGAAACCCACACAAGGCCCCAACATCCTCTGGGACTTATGTGGTGACATTTAGAAGAGTAGCACCCAATACCAAACTACCGATGGTAACGTGAACTCTTCGTCTGAAAGAATTACAGGAAATCCAGTATCCTTAAGCATGGCATCACCTTGAGATGCCAGACATTAAACCTTCAAATGAGACAGTCAGGGGTTCAAGCCACAGTCCCACCTCCCACTGAAGAAGAACCACTAACGCATCTCTGAGTCTTTCTGGGTTTTGTCGTATTGTCTATAAGATGGTAAAACTAATTCATTTCCTATAAGTGTCAACACATTAAACCACGCAAAATTTAATTTCTAGGTACAATATTGTTATTCAATAAATATGTGTTTATTTTCTTTTTCATAAAAAAATCTGTGACTTTAATATCAAATGATCAATTTGAGTTTATTCAGGGCTCTTTGATTAACACTGTAGAGTGTAATAACCTAAATTTTCACCAACAGTATCAATGAGCAACAGCTCCATCAATGATTCATTAAGGGCCACATGATGTGGGTTTGAATCACAATACCAACATGAACAGGAGGCCATGTGTGACTTTAGGCAAACTGCTATCTTTGTGCCTCCATTTTCTCATCTGTAAAACGGGAATGAGTATTTCATGCACAATATTATAAAGAGAATTAAATGACGTAGAACTTACAGAATTCTTAACAGATACAGGCATGAAGTAGTATTTAGATATGTTTGCTTAAATAAATTACTCAGTGACTTAGTGACAAGTATCTCATCTCACTGACAAAGCTAGACACTGACAAAATACCTTTCAATAGAAAGTTTCACTGCTTTCTATTTCCAAGGTATAGTTTTCTCCTTGGAAATAGCAGCAGATTGGGTGGTATCCTGGATCTGGGACTCTTCTCAGTGTGATTTGGTAGAAGTCAAGTTCTGTAATGGAGACAAGACTCCACTCTAATTTTCTAGCAGAGAAAAAGGCAAATGTGGTTACTTTTAGAACTCAGTAGAGTTGTATGTGAAATACTGATGGAAAAGTTCATTTATAACTAGAAGAATCAGTGGACTTCCCCTTGGAAGAAGAAAGAAGGGTCGAGGAAGATGAACTTCCAGATACAATTTGTATAATGAAGACTGAAATCAGTCAGTGCTGTTGGGATAATCACGGAAGGCTTCCAGGAGGAGGCAGCCTATCTGCTGAATGGAGAAATGGAGTGTCTTGACATTGAATGTTGAAAGGAAGAACCTAAGGATGAAGTAGACTGCCCTTCCCATGTTCCTTGATGAGTAACTTCCACACAGCTGAGCCTCTACAGAAAGGATATAACACTCATGCCTCTCAGGGTGGGGGCAGGAGCGTCCAGAAGCTATACAGGGGGGAAGACATGTGCAGAAGTCTCCCACCCAGACACTAGTCCCAAACCTGCCACCCAGGTGAGTGTCAGCTCTCTCTAGCATGCAGCTGTCAGCCTTCGGGGGAGGATGTGGCTCACATCAAACTCTTTATGTGTCCATAAACAAGAAGAAATAGCCCATTATCCTGCGTATACTCAGAGAACAAAGAATGCTTTATTGAGTTTACCTTGTTCTCGAATCATTATGTTTTCTTTCCGCAATGGCCACTGAGCTGTGTAACGGCTGGTGGTTATAGAGCACGTAATAAAGCTTATTAGTGTAATAGCCTGCGAGGAACAACAGGAGAGAAAGGTCGACACTAAATGCTCCATCAGGGACCTGAGGATTTTGATTTCAAAATGAGGCCATTGAAGGAGACATCAGGCTCTGTTTTGTTTACACTGGCACAACATTACGACTAGGCTTAGAAGAAATGCTCAAGTCCTGTGTGTCAAATGAAACATGCTGGGAGGACTGAGGGAACAAATGACAAACTGGTGTTCTGAGATATTAAGGTCCTGCCTAAGAGCCAGGGAGCTGACTTAGTCCTACCGGGTGGCAGGTGTCCACATCATTGGAGTGAATATGACATGCCAGGCTTGCTAGGGCACTGAGGCTGGGGAAATAAAATTCATCTCAGCCATTATGTATGACTTGATCGTTACACCAAGAGAGGGACTGCAGGGGCAGGACCTCCAAAGCTGGGTACCCCAAGGGTTCCATGGAACAGCTTCACATGGTGTGTGTGTCTACGGCAGTTAGGAGTTCTGTTCTTTCTGATGGTTTGCATGGGGACTGAGGTCATGCGCTGACATTTCATCTTCAGTGTGAGAATTCAAAAGGAGTGTTTTCAGGTATTTTCATTCTGCTATGCGATACCTAGAATGTGACTCATTTTCTTGGAAGGACAAAGGTAAAAACAAATTGCTGTTAACAAATTCTTGGCTGCTGAAGTCATGTTGGCTGCATCCTCACCTGATTGCTCATTGTTCTGTTTCTATGGATCTCTGAAAACAAATGCCTTTCCACCATGGGTCTGGATTGGACATGGATAGATAGGCTTCATGGCGACTGTCCTGAGGATATGTGGCTTGGGATAGATAGCATAACCCTCTAACCAGGCTTCCATTTTTTCTGGGTCCTTCTATTTTTCCCATCTAGGAAGAAGCAAGATGATGTTTTCACTTCTGAAAAGTGTGTGTGCCTGTGTAGATAACGGACATCATGGGTTAGAGGGATTACCCACAAAGTGTCATGTGCTGAAAGTGCAGTACCATTCTGCTGCTTGTGGAACACAGTGGGACTTCTAAGAGCCAATGCTTAGTGGGAAGTGATTAGGCCTTTCAGAGGAATTGGTATTTTCTATGAGAAATGTTTCCTGGATCTTGTTGTTAGGGAAAGTCTCAAATCCAGAAAAGAGGATGAGCGTATGTGTACCTGGCCCCCCTCTGAAGCCTGGTGTCTCCTCTGTAGTGGTCAAAACTCTTCTCTGCCACATTGGAACACAGCCAGTGCTGTGTATCAGAACCCCAGCACCAAGCTGTTTGACATTCTAGTTACCAAAGTCAAATAAACATGCTCAGGAGTCACAAAAGTGTCCCGGGGTCCTGGAAAAGCTAACATACTAGCCAAGGGCATATCACAAAACAATTTGAAAGGTTTCCCTTAGTGCCTTACCTTTTGTGTTGGATTGTGCTGCTGAGGATAGGGATATGTAGGGCAGTGATCTGCCTACCACCTGGCTTTGTGTTCTGGTTGTGAGTCCCTGGTCAGTTGATTTGACCTCTTCAGTTGATTTGACCTCTGTGCTACCATGTGCTCTGCAGCATGGTGTTAGTCTTGATCCCTAATACCCAATGCTCCTATGACAATCCAACAACGTCAGCTTCGGAAGTCCTCAGAAGAGCACCTAAGAGAGTGTTCAACAGCTTTGCATCTGTGGATATAATTATGATTATGGCTGTTACTGTTACTAACTGGCGCCTGCTTGGCTTCCAGCTCGCACTCCCCACACTGTGTGAAGTGAGGCATACACTCTGAACAACTACAAATTGCTTTTGCTCTTTCAAGCCATTTCACACATGTTCACAGCTTTTACTCTGCTTTCGAATCGGAGCCTCTTGTTTTCCCAATGTTCAGCGTTTCCCTTTAGAGACCAGAAAGCAGATCTCATCAGCAGTCTGGAAGATTCAGGGAAACTGAGAAATGCTGGGATCTCATTTTCACGATACTCCCCTGTTCCTGTTCTGTTTTCTGTGTTCTTTTAACTGGGAAGGAGCTGGGACAGCTGAGGGACAGGAGAGAGTGGAGCTGTGCTCTGCCATCCTGGGAAGATGAATTGTTTCTTTCCATGTTTTAGATGCTGTGGCTGCCTTCCTCTTAAATGGGGCATGGGTTCAGAGCAAAGCAGAGCCCCTGATGTGAAAACCTGAGTTCCATAGCACTGCAGGAGGAATTCAGCATGGAAGCCCTGCAGAGTCCTCTGGGGAGAAGACAACACCCAGCTGAGCTCAGCTGGGAGTCTGGGAAGCAGCTGATGATTCTCACCCGCTGTGGATGCTGGTGGCTGGCACAGCCTTGGGCTCTGAATAAACACAACAGTCCAGAGCAGCTTCCAGGAAGGGGTGAGAACCAGCACCCCTTTCCACAGTTTCAACAGCTGTCAGACCTTTGAAGGTCATATAGTCAACACTTCATAAGAATTTTGTATTTTACTTGCTAAAGTAGAGGGTACTTGTGATGGTCAAGTTTGCTAGTCAACCTGATTGGAATAAAGCATGCCTATCTGTGCAGGCATTTCCAGATCCTATTAGCTGGGGGTGGGGGTTACTCTGAATGTGGTTGGTACCACCCCATGGGCCCTGGCCTGGTGTTCTGAACCAAAACCAAGAGTGAAAGGACAAAGCCATCTGAATGCCAGCATTCTCTTCTCTCCTTGATTCGCCCAGATGTGAGTGAGTTTCTACCACATCCAGGAGCAGGTCCTGTTACTATGGTTTCTCCTGAATCGTGAGCTGGAATCAACTTTTCCTTTCTAAAATTGTTTCTTGTCAGGTATTTGGTCACAGCAAATGAGGAAAGTCACCAATGAAGCAGTGCTTCAGCAGAAGACCAGTTTGCACAGAGGTCATTTCTAAGTGGAAGTCACTAGGTAAGAGAATGGAATGACAAAGGGTCATATACAGCCATGTCAAAAATAAAACACCTTCTCTTATCTGTACAGAGAGTTATGACTAAATTCACCACAACAGCGAGCATTAAATGTGAATTATAGGGACATTTCTAAGGGACAATGCACACATGTGGTACGTGAGGTAATAAAGGTCCAGGGTGGGGTGGCTGAGTTCCATAGTCAATTCCTCCCCTAATAATGTGACCATCCTAGGGTTCCCATACTCCAGTGTCCTTCTCTGTGTGAAATGGGGGCATCTGTGTACCTTCTCTCATGAGGCAGACTTGAGACCTCACATGGGAATGTATGTAAGATATACAAAGCATGTTTACTCTTCAGGTATGCTATTGGCTAAAGCTACCCTAGACAGATATTTTCCAGTAGTTCAATTTGATGCTTAAATCTATCAGTGAGACAGGGAAGTTATTCCCAACCCTAGACTCCCATGTTGTCATCCCCTACTTCTGTCAGATTTTCTTGGTGATCTTTAGTGCTACACAAGTTCATGTTTTCATCATGAAATGGGTTTGTTTTCATAACATTTATGAAAAATCTAACAAGTTTATGGGTTGGCTTTGTCAGAATGAGTTATGATGCACAATCTGAACTATTGAAAATTTCTTTTTTGGTAAATCCTCTTCAGGCCCCTCCTATTTCCACACTATGGCTTGGTTCCATCTTTTTTTTTTATGTTTGTTACTTGGGTAGTTCTTAATTAGGCTTGAGAAGAAGAATATTTTAGAACTGAAGTCTTTTGCTCATCATGAGGAAAAAATTTAAAGATATGAGAGTCAATTAAGCTAATGCAAACATCCTTAGTTCTACCACATTCCATCTACAATGGTAGGTACTCCACTTTGTGGAAAGTGTGGAGTCCAGAAGTTTGCTCCCTCATCTCAGCTCACCTCATGTGTGTACATGGGCACACTTCACTCAAAATGTATCAGGGAATGTGCACTTATTTTCTGAATGCAGCAACACCCACTTATTAAACTCTACATCTTTCACACTCTACTTGATACATAAAGAGTATTGCCAAGTGTATGTTAATGAATTGACGGCTGAGTGACTGACTGCAAGTTCCATTTATCTGAGTGCTGAGAGAAACAGCGAGAGTTCAAGAAAAGAAAGCAGGCAAGGCAGAAGTGCAAGCACCAGGGCTTATTGAAGGAACACGTAAAGAACGTGGAGGAGGGATAAGGACCAGTGGGGACAGCCTTCCACCATCAACGATGGCCGCACCTGCGAAAGCAGAGGAACAGGATGATTACGCTAGACCAACCTCAGCCATGGCACAGTGGTCTTGCAAAATATGAAGTACTGTAGATACTCCTGGGCTGCAAGTACCATGTGAGACGCTGCATACAAGAACAGAACCAGGGCCTTGTCACACTTGATCACTGGTTGGGCTCAGATTGAAGACAGTATGGAATGGATATTCATGGAGCTAACTGGATACAGCTGGAGCTGAGTGGATTGCCATACTACACTCCACCAGCTGGCTATTCTGGAAGCAGATTTGAGTAGAGTATCTTCATGTCCCTCACTCTGTCTCAGAGTCAGACAGCTATACTTTCCACTAAGTTCACAAGTCCCTACTCTCAATGGTGATGTTCCGACCTTGTGCTCAACAGTTCTTGAATTGTCTGGCTGATCTCCTGTCACCACAGACTGGCCTCCCTGAGAAGGCCTGGGTCCATCTGTGAAGGATTGAAGAGAGTATCACATTCCACTCTTGCCTCCCTGCTGTAGATTCTTTACTCCTGTGGATTCTCTCTCCTCTTCAGTCCAGGGAGTCTAGGCCTGATTTGAACTCCTGGAGTGGGACAAAGAGGTGAAGCTTTTTTATTTTTATTTAAAAAAAAAACCATTTATCTATCATCTATCTATCTATCTATCTATCTATCTATCTATCTATCTATCTATCTATCTATACTTATTTATTTATTTTACATCCCTGCCACAGTTTCCCCTCCCTCCTCTCCTCCCACTCCCTCCTCACTCATTCCTGCTTTCCTCCCACCCCTCAACCCACTCCTCCTTTATTTCTGTTTAGGAAAGGGCAGGTCTCCCGTGAGTATCAACAAAACATGGAATATCAAGTTGTAGTAAAACTAAGCACCTCCCTGTGTATTAAGGTTGGGCAAGGAGACCCAGCATGAGGAGTAGGGTCCCAAATGCCTGTAAAAAAGTCTGAGACAGCCCTCATTCCCATTGTTAGGAGTTCTGCCAGAGGACCAAGCTACACAACTGTAACATATATACAGAGTGCCTAGGTCAGTCCCATGCAGGCTCCTTCATTGTTGATTGAGTCTCTGTGGCCCCTATGAGTCCAGGTTAGTTGATTCTGTGAGTTGTTTTGTGGTGTCCTTGACCCTTCTGGCTCCTACAATCAATCCTTTCTCTCCCCTGCAGGATTTCCCAAACTCTGCCTAATGTTTGGCTATGGTTCTGTATCTGTTTCCATCAGTTGTTGGATGAAGTCTTTCTGATGACCATTGGGCTAGGCCCCAGTCTGGCCACAGGGGACAGCCAGTTCAGGCTACACATCTGCTATTTCTAGGAGTCTAAGCTTGTACAGGATTGTTTTAGCTATCTTGCGTTTTTTGTTTTTCCATAAGAAGTTGAATATTGCTCTTTTAATGTCTTTAAAGAATTGTGTTGGCATTTTAATGGGGATTTCATTGAGTCTGTAGATCACTTTTGGTAAGATTGCCATTTTTACTATGTTAATCCTAGTGATCCATGAGTATGAAAGATCTTTCTATCTTCTGATATCTTCTTCAGTTTCTTTCTTCAAAGACTTGAAGTTCTTGTCATATAGGTCTTTCACTTGCTTGGTTATAGTTACCCCGATAAATTTTATATTATCTGAGGCTATTGTAAAGGGTGTTGTTTCTCTGATGTCTTTTTCAGCCCACTTATCATTTGTACATAGGAGGACTACTGATTTTTTTTTAAGTTAATCTTGTATCCAGCCACTTGACTAGAGGTGTTTATCAGCTCTAGGAGTTCTCTGGTAGAGTTTTTGAAGTGGCTTACATATCCTATCATATTATCTACAAATAATGATACTTTGCCTTCTTCCTTTCCAATTTGTATCCCCTTGATTTCCTAAGTTGTCTTATATCTAGCAAGAACTTCAAGTACTATATTGAATAGATAGGGAGAGAGTCGACAACCTTCTCATGTTTCTGATTTTAGCGAAATTGCTTTGAGTTTCTCTCCATTTAATTTGATGTTGGTTATAGGCTTGCTGTATATTGTTTTATTATGTTTAGGTGTGTCCCTTGTATCCCTGATCTCTCCCAGACTTTTATCATAAAGGGGTGTTGGATTGTGTCAAAAACTTTTTCAGCATCTAATGAGATGATCATGTGAGGTGATGCCTTTTTAATAGAGCAGTCACTCCCCTTTTTCTACCCCTCCATTCTTGATTTTTGATATGTGTGTCTAGATGTACACAGCATCTTAGTTTGACCATTTATTTAACACTATAATATATCAGATTCTACTGACTACAGCTGCGGAGGAAATCTTGGTTTCCACCTTTGCCTTTGACAGTCGTTTCAGAAATCATCTTACCCTCTGTCTGCTAGCACCTGCTATCACTTCCCTCTCATTTCAATATCTTTTCATTCCCATGGTTCCGGCAAGCCTAGCTCTGAGACTGCCCCTGTGCTCCATCCTGTCCCATTCTCAGCCTACAGAGGAGAATTACCACTGGGTGTTGGAGAGAGGCTTCCAGCAGTGCATTCCTGGGGCCTTCGTGGATGCAGTGCCTTCTGGTCCCCACTGTGGAATAAAATACTCTGGAGGGTTGTGCAGCTTCATATACTATATTGAATCAGCATGCTCACTTACCCCTGCCTGATCATTTTCCCTTGTACCATCTGCTAAGACAACTCAGGCATTCCCACAATGTTTAGTTTGGGCCAACTCAATAGTCTTTATATTATCTCCTTGAACAATTTTTGGCAGGAAGTAAAATTCAAAGTACAGAGAATTTGCCCTCAATTAAAAAAAATTACTTCTTAGAGTTTAATCTTGACCCTGCAATGATGTATGCTTTAAATTCATCACTGGCAGTGTGCAATAACCCTTATAGCTTCCAAGCAAGGACTCCCATTCCTTCTTTATCAGACTGAGTACATCCCTATTGAATGATGATAGAATTCATAACGGAATCAGTCCTGCAGCAGGGCCAGGCTTATAGTTAAGGTGACACAACCCCATCATACCTAGGAGAATAGATACCCACAAACTGAGAGGGTTAAGAGGGGTTCTGGACTCTAATCTATGGATATTCCCGCTTTCTTACTTTGAGTAATGGCAGTATTGTCTTTTAACAGACCACTTGTTTCTGCCATGTGAAAGGACATTTCTATTCCCAGGTCTCTATAAGAGGCAAGAAAGATGATCAGCTCCTGAGCAAATGTTTTCTTTTCACAAAGAGCTTTGAACCAATTAGTGCATCTATCTCAAGGTGGTCATTTTTCATGCCATGCAGTAGAAGATATGCTGTGGATGATTGATTGATAAATAAAACGCTGATTGGCCAGTAGCCAGGCAGGAAGTATAGGTGGGACAAAGAGAGAGGAGAAGTCTGGGAAGTAGAAGTCTGAGGCAGAGAGACTGCCAGCCCCCGTGATGAGAAGCAACATATTAAGGTACCAGTAAGCCACGAACCATGTGGCAACTTATAGATTAATAGAAATGGGTTAATTTAAGATATAAGAACAGCTAGCTAGAATCCTGAGCCGTTAGGCCAAACAGTTTAAGTAATATAAGCGTCTGTGTGTTTATTTTATAAGTGGACTGTGGGACTATGGGGGCTTTGCAGGACCTGGAGAGAAACTCCAGCTACAAAACTGTGTGTCTTTATTCTGCATTTTAGGGTTACAAAGTTTTGCAGCCCTAGCCCTGAGCTCAGCTTGACAGACCTGTCTTGATTAAGCATAGCTGTTGATTCTGACCCTCCATTGCTGTATCCATGTATATATATATATATTTCCATTACTTGAAACATCAGATTTACAAGTGTGCTCTCTTTATCAGGACCTGGTTCTAAGTAACCAGAAATGAAATAGCCCATAATAAGCTGCTTCATTGACCCATAGACTTCCTGTATCTCTAGATAACTAAGAATGGCATGCTCTTAAAAATGGAAAAAGGTATGTCCAGGATGGGGGGAAGGCAGGAAAGCACATATAACATGAAGCTGGGAAGGAGGAACTGGGTTAGAAGGGTACAGGGTCAGGGGGGTCAGGAGTATAGGGAGAAATAGAGAATGGAGAATCAACAACATCAAACTGTGTTTCTAAGTACCAAATTTGAATTCTAATACTTTGCATTTAAAAAATTATTAACAAGGCCAGGAGATAGTGGCACATGCCTTTGATCCCAGCACTTGGGAGGCAGAGCCAGGCAGACCTCCATGAGTTTGAGGCCAGCCTGGGCCACAGAGTGAGTTCTAGGAAAGGCGCAAGGCTACACAGAGAAATCCTGTCTCAAAAAACCAAAAAAAAAAATCATTAATAATAAGAAATAAAGTTTCTTCTTTAAAGAGAGAGCCACAGGGGTAACATATTTATGTAGGGCCATTGTTACCTAGATTAATTTTTCAAGATCTCAGAGGTAACTGCTCCAATGGTCTAGAGAACCCTGACTATGGCTTAATCTGGCAAGATAACTTGGCATTTATCCACAGGGAACAGGTTGTGAAAACATGCTAAATGCAGCCGTTACAGAATTATGGAGATTTGTGTCTATATTTTCAAAGAAAACTTCAAAGGTCAGTCAAAATATACTCCTCAAGCAGGTAATGTGTGAACATTTGAGGGTGAAACCCACCTTACAACGGAGACTCCAAGATGTTGCGGATGCCAGGAACAGAGGGCATCAGCCAAAGAAAGTTATGGGTGCTGAGTGGAACTATTCCAACAAAGAGGCCATAGGGATATGACTGGGAAGACATTAGGGTTGGGTCTTCCCAAGCCTGTTGGAGCTCACATGAAGTTGGATGTGATGCTACACGATTTGGTGTTTACTCTGCTGGGTTTGCATATTACTTGGGTTCCAGTCTTTCTTTTCTAGGATTCCCATCATCCTTATTGTGAATGGCAATGTTACTTGGTGCCATTGTGTGTTGGAAGTATGTATTTTTATTTTGTAGAGGCTCCAAGGCTAAAATTTCACTGCAAATATCAGTTTAGTATCTAAAATTGGGCCTTTGAACAGTATTGAAACTGTCAATGCTATGGGAACTCTAACCATTAGATGAAATATACTTGGTCATGATTCTCTCTAGTCTCTAGGGGCACTGTAACATGAATCTTAAACGATCTTATTAACAAAAAACCCGGAGGCAGATATTGGGTTGAATCAGAGAAGTAGAACAAGCCACAGCCAACCTTTTTGTTTGTTGGTTTGTTCTTTTGTTTTGTTTTGTTTGTTTTTTCTTTTTTTTGTTTTTTGTTTTTCTATGTATCTTTGGAGCCTGTCCTGGAACTTGCTCTGTACTGAAAGCCTCTGAGTCCTCACCCCTGAGGGTCTTAGCTGAACTGCTTAAAAGCCTCTAGATCCTGGGTCTTCATGCCTTATATACCTTTCTGCTTCCTGCTATCACTTCCTGGGATTAAAGGCATATGTCCTTCCCAAACAAAGACATGAGATCACAAGTGCTTGGATTAAAGGTGTGTGCCACCACATCTGGCTCTGTTCCCAGTGTGGTATTGAACTCACAGAGATCCAAACGGATCTCTGCCTCCCAAGTTTTGGGAGCCCGTTCTCGGGTTCCTCATGGCTTTACCCAGCAGGTCCCCATAGAGGATGATTAGGACCACGGGCCTAAGTGCAGATGTCTGAGATGGTCTGCACTTGCCTGTGCTGGGGGAGGAGGTCTTTTGCTCCACCCCTTGGCGTCTCTATAAAAACCCTGGGGCAGAGACAGTCGGGCCGTTGGAAAAGGTTCCAGGCCCTCTCGAGGCTATCCTTTATTTTCTATCTGTTTATCTCCCCAAGATTCTCCGCAATAAATCCTTCTATCTAATATTTCCTGCTGCTCACACTCAAGAAAACTCTGGGGAACTGTGGGGGTGGTTGGGTAAACGCCCCACACCAAGTGATAGGATTAAAGGTATGTGTGCCACCATTTTCTGGCCTCTATGTCTAATCTAGTGGCTGTTCTGTTCTCTGATCCCCAGATAAGTTTATTAGGGTACACAATATATCAACCACAGGGCAGAATATTTTAGTTGAATCTGAAATATTTGCTACAATCTCACTTTTGAACACTTGGCTCCCAAATAGTGACACTATTTTCAGAAGTTCTGGAAACTTCTGGAGTTAGGGCCTTGCTGAAGAAAGTGAGTCACTGGGGCGGGGGGCAAGTCTGTGAGAACATGTCAGGCCTGCCCACTTTATGTCCCACTCATTGCTTCTTGATCTGCTATGATGTACACAGATTGCTATACATCCCCACTCCCTCTGCCATGAACTGAGCTATTTTGCCATGCTTCCTCCACCTGGGTGGACCGAACCCCCCTGAAAGCAGGAATCAAATATTCCTTCTTTTTATTGTTTTTGTAAGGTATGATGGTCACAACGTTGCAAAAGCAACTCTTCTAATTGCCTATTAGAGACATTCCACATGTCACATATCAGCACTAGGATCCACACCAAGCCCGGGCAGCAGTTATGAGCAGCACTTGAATAGCATACCTCTAGCACAATGTGAGGAAAGAGCCAGGCATGCACCAACTGAGACTGTCAGTCAGCAGCATCTCACTATTCCTCTAGCAAATGACCTGAACAGCACCTTGGCTGACTGCCTCACCTACTTTTGGTAGCAATCATTCTATCTTAAATAAGCCACTGTCTCCTAAAATGGGCCATGAAGATTTTCCCCCAGGACTGTGTAGGAAGTACCTGAAGATGGTCAAGTGTTAGGTTGATGCTTGTCTTTCCTAGCAAAGCTTCCATCCAATTGATGCTTCTCAGGATGATGCTCATCCACCACACTCCAGAGCAGCACCTGCCCCGAGTGACCAGACACTCCACAGACCCTTTAGTTATGCAAGCAGATTGTGTTTGCCTACTTCATGCATGGAGAGACATGGTAATGGAAGGGAGGAGGGCAGGGCATACATCAAGGTGTGGAATGTATTTATGTGGATGTCAAAGGCAAATTTGGCGAGGGATATTTAAGTTCAAGTGGTGGGAGTCTCTATTAAGATCTGTTAAATAATAAAGACACTGTGTCCCTTCTCCACTTACCGATGGTGATTAAATTACCCAGAAGATGCAAGGGAGGACAAGGAGTATGTCACTGAAAAGCTACTGTGTGCCAGGGATCAAGTTAGATGGTCATGTGTGCATGCAATTTTACCCTCAAACCTCATTATAGCCTGAAAAAATGGGTACTAGAATTACCTTTAAAAATAATAGAAGAAATTGAGACTCCAAAAGCTGAATTGAGCCCGCTGAACTCTCTTAGCACATAAATAGTGATGTAGAAAAGATGAAACAGCTTAACTTTCTCTGGTGTTTATGTGCATGCATTTTAAATTATAAATGTAGTTAATCACAATCATGAAGTGCTAGAACTTTAATGAAACATCAGGTACCATACTGTAGATCAGGAGTTGAAAAATGTTTCGGTAAAAGGCCAGATAGTAAATATTTCGGGTTTTGTGGACCAGAAACCTCTGTGACAATTGCCTAATTCTTCCGTCATCAGGTTTAAGCAGCTGAGGACAATATGCAAGTTAACAGACATAGCATAATTTCACATATCAGCCACGGATTCCCTTGTTCTTCCCCCTCCTGCCCCCCCTCCCCGCCTTCCCCCCAGCCCACCCCCCATTCCCATCTCCTCCAGGGCAAAGACTCCCCTGAGGATTGAGTTCAACCTGGTAGATTCAGTCCAGGCAGGTCCAGTCCCCTCTTCCCAGGCTGAGCCAAGTGTCCCTGTATAAGCCCCAGGTTCCAAACAGCCAGCACATGCACTGAGGACAGGTCCTGGTCCCACTGCCTGGACGCCTCCCAAACAGATCAGGCTAATCAAGTGTCTCACTTATCCAGAGGGCCTGATTCAGGTCCAAATAAAAAACAAACACCCTACACTTGTAAAACCTGGCTGAGGATGTGAAGGCTCACAAGCCAGAGTTTGCTGACCTCTGGTTAAGATGAAAGGAATACCATGAGATGGTAAAGATGGCTTGCTTGGTACAGGGTGGAAGAAGAGGTGCCTTGAAAGTTGTCCTCCACCTGTGTGCTTTGGTGTATGCCTCTCCTTTTGCTGCCCCCCCCCAAATAAATAAATGTAAAACTAAGTAATGAAAACCATCATTGCTTTGGTGAGATTAAGTGACTTACATGAGGTCATATTGAAATGACTGGTGAGGCCAGTGTGAAAAGCATGTTTCATAGTTCATTTTAGCCGAGGAGCCCCCACCTGAATCACGCCCTCTGGATAAGTGAGACACTTGATTAGCCTGATCTGTTTGGGAGGCGTCCAGGCAGTGGGACCAGGACCTGTCCTCAGTGCATGTGCTGGCTGTTTGGAACCTGGGGCTTATACAGGGACACTTGGCTCAGCCTGGGAAGAGGGGACTGGACCTGCCTGGACTGAATCTACCAGGTTGAACTCAATCCTCAGGGGAGTCTTTGCCCTGGAGGAGATGGGAATGGGGGGTGGGCTGGGGGGAAGGCGGGGAGGGGGGGCAGGAGGGGGAAGAACAAGGGAATCCGTGGCTGATATGTAAAATTAAATTAAATTATAAAATAAAATTTTTTTTTAAAAAAGCATGTTTCTTTCCTCCCAGTGTAATATCCTGAACCAATCTTTACAGACTCATGTTCTGCGGTAGGAACTCAGGAGAGATACTTGAGAAAGGATGAAGGAACACGATACCTCCATGCCTTGAATACCACAGAAAGTGGTCTCGGGGCAATGGTACACTTCTGCATGAATTTGGCAGTGATGAATTGAGAATGTTAGATAAAAGACTTAAGAGACCATTGTTTAGAAGTTCTACTGGTCCTGATGGTGACCCTAAGAGTGGAGTTCTGTGACAGGCTTCATGTAGGATACTTGCTGTCACAGAGGAAGAAACCTCAGGCTGCCCACTAAGAAAAGGAGGTGGGGCTTCACAGGAGGGTAGAAAGCAGCAGGGTAGCACAGTGGAATTAGGAGATTGTCACAGTTTGTGGTCTCCATGAATGAGGTTGCTGGGCCAGAGAGCAACAGTGTCCTACAATTGTCTGATTTCCGGGCCTGATAAACTGAGATGGATGGCTGATTCCCAGGGTGAGCCTGAAGCCATACACCTGGCTTGGGAAACATGGCTGTGGCAGTCAGCAGAAAGGGCAGATGAGAGTGAGACCAAGAGTCAGAGGAAAGCTGGAGGAGAGAATAGCAGTATGGGAAACCAGCCCAGGGGGGAGAAGCCCAGGGGAGCAGTTAGCAGCAGCTCTGTGCTTCTGGCGAGGTGCTTCTTTTCAGTCAGCTCTGTGCACATCTTCAGATTCCCAAGCAGGTACCACTTCTCAGCAAGTGACCTTCTGCTCCTATTCCATGCTACTGAGCTTAGATCTTTCTCCATGTTCCCCCAGTATCTGAGGGTCTCCTCACCACTACTGTGCTGATCTGTCTGATCTTTCCCCATCTCTCATGAAGCTCTGGATTCCTGGGGTCAGAAGTTGTCCTAGAGGGCAGTTGAGACGGCCCAAAGGTAAAGGAACTTGCCAAAGAAGTCTGATAATCTAAAGTTCATCTTCATGTCCCATGGTGGAAGGAGACAACCCATTCCAGAAAGCTGTCTTCTGATGCCCTGCCTCATATCCACACCATAGCACATGTACACACACACACACATACACACACACACACACACACACACACACACACACACACACACACTGATGGTAACAATAATAGTAGTAATAATAAAAACAAATTAAAGTTAAAAGAAAGAGGTGGCTGTCTTAGTGTCTTAGTTAGGGTTTCTTTTTTATTTTTGGTTTTTTGAGACAGAGTTTCTCTGTGTAGCTTTGTGCCTTTCCTGGAACTCACTTGGTAGCCCAGGCTAGCCTCGAACTCCCAGAGATCCGCCTGGCTCTGCCTCCCGAGTGCTGGGATTAAAGGCATGTGCCACCACCGCCTGGTTTAGTTAGGGTTTCTATTGCTGCAATGAAACACCATGACCAAAAATCTAGTTGGGGAGGAAAGGGTTTATTTGGCTTATACTTCCATGTTACTTTTCATTATCAAGGAAAGTCAAGACAAGAACTCAAACAAGGCAGGACCTGGAGGCAGAAGCTGATGCAGAGGCCATGGAGGGGTGCTGCTAACTGGTTTTCTTTTCCTGGCTTTCTCAGTTGGCTTTCTTATAGAACCCAAGACCATCAGCCCAGGGGTGGCACCACCCATAAGCTGGGCCCTTTCCCATCATTCATTAAATAAGAAAATGTCTTACAACTGAATCTTATGGAGTCATTTTGTTAATTGAGCTTCCCTCATTTCAGATAACTCTAGCTTGCATCATGTTGACATAAGACCAGCCAGCACAGTGGTCTAACATATTCATTGTTGTCTGACCCCTCCCTGGCTACAGACAAGATATGACCAACTGCCTCACATTTTGGTTTTCATCCTTCTCTGCCATGCTAGACTATACTTTCAATTGGTGAGCTAAAATAATGTCAACGAGGAAAGAATTGTGTTCTAGAATCTCTATAATATATAAATGTATAATATATAAATGGGTACATGTTAGACTAGACAATGGGGAGTGAACACTGAGGAGAAACACCCATCATCTCTGTTGAGGATGCATGCGACTGTGATCTCCTTTACTTTTCAGTAGCCTCCCCCCAGTTGGATTTTATAGTCATTTCAGTTCTGAAAACAGGGGAACTGAGATCTAGAGAGGTCAGGTCATCTTCTGAATGTAGAACCAAGATCACAGTGCAGAGATGACATTTGATGTTTTAGACTAATTCCAAGTGGAAGATTCACAGAAGTGGATGGGGCAAGTGACCAATGCAAGGGCTTTGTGTTGGTTTCTAGAGGGAGACAAAATTAAAAAAGGAAATCATTGAACACTTGTGAGAGTTCTCAAATGATGTACTCTTGAGGATTTTTTTTTCTGGTCAGCAAAAGGGAAGATTGCTTGGAATCATATCTATAGGATCCAGTGCCTTGGAAAAGTTCTTACAAAACACACGCGTCATGATTCAGAGGGTTGGTCAGTCATCAAGTCCTCAGAAATTGCCCAAATATCTCTATCAACAGCCATTGGGTGGATTAAACAAATTTCTAGTCTCTTTGGCACAGTTTTCCATTAAAACATCACTGGCTGGAAGCAAATTAGAGAATACTCACAATCGCCCATCTACTTATCTGTCTGATAGCTAGACAAGCCCTGAATCTCTTCAAAAATAAAGTGGCCTAGCCAGACATGATATATTGACATTTTTCCTCCCAGGAAACTGGAAAGGAATGATCAAAGCACAAACATTGTGAGAGTCACGGTTTTGAACACTGTGTAATATTTACTTACCAAGGTTAATGTTAATGTGCTGATGAGTAGAGAAGCTAATCTTGTCTCGGTTGGGAGATCCATACAGGCTCCTGGGCAGAGTTCCCCATCACCACTCTTTGATGTATCTGCAACCTGCACTTTCGTCTGGACACCATTTTCATGATTTTTCCATTCATTCTTGCTCACGAAGCAGTGTTAACAGCACATCTATGACTCAGCTATCCGGTCGCTCTTGCATCCTGTCTTCCATTCTCAACATACTCTAGGCTCCCTGAGAACAGAATAAATTATCCCCGAGTGCCACATGAGATCAACTTGACACTGTGGGGCTCAGGTGTATCAGGAGAAATTGATAGAGAAGTTTATTCTTCTTGATTTTTCCCCTCAGAACAGCTATTTGTATCCTGGGATAGTAGATTCAAATGTTTGTCTATTTATGATGATGAGTGGCTTATCCTAGTCTACGACTCTGATCCTCTCCATTGTTTATTTAGTTTTGTATCAGTTTCCCAGATATAACAGTGTAGTGAGGTGCTTGTCTAAAGTCTGGCTGAAGGGAGATTGGTCCCCTGTATGAGTGAAACTCCCAGTTGTTTGTGGCCACACTACTTTCCTATGAAAATATTAGAGAACAGAACCATGACACCTGATTTTGTAGCTCTACATATCCAGAATCTAGTAAAGGGATTGTCTTATAGCAGGGGCTCAAAAACGATTAAATAAATGAATGAATATCTGGTTGATTCTACACTATATAGAATAAACTGGCTAGAATCGAAGAGGAATGCCAGGAGGTGGTAGGAAGGCTGTGTCTACTCCAAAAGGATTGATTAAGGAGGACTGCTCTTCCAGGGCAACCATGAGAATGATATTTTTTTTATATCTCTCTAGCAACATTGAGTCTCACCGATTAAAACTTGTATTCCCTGTGTTGGTGATTTTTGTTGCACTCTATTCTATCAACAAGCCCATCTTGATACACGGTTGTCAATCTAAGTTTGTCTGTTCTGACATACAGATTTTCCCAGCATATTTTTATACTTTGGAGATTTTAAAAAGTTTAGAGACAATGAAGGTAAAAAGGAAATGAAACTCCAGCAAGCCTTACTGTTAGAATGAGGTATGAGTCTGAATCTGAGCTCTGACATTTGCCAATTGATGGCCTTTGCAGCACAAAGGGGGCTTCTTTTTATGATAGGGACCACACTAATTCCCAGAAAATACATGTGTTGTGCCATTATCATAAGATCTAATACTTAGTAGGTATTCAGTGTGTTTTATAGCCTCCTCTATCTGCACTTTTTCCTTTTACACAAGTTTTACAATATAGACCGTGATGGCCAAGTACACTTAATAGCCATACTTGGCCCCCCAAGGGCTGAGATCATGGTGTGAATACTACATCTGGCTTCTTTCTTTGCTTTCTAAAAGAGTGATCAGGCATCTACCTACTGAAAGCATGTGCATATTTGTGTCCATCCATTAGCCAGTAGTTTTCAGTACCTACCTTATCCTCTATAGCTGATTAGGCACTGGGATACAGGGACACACACACACACACACACACACACACACACACACACACACACACGACTCTTGTACTCATAGAGAATGAAGGTTACATTCAGTTTTGTGTTGAACTACATACAACAAATAAGGACCTTTAAGGGTGAAAAACTGAGGGACACCATAGGCTTTCATGACTCTTTTCCACAAAGGACTTAGTCTAATTAAAGGAGGTGTGTTTAAGGAGAAATAAGTAGTACATGGTATTCATCAAAGACCTTCTGTCAAAAGCACAGCAATGTGTTGGATAGAGGAGCTGCCCAAAGTGGCCTCCCTGCAGCGCTCAGCATTGTAATGGCTTCCTGCGAGGAAGTGGGTGGATAAGTGCCAGGAGGCCAGGCACTTGATCTTCAACCAATGTAAATATTATCCTGCTGCTGCATAAAACGATGCTCTCTGCTTTTGATCCATTTCCTCTTGATAATAAACAACTCAGCCCAAGGAAGGCCTGCTGCATGCATGAGCCATGCGGATGTGAAAGCACGGCTCTACTAATTAGCATTATTGAAGAGGTTGGTATGGAAAAGTAGTCTCTATTTCTTTCCATGGAAGAACCTGGATTTTATGTGCACAGTGTTGGGTGGAGCTCTGAGGTTACCCAGGTTAAGTCCTCTGGACACATATTTTTCAGGCATTCACTGTACTCGAAGCAAAGATGAAAGAGCACATGAAATCATCCTACCCATCCCTGAGTTTTAGTCCCTTCTTGGCGCCATCTTTTCTGTCCTCTAATTGTAATATTCTCGACTCCAGCCTTTGCTTCTTCGTGTCTCAGAGTTCAGCTCTTTAGTACACACCACATTTTGAATGAACCGGTAATCCCTTAGGCCATGCTAAGCAGTGAAAATTGATTTTAACTCTGAGTCAGGGTGACCCATGCCTGCACAAAAATGTACGTGTAGGAAAATGGAGGAAGTAAGCTTGCCTTCTACAGATCTTACTAAGATCCAACATCACACTATGAAACAAGTTAAGTTATGCTTTGAGTTAGACAAAACAGAATTAGAAATTAGCCTCCTTGTTGTGTTGACTTGGGCCAGTCACATAAATGCTCTAAATCCTGAATCTTCATTTTTTAAGGTGAGACTATAACAATACCCCAGCTAATGAATGCATTGAGAGATCTTAATGAGGTAATGCACACTTATCCCACTGTAGCTGCTTACACAGGGGCTTCTTCCATCCTTTGCATAGAATGTTTTTATGAACTTGCCTCTGAGCATGTTCCTATACAAGTTTTTTTTTTTCTATTTCCTCATAAAACCAATGAATTAGATGAAAAGGGTGCTCTCCAGGCAAGAGCCATTTCACCTTGTGCATAAAATCCCCCAGGGTGTAGCTCCTGTGGAGTAAATCATCACTCAGAGTTCCTGAATAGCTCTACGTGACAGGTGTGTGTGCGTGTGTGTGTGTGTGTGTGTGTGTGTGTGTGTGTGTGTGTGTGATGGCTTTTAGAGATCCAGAAGCTGAGAGGTGGAAAAATGGCTATTTCCACGGCCCCTGCTTTCTGACTTCTGTCGCTGAGCCCAAGATTCCTCATACCTGCAATTAGCACTCAGAAGCCTCTAAAAGCTCACTGCCCTAGGGAGCTTTTCACCTGTCTCTCACCAGGACCTTGTTGTGTCTTGATGCTAATAAACCTGGAATTATTCCATTTTATCAAGTTTTAGGGTGACAGCAAGAATGAGAAATCATGAAAAACCAACCATCACAGTATCTGTTATCTTTTGCACCAGCTTGAAATATCTGACAGATTCCTGGAGCTACTTTGCAATCTGAACAAGTGCATCAAATGGACTTCTGTTTCCGTCTCTCTGTGTGTCCTTTTGCTCTGTGGGTTAATTGTTGTGTGAGCCATTATAAAGTGTTTGTCTTTGAGGGGGTGTCCATCTCATGCTGGTGTGGGTTAGGCTATATTTGCTAAGGCCTTCTAGTCAGCATCCTCCAGGATTAGAAACTATAGTATATGTTTTGGAAGCATTTGTACTACTTCAATGAATCCTTCAGTGAAATCATCCTATCTACCCCTAAAAGAATGTCCACATAAAATTATCCTTAAGTACATGCAGTCTCTTCTTTCCCTATTATGATCAACCCTGTGCTGGCTGCTGGCTGGTTTTATTGTCAAGTTGACACAAGCTAGAGTCATTTTGGAAGAGGGAACTTCAACTGAGTAAATACCCCCACCAGAGTAGCTTGTGGGCAAGCCCTTGGTTCAATTTCCTGTTTGATGATTCATTTGGGAGAACTCAGCTCACTGCAGGCTGTGCTGGTGGTCCTGGGTTGTATAAGAAAGCAGGCTAAACAGGCTGTGAGGAACAAGCCAGTAAGCAGCACTCCTCCATGACCTCTGTATCAGTTCCTGCCTTCAGATTCCTGTCTTGATTTCCTTCCTGGTTTCCTTGGATGATAGACTATAAGCTGTGACCTGTAATAACCCCTTTCCTCCCCACATTGATGTTGGTCATAGTATTTTATCACAGCAATAGAAAGCAATTAAGACAACCCTCATCTCCCCAAGATCTGATTTCTAATTGCTTCCATCAGGATAGTACGGGGTGCCAAAGGAGAAAGACAATCTTCAGAGGTTGTTATTACAGTGTGTAACTAACCAGCTCTTCTCTCCCTGCCTGTTGTACTCTGACTTTGACTGTGCAACTACCTGTGTGATGGTGTGTAAGTTAATGGCTTGGTCTTTGCTTCTGTTTTACTCATTCAAATATGAGAACATTTGTATCTACTTCCAAAGACTGCTTCCAGGGTTTGAGAAGCACTTTTGACATAACTTCTGCAAGGACTTGTGCAAACTTAATATTCCACCTATAAGAAGATGGGGATTCATCAAGAGGAAGACTGTGTGTGACTAAGGTCACACTGTGCTTTGGAGAAAAACTTGGGCCAAGAAAGAGGTTTCTAAACAATTGTTCTGTAAACTGTTCTCCACTATGTCTACACAACATGGCTTGGGTGTATACACAGATACACAAGTAAAAGTCACACAGAGGTTCATGCTGCTGCTGAGGTCAGTGTGAGGCCATCACTGAGTACTCAGTCACAGAACAATGCCATGGCCCATCATTTATCCACACATGCACGTGTGCTGTTCACATTACAGCACATCATTATGAAGTAGTGCAAACTGCTTCCCTTTCATTCTTGAGAGGAGCTTGGACACACAGGTCAGCTGTGTCACAACAGCCTGTAACTCTAGGTCCAGGGCATCCAACCCCTTGTAGCCTCTGCAGGCACCTGTACTCATATACACATAACTAAAAATAAAAATAAAATTTCTTTAATAGCCGAGCAGCAGTGGTGCATGCCTTTAATCCCAGCACTCGGGAGGCAGAGCCAGGTGGATCTCTGTGAGTTCGAGGCCACCTTGGTCTACAGAGTGAGATCCAGGACAGGCATCAAAACAACACAGAGAAATCCTATCTTGAAAAACATATGTATTCCATCTGTGCATTCAGGAAGATCTCTTGGTTTCTCATTCTGTCTGTCAGCACTGCTTCGAGTTTTCATATGAATTCTCCATTGGATTTTAAATGCTAAAGACCTACTTTCCACCTTTAGTCAGAAAAGGTAACTTGTGAAAATGCATCCTAAGAAGGAGTCAGGGCAGCAATTCAGTGTCACCAGAAGGGACTCTGCTAACAATTGTTACATCTGATGGCACATATACAAGTGGCAAAGGGACAGCTCTAGCTGGACAAACAAAGTGTGTGAAACCACACTGAGTTGTTTATGAATATACACTTTGGGAAGAATTCCTGCTCCTGCCCCAAGCTCCTGATCTGATGCTCTTCAGTCTTACAGACTTAACCACCACTTCCAGGTCTATGATATTTTCTGCCAGTAGAAGGTGAATATTTGAATATTCTGAAATTTTCCTACCATTAAAGTTTTATTATATGTGTTTGAAATTCAATGTCAAGGTTAAAATGTTGGTGAGCATAAAACGAGCCCTTGCCTGGTGGTGTGCATCAGTGGCTGGATTTTTAAACTATATTTTACAATAGCTTTGGTAACATTTTAATGAATTCCACATACAAGTACAGCAATGGAATGGTGAGATCCAGAAATTGCAGTGGGTAAAAGCCTCTTGAATGACAGCTAATACTACTTCAATCACGGATGGTGTTAACTGGCTTTATTGCTTCCTCTTGTTTAAGAAATTAAAGCAAGGCACAATATTTCTGTCTCCACAAAAATTTCTCCAGATGAATTTCCTGAGCTCAGACTGCAGTTCTTGCAATGTTTTTTGAGCACAGTACAAACAGAAAGGAAAGTCTGTATTTAAATTCCTATTTAAATGTACAATCCAGGAGCTCCCATGAACCTTCAATTGAAATCAATTAATATGTAAAGTAACAATGTATTAAAAATCAAGTGAAGAAAAGAGTCCAATAATGTTCTGTAAATGACTTCTAAATGATGAATATACTCAACATGTGGTGTGTGTAGCTGTAATTTTTTAAATATATGAAATGGGTAAAAACTTATCATAGATGAGCATCTATAGACAAACATCTTAGAGCTGGGGAAATGGTACTTGTCCCTCAAGTGTGAGGACTCAGATCTCCAGAAACCTTAATAAATGTCAGATGAGCATTGCAGCCTGCCTGTAATTCCAGCCCTGGAAGGCTGTAGCAGGGGATCTTCCGAGAAAGCTAACAAACAAGACTACCCATATTGGCAAGCTGTGGGTTTGATCGAGAGGTCTTTCCTTGATGAGTAAGATGGATGAGCAACAGAGGACTATTCCTGATATCAACCTCTGGCCTCCACATGCAAACATGTGCAAAAAACATACAGGCACACACACAGAGAGAAAACAAATGCGGAAAAAATGAAAAATGGTATTACAAATTGTATACTCAATCATCATACTATTGGTTTCATCAACATGAACAAAGTAATTTGTTTTTTTCGTTTTACTTTATAGGTACCTACAGTATCCTCAATTTTACATCTTGGCATACAAACTCAAAAATATTACTATCCGATATAACTGCCTAAATATTATATTTCTTAGTTATGATAATGATGTTGAGGTACGCATAAGCATTTTACTTTTATGAGCTAAATACTAAAATATTTAGGGAGGATGCTCCATAATGCTCACAGCTTTCCTTCAAATGTTTCAGCCAAAATGTGAATAATTGCTGAGTCTATATGAGTGGCATGCATGTATTCTATGCTTAAATTTTCTTCAATTTGAAACTTTCAAAATAAAGTTGTTTTGTCAAAGAAAAAGTTAGAATGAGAAAAAAAGAGGTCTTTTTGACCACTTCATCTAAAATAACTGCAGGTTACTTCTGAAGTAGCTTGCAGATTCCATCTTCATGGTACTTGTCACAGTACAATGCATCATTGTTTAATTCTATTCTCTTTATGTTTATTGTCTGTGCCCCTGAGATCACATGAAGTTGTCTAGAGGAGACACTGTGACACTGTGTCCCTTTGTCCTATTCCCAGTAGCTAGAATAGTATTGACAGAGTCTCAAGATACACAAATCTTTGTTGACTAAATGAAAGAAAATTATGAAAGCAGAAAACACATGAATAAATGGATGACTTTGTGTGGTTTACAGATACTGGAAAGCTTTGAGGACAGCCCAGGGACCTGCCCTACTCAGCCCTCCACCTAGCAAATGGACTGGGTTTTCGTGAACAGCCTTCTGTGTTCTGGTCCTTTATTGACCTGTTCTGACCCTGCTTTTGGCTCAGTTTGAAGCTTTCAGCCTGCATGTGACTCTAGCCACGATCTCAGTGCTTAGAGTCTCTCACGTTCTCACAATTCTACAGTTGGCCTCTTTTCTTGCAGTAACCAGAAATTCAAAGCTCTCAAAAAACCATTCATCTTCACCTATGAGAATACTGAAATGCCAAGAATACTTTCAGCTCCTGGCTGGTCACAGTAATCATAAAGTAGCTGATATTACTCTACCAAGTCCTTTAATACAGGTGTTCTCCTGCCCATCCTGTTGGGAAGAAAGCTAAGCAGGCGAAGAGAGAAAAATCTCTAAAGTTATATCATGTTTATAATGTAAGCATGGCCAGAACCATTCTCTAAAGCATTGTCTCTGTGACTTTTCCTAGGAGGTGTGTGTGGTGTTATTTCACCACACTTGAGTAGTAAGCAGCTGCCAGGCAAGTCCATTCCTTCATCTAACAGTACTCACTGGAATATGGACAAAACCCTGCCTGGAAACCATATCATTAACAATTATCCCTCAGACTCCTTCATTGAGAACTGATTGAATCCACAGGATTCAACATCTGAAATTAACAATCTATTATATTTTCTTAGAATTATATTTTTGTAGAGAGTTTTTATTGATTGGCATTATTGCAGTTGTTAGTAAATTAGTCTCTTTGAAGCCCAAAGGGCATGATGACAGATATAGTACACATACAGCTGATTATAAAATCTTAAGCAATCCAAATGTAAGTAGTGCCTCAGTTGCTCACATGCTTTCCTGGGATCCTGTTTTATTACTATAAATGTGTAAAGTGGTATTATAGTGCAGTTATTATAAGACCAGATCTAGGATATTCTATCTCTGTTCACATGCAGTTTCTTCTGTTCACCAGCAGAAGAACGTTGGTGTTCTATCTTCACATCTTTGGGAGGGGACTGTTGGAAGAATTCACTTGGATTGTCATCAGAAGTGTTTAGAATATTGCCTGTATGGAAGCATGTGTGAGAGCCAAAGTTACCTTTTAAGTTTTAATTACTATGCCTAAGAGACTCATGAAACAAAAATGCCTCTGACCTATAAGCTTCTTTCCCAAGGACAGATATTCCTGAAATGTTAGAGGCTGTTGTTTATGGGAGATAACAAATAACATGTTTTCACTCCCCTAAACAAGTTTGGTTGACACAGCTGTCCCACATGTGCTTGATCACACGTGGGCAGGAGGTACATGGACAAGAAATACATCCAAATGTATGCTTGTCCCTGACTGGACCTGATGGGAAATGAGATGCACTGTGGATTTTGCCTTTTTAAGCCTCTGCAAACCATGACTCAGGGCCATTTCTGGGAGCCTGGATATGCACCTGGCCAGAGTTCATTCACCTGGCCAGTATTTAATTAAAGCTTGCTTCAAATTTAGCTTTAACCTGTGGGAGTGGTCTTATTCTCAGCAGGTGGGATTAACACATGCCTATCACTATTAGTTATCAGTCGGTTCATTACTTCCAAACCTTACTACAATTACCATGTGTACAGTGTTGCTGCTCAGGAGACTCTCCTGCTCATGTTGATTGTCTGGTATTTGTAAACGCACCTCACGTGTGTCCTCCTCAGCCCACTCATCCGTGGAATTTTCATGTCGCTCACTTCTCAGCTCAAGCACCACTTCTGTAATCCATCTATCCTTCCTACAGACCCCTCCCTCACCCCCACTTTGCCTTCTCCTGCCCGGCCTCATTATTGTTTTTATCGTGTATTACACACTTACATTGACAAGATTTTGTTTTGATTGTGTGTATGTGTGTGTGCGTGTATGGGGGTGAGTGCTGTGCAATTGAGTACAGGTCACTGCACAGTCCAGAAGAGGGTGTTAGCTCCTCTTGAGCAACAGTTACCGGTTATGGTTACAGGTGCTGAGAAGTGCAGTACTCACTTTGAAGTCAAAACTGTGTCTCCACACTCGATTCCACATCTTCTCCCTCTCCTAACCTGTAAACGTGTCATGGACTCTGTTTTTTTCAATAATACACTTCCTTATCTAGTACAACAGTAGGCCCATGCTGTTGCTCAATAAGTAGTAAATGGATTTCCATCTATTAGATGATTATTTGCCTAATTGATAAGTGTACCCCTGTCTTTGTAACTTAGTAATAATGTGGTTTCTCAGCTATTTCTAAGCCATGTCCCATGTAATAGGCTTGGAATCTCCTAAACTTCTTTGCTTTCTTCAACCTCTTGTGGAACTGGAGTCCCACTTGGGAACCTGTGCACCTGAATGGACCCCGACTCACAGCATAAATGACTTGACTTCTCCTTGACTGAGCAGGATGGGAAGCTTAGCCAGTTTTGCCTGCTTCCATTTGTATTAAACATTATTTTTATCTGTGAAACTTAAAAGTGAACATCTTGTCTCAAATTGTATGTACTTCTCCAGGAACACCTAAAAAGCACCTTTATTTTCTCTTCCCCTCCTGACCAACCCATCATAATAAATTTCTAATGGATGCTCTGAATCATTGTTTTGCAAATTTATAATGAGGACAATAAATGCCCTGGTGAAATTGTTGTGAGAGTTCGGAAAAATATTACTGAAAGGCTTGGCACAGAGTAAACGTCAACCCAGAGCTCCTGGCTGCCCTGTTTTCCAAATGACTAGCATTACCCTTGGAATTATATTGGCCCCACTAACCTGCTCTGGAAATATAGAATTTCTGTCCTAGGGACATATTTTAATAGCAAAGCAAAGAGAATTGCAACAAAGAGCTTGTGTATATCTTTTCCAAGGTTGCTTGGCCAGATTGCCTTCATTAGCAGATCCCTCGGACTTCAGGTCTATGTGCATATTTTCACACCTGCTGGTCCCCACCCCCTCATCTCTGTAGGCTGCAAAGGAATGAGGCCGCCCTCATTTGTTTGATTTCGTATTGCATCTAGGCCTCCTGCTTTCAATATTGGGACTGCTCATAATTGAATGTTTTGCTACCTGGTCTCGAGTTATCAAACAATGAAGGATGCAAGGCCCAGGCAAGATTGCTAGAAATTATAGGAGGCATCTTCTTGGGTTGATTGCTTTTATATTTAATCATATGCTAATTGTTAGTTCTGCAAGGGAGTTTCCCAAGGAGATAGCAAAGTAACAGGGGGGAAAAAGATATCACATAAATATATGTCACTCTCATGAGGCAATTTACTGAATTAATGATATATAAAAAAAAAACTCTATTAATACCTTCAGGGAACATAGTTGGCATCATCAGTTAGATGCACAGGCATGTAGTGTACTATTTCTCCTTGTTTCAGTAGAAATAGATCCCAACTATGGGTCCCCAGTCCAGTTGCAAACAGGTGGAGACAGGGCTGGCAATTAGCCTTCCTTGTTCTGCTGTCAATCATCTGCTTAGGGTACCCAGATAAACAAAATATCCAAATATTCTTCTTCAAACTGTGAAAAAGACAAGATTTAAATGCCCTCATTGAAGAGATGACAAGTACTGGAAGTAACAAACACGTAAGCTGTTCTGATTTCATCATTACATAATGTGCACGTGTTGCAGCTGTGCAACCCTTACACATGTGCCATTATGTGAGAAAAAATAAAATGAGCCTCGTGAAAACATGCATTGACTCACTGTATCATAATAATGAAAGTTCAAAGACATTAGCATGGACAGATTTCCAATTTCCTGTCCCTTGGATCACAATTAGCATATACTTTAGCGTCTTTGGGACCATTTTGGAGCATAGATCTTGCCTACATCTTGAACTGTTGACTAGGTCTGGGTGTCCTTTCACCTGACCCTTTACTCTGCATGTAAAATCACCACTAGAGATTCAGCATACTTGTCACTCTTAGAGGAGTAGAAGTTTCTCAGAGCCTTGAGGCAGTTAACCACCGTTTCTTTGAAGCCCATGCCTGATAGACCCTGCTGTTTTGCACGTATCTGAGCCTGGGGAATATAAAAGGAGCCTAACAAACGGCAGGCACATTAGGTGCTCAGTAAGAAGATTCTAGATGGCAGAACCAGTCCTTCCCCTGTGCTGTGGAACTGGAGGAAGGAGATAGAGTGAGGAGATACTCCTCTAATCTTCTCCAATTCTATATTACACCCCCACTTACCTCAGAAGACTTCTGGACAATTTATTTCACTGCCATGGCTGATTTCTCATCAGAACAGAATCTCCTTGAGGGTGTTCATTGTACCTTCACTTTAACCAGAGGTGTCATCATCTTTCTCTTGGAAACTTTCTATTTTTGGTTCTTGGACCCTGCTGATTTCTTCCTTGACATTTCCTCTTATTGACTTAGTCATTTAAAGTTATTAACAAAAGCATATATTTTAGGTGCTATCCTCGGAAGTCTATTCTGAAGTGAAGATGTATTTACAAATCATTTACTAAGGAATATCTGCTACAGAAAACTGCAGAAAGGACAGAAAGATGGAAAATGTCAAAAAAGACCCAGAGCTCAATGAAGGTCTCATAGAGGGTTGGCCTCAATCTGCTCTCCAAGGAAAGCTCTTAAGTGTGAAGTGGACCTCTGACTTGTTTTCAGCCAAGGCAAGAGAGTGAGTCCTACATATTGTTGCCCTTAGTCAAGTGATACCCAGTTGAGTGTGATATCCAGTTGAATGAGTTTCTAGATTTTTTTTCCTGTAATCCAGCTATCTGGGAGCTTGAGGATAGCCTTCCCAAAAAGAGCTTTATGTATCTGTTCCATGAGCCAAGATGACTTGGAGCATATTCAGAGTTGCTAAGGAAACACACATGTTAATAAACAAACAGCAAATAAATATAGAAAGAATTTGAGAGGATCTGGATGCAGCATCCACACTGTCAGCTTCAGGTTCCCATGTTTCTTCTCTAACATTTGAATGACAAGACGATGTAGGTACATGGCAGTCTGGGGGTACCGTAGAGCTACATGGAGTACTTGCTATGCAACTATGCTATGTCTGCTTCGATGTCATCTCCTCTGACCCTCTTAAAGACAGTATTCTGTCAACTACTGTTTTCTCTAATTCCTCCTGTCAGTGTAGAAATGTGTTCAAGGTAACTCTCCACAAATTAAAAGCTAGGGACATGAAGGAGGTCCAGGATGTCCCTTGATTCCTCCTTCTTCTCTTGCTAATTGTGTGCAGAGATGAATCTCTACTTTCTTACATCCTGCTCCATTGTTTTCTTCACTTTCCTTCTTATTGTTCTCTTGTCAACCTCTTGAAATCAATGTCATTCCAACCTTGAAGACACTGGTCCCTCTTCATTTAAGGTCAGTCACTTCTCTGAAAATTCTAGGGCAGCTTTTTTATGTTCTGTCACAGATGACAAGTGTTTACTGCCTCCATTCCATTCTTAAAGCTGTTTGGGGACCTGTTTGCCTAGTTCCTCATTTCCTTGTTTCTTCTTCCTCTCTCTCCATCATTCTTCACTATGTCAGGGTTGAACTTCACGATGAGCAAAAATTCCGGAGCATCAGTAGAAATTATCTGATTCACTGTTTTCATATTCTGGGCTTCAAGGACTCCCAAAGGGCCCCAGGGAATAGAAGTCCACATGGCACAGAGTCACAGGCACATGTGGGTCTCTGCTCCTAAACATCTTTGAGGGAA
This sequence comes from Peromyscus eremicus, assembly GCF_949786415.1. Classification (NCBI taxonomy): domain Eukaryota; kingdom Metazoa; phylum Chordata; class Mammalia; order Rodentia; family Cricetidae; genus Peromyscus; species Peromyscus eremicus. The sequence continues at coordinate 34,027,834 of NC_081426.1, forward strand.
AGGGAAAACTCCTCCTGCTTTTAACAGCACTAACTATCAAGATGTTACAAAGTCTGGCACTGCCTCTGAATCAAACCTCTTTACCCCACAACCATCTTCATCTTCTTACCATTTTTCTACAATGCACCAAGATGTAAGGGAGCCAATTAATGAGCAGCCAGACTTTGGAGTTGTGTTTGAGATAGAGAGTGAGTGCAGTGATTGTTCTTTTGGGAGAGAGCCACAGGCTCCAAATGTCATGTCTTGGTCTATGTTGTTTTCTATAGGAAAATGCTATGTAGTTCTGAGTTATTTTGATAAAGAGATAAGAAAGAGGAGTAGGTAACATGATGTGGTAGTTTGAATGTATTCGGCCCCCCATAAGCTCATAGGGAGTGGCACTATTAGGAGGTGCAGCCTTGTTGGAGGAAATATGATCATGTTGGAGGAAGCTGGATGACACATGCCTTTAATCCAGACCTTGAGGCTGAGGGCACACCTTTAATCTAGGCCACACCTTTTGTTGGAAGTGTGTCAGTAAGGGATGGGCTTTAAGGTCTTTTTCTCAAGCTTCACTCAGTGTGACAGTCAACTTCTTATTATCTGCAAGATGTAGGACACCCAGCTCTTTCTCTGGCACCATGCTTGCCTGCAGTGCCTCCATGCTCCCTGCCATAGTGGACTGAACCTCTGAACTGTAAGGGAGCCACCACAATTAAATATTTTCTTTGTAAGAGTTGCCGTGGTCATGGTGCCTCTTCACAGCAATAGTAAACGCTAACTAAGACACATGATTATGGGATACTTGGTAAGTTAAAAATTGGTAAGGCAAACTAGCAGGTTGCAACTTCAGAAAGATACTATCTAAGGCCAAAGGTATTATGTGGATAGAAGGGTAAAATCAGAGCTGTTTTTCACTTTGTTTTGTTTAGTTGAGATGAGGTCCTATGTGACCCAAGGTGGTTTCCAAGTCTCTTATCAGTCCAAGGATGATCTTGAACTTTTTGTCCTCCTGCCTTCACCTCATAAAGGCTTAATTTTCAGAGCAGAAATGCCATGCCTGGGCTAAGAGTTAGTTCTAGTTCAGTCTTTATTCTGAGTCAGTAGTCTGTTCTAGCTAGGCCTCAACGGATCACACAAGACCCACCATTCTGCAGGACAATCTTCGGTGAATATATAGCGGTTTTAATGTAAGTTTCACCTAAAAACACCCTAATATAATCACAAAAAGTAATGTTTGACCAAATGTTGGTATACAAGGACCCACTGAAATTGATTTATAAAATTAACCCTCATACACCCAAGATGTATTCACTTAGCTCCATCATACCCAAGAGGGTTTGGAAGTCATGGATTCCTTTTATCATCTCCACAGTAAGTAACATTCTGAATCTAAATATGTGTTACACTCTTTTGATATTTATTACCCATAACTCCCGAGAACACAGTTGGGCATATAAACAAAACACATCCAGAAGGAACAAGAGTCAGAGAGAGAAGACTGGGTGCTTGGACCATGATTGGAAAAGCAGCACAACTCAACTGTATAATAGGGGATCTTAATGACATGTGCCAAACACAATGCTTACTCCTTCACCAGAAAGATGTAACCACCCCCTTGGACAAGTCATTTAATTCTGCATGCTTTAATTCCCTATTTAGTAAAATGATAATAGAGTATTATGTAGAGTTAGCCTGGGAATTAGATGGATTGAATATGGAAGATTTTAAAAAATAGTTTTGTCAATAGTTGGTATAGTTTACTTTCTGGTGCTTTGACAAACATTATGACCAAAAGCAACTCAGAAAAGAAAGGGTTCATTTAATCATATAGTTTATATAGTTTATAGTCCATCACCAAGGGAACTTGGAGGTAGGAACTAAGTAAAGATCATAAAAGAATGCTTCTTGTTGACTTTCTCCCAATGATTTGCTCAGTCTCCTATAGCATCTAGGACCATCTTGCCCAGGAGTGTCTCCCACTACAGTGAGCCAAACCCTTCCACATCAATCATTAATCAAAAAAGTGCACAATAGACTTCTTACAGGCCAATTTGAGGTAGTCTTTTTCTCAATTTAGGTTCCTTCTTCCCAGATGACCCTAGCTTGTTATTTGAAAATAAACTAACCATTATGGTATATGGTGATATTTTACTTGTGCTGAAATGTGATTTTATTTGTATGTTAATAAATAAAGTTGCCTGGGGATCAGAGCTAAAAGCGAGCCATTTAGCAGAAGTTCAGTGGTGGTGGCACATGCCCTTAATCTGATCACATGGCAGGCAGAGTCTCTGTGTGGTCAAGGACATAGCCAAACGTTGACAAAAACTTTTAATGCCAGTACCAACCATAAAGACCTGGAGGTCTGTATAGACAGGCAGTGACGAAGAAATCATGTGGTTGGGTTTAGAGTCAATGAAAAGGCAGAACAGAAAGGAAATAAAAAGACAGTCACACAGGAAGAAGGTCTCTCTCTCTGGGGAAGCGATGGCAACAAGTGTTAAGCTAAAAGTTATTTGCTAGTGCTCTGATCTCTTCGGCTTTTAACTCTGTATTTGGCTCTGTGTGTCTTATTTAATAAGACTGTTTAGAATTTCATCTACAATGGTATGAATATTTCCTATTGTTTTATTTAGCCTGAAGGAGCTAAGTTATTTTCATCAATATCATTTACACCATCATCTGTATTTACTCTTAGCCACGGATTAATTACCTTTATCTGCCATACTTATTTAATTCTGATAAAGACTTTACAATATAAGTCTTCATCTTATCAACTTGGGTAGCTAAAATACCAGGACTTGACTCATGACATACCTATAGTTTCTCAGTATTTTCTCCTCCTAATTACATTAGTCTTTGATGCTGCTGTTCAATGGCAGTACTGTCCCAGCATCTTATCACTGTAACACATTCTGGATGTGAGGATTATGGAGTTCTGTCCAAAAGAACAGTCAGTAGTTTGGGCAGCTTAGCCCATTCCATGTTGGCAGCTTGAATGCTAATCATCAAGAGTCAAATCCTGCTGGCCAATCACTCAGTAAGTTTGGGTTGTACCTGGGCCTTCTTACCTTCCTCTCCCCTCAGGAGCTCATCTTTGTTCTCCAACAGGTAGCAAAGCCTGTGTGCATCTTTGGGAGAGCCATGCTCAACTTGAAGAGATATTTTTCATGCAGGCATCCCATCCAGCTTGGAGAGTTACTTCATCCTTATCATCTCCATACTGGAGTGACTATTACATGTTAATTCCAGATTTAGGCCAAGAGGTAAGGAGACACAGCCAAGAGTGAACTATGAAATAGGCCTGATTATGGATCCTCTCCCCACGGCTGCTCAAATGCTCAGAACAGACCATGGTACAGGGTGTTATCATTTATCTGTTGAAGCAATCATTCAATTTCCTTCCATGTCCCTTTTTGTTCCATTTGCTTCTAGAAAATTCTACATACTAGTCTGACCTAACACCAATTATATCTTATTCAAGAAACACAATCTTGAATAATATCATATTTATTTATTTCTATTTAATTATGCTATGATTTACATTTAAGCTTCTACTCACAGACTTACAGATGAATTTAACCTGTCAGTAGTTGGACTCCTCTGAAATCCTCAAAATCATCTGGAAGACAAATTTTGCTTATAAAATAAGATTAGGGATTCAATTATGGATGTTACTAAAGCTTTCAGCCTCATCTTATAGTATGATTAATGGGAAAGAGGCCATTCTGGATCTGATCCAGTGGGGCAGAGGGGTTCTCACTGGGTCTCGATGTGAATGCCAGTGTCCCTTACGTTCACTTCTGTGGTAAGATCTCATCACAGGCTAAGGCATTCGCGTCCTAAGGCTGGGAGCTATTCAGGAGCGGCTTGCTCTACTGCCTTCTCAGTCTCAGAGAAAACCCAATTAGCGGTTTCCCCTGCTCTCTCTTTCCCTCTGGCTTTCTCCTGAAGAATCTAGGAAGCTCTTAGGAAAAACAAGCGTGAAAGTGAGGCTGATGATAACATCTGCCTCCATGTCACCACACATCCTCTATGATTCTGCTCAAATGTCATAACAAATACCACAGACTGTGGGGTTTAAACAGTAGAAATTTATTTTCTCTCAGTTGTGGAGGGTGGGCATCTAGGATCAAGGTTCTGACCAATTCTGTTTCCAGTGAGGGCTCCATTTGTGAATGGCAGATGACCACCCCTTCTCTGTGTCCTCATGTGGTATTTCTTTAGAGTCTGTGTTCTGAGAGGGATCAACTCTGTGGTATCTCTTCCTATAAGAAGTCTAACTCTACACATCCAGTTTTCACTCTTACAGAATTGTTCTACTTGTTTCCTTATAGGGGCCTACTTCCAAATATAGTCACTAGGGGTAAGGCATTAACATAAACTGGGAGGTAACCCAGACACTCAATCCACAATATATTGTTTTCTGTTGAATTTGTATTTGAATGTTCACCTCCTAAATTCATATGTTTAAATCCTAATCAACAGTGCAGCGACATTTGGAGGTGAAATCTTTAGGTATGATTAGATTTCTGAGCCAAATCCTCATGATGGCATTAGCAGTCTTACAAAAGAAATGTTAGGACTAGGGTAAGAATTTGCCTTGCAAAGATGAAAATCTGTGTGTAGATTCATAGAACCCATATAACAAGGTAGGTGCTGTAGTTCTAATGATGGTAAGATGGGCAACTGAGAGAGGCAAGTTCCTGGGGATTGCTGGCCAACTTTCTAGCAAATTTGGAGAGGTTTTCATCCAGTAGAAGACCCTGTCTCAAACAACAGGCTGAAAGTGCCTGAGAAAAGACACCTGACATCATTCTCTGACCTTCACCTGCATATACAACCCCAACACATGTACACATGTGCAATCTTCCACTCAAACACATGCATGTGTACATCCCCCATCTAGGAGGGATCCTAGAGAGTTTCCTCACTTCCTTCCCCAAAGTGAGAACACATCATTTGTGAGGTGCCTCTGAGCCAGGTAGCAAGTCCATTCCATCTCTGCTAGCATCTTGATTTGGGGCTTGCTGCTTCCAGAATTGCAAGAAACAAATTTGTGCTATTGATAAGCCTCTAGCTTATGGGATTCTAAAATATCAGCTGAAACAAACTAATGCATTAGCCATTTATTCAGCATGCCCGAGCAGACTAAAACGGAGTGAGGAACACAGTGATTAATAGCTTACAAATGTGTTGTCCTCTACATTCACTTTTTGTATTTCTGCATATCAAGTGTTCTTTTACCCCAACTCCAATTTTTAAAATCTTACCACGAATGACTTTTCATACTTGTGGGTGGTATATTACATCAGGTTGTATAAGTACAACCTGAGACAGAGACTTGAGCTCAACTAGATAAAGTTGGAGGTGAACAGGAAGTACAGAGGAAAGTGAGATGACTGTGGTGATATTGTGTTCCCCAATATATTGTGAACACTAATAAATTTATGTGGGGTCAGAGAATAGAACAGCCACTAGATACAGAGGCCAGAAAATGGTGGCATACACACCTTTAATCCTAGCATTCCAGAGGCAGAGATCCATCAAAGCCATACTGGAAACAGCTAGGCATGGTGACACATACCTTTAATCCCAGGAAATGATGGCAGGAAGCAGAAAGGTATTTAAGGCGTGAGGACCAGGAACTAGAGCCATGTTAAGCATTTAGGCTTTTAGCAGCAGTTCAGCTGAGATCCATTTGGATGAGGACTCAGAGGCTTCCAGTCTGAGGAAACAGGATCAGCTGAGGAATTGGTGAGGTGAGGTGGCTGTGGCTTGTTCTGCTTCTCTGATCTTCTAGCGTTCACCCCAATACCTGGCTTTGGGTTTGATTTTATTAATAAGACCTTTTAAGATTCATGCTACAGATGACAGGAAGAAATTGACATTGGTCACCTGAGCTAGATCCTACAAAGAACCTTCTAGAAGCAGTAAGGGGACATTTCTCAGGGCTGCCTGTTTGAAGGGAAAGGCAGCTAGATTTCTTGTCCAGAAACTCCATTTAGTCATTGACAGACCACTCCTTCCAGAAAGGCGGACTCGCTGACATCTCCACCCTCCTCATGTGTAAGCCGAGCACTATCTCAGGTATAGGATAAAAGCACAGAAAGGAAGGCCAGGGCATTTGCAACAGGAAGTGACTGGGTAGGCAAAGTAAGTACTGAGAGGACTGTATGAAGACCCAACAGCTTGGCGTGCATGGCCTCTACTCAGCCCAGCTAGTGGTTTGTTCTGATTCCTATCTTTCATGATGATGATTGAGATTTACTGAGTTCTCAGCTCAGGCCAAAGAAGTATACTCAACACTTACATCTGGAAATTCATTTGACTTTCACAATAATTCTGCATGTCTACTACTATTATTTATGTTGCATTTTAGGCATAAAAGATCAAAGCTCATGGAGTTTAAACATCTTGTACTTGTCCATAGTTTCTAACTCAGATCCTCTGGACCTGAACCAGGACTATCTGACCCTGAACAGGCACATAGATTACTCTTGACTATTTTTTTCTGTAATAATAACTGTGACCTCTTTCTGAAGGCTTTTTCTTTGTGTGGACCAAGCATCTTCTCAGAGGCCCTTGACTCACAGACATTGGATGGAGGGATGCTATAGACCCTTTGCTGTAACCTGTGTCTGTGCTGGTCTCAGGCCACATTCCTGCTTTGCATTTAGAGACGTTTCTCTTCATTTCTCTTTCTATGGATGACAGGTTCATCCCCTTGATTTTCTCATCATCTTTTAGATGGTTTGATTGACTTACAGAGTCATTATTGTCTCTGATACATGAAATAGTTCTGAGATAGAGAAAGCAACCAAAAAATGAGCACAATCGCCGGGCGATGGTGGCGCACGCCTTTAATCCCAGCACTCAGGAGGCAGAGCCAGGCGGATCTCTGTGAGTTCGAGGCCAGCCTGAGCTACCAAGTGAGTTCCAGGAAAAGGCGCAAAGCTACACAGAGAAACCCTGTCTCGAAAAACAAAAACAAAACAAAACAAAAAAAATGAGCACAATTATCTGGTGGTGTGAAGACCCATTGGAAACATCTAAACCCATTGTGATAGTGGGAACCTTCTCCATGTGCTAGTGAGGCAGAGTTCTCTGTGTCAAAAAAGCATTTGGTAACAGATGAACCAAGATTTGCATCAAGATGTTCTGATCATGGATCAGAAAACTGTGCCCATGAATCTTTACCAGACAAAATAAGAACTACAAACAATGCTTATATCCACTGGTTAAGTAAGCACCTATGGAGAAATAGTGTAGTACAGATTGGAGCCATAGGGGACAAGGAATATCTATTAGGACATTTCATTTGTCTTTGTGAAAGATGATAGCATGAATTAACATTAAAGCAGTGGGGAAAGAAAGATGTGGTTGCTAAATTTAGAATGTATTAGCTGTCAGCTTGATAAAGCCTAGAGTCACCTGAAAAAAAATCTCAGTGAGTAATTGTCTTTAACAGATTGGTCTGTGGCATGTTTGTGAAAATTTGTTTTGACTATTAATTGGTGTAGGAGACTTAGCCACTGTGGGCAGCACCATTCCCTAGACAGATGGTTCTAGGCTATATAAGAAACTAGGCTAACCATCAACGTGTGCATGATTCAGCAAACAGCTTTCCTCTATAGTTTCTGCTTTGGATTTCTGCTTGAGTTCCTATCCTGGCTTCTCTCAATGATGGACTGTGACCAGGAAGAGGAAATAAGCCCTTTCCTCTCATAAGCTGTTTTTGGTAAGACTGTTTTATCATGGCAACTGAGAGGAAACTAGAATAGTCAGGTGACCTGAGTTGAACTGCATTTCAGCTATAATCTGTGGCTATAAAATGAAGCCTGTGTGTGTGTGATAGTAAAGTGTAGGAAAAGAAGTATTCTGTATAAGATTAGCTGTTACTAGTATAGTGAGCCTATGTCTCTGAGCTATGGTCTCCAAACCTATTTACCAGCAAAAACCCATATAGGTAAAAGGAAAAGTGGAAAGAGAATATTACTGTGGGTTTCTCTTGCCATGTTGTGAGTGTGAGGGAATTTGTCACTAATATTAACACTAAAATCCTAATGTGGCTACCCCATGTAAGACTAAAAAAGCACAGGGCTCTCCCAAACCTTGGGCCCCCACAAATTTTTGTTTCTTAACCTGCTGTATGTGCTGTCTCCAGAAATTTCCCAACTATAATTGAGGTTTTCCTAGGCAAAGTGATCAGAGTACTTGAGAGGCTAAGGTAGGAAAAATGCAAATGTGAAGCCATCCTGAACTATATGGCTACCTGTCTCAAGCAAACAACTGTTAAGTGTTCCAACCCAGCTTCCTCAGCAGCCTGTGCTCCTGTAAGTTGTGTTTCTTCTCATGTTTCCTGGATTCCCCGTATCACCTTAGACATCTACTGGGTGTATGTGTCCTTCCTTCCATCCTTCCTTCCTTCCTTCCTTCCTTCCTCCCTCCCTCCCTCCCTTCCTTCTTTCTTTCTTTCCTCCTTCCCTCCCTCCATTCCTCTCTCTCCTTCTTTCCTTCCTTCTTTCCTTCCTCCTTTCTCTTCCTTCCTTCTTTCTTCTTACTTCTTTCTTTTTTTTTACATCCTGTCCACAGTTTCCCCTCCCTCTTCTCTTCCCAGCCCTTCCCCCCACTTTCATTCATTCCTCCTCTGTTTCTATTCAGGAAAGGGCAGGCTGCCCATGGATATCAACCATACATGGCATATCAAATTGCAGAAAGTCTAGGCATCTCCCCTCCTATTAAGGCTTGACAAGGCGACCTAGTATGAGAAATAGGGTTCCAAAAGCCAACAAAAGAGTCAAACAACCACTATTCCCACTATTAGGAGTCCCACAAGAAGTAAACCTACACAACTGTAATATATATGCCGAATGCCTAGGTCAGTCCCATGCAGGCTCCCTGGTTGTCAGTTCAGTTTCTGTGAGCCCCCATGAGCCCAGAATAGTTGATTCTATGGGTCTTGTTGTCCTTGATCACCCCCTGGCTCCTATAATCCTTCTTCCCCTTCTTCTTCAGGACTCCTTGAACTGGGCCTAATGTTTGGATGTGGGTCTGCACCTGTTTCCATCAGTTGCTGGATGAAGCTGCTCTGGTGACAATTGGGCTAAATACCAATCTATGTGCATAGCAGAATATCATTAGGCATCATTACATTGATTTTTCCCCCTCAGTTGTATTTGGTTCTATCCTAGGTCTCTGGACCTTCCAGCCTCTGGGTCCTGGCACTCCAGGCAATGCCAAGGATAGGCTCCCTCTCATGGCAGTCAACCACTGACTGGGCCAGTCTGAGACCCATGCCGCAAGAGTTGTTATTTTAATTGTTCAGCTTTCTTGGAAGAAGTGGTGTCAAGCAAGAGTCATATGTTTTATGCCACAAACCAGAAGTCTTTAATTATGTTTTTAAAACTGGAATGGGCACAGCAATAAAAGTGGGATTTTTTTTATGATATGACATATTCTCAGGGGTTGTAGTATATGCAACAGCATATTGTAAGTGTCCTTGCTCTCACATTCTCACGTTCAGTAAACCACAGTGTTTCTGTCTGCATGTGTGAGTCTGTGCTTGTGCAGTGGGATGAGTCAATGCACTTTGTAGTCAGGAAAAACTCAGCTTGATTTCTGATGCCATGTACAGGCATTTTGCATCTGTAACCTAACTTTCCAATGTTCCCTTCCTTCATCAATATAACCCACCCTAACCTTTGCCTCATGAGGTAGCTATCTTTCAGAAAGATAACCAATATTGATTTTTGTTTTGCCACTGAATTACAAATAGTTATTATGCATTCTGGAGATTAACCTTGACATATATATTATTTACAGGTGTTTTCTGCATTCTGTGGTTTGTCTTTTTACTCTGATAGTTTCTTTGAAATGCATAAAACTTTAAATTTGTCTTTTTTTCTTGAGAATGTCAGGTATGTATACAATGAAGTATGATTATACCATGCTGTGGAATAATGCTTTCGTACACTGGTTTAATAAAACACTGATTGGCCAGTAGCCAGGCAGGAAGTATAGGTGGGATAAGCAGACAAGGAGAATTCTAGGAAAAGTAAGGCTGAGTCAGGAGACACCAGCCCACCATCCAGGGAGTAGCATATAACAGCACACAGGTAAAGCCATGGAAAACATGGCAACATATAGATTAACAGAAATGGGCTGAGTTTAAGTATAAGAGCTAGTCAGTAGTAAGCCTAAGCCCATGGCCAAGTAGTTTTAATTAATATAAGCCTCTGTGTGTTTACTTAGGGGATGTGAGTGGGAGAGATTTGTTCCAACTGCCAACCAGCCAGGACACAGGAAAACTTCCAAGTACAATACCACCTCCCCATTTTCCCTCTTAAGTTCTCTCATGTCCCTTTCAAGCCCATCCTCTTGAATATGGGAATCCTATCAGTAGCCACATCCTCCACAAAGAATAGTTCTCCTGCTTCCAGCAACTATTAACTACAAAGAGATACACATCAATGGCTGGGGTCTGGAGATCATCTACCCTATCTATGCCAAAATATGATCTGGACTGATTGTATGCTGGTAGCCCCAGCTGCTGTTAGCTTGTGGGTATGATTAGTTTAATACAATCTTTCTCATTTTGCTTTTGTTACTTGAGATTTTGGTGCTGTAATCAAGAAATCATTGCATGAACCAAGGCACGGCATTTTCCCTTTTATTTACTTCTAGTTTTACAGCTTCAAAGGATTTAACTACATAGTTCTCAATGCATGTATAAACATTTTTTAGGTAAGTTCCTTTACAATATAGAGTCTACACTATTAGTCAACAGGAAATGCAGATATGGAAAAATTGTATGGAGATTCTTCAAAACTTTAAAGAAATAGAGCTATTTTAAGACCTAGTAATATCACTTCTCTATATTTTTAAAAGAATTGAAAGTAAGATATCAACTGTATACTATAATTACATCTTCATTGTAGCCATAACAACAACCAATATATGAAAACATTGTGAGGTAAGTGCCCATCAAAAGATGAATGGTTAAAGAAAATGTGGTGATACATATATAATAAAATATAATTCCTCCTTTAAAAAGGAAAACATTGCTATCTTCAGTAAGAAGGATAAGCCTTTAAGATACCTAGAGTGAAGCTAATGTGGCAAAATGGTGAATGATCTCACTTGTATGTATAACAAAAAAGATTCACATTCAGAAATATGGTAGTTACCAGGACCAGGGGGCAGGACCAAGGAGTTGAGTTGTTGTTTGATATGTTTCAGTTATAAAAATTGAAAACATTATGGAAAATTTTTATAGAACACCATGCCTAGAGAAAATAACAAATATTGTTTACTTTAAAAAGTGTTCAGAGGGTGTTTCTTACATTGTGCTCTTGACACAATTTTTAAAAACATAAGCTCAAGACTAGCAAGATGGCTCAGCATATAAAAGTTCTTATCATCAAGACATGACCTAAAGTCAGTCCCTGGGATCCATATGGTAGAAGGGGAAAAATCAAACTGACTTCCACCTGTATACCTTGGCATGCATACCCTTTCCTCTGTGACAATAAGTGGATAAGCAAACATAAAAACATTTTTAAAGCACATATGCTTGAATGTTGAACTGATGTGAATAAAGTGGATCCACTGCTTGATTGTAGATAAATTTTCATAAACACACACACAAGATAACCAGAAGAATCCATATTATAAAAATTACTGATACCTAGCAGATTTCCAATAAATGCTAGTCCCCTTGCCTTGATTCTTTTACATTTAATTCTAACCTCTGGCAAACTGGCTTTAGACTGAAATTTACACTAGAATTACAAATGACTTCATTGCTTCATAACATGTTTTCCCAGTTTGGAGAAAGAAAGGCCAAAACTGAGTTTATAATGATTTCCAAGGTCATGCAGAGGTTTGCAATTATCTCCTGTTTCTTATTTCAATAAGGGCAATTGACTCAAATCCAGAAAGGCAGATCTATGCTGCTAACTAGCCTGGCATTGGTGGTCTATCAAACTTTAGTTTGAGTTGCAAATAATGAGGCTTTTTAATCATGTTTTTTGGTGAACCTGTTTCTTTGCTTATTTTACTCTCTGCATTATTTGGGACACAGTGAATAACTGAGGAACGGTTTCAACATTCTCAGATTTAGCTTTCAATTACAACATGTGTCTGATGAGGAAGGAGTTGCCCACTGATATGCACAGAAGGTGAATGAAGTCTAAACAATCAGGATGATGTTCAAATACCTCCTGAGGGTCTGAGAGAGCTTGTAAAATCACCTCTCTGGACCAAAAAGAAGACTGGCACCAACAAGAATCAAATGGTACTGATAAAGGAGCCAACCTAGAAAACTGACAGGTAATGAAACACTCTCATCCGCCAAGGTGAACAGATGGCCATCTTCAGAGGACACAGCACAATTGTCACTACAAACAGAGCCTGAGATTGTGTGAAAAGAAGGCAGCTTTTCAACCTCAGGCCCTGGGAAAACAGGATGGGCTTACATGTGAGATGAGAGGAAGGGAGGAGAAACTTGAGAAGGAGCTGTTGTTTGTAGAAATGGATAGCAGGGGAGATGGCTCTCTCTTTGGTCTAAGATTTCTGAGAAGTGGTGTCATTGTGTATTCATCGCTGAAATAAAAGGCGCTGTCACATCTGGCAGAAATACAGGGTTTAGAGATTTAAAGGAAGAACATCAGAATAATCTGTGTTTGTTTTGTTCCTAATGTGAAGTGTCTCAATTCTTTCTGTGAATTGACAGGTACATTGAGATATATCTTGTCTTCAATGAAATGACTAAAATTGTAGTTAAATTTACATTGTACCTTAATCTGTACCCGTTGAATTGGGTTTTATACTGGCAGACTGTTTATGTCTAGTAGGTAAAGTTTTGAGAAAATTAACATCGAACAGACAACCTACTTGACCTTAACTAAAGCTGTGCTGGAGGGACAAAAATTACCATTTAAGATTCCAGACTCAAGAGCACATAAGATGTGATGTCTTCATCTTTTATGACAGCTTTACATGTCTCTTCCAGCAGGAGGCAAACAGGCTATGACTTAGGGAAAAGTTATAAGTATTGATTCACTCCTAAAACCCTCAGAGGAGTGATGAGACATGGAGCATCCTGATATACAAGTTTGTCCATGTGTGCGTATGTATGTGTAAGCATGTGTGTGCTCATATAGAAGCCATAGAAAGCTGCAAGATGCCTAGCTCTGTCACATTCTATCTTATTTCTTGGAGATACTGTCTGTCACTGAGGATGGAGTTTGCCTTACCCCCCTTTATTTTCTGCCTCTCAGTACTGAGGTTACAGTCATATATAATGTGTCCAGCTTTCATGGGTATAGAGGAGAATTGAATTCTTGTACTCATGCTTGCAAAGCAAGTACTCTTACACACTGAACTCTTTCCCTAGACCAAGCATACTGATTTGGGATCTTTGCTAACATTAGTTTGGTTAATCAATACAACTATTTGCATATGGGATGCTATGCCTTGCTTTGATGTGTATACAATGTTGTATGGTTAAATCCAACATATCTGCCACTTTGCTTATTTGAAATGGGTATCATCCTAATGTGTTTGTGGATAACTGCTATAGTGTAGAAATCTTCCTTTTCAGTCTGTTCCTGTGAGGGGACTGCCACTAAGCAAACATGTAGCTAATTGTGTGGACTTTCCTCTCCCTTCTTGCAGGGTTACCAGGCCCAACCTCTGCTTTCTTCTTAGGAATCAACCATGCACTGGGACCTAGTCTTCCTTTTGCTCTGCTTGATGAAATTCTTGCCTGGCCAACCTGGTTCCCTCTTCCTGAACAGACAACCTGCTAGCCAGAACAGAGGTAACATCTGCTTGTCTTTAGGGTTCATATTCTCCATTTGAATCCAGCAGTTCATAAAGATAAAAACAGAGACTCTTTTTTTAATACATATACACATTATATGCATATATAATTAATTTTATTAAATTATGTGTATGGGTGTTTTGTCTGCCCATATATGTATGCCCACATGTGTACAGTGCTTGTGGAGGCCAGAAGAGGGCAAGAGATACCTTGTGATTAGAGATACAGGTAGTTGGGAACTGTTATGTGCCATGTAGAGGTTGGGAATTAAACTTGTGTGCCCTAGAAGAGCAGCCAGTGCTTTTAACCACTGAGCCATCTCATTAGCCTCCATACATCTTATTTTAAGTTTACATTCCACACATGAGAGAAAATGTGCAGTATTTGTCTTTTTCAGTTAAGTTTACGCCACTGAACATAATCATTTCCGGTTGCATCTGTTTTCCTGCTAATGTCATGATTTCTTTTTCCCAGAGCTGAATACAATTTCATGTGTATGTATCACATTTCATTTATCTCAAAACAGTTTTTATTTAAATTACCTGATGGCTAAAGATGGTGAGGATCTTTTTATGTATTTATTAGTCATTAGTATTTTTTCTTATGAGAAATTTGTGCTCATTCATTGGTTCATTTATTGATTAGATGGGTTGGTTTGATGTTTAATACTTACAGTTCTTCATATATTATGGATATTAATCCCCTATCTGATGTTTAGTTGGTAAAGATTGTTTTCCTTATTCTGTAGCTATCCTTTTGGTAATTGTATCCTTTGCTGTGCAGAAGCATCATAATTTCATGGAATCCCATTTGTCAGTTTTGGGGTTATTTTCCGTGCTATCAAAGTCTTTGCCTATACCTGATTTTTGAAGTGGAATTTAGTTGTTGTTGTTGTTTGCTTGCTTTTGTGTGGTTGTGTTCTGGAGATTGTATTCAGTGCCTTGTGTACCCTAGGCAAGCATACTATGACTAAACTATACACCCAGTCCTTCGAAGTGGTCTCCTATGGCAGTTTCAAACATTCATGTCTTACAATAAGGTCTTTGATCCATTTGTTTTTTTGTTTGTTTTTTTTTTTTGTGTGTGTGTGTGCACAGTTTCTGTGGTTTTTCATGTTATGAATTTTGTGTTATTATAGTTTAATCTGATAAAATAAAAGAAATTATTTGGATTCTTTTTAATAAGAATGACCTGATTTGGGGTCTATAATCGAGTCTCTTTTAGAGAAGTTTCTATGAGCTGCTGAGAAGAATGTGTATCACTTTTTTGTTGGATGGAATAGTTTGTATATATGCATTATACCATTTTATCTGTGTAATAATTTAACTCTCCATTAATATTTTGTTTGGATGATCTATCTAGTGATAAGAGAGCGTTATCAATGTCACCCATTATATTGAAATAGGACTTACTTCATCTTTTATGCCCATCAGTGTTTTACGAAGTGTGAAGACCCAGTAGTTGCTGCATATATATGTATGACTCTTATATTTGATAGAGAATGTTCTTTTTATATGTAGTGGGCTTTTTATTTTTCCTGACTGATTTTTTTGAAGTCTTTGTGAGATTTTAGAGTGGCTTCATCAGCTTACTTTCAACTTTATAGAGTGTTTCCCATCCTTTGAATTTCTAGAGCCATGAGATTTTCCCTGATTCTTCCTCATAATCTCATGGTCAAGAATAGAAGTCAGTGGAAAACTATAGTAGCGAAATACAAAAACAAAAACAAAACAAAAAAAACCCCTAAAAATTGCTGGAGTCATTGAGATTCAGACTCTTATCTCTGTTGCCATACTAAAATCCTCTTATTTGTAGACACACACATTTAAATATGCCCTTATTTGTAGACACTTGCTTCTGTATACTCAAACCTTTCTTCTTTTCCCCCTTTCAACTAATTTTTATAGACAGTTTTATTGCAGGCTCTATTTATTTACTTCTTATTTAGAATATTATTTGGAGGCTAACACAATGAACTCTTCTGAAAATAAAAGATGAGTCTGCACGTTTGGAAGAGGAATTAAGATAAGGCAAAAATGGAGACTTGCCTTCTTGAGATGGGAACAATTACTATTAGGAATTTCTGTATCTTCATTTTGGAAAGAAGTTAAAAATGTTTTTTCTTTAAAAATGTAGCATAATTTTAATAAATTGTAGTAGCATTTTTGTTACCATTTGTAATTAAAATATGTGTATAAGTGTGTGCATTCATGCTTAGTGGGCCAATGGACAGACTGGGCAGAATTATTGTTATTAGCTTTCAAAATCAAATCTGTCCTCCTATGTTCTGGTCTATGAGAGGGCCATAGGACTCTTCAACTCACATTTCCATTTGGGCAGCTACAAAGGGTTGGCCACTACCATTGTGGGTGTTAGGGGGAAAAGGTAGAGTGGGGGGAGGTTTACTGCTAGGGGCTTTCTGTTTCAGTTAATAGGTCTTGAACAAAACTCTGGAAGCAAGAGTGTCCCAGTGTATATTATGGCAGCAGCAGTTGGTTCTAGGCTGCAATGATGTTAAAAATAATAGTAAAATCATGCTCTAAGCATTCCTCCTATGTGAAGATCTGAATCCTGAACCTTCAGATACAGCACATGTGCGCACATACACACACCATTCTCCAGAGACTCCAGCTCCAGCCAATTTTCCTCCCAAGGGATTTGAGGTTTTCTATGTGCAACTGCCACAGTGTAAGCTTCTGTCTGAATAATTACAAACTTCTCCCTTTGACCCCCCACTTCCATCACTTACTGTTCTGCTTTCTGTGTTTCATGTGTTTAATATTAAGCTAGCAATTTTATTAACTACTCACTGTTAAAATGACTGGTGTGGCTTCTGACTCCTGCTTGAACTGTGACCAATAAAAAATAGGTTTTATTGTTGCAATATTTCAGTGAAGAAATGGAGGCTCACAGGCCCAAAGTCAGAGTCTCACTAGCAGCAGTATTTGAACTATATCTCCATGCCTCTAAGGATCTTTAGTTTCTTTGTTTTTTTCTTTCCTTCAGTGTTGCACACGACGATTCTTCCCTCCTGGAAGAGGGCCTGGCCTCATTGTTCTGGAGTCTTTGGTCCAGCATCTTCTTCAGATATTTATATTTTCCCTGCCACTCTTTATCTCCCTTTTGTATCTACAGTAATTTCCCTTGAAGGCCCAGGATTATAGCTGCAACACTACCTCAGAATAAGATAGTTAAGAAGCATTGTCAATTGGTAAGAAAAGGGGGAAAACAATTTCTTTGTGTGCATGCTCAGAACATCTACAATTTATTCAGTGAATTGCCAGGATGTGGCACTCTTATTAACCATTATTATCATGTATTGGATTATATTTTAGTTCAGCCCACTTAACTTCAATTTTTTTTATTTCTTCAACATCTTTCTAAACTCCACTTCAGCACCTCATTTACACTCCTTTTAGCTACCATTCTACTCTGCTTTATCTGATCAACTTTTACTTATTTATTTTGATTTTTAAGAGTCTATGTATAAATAAGATAAAACAGTGTGTATCATTCTGTGCCTAGCTGTTTTACTTCACATCAAGTCCCTCAGGACAACACTTGTCTGGGACCCACTTTTAGTTTTACTCCAAAGTTAAAGAGAGTATATGAATTTAAACTTTAAACATGCATACAATTTTTGTCAACTTGACACAAACCTACGCATATGTAGGACGAGGGAATCTTAAGTTATCAAAGTCCCTCTTTCAAATTGGCCTGTAATGATTGATGTGGAAGGACACAACCTACTGTGGTTAGTGCTATCCATCGGCAGGTGGACCTAGATTGTATAAGAAAGCAAGCTGAGCAAGCCAGAAGGAACAAGCCAGTGAGTAGCACTCTTACATGGCCTCTCATTCAGATCCTGTCCCCAGGTTCCTGCCCTGACTTCCTTCGATGATGGATTATGATGTGTAAGTGTGAGCCAAATAATCCTTTTCCTCCCTAGGTTGCTTTTGGTCATGGTGTTTTATTATAGCAATAGAAACCTTAACTAAGACAAGCAGAAATATGACATAATACCTCAGGAGGGATATTTCTGTCTATATAGGACCTGAGCTAAGGCAAAACTTGTACAAAGCCATTTGTGGTACCTAGCTTTATGGTTAGTAATCTATCCCATGATCTCTAGTTGCTGAGATCCCAAAATCAACTCTACCCTAGACATAAAACTCACAAATGCCATAATAGGATTTTAATTTCCTCTGTGTGCTACAGCCTTGATTTACTTAAGAGCTAAATTATGTGTTTAAATGCTGCTTGTTGTGATGTGTGCATCTTTCTGACTGATATGCAACGGGGAGCCCTGCTTATCTGTGTCGTATTTCTCGGCTTATAAAGCCCATCAAGTGTCTTTTCATTGAACACTTTAATGGTTCTGTAGCTTGTTTTCATCAGAGTTATGCATAGCAGACTGATAAAGAAAAAAGAATGTATTTGTCCCCAACTCCAAAGTTAATAATTTTGTCTGTTTTAGCTGATTATTATGGCATTTCTCTACATATTTCTAAGCATAGATATTTCTGCTTTACTGTCAAATGTGTTATCTACAAAGCCTACACTACTCTTATTGATGACCGCAGTAACAGATTTATGAGAAAGATGGGCTTGAGAGCAGATCATACAAAAGTTACAGATCTTGGAAATGTGGAGTTTCAAGTAAAAAAATAAGAAGCCGAATTAAAAAAGAGCCCCCAAAACAAATCCTCAAGGGCCTTCTCACCAGTGATTTAGGTGATGCATCTTTTTGCCGCCTGATCCTCTACACAGTTTTGCGGTAGTGGCTGAGGGCACCCGCTTCTAATTGAACCCAATTTCATAAAAATCAAGTCTCTTTTCAAGCGGTGGCCTCCATCAGTAATCTGCTCGTGATATGAAAGAGATGCCTCTGTAGTTTCTTCATTCATTTTACTCAGCATCCCCCATATTTTAAACTAATCAGAAATTGTAATGATCCTTACAGCCACTAAAACGTCATGTTTTCTCCCCCGCAAAGGAAGGCATACATGTGTGACTTTTCAGCTTTTGAATTCCTTTATTCTTAACGTACTCAGAAGTAGCTCACACGTTTCTCTTAAATTCTGTGAAAGTTCGCCTTTGACAGCTTCCCAACAGCTACTGAAAAGATTAACTTGCAGTCCTAGAAGACCTCTTACACAGGTACAGAAAAACTTGCACAAAGAATTCTCAGTTAAATGACATATTCTGACTATAATTTAATTTATGGCCTTTGATAGTATTTATTGGCATTCTTCCCTCAGAGGTGAAATGTTGTGTCCTTCCCCAACTTTGAACATAAACTTCTATTGTCTCTCTTAACAATGTGGATCCAAATATATTAGGACTTGTGTTGAATGAATTCCACTCAAATTTATAATATGTTGTTTATGTGTTATCCTTAATTGGTTTATATAATGTTTTGGTTCTATTTGTTCTCCATATAATTCCCTGTTTTAGAAAACAATTCAACACCCAACATTATGGTAAAGTACAAAGCTTTTCAGGGATCAGTTAGACTAGGTAACTGTTAGATAAGGTCATTTGTATTGTGACGAATCTAGACTGGCGTTTATTTACTTGTCCTCTGTAACTCTTGATGGTTTTCCATGGTGTTCTCAGTTATTCTGCTTGTGCTGTGTGAACCGCAGTCCATGAAGCCTATGCACAACCAATTGGTTTTCTCTTCATGGTTCTGTGGGACTATCTTAATTTTTAGGGAGCATTAGATTTTTTTTTTCATTTATTCTCTTTAATGGATCCATGAGTAAGTAATCTCCAAGAGGTTCATCATCCTACAATGATAGGCTAGCTAGGTAGAAAATGCAGTTCAACGATAGGTAAGCTAGATACAGAAGGCTCTTCCCATTAAAATGTTGAAGTCACTGTGCTACTGCTCCCCACATTGATTTGGTGAAGTCTAATATTATTCTGTTTTCTAATATTTGTGAGTGTTTCTCTTTCATTCATTGTGAAAACTTTTATGATCTGATCTGATGGTTTCTATTGGTTGTGAGTCTTGACAGGTTCCTAGAGTAGTCACCTTAGGGGCAAATTTCTGAGCATGTCTATGAGAGATTATCTAGATTACATGAACTAAGTTGGAAAGGTCTACCCCACTGCTTGACTGAATAAAAAAGGGAGAGCAAGCTGAGTGCCAGCATTCCTCTCTCTGGTTCCTGATGACGGATGCAGTGTGATCAACCACCTCCCTTCCTGCCACCCTGGCTTCCCTGCCATGATGGACTATCTTCTCCAGCTGTGCGCCTCAGCCCTTCCTTCATCATGGTGCATTTGTTATGTATTTTGTTCTAGCAACACAGATAGGGTCTGAACTCATGCCATCTGGAAATTTCATAGCATCTTGCTTTATTGTGTTCTTTGGTTCCATTGTTAGGAGGTAAACAGCATGTTCTTTCCAGCATTACAATACATATGTGCGGAGTACAGCAAATTTTTGTTTTTCTCCCTTAGAATACACCCTCCTGTGGTCTGTTTTTTCCTGACAGCATCTTTCTAGAGCACTAATAAGTTACGGGAGCTGCTCTGGTCCTCTAAAACTCTAATCTTTTTTCTGCCATTTTTCATCCTACTGTCATTTTGTTCTACTTTGGGAAAACTGTCTTTAACTTTATTTCCTCTTTGCCAACATTTTCAATCACTGCTATAATATTTCAATTTTCTACAGACTTTTTCTCTGCATGTTTGTATTTTTACAATTTCCTGACCTTGTTCCAAATGCAAAACTTCTATTTTTCCCTTAACAGTGGCATTATTCTCCAAGATAGGGGCTTCCTTTAAACATCTGCTACCCTGTATATAGCTGCCTATTATGCAGTGTTTTAAGTTCTCCTGTGGTAACCCACCAGAGTGTAGCATGAAACACACCTGTTGCCTGAAGTTTATGACACAGCCCTGGGCCCATCTGGTCTCTTTCTGGGCATGTCTTTGTTTTTCTCCCACCACTCTCTGCCAAGATGATCTGAGGTTCTCAGTTCTGTGAGTCAGCCACTTCTAACACATATGAGTTACAACTTCCTGGACTCTGTTTGCAACCTTGACTGACATTGCTCCTATTGTAAGCTCCTAACTTGGGGCTTATATTTCTCTGCCATGGTGACCAAGCTGGAGAGAGGACACATGATTCTGCATGTTCAGTTTTTCCTGAGCTATCTGAAGTTTTGTCTTGAATAGTGAAAGTGAAAAGAGATCAGAAAAAGGGAAAACAATCATAAAGAAAAGTTCCCTGAGTCGGGGGAAAGGCAATTGTCAATAGTAGTGCAAGAGATGTGGGGACTTAAAATGATAATAAAATAAAAATGTGATGATGCTCTGCCCTGACAGTTATGTAGACTTAATATTTATGTAACAGCCTCTTCTTCTCAGGATTTCATGTCTCTAGAACCTTCACAATCCCTACAACTCCTCAGGACATTTAATTGTCTCTCTTTTTAAGTTAAAATGTAATTACATCAGTTTCCCTCTTCCCTTTCTTCCCTCCAACTCCTTCTATGCTCTTCTTTCTCTCTTAATTTGAGGGCCTCTATTTCTTTAATTGCTATTTTCACATGCACACATATAAATGCATGAATATATAAATCAAGCAGACTGAGTCCCCTTTAATTGCTTGTATGTGTATGGTTTCAGGCCTAACCACTTTGTATTGGATAACCAACTAGATTAGTTAGGCAGTAACCCTAGGAGAGGTTAATTTTCCCTCTCTCAGAAGTCGTTAGTTTCCTGTAGTTATTTGTCTAGAGGTAGGACTCCTTGAGATGTCCCTATTCCACATTAGCAAATGTATTGATATTATACTATTCAGGTCTTGCTTAGGCAGCCGTATTGTTGAGGTGTTACAGCTATAGCTTCCCTGTCATTTCTAGGAGACATCACATCAAACATCCTGGTCCTCTGGCTCTTACAATTTTTCTACCCCCTCTTCCTTAAATAGAAGAGTCATGGTTTAGATCTGTCTGCTGGGTCTGGGTTCCTTGTGATCTGTTGACCTTTGCATTATGACCAGTTACAATTCTCTGTCTCCTGTGGTGGTATTGTGTTCCCCAAAATATTGTGTACCCTAATAAACTTATCTGGGGTCAGAGAACAGAAAAGCCACTAGATACTTAGGATAGGCAGTGGTAGCACATGCCTTTAATCCTAGCATTCCAGAGGCAGAAATCCATGTGTTCAAGGATACAGCCAAGCATGGTGACTCACGCCTTTAATCCCAGAAAGCGAGCCCTTAATCCCAGGGAGTGGTGGTAGAAAGCAGAAAGGTATATAAGGCGTGAGGACCAGAAACTAGAAGCTTTTAGCTGGTTAAGCTTCAGCCTTTCAAGCAGCAGTTCAGCTGAGAGCCATTGGGATGAGGACACAGAAGCTTCCAGTCTGAGGAAACAAGACCAGCTGAGAAGTTGGCCAGGTGAGGTTAGCTGTGGCTTGTTCTGATTCTCTGATCTTCCAGTGTTCATCCCAATACCTGGCTCAGGTTTGATTTTATTAATAAGAACTTTTAAGATTCTTAAAATCTTAAATCTTAAATCTAAAATCTTAAATCTGCTACAGTCTCCTTTTGCTATAAAGAGATGCTTCTTTTAGGGGTGAAAAGCTACATTTATCTGTGGATATAAGGATATGTTTTAAAATGCAGTTAGGAAAAATTCTGGTCTGGTAAAGTGGTGGTCCTGGACTCTTTTCTAATATTACCCAACTATCCCTGGGTAGTTGATGTCTTCAGCAATAGAGACTTATCTTCAAATTGCGTGACAACCAATGACAACAGCCTATTTTGTTTTGGGATTCACTTGTCTTATGTTGATCAACAACTTGAACAGAAGTTTCTCATGCCTGGTGCTGGAGTTTATGTTAAGTAGTCTCTTGCTCTTGTGGGGAACATTGCCAGCCCAAGCATAACTTCATTTAAGCTATTTATATATGTATACACCTACATGTATTGCATAATTTTAGGCAAATGTGAAATAATATGATTCCTTGGGTCTCTTTAAAACATTCTTATCTTTTTTTTGTGCCTTTTTCATTAATCTGAGTGATAAATCTCAGCGCCTATACAAGGATAGGCTTTGCTACAATGCACTTCTTCACACAGGAGTCATTGATTGGTTCTCCCTGCCTTGCTTACATCTCACATCCCATCTTGCTTCTAGCTCTCCTGGTAATATCACAGAAAACTTTGCTCTTTCACATCTATGTGATTTGATTCTATGGAACTATTTTTCCCTCTCCATCTAATTTGCTTTCACAGAATTGCTGTTTTCCTTCATTGACTCTGCATCCTAGATTTACATTTACTATATGCATAACCATGCCACTCAATGACTCCATGAAAGTGGTACCTTCTCTAGGTGTTTTCTGGCCTACTGATGGGGAAAACAGTTCCAGAAGATCCTTAGTCATACCTCTCAATTTTGCATCTCTTTTCAACTTTGGGAACAGTTTTTTTCTTGCTTGGACAATATAGTAACTTCATGACAATTGGGCAAAATATCACTTTCCAAAGATATTTTTTTCCATTTCACTCAAAAAGTGCTTTATGGGTCAGTACATCAATTCTGATTAGCAGATACATGATGCTCACAGGGAGCTCACAATGCACAATTAGTATCACTCAGATTGACCACTCTTAATAGATTCTATAGACAGAATTGTAACTTTTTTTATTTTTCAATCTTCTGCTTCTAGAGAGTGTAGAAGAATGGGTTAGAGAAGATTTTTTTTTTCAAGAGAGAGTTTTTCTGTGTAGTTTTGGTGCCTGTCCTGGATCTCGCTTTGTAGACCATGCTGGCCTCGAACTCAGAGATCCACCCGGCTCTGCCTCCCAAGTGCTGGGATTAATGGTATGCACCACCACCGCCCAGCTTAGAGCAGATTTTTAATTTGCTTCTGCTGATAATAGCTGAGGATGTGGCATGAGCACAAGGTATGTCATTTACTCTCTTACAGTGAGTTGGCACTGGCTGACTATGGCACAGCCAATGCTTTTAGCAAACCTTGTGTAATATGAGTTGCTAACCTCATGCTTAAACTAAAAAAAAAAAAGTATGTCAGTCTGCAAATAGGTACAAATAAACATGAGGGTCTAAAGCTCCGCTCCATATCATAACATCTGTTTTTCTAAAGAAAGCCTCATCTACTCTACATGTTCTTATTTATACTTTCCATTTGTGTGTGTTTCTGTGTGAGTTTATGGCACATGTGTGAAGACATCCATGGAGGCCAGAAGATGGAGTTGGGTTTTCTGGACCTGGAATTAAAGGCCCTTGTGAGCCATCTGATGTGGTGCTGGGAACTGACCCTGAATCTACTGGAAGAGCAACAAACACTCTTAACCATTGAGCCATCCATCTCACCAGCCCCCTCAAAACCAGTTTAAAAAAAATATATCAAATACTGATTATTGTCTCTGTTTCCACTCTTCAATGTAAACTTGAGATTCCATTTTACCCACAGCTGTAGCATGAAAATAAATGGTTTTATTAATAAGAGCAAACCTGAAGCCCGGTATTGGGGTGAATGCTGGAAGATCAGAGAAGCAGAACAAGCCACAGCTACCTCACCTTGCCAGTTCCTCAGCTGATCCTGTTTCCTCAGACTGGAAGCCTCTGAATCCTTATCCAGAATGAATCTCAGCTGAACTGTGCTGCTCAAAGCCTAAAAACTTAACCAGCCAAATGCTTCTAGTTCCTGATCTTCACACCTTATATACCTTTCTGCTTTCTTCCACCACTCCCTGGGATTAAAGGCTCACTTCTTGGGATTAAAGGCATGAGTCACCATGCCTAGCTGTTTCCAGTGTGGCCTTGAGCTCACAGAGATCCAGGCTGATCTCCACCTCTGGAATGCTAGGATTAAAGGTATGAGTGCCATCATTTTCCAGCCTCTATGTCTGTCTAGTGACTGTTCTGTTCTCTGACCCCAGATAAGTTTATTAGGGTACACAATATATTTTGGGGAACATAATATCACCACACACAGCAGCCAGGGTCAACTTAAAATGATGCTTACAGTCTTTTACCCCAGAGAGATTATGCAGTTTTATCCAAATTCATCCTACTTAGGTACCATTTTCAGATTGGTTTTCCCAGAGGTAGCCACTGATTAAAACCAGACCAAACTATTTGATTTTCTATTTTCCTTATGCTTCTCTCAGCTACCAAGAGAATATCTCACACTCTTGAATATTTTTTGATTTTTTAAACAATTATAAAGTACCTAAAACATACAAGGCTTCACATAGATGGTGTTAGGTTTGTTATATCCTTTATTTTTCAAAAATAATTAACAAAACAGAGGGAATAGCCAAGTTTCCATCTCAATAAGGTGCTGTGGGATGGTCTGTATGTCAAGTGTGTTGCTGATTGGTCAGTAAATAAATCACTGATTGGCCAGTGGCTAGGCAGGAAGTATAGGTGGGACAAGGAGGAGAATAAAGCTGGGAAGTGAAAGGCTGAGTCAGAGAGACACTGCCAGCCGCCACGATGACAAACAGCATGTAAAGTACCGGTAAGCCACAAGCCACGTGGCAAGGTATAGATTTATAGAAATGCCATAGCCATACAGTTTGTAGCCAATATAAGTCTCTGTGTTTACTTGGTTGGGTCTGAGCAGCTGTGGGTCTGGCAGGTGGGAGAGATTTGTCCTGAGGTGGGCCAGGCAGGAAAACTCTAACTACAACAAGTAACTAAGACCAATGCTTCTCATACTGCTGCCTAAATAATAAGCAGTAGTCTTGAGACCTGTCCTCTGCAATTTCCTTTTGAACAAGACCTTTCCCAAGCCCCAGTTCACTCTCTCATGCAATGGGAAGTATGATTTGGATCATAATAAATCTCAGTGATAATAATAGAAAATAACAAAGAGAAGCCTTGATTGACACCACAGGTTTTGTTTGTTTGTTTATTTTGCATACAGTCCTTCTAACCTAAACAAGAGTGTGTTTTAATAAGATAGCAATAGAGTTCATAGACTGGGCACATCTGTATTTGTAAGTTTTCTCTAGCCCCGCCTGGCCCTGTGGTCCCTCAGCTGCTTATAAAACAATCACTCAGAGGTTTAATATTATTTACAAACTATATGACCTATGGCAGGCCTCTTGCTAGCTAGCTCTTATATCTTATATTAACCCATTTCTACTCATTTATTTTTTTTCTACGTGTTTCATGGCTTTACTAATCTGCTGGCATGTTGCTCCTTGGTTGGCAGGCTGGTGCCTCTCTAGACTTTATCTTTCTCTTTCCTGTCTCTCTCCCTAGATTTCCCACCAGCCTCTAAGCTGCCTTGCCATAGGCCAAAGCAGCTTATTTATTAACCAATCATAGCAACACATATTCACAGCATACAGAAAGACATCCCAAAGCATTACCTCCTCTAATTCTTCACATCTCCAGTTTATTTAATAATTCCTAAAGTAAAAGCTATAGACCATACCCTCCAGAAATTTGCCAGCAGGTCTCTCTTAAGAAACCACCAGAATAGGCTGCTAATAGGACAGCATAAGCATAAAAAGTGCCAGATGTTATAATTCCCCATTCTTCCTAAAGTTCAATCAATCTCACCTTCAAATCCCATCAGCCACTTGGCTGATGATAAAGAACCACCTCCAGACAACTGGGAAGCATGCTTCACCTCACCTGAGCCTTGGTTTAAAGCCTTTATCAATGTTCTCATTCTTAGAGCAAATAAGAAAATACTACTCGTGGTTAGAGAGATGGCTTGATGGTTAAGAGCACCAGCTGCCCTTCCAGTACTCAAATTAGATGGCTCCCAATGCCAGTAACTCCAGTTTCATGGGAGCATACACCCCAATCTGGTCTCAGAGAGTACCCTTACACCACATTGCTGTGGAATGGTCTGTATGTCAAGTGTGTTGCTGATTGGTCAGTAAATAAATCACTGATTGGCCATTGGCTAGGCAGAAAGTATAGGCGGGACAAGGAAAAGAATTCTGGGAAGTGGAAGGCTGAGAGAGAGACACTGCCAGCCGCCACCAGGACAAGCCGCGTGGGAAGGTCCCGGTAAGCCACGAGCCATGTGGCAAAGTAAAGATTAATAGAAATGGGCTAAATATAAGAGTAAGAGCTAGACAATGACAGGCCTACGCTAATGGCCAAGCAGTTTAAATAATGTAAGAGTTTGTGTGTTTATTTTATAAGTGGGCTCTGGGACTGGCGGGACTTGGTGGCGGGAGCTGGAGAAAAGTTCTCCAGCAACAAATGGCGCCCAACGTGTTGGCAAGAGTTTCCACCTAAAACCTGAGTAAAAAGATTCTAAAACGAAGCTAAAAACAGCTCCTAGTTGTCTCTTTCAAGCTAGCAGCAGCCTGCCGGTTTGAGCTACTGGCGGGTTCCTGGCGTGTGCGCTCAACCTGCAGTATGGCGGGAATCAGGCCTCTGTAAGTGGCACATTAAGCTGCGTGGTGGATTTAGCCTTTGCAGGTACAAAACAAAAAAAGAGGTTTCTGGGCTACACGATGCTTGGATAAAAGCATTGACCCACGATAGCTCCCAGAGCTGGCGGTAAATGTAGCCATGTTGGGAAGCTGAGGTGGGCGGAGCCAGCAGCCACAGCTGCTGCAGTTTAAGGCAAGAGATTCACAATAAGACAGATTCAGATGTAATAGTTTACAATGTGTGTAAAAGATATGTAGGCTTGAAAGAGACAAAAAAGGTGATATATAGAGTTATAGAAACAAATACATAGTTTTAAAAAAAATAAAGTCATTAAAGAGACAGTAAAGGTAGTATAAAAAATAAGCCACGTAAAAATGGATATTACACAGAGAATCTGGATTGTGTTGTCTTTGGGATTTTTAACTGCAGAAAAACATTTGATTGTAAAAGCTGTTGAGTTATGCCAAAATGTATATTTTAAAGATACCTTGACTTCAAAATTTGGATATAAGGATATGTTGCTTTGGAAAAGAGTCTCTTTTGTTTCCACAGAAAGCCAGAGGCTATGGATTTGTTCCAGATTAAGATACATCAGGTTTGACCAGCCAAGACCACCTGAAAGGTCTCCAATGACACCATGGCCCTGATGATCCAACATCCAGAATGGTTTCAAGGCAACTGGCTCAGACGACATACCCTCATGGACTATTCCATAATTCTAAAATTTTCTTTGTATCCCCATAAGATACAGCGCCCCCCTCCAGCAGGAAGTAGTAAGAGAAACTACGCCCAAATTCCCAAATATACCAAGCTGACTTTGGAGATATGTAAAGGTTAAAACCTTCCTTTTTAAGAAAAGAAAAGGGGAAGTGCTGTGGGATGGTCTGTATGTCAAGTGTGTTGCTGATTGGTCAGTAAATAAATCACTGATTGGCCATTGGCTAGGCAGAAAGTATAGGCGGGACAAGGAAAAGAATTCTGGGAAGTGGAAGGCTGAGAGAGAGACACTGCCAGCCGCCACCAGGACAAGCCGCGTGGGAAGGTCCCGGTAAGCCACGAGCCATGTGGCAAAGTAAAGATTAATAGAAATGGGCTAAATATAAGAGTAAGAGCTAGACAAGACAGGCCTACGCTAATGGCCAAGCAGTTTAAGTAATGTAAGAGTTTGTGTGTTTATTTTATAAGTGGGCTCTGGGACTGGCGGGACTTGGTGGCGGGAGCTGGAGAAAAGTTCTCCAGCTACACCACATGCACATATAGAGAGACTTATGCACATAAGCATAAATAAAAAGATAAATCTTTAAAACATATTTCTGAAAACATTTCATGTGAAACCTTGTGTCCTCCTCCTTCATTTTCTGTTCCCTGGTTAAGTTTCCCTGCAGTGAATACAGAGTCAATTCATCTGTTTTTCTAAGGACTTTTTTGGTGATCTGTCACCTGAACCTTGCCTCTTATATTTCCTGAGAGACCTCACTTCTCTACTCATGTTCAAGCAGGGATCTGAACTTCTGTGAAAGGGAGAACATGTCTCTATTAGTTACCTTGTGTTGTACAACAGAATACCAATCATAGTGGCTGAACAAAGACCTTTATTTTCTCACAGTTTTGTAGGCTAGGAGTCAAGATCAAGGTGCCAGCATGGTCCTCTGAGACCTCTCTCCTTGACTCATGGCTGAGCCCCCGCCCCCCCCCCCCATCATAGTTTTCCCTTTCTGTGTGTCTGCATCCTAGGCACAAAAGCTGTAAGCACAGTATTTGTGTTGATTGAGGGCCCTGTTCATCAGACCTCAGTTTACCCTAATAACCTCTACAGGAGCCCTATTCTCATGCCACATTTTAAGCAACTGAGTTTGGGATTTCAATATGAAAATTTTGAGGGGAACACAACGCAGCCACTAACACCTTAGCATGCTGGTCCTTAACATCTCATAATGTGTAATAATGTATTAAACCGTGGGTTTACCTTGGCAAAAATACTTTGCTTAGTTTTGTCTTTAATAATTTTTTTTGGACTTTTTCTTATAACATTCATTCAAGTTCCATGGGGAAAGTGCTATAAGAAACAAACTGTGAGAAATACTGCTCTCCTGTCCATATGTCAGACAGAAAGCCCTGGAAGTCATGACATGATCATTGTGACTTTTGAGAGGGATATGAAGGAGATTCATAAAGGTTTTTAATAACCACAATCCAAAGAGATTATCTTTGAAATGAAAAATACCCATGGGCATATCACATATGAAGCTCATAAAAATGGCTGTCCCCAAATTTGCATTTTCACCCTGGCACTCTCACGGACTGTTTCATGTCATGCCTGCATGTTATCTGCTAGTGAGTTCCAAATCTGACCACTTGCGTCACTACTGTCATTGTTCCCACCCTGATCCCCATCAGGCCAACTGGCATTTCAGCTTCTGCACTTGAAATCTACTCTTCTCAAAGCTGTGCTTCTACCAGTGGGTTCCTTGAAAGGTTTCTTTCTGAGCCACAGTAGAAGTCAAGCCTTTCTCATGGTCCTGGTAGTTTAACACATCCGGTCACTGTGACCTCACTGTCTTTAGTTTCCGCCACTGTCCCACATCATCTTCTAGCAGAGCTAGTTGAGTGCCTATCTGCCACTTAATCATTGGGTATCTCTCACCTCAAGACCATTGCATACATTTTCTCTGTATCAGGAATATTGTTTCCAAGATATTTACTTAGCTTACTCCTTCATTTCCTATTAATATTTTCCTTAATGCCATCTTGTCAATGAGGTCATTGGTGAGAAATCTATATAAAATCCCGAGCCACCACACAAGTTATTTCCTTTAGCATTTTTCTTAATATAAACATCGTTGAGGTGTGCTTGCTTTGCTCTCTGCAGTTTCCACATTGCCTATAATAGCGGCACACAGTTGGTGATCAATAAATGCATGTTTGAGTAAACAAATTAATTTGACTTAAATAGAACTTTTCTATTCTATTACATTTTGGGTTATATATTCATTCATTTATCTGTGAGTCTGTGTTCTACACCTAAGAATTCATTCTATAATATTAACAAATGTTCATAACTCTAAATGGAGTGAACTTACATCAAATAAATTGAAATACCTTGGGCATTATTAGTTTTTCTTTTATATTTTTCAGTTCCCTACCCTAACAACACCAATAATTTTATTTCAAATAAAATTGCAAATAATACTGGTAGGGTATAACCTCTTTGCTATGCAATTTTCTGAGCACTTTGTACAAATTTTCTAATTTAATCCTCTCAAATCCTATGAAATATGCACAATTATGATCACCATTTAACAGATAACAAAGCAGAGATATGTGAGCACAGTAATTCCCCTCAGTCTCCCAGAGCTGCTAAGTGCTGGAGACTGTATTTCATTCATTTAGGATGCATTCTCCAATCAAAATGCTGTCTTTGTCTCTTCTTAACTTACAATGTAGATAATTTTGAAAACATAGTAATTTGTTTCAACTATTTCTAAATATCCAGTCATAAATATCTTTACATCTCTTGTCATTTTCTTAGGTAGAAGAGGAATGAGAATATTGGCCTTCTAGGCTCTGTGTTACAGTTAGACTCATAAAGATCAAAATAAACAAGTATATATGCAATCAGACAAAATAATACACAACAAACTAAATAGGAGGGTTACGTGATAGAAAGTGCACCAGCAGCAATTTAAGAAGGCATGCCCTGGACAGCATCCTTTAGGGATTTTGTTCATTTCTTTGTTTTAATTTGAAATCAACCGATTGAAAGAAGGGCCATAGAGAGATTCAAAAGTTAAGAGTACTTGCTGTTCTTAAAAAGGATAGGAATTCAGATCCCAGCACTCACATCAAGAGCTTCACAACTGCCTATAACTCCAGGTCTAAGGGATTTAGTGCCTCCTTCTGGCCTCTGTGGGCACCTGTACTCACATACACATATCCATACAGACACACACAGATACAGACAAACACATTCACTCAAACACACACACACACACACACACACACACACACACACACACACACACACACACACAATGATTCTTCAATAAAGAGAACAAGATTTTATGGTCCCACAAAGGGTTTTGCAAGCAAAAGAAATAGCTACAGCATAGGTCCTAAGACAGTAGAAAGTATGGTCTGCTTACAAGGAGAGCTTGAGCTCTTCTAGGAAAGGAAACAGGTAGCTAATGCTGCAAATGTTACAATGGGAAGAAGATGAGCTGGGTCTACATGATACAGACCTTTGTAATGACAATGGGGACTTGGGTTGCATTCTACGTGTCAGCAATGGATTTTCTAGGAGTGAGGGGAAAAGAAAGCTTGGAGATCTTTTCAGTCACCCGTCAGAGAGATCACCATGGCCTGGTCAAGAATGGATGTAGGAGAGCTGTGTAGGTGAAGGTGCATTCTGGAGGCTGCAAAGAAGAATTGCTGAGAATGCAAGTCTGTAATGGAAGGTAGACTCAAGATGACCTCAGATTGATGTGGACTCTCTAGGTCAAAAAGAGAAGGCTTGGGACTGGGAACTCAGAGCTCAGTGTGGGGCTTGGTAGGTTTGAGGAATGTGCTAACCAGCTGTGTGGAAGTTCCAGTCATTCCCTGGT
Source organism: Peromyscus eremicus (assembly GCF_949786415.1). Classification (NCBI taxonomy): domain Eukaryota; kingdom Metazoa; phylum Chordata; class Mammalia; order Rodentia; family Cricetidae; genus Peromyscus; species Peromyscus eremicus. The sequence goes on from NC_081426.1 coordinate 34,059,645, forward strand.
GTTCACAGGATTGTTTACAGGACCACTGTGGACACCACCATCTTTGGATGATTTCAATTCTTTTACCCACACTGCGATCCCTCTTTAGCCTTGGTCCTTGGTGTACCCCAGTATCAGTATCACAGCTATATTAGGGGGAAGGGGAAGAGAACCAGGCCTGGGGAAGGAGCATGTGTGGAGAGAGAAAGATGGTGTGGGGGAGAGAGAACAGAATAGAGAGAGTAGGTGGGGCCTGAGTCATGGCTCTTTAAGGCGCAGGTGGTCTTACAGAGCTATGTGATGCATGTGCAGATTGTGTGACCATGCCGGGCGCATATGTAATCACCAGCACACATTGATGACATGACGTAAGATGTAAGACACCTTGTCTAGCTCCTGAACTGCACATATGCTGTCATGTAGCTGGAGCGGGGCAGAATCCTAACACTTGGTGCTTTCTATTGAACAAAACCAAACTGGATACCCCGAATGCCAGGTTGAAAAGGTAGCAGGTATAGCTATGGATACAGGCTGGAGTTCTGTAGTGGAAGATCACAGTTTATAAATACAGGTCAGGATTATATTGGCTTTGATCCTTTAAGAATCATGCAAGGTGTCATGCTTAAGAGAATGTGGAAATGGGTTACTCAGTAAAGTCTTTGCCTTAGCAAACTCAATGGCTTGATTGCGATTAATCAAAACCCACATAAAAAGTTGGGCATGGTGGCATGCACTTATGATTTCAGCATTGGGAAAATTGAGACAGATAGGTTCCTGGGTTCACTGCCCAGTCAGTCTACCTACTTGTCAAGTTCAAGGACAATGAGACCTTGTCAGATAAAGAAAAAAAATTATATATATATATATATATATATATATATATATATATATATATCCACATACACAGAGACAAGCAGATCTCCTTAACAGATATCTCAGACTTCCTATGCCAGTCAAGGAGCACCTTGGCTGACTTACTCTCCCTATCTTCCCCCTGCTGCTTCCTCAGACAAAGGGTGTGTGTGAGCGGGGAGCTGCTAGCAGTCCTTCCCTTACAGACTTTAACTTCCAGCTGAGCTTTATACCAAAGCCATTATCTCTTTATTTTGCTCCCCAGGATGCTGGCTCACAAACAAGGAGCACCCACAAGTGAGACAGTGCCCTGCTTTTGTCTGCCTTCTGCTCTCCTGTAATGTGTTTTTCTTCTTGAGGGTGACGGTGATATTGATGAATCTCCTGTATATGATGAAGAGTGCAGGGCAGAGCAGTCACAGATTCCATTAGATACCACCCGTGAGGTCAGCCACCAAGCAAAGCATGCTGATGGATTTAGCTCCAACAGCCAGGTATTCAGAATCAGGTGCGAGCTGGCAGGCAGGCAATTAATGTTTTACACAGAGGTATTTTGGGTATTAATAACACACTGAACATAAAAAGCACCCAGAAAGTATCAGCATTCCATTGAAAGGAGAATGGCTGAGAGCTATTTCCAAGAGGTGAAGGCAGCTCCTGGGGGCTTGGGATTAATTACAGGAGATCTATCACTCTCATTACCACAGGAAGTGGTAGCTGCTATTATTTAATTGGAGAGGTTGTTATTTAATTTCTTTTATATTCTGAAGAGCAATTAACAGAGTCAAGAGAGGTAGGCTTTAACACTAAAGCTTTCTCTCAGTGCTCCAGAGCTCAGGCTTACAAGATGCTTAAGGCATAAATTTTTACCTTGCTTCCTCCAGGTGGGACCTGGATTCTTACTGCAGGTTCTCAAGTCTCAGTTTCTACAGTTTCTCCTTAGAACCACAGCACCTAGTTTCTGGTTTCCACATGTTGCACAGTATCTTGGAGTTCTACAGGGTTCTGGGCAAAACCCTCCAGTTTTCAGTTAGTGAAGTTAGAAGGCCTTGTGTAAAGACTTACAAATTAGCATAAGCAAAAAAGCAGTTGATCAAAAAGAAGGCTGGAAAGCCCTTGGTTGAAGGCAACTAAAGCCTCCCACTGGTGCACGCAAGCATGCCCAGAGATTGCAGCCTCTCGGAATCCCTAGCCTTGTTAATGAAAGTGTTTAAGAACAGACTCAAAAGGAAACCTGAGGGCAATCTTTTTGGAATGTAAAAGACAACCCCCAGGACAAGAATGTTATGAATCCTGGCAGCTGCCTTAAAGAGGAAGATAGAGAAGAGGGCTAGGAGTGGAGGTCAGCCATGGGACATACAAGGAGCCACATGGTGGGAAGGAGAGCTTGAGAGAAAGAGTGAGGTCCAAAGGGTTAGGAACTGTGTGCTTAGAAAACAGACGAAAAAAATTATGCTTTCCTGAATCCCGACTTAAAGAAGTAGGCAGCCGCAACAGAATGATGTCTCCAGAGTGACTGTACTAGAGGACAGGGATTCTGGGAACGAAAAGTACATGATCTCCTAAAAGGGACCATTATTCTGACTAACAGCTCTAGCGTGGTTATGGTGCTCCCAACTTTCTAAGGAGTGATCCCTTAGCAAGGTCTGCCCAACTGGAATGTCAGGTGTGCAACCAGGCTAGAGAAAGAACTTTCCACAAAGAGCCCTAAATAACACCACTGTAATATAGTGACTCATTATAATTCTAAAATGCACCCTCCTGAGCAGGGATTTAAGCAACAATGAGACATGCCAAGCATGAAGTTGTGTGTAGAGCCACATGCAAAAGGGCAAGTGCAGAATATCTGTAAGTCTGCGCTATGCAAATGAACCCAAGTCCTCTGTGGCATAAGAGCCCTGATTCTTTGTGCATTAGGGCCCTTTGAGCTACTGAGCTTTCTCCCTGCTCTGGTCATCATTCTCTCTTGGAAGCATATCCTTTCTTAGAATGTTTGCTCACTTTGCTTGCTATTATGAATATCTCACTCCAGTTCTTTGTTTTGGGACACAAGGTTCTGATGTTCCAGGAGGACACACATTGAACCCTCATTTCAATTAGTATTGTTTGACCCACCTCGAAAAAACAGAAGTGCTCAGACCCGAAACTGCGTGTCTGAATCTTTCGTCTTTGATAGTTACAGAACACCCATTATTGTGGTCCTTATGGTTCCCTAATTATCACTCATTTTGATTCTTGGAAAATACAGAACTTTGAAAAATCAGAAAAATGACAGAGAATGTTTGTGTGTGTGTGTGTGTGTGTGTGTGTGTGTGTGTGTGTGTCTGTGTGACATATGCATACATTTGTGTGTGTGTGTGTGTCTGTGTGTCTGTGTGACATATGCATGCATTTGTGTGTGTGTGTGTGTGTGTGTGTGTGTGTGTGTGTGTGTGTGTGTGTTTGTGTGCTTGCCTATGATGTCATATGTGGAGGACAGAGGTTAATGCCAAGGTATCTTAGCCTTCCTCAATTACCTTTCCATTGTTTTTGAAACAGGATCTCTCACTGAACCTGGAGCTAGTTGTCTTACCTAAACTGACTGTCCAGTAAAGCCCCAGTGATCCATGAAACTGTCCCACAGAGCAGCAATTACAGATGTGTGCTGCTCTCCCTGGCTTCTCACAGGGTGCTGGAGATTCACACTCAGGTCCTCAGGCTTGCACAGCAAGCTTCTCACCTATTGAGCCATCACCTGACCTTAGAGTTCTTCTAATTCAAATTGTTCTCACTCTTGATAACAAAACCAGAAATCTGCTGCATTGCCTTGCCCAGCCTTGATGCAGGGGGAGGAGCTTCGTCCTGCCTCAACTTGATGTGCCATGCTTTGTTCATTCCCATGGGAGGCCTGCCCTTTCTAAATGGAGACAGGGAGGAGGAGTGGATGGGGAGGGGGGTAGATTGGAGGCAGGGTGGGGGAGGGAGAGGAGGGAAGGAAAACTGTGGTTGGTATGTAAAATAAATAAATAAAATAATAATTAGTAAAAAAAAAAAAAAAAAAAAAAAAAAAAAAAAAAAAAAAAAAAAAAACCAGAAAAAAAAGACAGAAAGCAAAAAGTGACCAGCCCAGAATTGTTGAGCTTGGTAATTGATGCTGGAATCCACAATCAAATTTTTCTCATCCCCAAAATGCAGTTCATTGTTTGACTGGAGGAGTGCATCTGGAAACAGTGCTGAGCAACTTTAGATCCCAGAATCTTAAGCTCTGATGTTCACATAACTCTCAGAGGGACCTTATTAAAATGCAATTGCTGGTTCAGTGGGTCTGAGTAAAAAGTCTGAGACGCTACATTTATAACAAGCTCAGGGTGATCTGGGTGCTTCTGGGTCACAGTGGCTCTTTGAATTTAGGAATTTAGGAAAAGATTGATGTAGATTAGAATAGCATGATCCTAAAGGGGATGCTCATTTATTAATCGACGTTTTTCCAGAATTCATTCTACCTTTTCTGACACTAGCACCTTTTCATTAAATAAGCAACCCCATCCATCGTTTTCCACTCCCTCCAATGGGTCCTTAATTTTATCCTGTCCTTCTTTATGCCAACACCCTGCATGTGAGCTATAAATCCAAATATTGGCTTTTGATCTAGATATGAGATTGGGACAAGATGTAGGCCTATGGTCCAAATGTGGGCTTGTGATGACAAGCAGCATTTTATGATAAAGATGGTGACTTTTTCTCCAGATGTAGGTTGTAAATAGGTGTGGGCCTGTGGTACAGATGTGGCCTTGTGATACAGGTGGACTTTGTGGTCTAGGTGGGTGTGGGCTTCTAATCCAGTTCTTGGATTTTGTTCTAGGGGGTCTGGAGAAATGGCTGAGTGGTTAAGAACACTGACTGTTCTTCCAGAGGGCCTGGGTTCAAATCCCAGCACCCATATGGCAGCTTACAACTGTCTGTAACTCTAGTTCCATGGAACAAGACAGCCATGGCAAAACACCAATGCACATAAAATAAAAATAAAATTGGTCTTTCAATGAGTTTTGGATAATTGTCATTGTTTAAGATGGTTGGTTACAAGTTGTTATTGTTAATGGTCAGGAAAAAGGCTAAACAAAGGAGATTAGATTTAAGGTTTTTGTTTGAAAAAAAGAAAGAAAAAGAAAAAAGAGGATTTAGATAAAAGATAGATTATTGAATCTGCTCTAAAAAAGATATAGAAATGATGGATAAAGGGTAGATTATTGAATATGCTCTGAAAAGAAAAAAGAGAGAATATAGATATAATAAGATTAAAAAGGTAGATTATTGAATCTACTTTTAAAAAGCAACTACTACTTTTAAATATTTTACATTGGATTGGATTTTTGTACATTGTATAAAAATATACATGTATATTGATACAAATTTGAGATTAATTTTGTTAGAAAATACTGTACATATATTTCTAATCTTGCTTAAGGTATTGTACCTATTCAGTTCATTTAACAAGGTAATATAAATTGCTAGTCCTTGAAAGTTATTATTACTGACTAATTAGGATACAAAGAAATGTAAGTTAGTAGTTAGGCATTACAATTGAACTTGTAGTTATATTAGGTATGTTTCTAAGGTCAAGCAGAGATATGTTTTAGAAAGACAGGTAACCTTCAAATACTTCGGAGAGCTAGAGAATATGGCATTTAAGATGTTTTAATAACAGATTTTTTTCCTGTTTTTTAATGACTATGAAACATGTCTGCCCCTGGCAGCACCAATCTACTTCAGAGAAGATGATGGGCATTGAAGAAACTCCATATGGAGTTTACTTTCATTGTGGCAAAAGTTAGCCACTGGGCAAGAAAGTGCCCTTGCATCGACTGCTGATAGTATGCTGTTCCAAATGGACAAGCAGGACACAAAGGAAAGGACTGCTGATCCTTACTAAGACAAGTGGGGAAGGCTCTTTAGAAAATTCTGCTTCACAAATGAGTCTGTCAGATATACTAACCCTATAGGCAAAAGAATGGATGTCCCAGTGTTGCAGAAGGACCTCGGGTGACTGTCCAGGAAGATAGCTCTTTCTGTCATAACTCATATTTTTTGGAAGTTGCTTGTTTGCACTTCCTCCTTACTCAGTTAATATTATTTCCTTCTCGAGTCTCTAAGGGAGTTGAAGATTAGATAGTTATAGTTATAGTTTTCCTTGTTAAGAAATTCAGAAAAGAAACTCACTAAGATCTGTGAAGTGTGTAAGTTTGAAAGACATCAAAAAATAGTTTTCAGTTGGTAATACAAGTTAGGATAGAAAGTGAATTAGGTACGTTTTGGACTTACCATAATAGGATAGCTAATGAAATATTTTCTCTGACTTTGTCAAAAGCAAATGAACTAGACATTGTTGATGTATTTAATGACGGTATATATTGTATATAGTTATTGTACTTATTGTATATAGTTTTTCTTATATTATAACTTTTTTATTTTAGACATAAAAAGGGAAATGCAGTGATATTTTACTTGTGCATCCCAATAAAGCTTATCTGAGAATCAGAGGAAAAAGCCAGCCACTAGATTAAACATAGAGGTCAGGCAGTGGTAGCACACTCCCTTAATTCTAGCATTCGGAAGGCAGAGATTCATCTGGATCTCTGTGAGTTCAAGGCCACACTGGGAACAGAGCCAGGCATGGTGGCACATGCCCTTAATCCCAAAAGTAGTTAACCATAGAGGTCTGGAGGTCTGTACAGACAGACAAGAAGTGATAGAGCTGGGTAGAAAGAGGAAAGTGATGTAGCTGGGTGGAGAGAGGAAGTGAGATGGCAGGGCACAGAAAGGATATAGGCGTGGGTATACAGGAAGTGGCTCTCTGGAGGCTGAGTAGTTGGTAAGGTGAGGTTGGCTGTGGTTTATCCTATTCCTCTGATCTCTCAGTTTTCACCCCAATATCTGACTCTGGATTTTTTATTAATAAGACTGTTTAGCAATTCATCTTACATCCTTCTGATGCAGGTGTGGGCTTATGGACCAGGCTCAACCAGTCTGTTCGTTCTAAACTCCTGGATATATGAGTTATTTTCACAGTCAACATCTGGCACCAGCTGTACAGATCAGAGGCATGCCAAAATTTGCTATTATCATCGAGGGGCATTTATTTGTTGTCTTACTGGACACATGGAAAGGTAAACATAAGTCTGAAGCCTGAAGAGCCACAACATTCTTCCAAAAGTACATCCTGAGAACTGCTTGTCTTGCTGGCAAGTCCATTCCTTCACTAGAGTCTGCTTCTTTGGGATTTTGTCAAAGACTAAAGACTAGCTTAGGCATTCATCCTCGTGAATTGTACAACTACTGGATTCTTGGACCTTCCATTGGTAGGCAGCCATTGCTGAACTAGCTGAACTACAGTCTGTAAGCCATTCTAATAAATCCCCCCTATTTATATATTCATGCTATAAATTCTGCTCCTCTAAAGAATCTTGACTAATACATGAGTTCTGTTATATACAGCGAGAAGAGTGTTGGTTATTGTAGTCTCTGTCTATCATGAAAGGATTGGTTTCAATAGTCAGTATCTTCTGAGACAGAGAAATTGGTTAGTAAGCTAGTCACAATCTTTGGAATCCTGTCAGTTAGACATTTTCAGGCCTTCCAGGAAAAGCTCACTAATTCCAGCTACCTCTGTAGAATCTCTCATCTCTGAGCTTTTGTCTCTCCAGTTCAATATGTAGAGTCCCAGGGACAGTCTTCACTGCTTAAGAGACCCACCACAGAGGTATATTGCATTGTATCTTCATAATTCTTTCTACATCATAACACTTTCTTAGAGGAGGGTCACCTTACTTAGCAAACTGGGGTTCAGATCCTGCCTTTGCATGACCCAAATACCTAACTTCCTGTTTTCAGACCCTCTCCTGCTACATCTGTAGAGCAGTCCAAGGAAACTATCATTAGCCTGTTTTTGCACAGATCAATTAAGGAGCTTGAGCAGGTTCAGAGGCTGTTGAGCATAGTTTCTTTCTCTTCACATTCTCTTATCTAGATTTTCATCTTTCTCTCTTTTGCCTTTCTGGCACACTCTACTTGCATCTTTGGAGGTTTGTGAAGACTCTGGTGCCTATCAGGTAGTGAGGTATGCATAGCCCTGTTCTTCTGCACGGATTGTCTATTTGTCCTTCAATGTGCTCAGATGTAAATTCAGTCAACCCAAACCTTATGCTGCAGGGTGTGTGTGTGTGTGTGTGTGTGTGTGTGTGTGTGTGTGTGTGTGTGTATGAGAGAGAGAGGAGAGAGAGAGGAGAGAGAGAGGAGAGAGAGAGGAGAGAGAGAGAGAGGAGAGAGAGAGAGAGAGAGAGAGAGAGAGAGAGAGAGAGAGAGAGAGAGAGAGAGAGAGAGAGAGAGAGAAGAATACAAAACAGGAAGCCACTGAATTTGTTTCTGAGAAGTAAGTTATGATATTACCCATGATTCTGTCCTTGGAGTCAACTACAACCTCTGCCTGGAATGTGTCTGCTGGCATCTGAGGCCTTTCCTCATGAATTCATAACTTCTCACTCCCGCATATGAACAGTGATGAACAAGGTGTGGGAAAATACTGAACAGTCATTTAGAAGGTGGAGGGAGCTTATCAGCTAATATGGATGAGACAGAAGACACATTAATCCTACTTTGCTGTCTGCTGTTCTCTAAACATTGTACTGCTAAGGACAGTGGGACAAAGGAGCTGCAGAAGGGTACTTTTTGGGCTCTCTTCATTATTTTATATTATTTGAGAAGATAGCATCTCAGAATGTAGCTGTGTGTTTAAGGGTGGTGGTTAGGGGGCATGAATCTCCTATGCTGTAGTATTACTACATAGGCCTGTGGGTTTACAGTGCTTAATCAGAAAGGCATTCCAACCATGCATCCCAACCGCAATCCATGTCACATGTCCTGGGAGAGTCATCTCACCTTCTTCCTCACTAGAGTCGTCCCTGAAATGAAATACAGAATTCATGAGAGAAAGCCTGAGCCGTACGTATTTTAAGATAAAAGGCAAACCAAAAGGGTTAGCGAGAAGCCACACCTGAAGGCAGACAGAGAATGGATGAGGAACCCAAAGGACTAAGCCACAACCCTCACTCTATTAATAATGAAACACTCTCCCTATTGGCCTCTGCTCACTCCTGTCTCTCTATAATTAGATGTAAAATGTAAATTAGACTCTATAGCTCCCCTGCTTAAAAGTCTCAAAAACTTTCCCTTATATTGGTGTCAATTCCCAACTCTGTAGCTTCCTGTACTTCAAACCGAATGCATTTCTTCTACTCCTTGAGCCTGGCAGCCTTTTGTGCACCACAGGTCTCCAGGTCTTTGTATCTTCTTTCTCAGAACTCTGCATGATCACATCTCTTCTCATGCAGGTACTCAACACTTCTATTACTTCTTTCAAGATGGCTTCTCTGAATAGCCCAGTATAACACAGGACTATCCTCAACTCTGTTAGATCATTTTGCATTCCCCTTCTCCTCATATAGGTTTTTTTATCCTTAAAGTTTCTTGTTTATTCACTCACTGTTCATTCTCAGTTTGTCTATTTCCCTCCTGATGTGCTTGGTATGTAAGAGATTCTCAGAAAATAATGTCTATAGAGGGTTGAGCTTCTTGGGTGGTCTTGCATGAGTTACTCAATCCCTTTGGGTCTCAGCTTCCACATTTAAAACTGAAGAGATTAGACAAGAACATACTTGAATATGCGAATTCTCTACACTGTAGCTGGATTTGTGAGTTAGAATTGGGATAGAGGAAACTATAGTTCATGGATGAGACGAAGGATGAGCTCTTGTGGTGTCAAAGATCTGGTTAGTGATGTAAAGCTGAATAAGAAAAAAATACAGCTGGTAACTCTAATCAAGTCCACAGTTATTGACTGTCAGTGTATTCAGATTTCACAAAAGGGAAATGCCATTCCGGCAGGTGATGGCTAAGAGGACATCATAGAAGAGCAGGTATATAGCATGGACCTTGAAAGGTGAGCTAATTCAAGGGAGTCCCATTATTTTAAATGCCAAAATACAATAAAATAATTTTATCTTGATTAATTTAAGAATATCCTCCCTTATACATGGATTTAGGGTGAAGGTAGTATGAAGAACTGGAGATTCAGTTACAGACAGGAAGGGTGATTGATCAGACAGAGTTATGATATCCAAGTCAACTTCAATTATATGCACTATATTGGAATGTATTGGAAACACTTGCACTAAAATAATTACTGTTTGCTGCAATTAAAGTTAATCTGTGCATACTACATTTTTATTCACAAAAGCTGACAGTCCTAACCACAGAACATCAGGTGACAATATTTGTCCTGTTAAGGTATTGTGTTCCCCCATGGGATTCAGAGTACAGTCCCAAGTTCATACTCAGAATATGGAAACTGTATTTTTGAACTCAGATTTGCTGATCTCTAACATACCAGGGTTAAGCACTAATGAGAGATATATATCTTCCTGTGCTGAAAGAGAGCTTACTCACTGCCTACTGTTTTCCTGTTAGTTCCCTTTCTACTCTCATAAGAATCTTACTTTTGTTTGAGGTTTTATGTGGTCACCTTTCCACTAAATGACTCATTGCCACTTAATATCTGTTCACAATGAGTGGACCAAATTTGTATCATAGCTGAAATAAGACATGTCTAGGTGTTACCAGCACCGGTCATCAGTTACCTTAAATTGCGATTTCATATTACTCAATACCAAGAGCCTGCCACTCTACTGCAGTTCAGTGTTCTTACACTCTGACCTCCTTATTGTCTCCATTTGTTAAATGAGAAAGTGAGATAGGCAACATCCAAACCCCTGGCCTGAGTGGATGGTGTCACCTAATCCTGTCCCATTCAGCCTCCTCCTGAAGGCTTTCCAGCTTTTTCCTCAGCCCTATTCTGCTCCAACCCATGTTCCTGCCCCCTTGTCTTGCAACTGACATGGTCCTTCCTGCTCTGTTGGCTATTTTCTCTTCTCTGAGTATCATGAGAATGATGACTATTTTTTGTTTGCTCCTATGGAAGCCCGGTGACTAGCATGCAGCAGCTACCAACAGTATTTAGTGGATGGGGCAACATAGGACAACAAAGACATACAAAGTAAGACTTCAAAGAAGACATAGGACACCAGAAAAGCTTATAGATCTTTAGGACCCCTGGGTATCTCTCTGCATCTGGCTCTGTTACAGACATCCCACTGAGCTTTTTAGAGGAAGCAGCTGAGAGGCCTCATTTCTCCCTGCCCCACATCACTGAATCCACATGGCCAATTCTGAGATCCAGAAGGACTCCTCTGTGAAGATTTCCTCTCACACTGAGTTAGAAACAGAAACAGTGATATCAGCCACAACCAAAGAACAAGCTGGTCTCCCCACTGCTAACCACCTACTGAGAGTCATTCAGGTCTGTCTCTCAGAGAAAGTGCTCCTGTCACATCTTATGTCTTGGGCCCCTGAACATTGGGTGACAGGTAAATAGATGCAACTTCTTTCGGGATAGGTCAACATCTTGTCCCAGAAGTGGCCATACTATTTCATGAACCCTCATGTTTATTGATTGAGATCCCAGACAGACAGATCTACATCTCAGTGGTCTGGAATTCTGTAACTTGTCCTAGGAGCCAATAACATTGGCTCTGCCTTCCAGTGTGTCAGGGGGGTGGGACCTGTTTGCTTACCATGTGTTTGCATGCACATGTGCGCACATGTGTTTGTGTGTATGATAGATATGACAATATTACAACAAAACGACAGTTAATAGCATTCCTGTTTGCCAGAAGGAAAAAGCCACAGCACTAACAATAGCTTGTCCGGAGTCACCCAATTAAAGCAGGGCAGAGCAGGCCTAATCATGCTGGGAACAGAATCAGTTTTGTGCTATGTGTTCTGACAACTGTTTTCAAGAGTTTTCTCACCTGTCTCTGGATTAACATCTGGCAAGTTCTTTATTATGAGCCAGTTTTCTGGGTAAGACTATTGAGATTCAATGAAACCAAAATTATACACAGCCATAAAACTAATGAGCAACAAAGTCCAAGTTCAAGTTCAAATGATTTTGACATAAATACACATTAAATGAATGTAAGTCAGTGAACTTATAACTTAGGTCCACTATCTGTGAAGTGTTTATACTCAATGATCATTAAAGATGCTTTCAAAATTTAACATTCTTGATTCTCCAGAGACAGAGGCAGAAAAGTATCCGAAGTTTGAGACAAGCCTGGGATACATAGCAAGACTCTATCTCAAAACAAAACAAAACAAAACAAAACAAAAACCCAAAAAAACACACAAATAAAAATAATAGGAAAAATCCTAAGGTATTAATTAATTTAATTATTTGACAAATATCTATTAAAACAAGGCAGTTTGGTAGACACTCTGGAAAATGGTAAACAAAATTAATATATACTCTCTATTCATTACAGTTACTACCGAACCAGAAGCAGATGAGAAATGGACAAGAATACATTGTTAGTAGTATTTTGCCAGAGAGGGAACCAGGCTTCCCGTGAAGAAGTTAAAAAGATGAACAACCATTTCATGGATGGTGGAGGAAGGAGGGGGCAGAATGGGCAACTAATAACATAAACTCTGGAGAGACATGTCAACATGGAGGCCAGGGGACAAGCATGGGTCACATCACAGAGAACAGTGTCACCACATCAAGGGAATGAATGGGCTTTGCCTGGTTCTGAAAACAACCAGAAGGACTGTCGGAGAAAACTGAGTAAAGATGGCCACCACTAAACACACAACACCTCTGTGCTTTTGAAGAAGTAGCATAACCTCTCTTGTTCAGTCCTCCTTTGGTAAATGTGGGTAATAATGCAACCTACCTCCTAAGGGTCACAGAGAGAATTCCTAGCATGTTGAGCAGGGGCTTTACGGCTCCAGAAATCATTGTTGTTTTTTCATTGTAGTTTGGTCACCATCATGATCCTCCTAGCTTAATGACATCATCCTCATTCTATGTGGTCGAGGAGTCTAAGACAGCTTAAGAGCCTAAAGCCTCCCTACACAACTGGAAGATTTTCAAATATGGCAGTATTCAGAACAATTCGCTGGTCAACTTCCTCTATACCAGGCCTGCAGAGATGGCTTCCAGGCATGTTGAAGTGGTTCAGGGAATGTAGAAACATTTTTGCTTGGGGTACAGGATTATCAGGGGAGGGTCCCTGGAAATAAGGCAGATACAGTCTTCAGGCTGAGTTCCTGACATGCAGCCCAGCCAGGAGCCATGGAGAGAAGAACTAAACAGCAAGATCAGAGTAGAAAGGCATAAGTCTTCAGGATGTCAGGAAATATATTACTTGCATTCCAATAGAAGTCTATTAGTAATGGATGACTCCAAGAACAACGCATTCAATACCCAGCTCAATAAGAATGAGTCTAAAGATGTTCAGTATCTGATCCCATTACTATTACACAACCTCAAGGAACAGGTTTCCATGGAGCTGAGTGCTAGGTACCACTTAAAAGAATCATGTTAGTGAGGAAGACAATAGCATAGTTTTCTGTCACTTCTCATGGGCCACATAGCTTTAAACTTATCACTACTCACCAAGCCTGTTCTTCAACAGATCACAAATAACATGGACTAGATAATAAAAAAATATCAATAAGGAAAGCCAAGCATTGTGTGCTGCGGGCCACAGGAATATATTATAAGAACTCAGCTGGTTATGGCAAAGTCACTACCTGGAGGAATCAGGGAATTCCTCCAGAGGAAGCCAAATCCCAAGGAGTTTTTGGTGTTACTTGGCTTGTTATATATCAGCTGTCTTCTGTTATGAAAATCATGTGTGCCTTCATAGTTTTCCCAATTGACTTTTCCCTAAGAAGGACTAACAGTGTGGACTGATCACATTCCACTCTGGACATACACATTCCAGGTATTTGGAGAACAGCCTCAGGAAAGGCTTTCTCTGGAATCAGATATCTGCCTTGGCCACTTTCAAGGACTAGCAGTAATAACAGTCCACATGCAAGTCTCCCAATTTAAGGTAAATTCCACAAGGAGACACCACCTAGGTCAGTTGGACATTAAGTAATAGCTTTACACAATTCAGCTCAGACCCTCCTTTCTTATAGCCTTACTAACTTTATAGACCGCTAACTCCTTACCTAACCACTTCTAGGAATATTTAGATAACCTTCTGCACTGACAGCTATGCTCAGCCAGAACCCCAGTTCAAGCCTCCCTGTAATTATCATCATTGGCAGCATCCGGCCAGGTCCATCACCGGATGGAGGAAAGTACCTTATCAGAGATACCGCTGTACTCTCTAAGAACAGACTTAATCCAGGCTACCTGTTTGAGAAGGCCTGGCGGATGTGCCAATTAAGCCTTACTTCCTCCTTTCCCAAACCTTACCTCCAGTTCCAGATCTCCCTTTAACTATCACCAGAGGCATCTAGCTGTACACAGGTTGCCTAGCAACTGAGCACACTTTCCCCCACCCTGCAGAAAAACGGCAGATAGCTTGGACAGACAGGAGCCACAGGAAAAAAAAGAAGACAGTTTTATTTTCTCCCATTGACCTAGCAACTTATGGATTCTTAACATTTTCTACTAATCACATTTAAGACTATAATTGAGCACATAAGATTCCCTCTTCTTAGATATTACCTGAATTTAGCCTTTAGTTAATTCATTTCCCCATTGGTCACTTCCCTTTGGGGTTTCAAATGATAATTAATGGTTATTGGCTCCCTATGTGATTCTTATCACCCCTCCGTTTGACCCTGGAAGCCTGGCTTTATATACCAGGAGTTCCAGGGCACGGGGAGAGAGAAGAGAAAAGAGAATGGAAGAACTAGATGGGTAAGAACTTGGGAGGAACAAAATGAGATGGGGAAGAACTAGATGGAAGGGCTAGAAGAGAGTACTAGAGGAACGAGATGGAAGATGAGGAAGAGTCAGATGGGGAAGAACAAGATGAGGATGAACGAGATGAGGAGAGAGAAGGAGATGGGAGAGGAGCTGATATGGGAAGGAACAAGATGGATGAGAACGTAGAAGGGGCAGAACTAGATGAAGGAATTAAGATAGAACCTAGAGGGGACCGCAGACAACTGTAGAGAGAAATCAGGCTAGAAATGAGCTAAATACGAGAACAGAATATAAGCTTCTAACTGACTCAGAAGAATAAAGTGTATGGACTAAGGAGTTTCGTGTACATAGATTCATTTCTTCTCATCAAAGATTAATTATCAGCTGGTTGTAGATTCTTCCTGGACCCTGGGAGGGGACTATTGAGGGGCTGGACCCCCGTAGTCCCCGATAATTGTGTGGACTTATAATCCAGGCACTTAGGAATTGCAGGAAGGAGAATTTGTGATTTCAGAATAGCACAGACAATGTGAGGCTTGTTCTCAAACAGACAGACAGACAGTCCAAGCCCCAAACAAAACAAAACAAGCAATAAAGGCTCAGAAAGGAAGATCTGAGTTCAAGCCCTTGCTCTGTCCTCAGTTTGGCCTAGACTCTGTTCTCTCTCTCTCTCTCTCTCTCTCTCTCTCTCTCTCTCTCTCTCTCTCTCTCTCTCTCTTTGTGTGTGTGTCTCTCTGTCTCTCTGTGTCTCTTCCTCTCTCTGTCTCACTCCCTCTTCAGTACCAAGAATTTCATGGCTCCTTCATGCCATTTCTGGCTTGTTTCTATGTCTGTGCTATTCTGGAAGTAGGAGAGGTTCCTAATGCATGGAAAAGGAGAGTGTGGTTCAGGTCAGCAAATGAGTCAATCTTCCAAATTAGCAAATGACACCAGTTTTATAATCACATGATTGGAATTGTCAGAAAGAGCAACGTAGCTCAGGCCTGTGAGAATATATAGGCCATCAGCTTTCAGTAGCCCTGGACTGCCTATGGAGGTATGACACACCTCCAGGTGGTGAGAGTGCATGTAGAAGCTGGCTGACGAGTCCAGACAGAAGAGACAAGAGAGAAAGACTACCTAAAGGCTGCAAAAATTTAAGCCCTTTTTCCTTTCCTGTCTTTATGGAGTCAAATACAAAAGACACAAATTCTTACTGTGTCCTAGTCTATGCATGAGAATGCCCATGTCTTACAGAGAATAAACATAACCACAGTTGTAAGTCCATCTCTACTGTTTACTGGTTCTGTCATTCTGAGGAACTCATTCAACTTCTGTGATTTCCAAGATCTGCAGACTATAAACCAATAGTCACAAAGTCCCACTCTTCCTAGTGCAGGCCCCAGATCAGTGGCACCCATATCACCTGGAAACTTTTAGATGTATAGTCCCAGGTGACGCTCTAAAATTTGTTGATCTGAAAACTACATCTTGTCAAAATCCCAGGTGACCCTGGAGTCTCTCAAGGTTGCAGATGTCTTACATGAAACTTTGTTTCTCTCAGTGTAGCCAGCTATACCAAAATGATCCCAGTGTGTGAAATGCGGATTCCCAACACACAAAATGTAAAAGGTCCAGTGGGGACCCTGGGATTGAGACTTTCCGCTGGTTATTCATGTATGCTGAAGGAAGGTCGTACCTAAGTCACTGTGTATACCGGGCTTAGAGAGCCCATGGGAAATAGGCTTGGATGATTGAATGCCTCTGCTCCAATTTTGCTGTGGCAAAAATTAATTCAAAAGTGAAAATTCTCCTATAAACTATAAAGCCTGATTCACATGCAAAGGACAGTTCCCACCTATGTGAAGACTGGAAACAGGGTGAGATCAATGCCTGGCTCAAAGACTAGTGAGAGGACAGAAGGACAGAGGGAATGTGGAAGGAACAAAGGAGAAAAGAAATCGGGCTTTAAGGTAAGTGTGTGTGTGTGAGAGAGAGAGAGACAGACAGAGAGACAGAGAGAGACAGAGGCAGAGAGACAGAGATACACACAGAGAGAGACAGAGAAACAGTGAGATAGAGAGAGAAGAGGAGGAGAGACAGAGGGACCAAAGAGGAAGGAAGGAAGCAAGTAAGAGAGGGAAGAAGGAAAGGAAGGAAGGAAGGAGACAGGAGTAGGAAATGGATGAGGAAAGAAGAAAAGCAAAATCAAAGAACAGGATTTAGAGCAGCAAAAGTGATAGAATGAGTCATACATGCACATTCTCCAAAGTCCTACTATGAGCAAGAATATGTTTGTCTATCTTAGTATATCTTTGATTTTAAAATCCACTAAAATGAAAAATAAATTTTGAGAAACCAAGTCACTTAGACTCTGTTTCTACCTTTGGTTGCACAGGAGGGATAATTAGCTAATGGAGGCTACTCTGGTGAATTTGGACACTACTTTTATAGGAAGCAGTCTGAGATAAGATGGTCTAGGATAGAAAGCCAAGCCTGGGTTTCCTTTCCACTTTCAAGTACTTGGGCAGGAAGCATCATCTCCAGCTTTCCATAGATTCTGTATTCCTTAGTCCACTCAACAATGCTTGTAACATTTCAAAAGCTAAATGGCAAGTAGCTCTTTTTCTCTCTAGGATCATTCTAGAACATCCAGATCTAGGGCATCCTCCTTCCCCATAACTGTACTCAAGTAGCATCACTCTCACTCTCTCCTTCCTTCACCAGCATCACCTACTTTTGTGGAACATTGAACCCATTAAGAGTGATTTAGCAGGGCTCCAACGCAGCTTGTCAATACTGTGGCCTGCTTCCAAGCAAGCCCACGGTGCTATTGGAAGACTGAAGAATAAGTGAATGAAGGGCCAGTGTCCAGTAGGATAGAGACACAGTCTACTCTCAAGGGCAAAGGTTCACTGTAGTGGTCTCAGATTCCATCTCAAGACCCAAAGCTCTCCCTGCCCTTGTCAAAGCAACTAGTTCCTTCAAGACCATAAAAAAGGTGTCCTGACTCTAGAAATGCCTAGTCATACCACCTACTAAGTTGTAAATTTGTCACTTGAGATACAAAAGAAACAAAAATAGTCCTCTTCCATAAACAGGTATCTGAGAACAGAAGCCTCAAACAGACCAGCCTTTCTTGTTTCTTTCTAGAAAGAGTATTCTTATACTAGCCGACACTGCATCCAAACCCTCCATCAATGAATGCACAAGTCTCTTTGAGCAAGCTTTGAGGATTGTTCTCTGCATGTCTGACTTTCGTTCTATAAAATAGAGATCAAAATAGTTACTTTCTGGCATTACCAAAAGAATGCCAATCCCCCTGCATAGGACTTGACACTAAGTGGGCCAGTGATACACTCAGTTCTGCCTCCATGGCTTGCACATTCTCCTGCATGATTTTTTTCCATGACATTCCTTCTTGCAATTCTGAGCTTGTCCCATTTCTCTCTGGAAAATCCTTACTTTGTAAGATTCAGATGAAAAGCCGCCTGCTTAAGCATTCAGGAGTGCCCACCTTGTAAACTTAAGTCCTGTCCTCACATTGGAAACAAGCACATCCCACTTTCCCAAGGGGAAAATCATTGATCCACGAAGAATCTGATCAGATGCTTGCTCCGCCCGTGGGACATCATTTTGAAGTGATTTTATGTGAGAGATCACATTGTATTGATCTGACAGGATGCCAGAAGCCCAGAATGTTAAAATGTCCATGCTAAAGTGCAGAGATAAATAAATGCACCCCAAGATATTTATTATTATTATAAATAAAAATATGGGACTTTCTGTTTATTAATCCTTGAGGAGATCCACCAGTCAGGGGAGTTCAGAAGGATCATGAATAAGGAGAGAGTCCAGGTCTGGGGAGCCAGGCAGAAGGTTTCTATCTTTGAAACAGGGGCCTTCTGGATTAGAGCTAGGGGTACCATTGTTAATGGAATTCAGGATGGGATGGTCCATCAATGTTAGTGCACAACTTAGAACATTGCCCTTGCTTATCAAGGGACCAGGCATCATTAGAAGATGCTAAGTCCATCTCTAATGTTCATACTTTCTCTTCCACTCACGCACTGATTTCCTTTTTGCTAGCAAGAATGGGGATTCTCTGGAAAAATAATTATTGTGTGTGATCCTTAGCCTAGGAAGACTTGCAGACTTGCTCTGTGCCAGTTAGCAAAGACTGGAAGAAGAAATCGGGCAATAGCAAGAGTAAAGAGTTACATGATATCTGTTGGATGCAAAGCCTCTGCAAGGCACTTTCTATGACGTCAATGAGTTGTCCAACTTCTATGACCCATCATCATTCCCTCTTACAGGGAATGGAGATAGTATGTACAAAAAGCCTAATGAATAGAAGTAAAAACACGAAAATACAGTGATCAGTGCTTTGATAGACCTCTTTATTTCATGGAATGGCTGTCATTTGACTCTCTTGTATGTTTCATGCACCCTCACAGGAAATTTGTATAGATACAACTAAGTCTCGTCATCCACATGTAAGATTCAGTGAGGTAAGTATCAAGAGCTCAGGTTTAAGGTGAGATAACTAAGGTTCAGAGAGTGTCTGTTTCCCTCTTAAAGACACACAGCAAATGAATATTCAAGCAATGATTATGAAACCTGTATATGCTTTGCTCTGAGAGTTTCAGGCATCCAGATTCCATATAGGAGTAGTAAGGAAAACTACATTTAAAACATCAAGAAGCAGGACTCTGTCATGAATGAAGACATACTCTCTGAATCTGAGCTCCAAGACTTGCTGGCTATATGTGTTTGAGTAGGCTCCTGAACTCTGCTGTGCCTCACTTTGCTTATATGTAAAACAGAGATTAAAAATCATACTCAAAAAGATTATAAGAACCAGAGGACAGACTATCTCTTTTAAGACTGTATCTTCTATATAGTGCAGGGAGGTTGCACCCATGAAATCTCATCAAATTGTGATCTACACAAGACCTGCACAATGACAATACTAGTTAACAAATACCAATGTAGAAGGGGGAAATCCCACATGACCCCATCACAAAATGAAAAGCTATAGGCAATTAATGACTGCAGAGAGAGGGACAATTAGTCCTTCCCTGGGATGAGCCTACTACAGTATGATTAACCAATCCCAAGTGCTCAGCCTGAAATCCTATACCTATGAGCAATGCTAAATGGGTTCAGCAAGTTACATTTATATATTTAATTGTGTGCATGTAAGCAATACTGATAATTAATATTAAATATTAATTAATAAAATACAGTGCATGTAAAAGGATGGCTTAGAGGTAGAAGAGGGGAACTGTGGGGGTGGGAACAGGATAGGTGGGAACAGGATAGGTAACAGGGAGTTGAAGAGGATCACACATACATATATGTGTGAAATGCCATAATGAAGCCTATTAGTTTGTGCAATGAATAGATGCTAATAAAAATCAAAGAAGGTCATGCTCAGAAGATGCTCAGACTAGGACTGACACTATGTAGATGGCACATAACTATTCATCAGTTAGGTATAGAAGGGGAAATACAGAGAAGTAAACAGTGCCCTAACTTCCCTGGTAGTAGCAGACTACAGATCTCAGAAACCTCGGATCTCGTACAGATGGACACTCAGCCACATCTATGGAACAAACCAATTGTTCTTTTGAATCAGAGAACAACAGCTCAGTTAAGGAGGGCAAGGCACAGAAGGAAGCCTTTATCTCAATTTAGTGAAGAGGAAGTTAAGAGTCGGGAAGAGTGAGGAGATCTGCATGTCCACTTGCTAAGAAAAGGCAGATATGTGATGAGATCTCCTTGAGGTCAGCTTCTCCAGCAGTCATTCTTGTCCAGGACCCAGCAATCCTCCAGGAAACTGAGCTCTTACTGTGTGTGTTTTCTCTGTGCCCCAGTCACTGTTGCACCGAATGTGTCTGGACCGGCCTGAGTCACTCTCAGCCGTCACATCTTTTTAAATGCTGCATTTGCATCCTTCACCTGGAAGGCGCTGACTAATTATAAAAACTGAAAAAAGAAAATTGGTTCACGGTGACAGGCTGTGTGCTGCATAATCAGAGCAGGGTGAATCACAGTAGATTCAGATGTGATATTACACAAGTCCACATGAGGAAAGATGAGCCACCAATGGCCAACCGATGACAGAGGTAAAAATTGTGGCAGCACAAGTAACCACTGGGTTTGGAGCCATCTGACATCTACTTGTCGCTCTTGCTGCAGACATCCTCAGATTCATCTTCTGTTCTTGTATGAATCAGTGACCAGATTAGTCGTGCATGGGTATGACAATTTAGAGCTATGTGTTGTACTTTCTTCTGAAAGCAGAAGAGTCCCAGTGTAAAGGTAGAGGGCTGTGAAGTCAGGCAGGGTTTTGGATCTGATCACTTCAAAATAATAAGATATATATTTTTCTGTTAGATAGATTTGATTATTATATGTAAAGTTTTAAAGGTGCATTCAGAGTATACTCTATGCTCTTAAATGTCATGTTTTAACTAATTTTTTCCAACTATAAATTGATTGTGGTAGTTCCTAATTTTGAAGAGTAAATAAATATCAGCAAGCTTATAGCTTGGCATTTTGAATTATTGGTGGAGATTTTGAAACTAAAATTATGAACATCAGCTAATCTGCTTAGTTATATAGAGTATGAATTTTGTTCATTAATTTTGATTGGTGAAGTATATTAGTTAAAATTACATGATACAAAAATAATCTTTAATAATTCTTCTCCTACTTGTATCTGAATCCAGATGCCATTACAGGCTGAAATTACATGTACTAAATAATAATAAAATAAAATAAAGGAAAAGAAAGAGCTGAGGACTTTGGAGTGACAGCACTTGCCAGGTGGGATCCAGCCTTGTTTATTACTTTCGATCTCGACACATAACTTTGTTCTGAGTCGTGAGTTCCTATCTGCAAACAAAGACAGTGATGTGACCTTCCTGGGACAGAGATCAGAGGAGTCAGTTAAAAAAACAGACATAAAGCTAGAAGCTTGTAACTGGCACACAGGCCTCTCCTCTTACCCTGATAATGTAGACTCCAAACTCCCCTTCTCCAGGAGCGGACAGATAATTATAGCCCAACTGCTACTTATTAACCTCTGTTTTCTACATAATTATATCAACTCTCTAATTTGCATTTATGAACACAAAATAAAATAGTTAATTGCATTTTTTTCTAGTTGCATTTTTAAATTCACTGTCACCAAGATACAGGCTTAACCAATGTAACAAAAGTGCCATTATAGGACAATTATCACCCCCAATGTGTCAAAACCAGAAAAGTAAAGGGCTGTAGCCATCCTGGACCACTCACAGGGATGAGCCTTCAACACCCAGTCCTCCCAGTTCATGCCTCCCTCCTGTTTGCCTGGAGACTGTCTCTCTTAGGCTGGAGGAAATACCACACCCTAAACTGATTTTTAACATAGGACTGTGTTTTATTTGGGGCTTCTGAACAATTCTCTGTAGGCTTGTGAAGTTTGGATTAATCATCAAGTCCTCCCCCACAATTTTCTAATTAATTCCATAGGAGAAGCTGCTCTGATCAATTTACAGACTTCATTGTATTTAGTTAATTAAGAAATTGAAGCCATGGATTTTGTCATTACTACAGACAGGCAGCCCCAGCTGACCTGGAGTGATGTTTGATGAGTTGTTACGAACCTAGAAAAATGAGGTCCTGACCACAGCCCTTTACTAAACTGTGATTGATCCCGGAGACAGACTTGAACCTGGCTGAGATAAACAAGCATTCCAATGCACTTTAAAGTGTGCCGCAGAAAAGCCACCAGGTCTCATTCTTGTGCAGCATTGGCAAGAGAGAAGCTGAGCAATGGCTGAGAGCTTGATTTGAACTCTTATTCTGCTGCTGCTGAAGAGCTGTGTGATCTTCAGGAAGTTATGGAGCCCTCCAGCAACAGTTCCCCGTGGGCACATTGTGGGCAGTGTGTGGATCTGAAGAAAAGGAAATCACTTAGCACGATACTTGTTCCACAATCAGGGACTGAAAATTTCTATCAGCTCTGCCATCTTCACCACTGAGGGCTTTCACAGTAAATATTATTTTCTTATTTATTTTTGAAACTCTCATATACAAGTACTATATTTACATTTTTTGGTTGTTTGAAGAAAATCTATTTGTTTATTTTTATGTAGGCTTTAACTAAAGACATATGCATTCAGATCACTAGGATTTATATTGTTTTAAATAAAAGGCTAATGCATGTATTATTTTATTCATATTTTTATTAATCAATTTATTTATTTTACATCCCGACTCTAGCCTCCCCTCTCTCCTCTCATCCCACTTTCTGCCCCTTTCTTTTCCTCCTTCCCCCTTCTCAACCCATCCCTCCTCTGTATCCTCTCAGAAAGGGGCAGGCCTCCCATGGGCTTCAGCAAAACATGGCATATCAAGCTGCTATAAGACCAAGCACCTCCCCCTCTTTTCTGACTGGGCAAGGCAATGTAGCATGAGGAATAGGTTCCCAAGAACTAGTCAAAGCAGAGTTCCCATGAGCCAGGCTAGTGCTTTCTGTGGGTTTTCCTGCAATGTTCTTGACCCTATGTTTCCTACAATCCCTTTTCCTGCTCCTCAGCAGGAGTATCCAAGCTTGGCTCAATGTTTGGTCTAGGGTCTTTGAATCTGCCTCCATCAGTCACTGGATGAAGGCTCTCAGATGACAACATGGATAGTCATCAACCCGATCACAAGGGACGGTTAGTTCAGGCTATGCATCCACTGCTGCCAGGAGTCTTAGATGGGGCCATCCTTGTAACACTGCACTCTCCATCTCTAATTCCTTCTACACCCTCCTCAGCTGCCTCTCAAATTCATCTATTTATACACGCATGTATGTATACACAGTATGTGTATGAACCTATGTATATATACATACCAGCATATGACCTACTTATTTAGTGTTGCTCATGTACACATCTTTAGGGCTGGCCACGCAGTATTGGATAACCTATTAGGAGACTCGTCGTGGGAACAGTCAGATTCTCACTCTTTCTGCAGCCATCAATCTCCTGTCACTCTTTAGCCAGCCATGGTGCCTTGTGAGATATACCCTTTAAGCAATGGCAGGTCAACTGGTGTGACTGCACGTGGTCTTCCTTAGGCAGCCATATTGCGGAGATTTCATAGGTGCAGCTTGCTTGTTATGTACAGAAGACACTAGCTCTCAGCTGATGTCCTGGTCCACTGACTTTTGGGAAATGATTAGAAAATGAGGCTGTGTTTCATCTCGTACAAACATAGAAGTGGTTCCTCAGAGCATGCGTGGAACTCTGCAAACATTGCAAAGGTGACACAAGGTGAATAGAAAGTTCATGCCCTTTCAATGAGCTGATGATTCCTCAAGTAAAGCTACAGATGTTAGTAAAGCACACTACAAAGGAATGTCTAGTAGTATGTGAGATGGTCTTTAAGCCTTGTACACTAACCTCCTATTTCTGTAACAGTATCGTTCTCTTATACATTTTAGTTGCCTTTAATCTTCCATAATTTTATACACACATAGTATACTTCTTCCATATATATTTAAAATATAAAGCTTTCGTTTAAACTGCTGTATTTATGGCAGAAAATAAGTTGAAGATTCACATCTCAAGGAAATAGCTATTCAGGACATGCATGCATGCTAATTGTCTATGGCTTTGTATAAATTTATCCTAAATTTAGTCGTTTCATGTAAGCTTTTGTTGTCCCACTGCTTTTGTAGGTCAGAAGTCAGAGAAGGACAGGGTTTAGCTGAGCTTGCTTCACAGTCCCCTGGGAGGGACTAAGATACTCTCAAGGCTGTAGTGGGCCAGGCTCTGCATCCAACCTCTGTGACATGGGGCTATGCAAGCAGCAAGAATGGAATAGTTAGTGAACACAGACACCAGGTCCTTGCCATGTGGGCCTCCTCCTGGCATGCTCACATGTTCAATTCACTTTTACTATGTGCTTAAATCCAGGTTCCCTAAGGAAGGAAGAAGTTACCAAAAACAGGTTCATGATTGACATCTCAGAGTCTGTATCTATGCACATGACAAAGTCATGAAATTTATATTTAAACATAACCAATATTGGAAATGCCTTTGCTGAGCACACCATCTCCAGGAGGAAAAAAGGCTGTTTTGGAATTTGGGAAGCTGACAGTATAGTGACTTCTGGTCTCACCGTCTTCTTTCCTCCTCCTGCTCCTCCTCCTGCTCCTGCTCCACCGGTTTGAGCAAGCCTTCTACACCTATGACACGTCTTCACCCAGTATCCTGACACTTACAGCCATTCGCCACCACGTCCTGGGAACTATCACCACGGACAAAACGATGGACGTCACGGTGACCATTAAGTCTTCCATCAACAGCGAACCAGCCTTGGTCTTGGGCCCTCTGAAGTCCGCACAGGAGCTGCGGAGGGAACAGCAGCTGGCAGAGAATGAGACCCGCAGGCAGGAGAGGGAGAAGACCGGCAGGGCCAGGCCTCCCGGGCAAGAGATGGTGGACGAGTTACAGGGCCCCTTCTCCTACGACTTCTCCTACTAGGCCCGGTCTGGAGAGAAAATCATGGTCACACCCTCATCCAAAGAGCTCCTCTTTTACCCCCGGTCCATGGAAGCCATAGTCAGTGGAGAAAACTGCCCAGGGAAGTTGATTGAGATCCATGGGAAGGCAGGCTTGTTCCTAGAAGGCCAGATCCACCCAGAGCTGGAGGGAGTCGAGATTGTGATCAGTGAGAAGGGAGCAAGTTCACCCTTGATCACTGTCTTCACTGATGATAAAGGTGCCTACAGCGTTGGCCCCCTGCACAGTGACCTGGAATACACTGTGACCTCACAGAAGGAGGGCTACGTGCTAACTGCCGTGGAAGGAACTGTGGGAGACTTCAAGGTTTATGCCTTGGCCGGCGTGAGCTTCGAGATAAAAGCTGAAGATGACCAGCCCCTCCCTGGGGTCCTCTTATCCCCTGCTCCTGCTCCTGCTCCTGCTCCTGCTCCTCCTGCTCTTCCTCCTCCTCCTCCTCCTCCTCCTCCTCCTCCTCCTCCTCCTCCTCCTCCTCCTTCTCTTTGGCTTGTAATGTTCACACACACACACACACACACACACACACACACACACACACACACACACACATTCTGTTAAGGAGAACTCTAACAGGGAGCATGTGCATTGGCAGTGTGATAGGAGACACAGTATAGTGTCTATTACCTCACATAGGCGTGCCAGGAACTTGGGTTCTCTGTAAGAAGTCACAGGATCTTTTAATCAAACACTGAGCAAGTAACTGCTGGTGGTCATGGAACAGAGGGATGTTTGTAATGTCCTACAGTTGTTTAGTCTTCCAACTCAATATGAATCATAGATCTCCTTATTTCCAAGGACAGAGATTTTTTTTTTTCGTGAAAGAAGGTCCACTACAACTGTTTACAAACCCATTGTCAGTCAAAGATGCCTTTGACTTCCCATCTATTGTTTTTATTCTCTAGTTTCAAAGTATTTTTTCCTGAAAAAAATTTCCATTTACAGAATAATGAAATTATACACTTTCAAGTAGATAAATCTAAGGTTTTCCTTAAAAAGAATGGAAATAATGTATGCTAGCTCACATTGCCATCTTGGGTTCCCATCGTGTCTAACTCAAGACCCTGGTATGACACGAGAACTTAATTAGATTTCCTGTTGACTATTTGAGAGGTTTCACCATGTTTTCATGGAAATTTCTCCATCTCCTAACATTCTGGAAATTGGTCTTCAGTCCTTAACCCTGAACTCACGTCTTCAGTTTGTCAGTAAATTATTAACATAGCTCCTGATTTTCTTGACCCTTCTCACTCGTGTATAAATGTTTTCCGAATTTCATCAAAAATCCTAACTCTTTCATCAAAACCAGTTTCTCATTCTTTTGAGTGAATGTTCCCTATAATCTTCCTCATAAGTCCTTCCTTCCTCTGCATCAAACCTATATCATTTATTTGCACCAGCCAAGGCATTCATCACATTCTAAAGCTACTCCATGATGAGACACAAGGGTCTCCTCCACTAAAATCTAAGCTACTTCAGGTAAAACTCTGACCTTACTTATCTAGGCTTCAACAATATGCAACCAGCCCAACTTGGGAAAAAAAACAAAACAAACAAACAAAAAGAAAAACAGAGAAAATGGCTCTGCCTCTGTCAGTAACATAGACATCATAGATATGTGTTGTGCTGTGGCCTAGGGAACAATTATTGCTTTTGTTTTACCAGCCCATTTCCACTCACTGAAACAACTATTCATGAAGAGCTTGTGTGTACATTCTAAGTTGAATCTGTTAAAAGCCATAGCAGCCATTTAATTAAGCCTAAAATGAAACAGAGAAAGAAAATTCCACCCGAACAATGGTCACTAGGGAAATCACGATTCATACCTACTGGGAAGAGGAAAGAGAAGGGAAGGAATTTATAGCCCCTGAAAGGCTCCTAAATACAGTCCAGGAAGCAGCATTCCTACCGAGTGGAGGTATATAACATATTCATCGCTATTTGGATGTGAGAATTAGCATTAGGCTACTTTAGTGTTTTTGCAAGAATATTCCATAGAACTCTACTGCTTCAAGATAGGTCTTGGGAGAGAATGTTTCCCTGGTCAAATACTTTCAGCGAATCCAATAATTTATACCCTCTTTTTTTTTTTTTTTTTCATTCTGTGAATTACATTTGCATGCTAAACTCATCAGGAAGTTTGATGGTAAAGAAACATAATCGAAAGTCATTTAACTGAGCGTTTTTTCAAACTTCCTAGACTATAGCATCCTGTTTTTCTCCTCTCCACTCTGGCAGTCCTATGAATCTAATACTCTGTGGGGGAATTGCTGGGCTAGCATCAGGGAATGGGGTGCCTTATCAGGTCCATATTCCCCCTTTAGGAGTAGAACTTTCAAGGTATCTGGCCAGCTCACAAACTCTGCTCTTCAAGTAGACCTTGAACAGATGGGTAAAGGTAGCATTTGCATTTAGTCTCTACTGCTGTCCCATATGACAGACTGCTGTTCTTTATTGGATTTATTTATTTACATATTTATTTACTTTAAAAGAAAGTATTTAATAATTTTGGATTGTATATTAGTCATCCCTGAATATAGATCCTCTGTTCTTTCTTTTAATATGATGTTTTGTTAATTCTTTGAGAATTTCTACATGCATACAATGTAATTTTCTCATATCCATTCTTCATCTACTCAACTTCTCTCAGATTAAACCCATGATGCCTCACTGAGCCTTCCATCCTAAGATACTGTAAAATCCAGCTTCATACTTTTACTGAATCCACCATTTGGCTTCAGTTTATAAGGTTTAAAAAATTCTTTCAGCAAAGATGGTTTAACTAATAACTAGAATCAAAACTAGAGACATTTAAGTTCAGCAGCATTTATTGAGCACCTTAGATATAAATGATCCCTGTGGAGGATTTTGTAGGGATATAGAAAACTATAAAAACAAGTACCCTTCCCCCCCCCCCAAAAAAAAAGAATTCACTATTTGGAGATATGGTCACAAAAGCAAGTGCTGGGTAAATGTTCTTAGAGAATATTATCTAACCCATGATGGATAGTGCTTTTCAAGAAAGCTCCTAGTTTACACAGCTCTTAAGGTAAGTCTTAAAGCATACATTTTCCAGGTGAAGAGGTGTAGCATCTTGCAGACAAAGGGGATTTCTCATGCCAAGGAGTCTATGTACAAAACAAATACAAATCTGTAGAAGAAAATATAAATGTTGCAGTCAAAACATGTCCACCCAGGGGCTATCGGAGGTCAAACTAGAGTGCAGTAGGTGTGAAGAAAGGGAAACCATGCTGATATGTTAGGTTAGTGTCCACAAGTGACATGTGCAAAGCAGGTTTCACGCAGGGAAGTTGCTCACTCAGATTTATACTCTGTTTGTTGCAATGGTGCAAAATGAGTCTGCTGCGGTCAAGACTGCATCAATTAACACAGAGCCAGTGGGAATGAGCAGGAAGTTGGGAGATTCATCTTCAAAACAAACACTTAAAGAATGTCTCTATAAACTTTACCAATGCTTAGATATTACTCCTCTCCTCTACCCCCAAAGTACAAGACTTTTTCGTTTTGTAAAAAATTAAATATTTTCACCCATTGTATACCCTCAACTTCCAAAACCACCTGGGACATGGATGAAATGCATCTAAACCGTAAGAACACCTATAGATGAGGCCATCATGTTGACGGATTAACCCTGCCAATGGAACTCAGAGTGACAAGATGTGATGTGCCCACAAGACAAAGTTTTTTTTTTTCCTCTTGTACAGGCCTTATGACTTCTGTAGGTTTGGGGGTTTTTACATTCAAAAAGAGAATGGATTGAATGTGACTGTGTGTTTTAAACATTATGTCCTACTAGGGCTCACTTGCCAAAGAGAATGCTGTCCCATAAAACCCAATATTTGAAGACAGGTGTCTGTGAAACTGCTTTATCAGGACCAGGGCTGAAAATCCCAAATTCTGTACCCCATCTCCTGTAGGGAACGCTGTAGTGCTTGCACTGACTCCTGCAAAGTCTGGGAACATAATGTAATAACAAAAAATATCTCAGGATGTGACTTAGCCCTCATATGACTCCTTTACATCCCATTCGTGACTTCCTCATGCATTCATTTGTTTCTGGGGTGGGCAGGACTTTGCTTATGATTACAGCTGATGATCCCCAGTAGCATGGCAGAGATACTGAGTATGAGTCCTGAACTGTTGGACGACCCACAGGTCATTAACCTTACTGCTATGCCCTTGGGACCCACTACGTTAGGAAATGCTTAGCCTCTTTGATTCCCTCTGCTGATGGGATGAGATAATGCCATTTTGAGATTTCTCAAGTTTCTTTGAAAGTTCTGACACACTGGATTCATGCAATAGATCCCTATTCTACAAATGCTAATGATTTTTTATTAAAAAATCTGTCAATGCTCACACATTCCGTGATAGAATCAGAACACCAAGATGAAAATTTTATTAACAAAACAAGCAAACATTCACACTACATATTAAATTAACATCGCAGCAAAATGATCAATGCCTAGCCATATGGCAAGCGATCCTCACATAGCATAATTGTATGAAAATTACCACAGAGCTAGCTCTCGGTTGATAAAACGAGTCCAGTAACTGTTTTCTCATTTCGTCAGAGTGCTTTCCTAGTTTCATGGTGACACACCACCACCACATTTTCTCTGTTGCACTTCATAAGGGTAAATTGGCACTGTGGGATGGAACGGCACTTTGTTCAGTCCCACGGTTCAGCCTCCGATTGACTGGAAGAGTTGTACAAATTGTTTCCCCCTCGTTTGGGGCCACTTATCAAGGCCCAACGAGGAAGGTAAAACAGGCCACTCGCCAGGCAGACAAATCTCTCAAAAGAGACAGCACCAAGCCCCCAGCATAATGAAATGGTGAGACTTTGCCCGTCTGCGGAATAAAAAACTTTCAGAAGCAGATTGCTTAATAAGGGGTACCCAACAGAGTAATTTAGTGAAGTATTTCAAAGAGCTATTCAACGGTAGCATTGTAACCTTCCGGGGCTCCCGGGAAGAGCGGTTCACTGCACGGTAGTCCACTTGAGTCTGGCAGCTTTTCCTCCCTCACAGGCTCAGTATCTCTAACCTTCGCTAGAATTACAACTAAGTTAATCATTACCAAAACCCAGGTCTCATGATTGAAAACAGCCTTCAAAAGAAACAAATAAACTCTATTCCCAGTCAGAAACCAGAGAGAAGGAAGTCCAACCGGCAGCCAAACTGTCTGACAGCTAACATAGGGGCAGATGCCTGTTGTATCATTCACACATTGCAGTTAAGACTTCAGAGCCTGGAATGAGTTTCTCCGGGAACCACAGGCAGTTGAAGTTGGGAGGGACTCTGTGGCCAGATATTCAACTGCTCATGTTTTGCAGCAGCGAGAAATGAGGCACAGAGAATGGAAGATTTCATAAGGCCCAACTGCTAGAAAACAAGATGCTGGACGACAACAAACCAGTGATAGGACTTTTTAGCTGCTTCCAAATCCAGTGTGCTGAGATTACAGCCTTCTATAGGAATAATGGGTGACACAGTGGTTCTCAACCTGTGGGTCACTACCACTTGGGGTCAAATGACCCTTTCACAGGGGTCACTTAAGACCATCGGAAAACACAGATATTTATATTACTATTCATTACAGTAGAAAATTACAGTTATGAAGTAACAACACAATAATATTATGGTTGGGGGGGTCACCACAGCATGAGTAACTGTATTAAAGAGTCGCAGCATTGGGAAGGTTGAGAACCACTGTACTAGAGGAAGAGTCTGTAGAGCAGAGATGATCTCCAGTCTTTCCAAGCAACTTGACAGACACGTTTATCTCTCTGCCTTAAATTCTGCTGCTATGGAATAAGAGTATCAGCATTTAGGCAGTGTTTCTGTGGACACTACTGTATATCAGACCCCATGGGGAACCGTCATTGGCTCTATTGATGAAGTCACTAAAGGATAAGAGATTGGATTATTGTTCAGGTTCTGCGAACAAAGTAGAGAAGACTGGGAATAAGAAGCAAAATCTGTTTGTAGCAAGAGCTACTGATTCCCACAGAGAAGATCCAGTGAATGTAACTCAACTGTGGCTCAGGGTTAGTTTTAGGAGATATTTTCTATAAGTGTAATGCTTTATTTACTTTTAGTGTACTTCACATTTGTGATTGACACCTGATAGTTTTATATATTTATGGGGTATAGTGTGACATACATATGAATACAAATACATATATATATATATATATATATATATATATATATATATATATATACTGACATACATATAAATTTAAATATATATTTGTTGTATGTATTTTGGGGGAGTACATCCCCCCAAAAGTCAACACCAATGTCTAAACACATTTCTCTTTATTTTCTTTGAGTAACCTCACAATTTTTTAGCTTTAGGTTTTTGGTCCATTTTAAATTAATTTGTTTTTATTTATTTATTTATTTATTTATGCATGTGTTTGCTGATAGAAACTTAATTTTTACTGTACATGGATACCTATATACATAAAACATCATTTTTTAAGAAAAGAATTCCCTTTGTCCAGTGTGGCTCTTGCTGATTTTGTCTACAATACACTTGTTTTAAACATGTGGGTTTATCTCTCTCTGAGTTCTCTGTCTTGTTCCATTGATCCATGTATCAGTTTCTAAGCCAATGACCTGCTTTAGGGGCTCTGTTATGTTACCATATGTCCTAAAGTTAGATGATGTAATTCCCACAGTTTTGGTGTTTTGTTTGTGAGGGCTTTGGCTATTTGGGATCTTTCATGGTTCCATATAAATTTTGGAAGTTTTTTTTTTTTCATTTCTGGAGAGAATATGATGGATGTTTTGACAGGAATATCACAAATGGTATTGACCACTTTGTATAATATAGACTTTTAAGTTTAGGCCTTCTAATCTGTAAGTAATAGATATTCTATTATCTGTGCCCTCCCCAATTTCTTTTATCAGTGTTTTGTAACTTTCAGTAAAGAACCAATCCCTTCCCTGGTAAATTTCATCCTAAGGTGTCACAGCTTCAGGTAACCATTGTGAATGGGTTACTTTATTAGTTTTTTTTCTCAAGAATGTTGATAAAGTTGAATTATGAAATCGGTGAGGCAGAGAGATGGCTCAGCAGATAAAATCACTTAAGTACAAGTCAGACAAACTGAGCTTAATCCTGAGGTCCACTGGGCAGAAGGAAAGACCCCATTCCTGCAAGTTGCCTCTACCCTCCATGTTTACCCCATAACACAGCCACACCAACACGCACACATATACACATACAAATAAATAAATGCAACTTAAAAATGTAAAGGAAGGGCTGGAGAGATGGCTCAGAGGTTAAGAGTACTGACTGCTTTTCCAAAGGTCCTGAGTTCAATTCCCAGCAATCACGTGGTGGCTCACAACCATCTGTAATGATATCTGGCACCCTCTTCTGTATATATAATAAATAAATCTTAAAAAAAATGTAAAGGAAATTATTTTTGTATCTCAACTGTATACACTGTAATCTTATTGAGGTCATTTTTAGTTCTAACAAGTTTCTGAGTGCATCAGTTTTTTTCCATTATAAGTAACTCACGTTGCTTATAATCAGAGATGTTGTAACCTCTTCTCTGATTTATATATTCATCACTTTCTTTTTATGGGCTTGTAAGACAAATTTTAATATAAATATTCAATGTCTATGCATCTCTCTGAAGAATGAATCTGCTGATTGACTCCCTGAGTCAAAGCAGGTGTTGAGAAATCCACCTCATCACTAGCCAGGGTTGGTTTCACTCTTTCCAGAAATGAGATGCCAGCACAGGCAGAGTAAAGGTGGCAGTTCCTGTTTTCTATTGATGTTTCTGCAGCACCCTTTATCGTTTTCATGTCTCTCAACTTCCAGCATGTCTTTGTTCCAACAACATCAATTAGAGGGTCCCTCAGGACCTCTTACCAAGTGCCTGCATGACAACAGTACAATGAAAC
This sequence comes from Peromyscus eremicus, assembly GCF_949786415.1. Lineage (NCBI taxonomy): Eukaryota > Metazoa > Chordata > Mammalia > Rodentia > Cricetidae > Peromyscus > Peromyscus eremicus. The sequence continues at coordinate 34,092,794 of NC_081426.1, forward strand.
ACTGTCCGTGGGAGTGCAAACCATCCTCTTTCCAGTGATTAGCTGATGGGGAATGGCAAAATACAATTACTCAAGAACACTTAGCCTGATGCAGAAACCAAGCATGACCTCCATTCTTGTCAAGACTGCCTTGTGGGATTGAGCCAAGGTCACCTTTCAGGGACTAGAATATTGAACTTGGTTAAATAGCCTTCCTTGACCTCCTTTCTTTGCATACCACACTTCTTGTGACTCTGTGTTTCACTAACATCAGCATCATAGTAGAGTCTGCTCTTGGGAAAACAAGATACAGAAGAAGTCCAACTTTCCCTTGATGCATCAATCACTCAAAAGTCTTAGTAAAACCAAGTCTTCTTAGCGCTCTCACTGAACACACCTACTCCTTACTTGTGACAAAGCATAGATGGAACTTTCACCCATCTGATTGGCTCTCTGGTGCTACAGAAATTCTTCATTTGAAATGGTAAAGGCCTTGAAAGGAAATTTATTATCTGTATCATCAGAAGCTAGAAAGTAAAGGCTTCTCATTGATAGTTTCTTTTCAGACCTGAGACAAATTGGGAGAACAAAAAACCAGACTTCTTTCACCTTAATCACCTGGTCCCTCCGACTCCAAACTCTCAGACTCATTTGCTTGTGCTCTATTCCCAAAATAATAGAAGTACCACACCCTGTCAGGAATTAATCCACGATATTTATTGGAGTCTTTACAGTTTTTTAGAGGGTACGAAGGTCTTGTTCATGTATTATCTCCCCATAAATACTATGAGGTAATGTTATTATCCTTATCCCTGGTTTCTAGATGTGGAGACAGAGGATAGAGAACAGTTCTGCTGCTTGTCTTAACCTGAATAAAACCCAACAAAGCTAGGATTTGGACTTCAGCATTGTATTGCCACAGACTCTGAACCATTAAAACTCACATGAATGTTCAATGCAAAAAAGTAAACCATCGTTGTCATGCATTGAATTTTCACATATGTTTAGCAGGCAGAGTTTGAGAGTGCAGTATAGACACACTATCAAAATACAACATAAAATCTTTTTATCTTACAAAAACAGCCCTGTGATCAGCTCTTCTCTACAGGAAGTGAAACACTTTGGACACACAGAAAGACTAAGTTTTCCAGTCTATTTTGCTTCTGGGTAGAAGCCATGCAATTAAGTGCTTGCCCACTGGAATGTGTGAAATGATAAATCTCTCTGTACCAGGAATTCGGTGTGGTACACATTCTCCACACTCCCTTCCTCCTCTTGCCAAGAAGGAAAGTGCTTCAGCATTGGGAGGGATGTAGGACAAAGGTCTGAAAAGCTGAATCACCTGTAGGAAGGCCCCCGGGAAGCTGCCAAATGTGTTATGGATGGCCATGGGTCACAGGTCACAGTTCACAGGCCACAGGTGAGAAGTAAACCTTTGCCATCTTACAGCTCTGGGAGTTAGGGATCACTTGCAAGCACAGCAGACCCCAGTCTGATTTCCTCTCCTGATTTATGTTGTATGTGGAAAATTTCCCGAACTTACCATTTCTTAAGGTGAGGAATGAGAAAGTTTGGATTAGATTTGTCAATTAATGACTAGATTCCTTTCGATAATTTAAATCTAATGTGTCAACTATCAGAGTACAAATCCCACCAGTCACATTTACTCATCTAATAATGAGTTTTAAAGTAACTATTAATTGTCAGCAAACACACCAAGGTCAGACAAGCATGGATGAGTAAAGCATGGTTTCTGACTCTGAGAATTCAGTCTACTGGAAAAGGTAGGTGAATCAATAAGCAGGTCTCAAGACAAGCCACACACAATGATGATGAACCGTGTGTCTGGAGACCTTCAAAGAATCGGTAAATTGTCACCTCAATAAATCTAAAAAGGCTTCACAGGGAAGGTGATGTTACATAGAATCAGAAATACTAATTATGGAGCTTGGTGGGAAATAAGAGAAGAGTTTATGAAAGTATTAATATGAGTGTAAAAGGAAGAGTAACACCAAAAGAGATGCTGTGATTTGGATTGCCAACTAGGCAGGACCAAGCAACATGTAGATATCCCTCTAGGCACATCTGTGAGGAAATTCCTACCTTGACCTAACAGAGGAGGGAAGACCCACCCTAACTATGAAGAATACCATTCCATAGTTGGGGTCTCAGACTGAATATAAAAGAACAAGTTGCCTAGGCACAAACATTCACTGTTCTCTGTTTCCTTCATATGGACACGCTGTAACCAACTATTTCATCCTTCCGCCATAGCTTCCCTGCCATGATGGATGACATTCTTTTTTTTTTTTTTTTTGGTTTTTCGAGACAGGGTTTCTCTGTGTAGCTTTGCGCCTTTCCTGGAACTCACTTGGTAGCCCAGGCTGGCCTCGAACTCACAGAGATCCACCTGGCTCTGCCTCCCGAGTGCTGGGATTAAAGGCGTGCACCACCACCGCCTGGCAGATGACATTCTTAAACTGTGATCTCGAATAAATCCTTCCTTTCTGAAGTTGCTTTTGTTAGGTATTTGGTTGCATGGAGAAAAGTAACTGATACAAATATGAATTGAACTCCACCCTGGCTAAGAAAAGAATTAAGGTGAACAGTCTGACTCATCAAGATCCATGTGTTCCACTCATTTATCATCATGTTAAGAAGTAGTCCCAAGGATTGTAGCTTTTTGAAACAACAACTTTATCTTATGATTATTCAGCTAAAGAAATTGGGCAGGACCTCAATAGATGATGATTCTTCAGCTGCTGATGGATGTCATTCAGATATATTTGGCAGGCAAGTGGGTCAAGGTGAGATGAAGTGACTTTATTAATATAGCTGGTACTTTGTTGAGCATGGAATAGTAGATGATATTTTTGACTTATGCACCAATATTTAACATCTTAGGTGTCTTGAGACAGATGGACTTAAAACAGTTTGATTCTTCATATGCTAGGGCTCTGAGAGAGCTGACCAGTATGCTGAAAATGGAAGATATAAATCTTGTGTGTCTGAGGTTGGAAACAGATACAGACTTGCTTTTGCTGTACTTTGTGACCAGAATAATTGCAGTGCTTATTCAGAGTCAAGAGGTTGAGGTCACCCAGCTTCTCAACCGGTGAAATGGTGAGGGTCAAAATGAATGTTGTGGTTTCTCAGTCACAGTGACAATTCTCTTCCATAATGAGTTCTACTTGGAGAAATAGCAGTGCCCAAGAGCTTCTCTCTCACTCGGGAGATAGGCTCTGCTGTGGCATAGACCATGGTGCGATAGAACTGATATTAGAGATGGACCTGAAACATCAGTCAACTTTAACAGAAGATATGCCAAAATTGGGCATGTATAGAAGACAGAGAATAATTAGGGAAGCAAGAATATGGAATATACACTGAGGAGGCAGTCATATTCAGAGGAAATATTAAACTGTAAGTGAAAAGAGATACAGAAGATGTTGGCCATGATCAGCACTCCAGAAGACATGGGGAACAGTTCTAGAGTAACGCTAAGAGGTTTTCATTAAAACAGAACCAACTTAGGCTTTTTGATTCATGCCTATAATCCCAGCACTTGAGAGGCTGAGGTAGTAGAGTACCCTGTGCTCAAGTCCATCCTGAAGTACACAGCTAGTCATTAGCAAAATACTTGCTCTGCAAACATGATGACATGACTTTGTATTACTATATAAAACCCAGACCCTGTAACACACAGAGAGAGAGAGAGAGAGAGAGAGAGAGAGAGAGAGAGAGAGAGAGAGAGAGAGAGAGAGGGAGGAGAGATTGTGAAAGTGAAAGAGAGAGAAAAAGAGGGGGAAAGAGAGCACAAACAACAATTAAAAAAATCTCAAATCTGATGTCTGGCTTCTGTGTGTTATCAACAGCACTTTTGGAGCATAGCCACAGTCATTTGTTCATTTTTTGTCTACAGCTAGTTCTGTACTGCAGTGCAAAAGAGAGTAGCTACAACTAGCCTCAGGGAAGGCTGGCAAAATCTGACTTATGCACTATTTGATCGTTGGCAATCAGAGATGTACGTAGAAGCACATCACTGTAATCTCAGTACTCAGGAGGAGAAGGTTGAGGCAGGAAGTGTTTGAGATCAGTTTGGACTAAAATAACATACATATATTTCAAGAAACAAATAACAAAAATAAAATTTTAAATAATGACTCTGACAGCAATGGTCTTCTGATCAACTGCACATGGAACAGAAGATGAAGGGAGAGGGGTTGAATAGCTGCTGCATTCATGTGGCCAGATGAAGCCAGAAATGTCAATGGTATAAACACTAGAAAATTGCAGGAAGTAACAGACAAAGATACTTATAGGGGGGATGTATATGTGTCAAGTATCTTAGTTTCTTGTCCTATTTCTGTGATGAAATACCATGACAAAAGCAATGTGGGGAAGAATGAGTTCAATATAGCTCAGTTTCAGGTAATAGCCCATTGTTGTAGGGAAGTCAGAGACAGGAACTCAAGGCAACTGGTCATGTTGCATCCACGATGAAGAAGGAGAAAGAACTGAGTAAATGCATACTAGTGCCCTGCTTGCTTTCATACAAGCTAGCATCCTCTGCCTAGGGAATGGTTCTACCCATAGTGAGAAGTTCTTCCCATCTCAATAACCAGAATCAAGACAGCCCCTGCAGACATACCCTTTTGCTAATCTAAATTAGATAGTCCCTCATTGAGATTCCCTACCCAGGAGACTTTAGAGTGTGTCAACAATTAAAATTAACCATCACATAGGGGGAGAACACAGAAAAGCTGTAAGAGACCAAGATCTACTTATGCTGTTAAGGAAAGGAATGGGAGTAGGATGCAGATGGAGAGGTAGTGTAGGGTGTAGAGCAGGAAGTGGTGAATTTGTTTCTTTCCTCCTAGTTGATATCATTATTGGGACATTAGTGCTGTAATTATGAGTTCCTTCTAGGGTCATATGGAATAACTGTGAAAGATGCAATTTAACTTTCAAATAATTCCTTAATTTCATCGGTTGAATTGCCGTATTGTCTTAGGGATTCTCGGCAACTCTCTATAGCTCCCTGTTTTGATGGAATCTTGTTCTATCTTGCCTCCAGAATTTTGTTTCTGTTGTTATTTTGCCTAAAAGTTATTGGGAAACCCATTTAACTTCCAAAACTGGAAGCTTTCCTACATGACTTCTGATCAGTGACAGGTTAAGTTTAAACACCACTTCCTCTAGGAAGAATTGTTTGAATTAGTGACTGCGTTATACCCTTGGCAATAATGCTATGTTTTTTCTCTGCTGATGTTTTCTATTATTTACCTGTTCTTTCTCCCTGCTGCTTCACTCCTGATCCCCTTTATATCATGAGTTATAGGAGATCTGGGGCTATGGAATTGTATTTTACACTACCTATATATACTATGTACTTACTAGTGACAACAGAGATTCAATGATATGTTAGATAAGGCAACTAGGTTTTATAAAATGGATGTAAATTCAAGCACTAGAGTGAGGAAATTATTTATTTATTTATTTATTTATTTATTTATTTATTTATTTATTTATTGTGTGTATGTGTGTGTGTGTGTGTGTGTGTGTGTGTGTGTGTGTGTGTGCCTTCCTTACATCATGTTAGGCCCTGGGTTACCAGGTTTGGTAGCAAGTATCTTTACCTGATGCACTATTATACAGATCCTAGATAAAGGGTTTTACAATTATTTGAACCTTCAAATCAACCCACAGAATAGATATTGTTTTGCTCATTTTAGAAATAAAAGGTCTAAAGCTCTAAGAAGCTGTGAATCTCAGTCTTACTCAAGGTAACAGACTTGCTGAATGACATAGGCAGCATTTAAGGTATAATCCATTTGGCTCCAGATTAGACTTGATTAACCACTATAATGCCCTGGTCTTGAATGGATCCATAGAAAAATGAAGGAAAGACAGAGAGGGAGTAGACGGCAAAGAGGTAGGAGAAGGAATGTGCAATCTGATGGCTTCATGATAGAAATGTTTCATAGCACATGAATAGCAGTGATGCTGAGTGTCTATAAGAACTGTGACTAACGACATTGCTGGGAGAGTGTACATAGAGTAATTTATTTACTTTTTTATGGAATTTTTTTTTCATTTTACATACCAACCACAGTTCCCTTTCCTATACCTCCTAATGCTCCCTCCTATCTCTCCCTTGATCTGCCTCCCATCCACTCCTCCAAAAAGGTGAAGCCTCCCATGGGAAGTCAACAAAGCCTGGAACATTCAGTTGAGGCAGGACCAGGTCCCACCCCCCTGCATCAAGGCTGAGCAAGGTATCCCACCGTAGAGAATGGGCTCCAAAATGCCATCTCATGCACCAGTGACAGATCCTGATCCCACTGCCAGGGACACCTCAAACAGACAAAGCTACACCACTGTCACCCATTGAAGAGGGCCTAGTTCGGTTCCATGTAGGCTCCACAACTGTCAGTCTAGAGTTTGTGAGTTCCCAAGAGCTTGGTTCAGTTGTCTCTGTAGATTTCCCCATCATGATTTTGACCCTTCTTACTCATATAATTCTTTTTCCCTCTCTTCACCTGGACTTCTCAAGCTCAGCCTGGTACTTGGCTGTGAATCTCTGCATCTGCTTCCAGCAGTTACTAGATGAAGGCTCTATGATGACAGTTGGGGTATTCACCAAACTGATTACTAGGGTATGTCAGTTCAGGCACCCACTCCACTATAGCTTAGCTGGAATCATCCTTGTGGATTCCTGGGAATTTCCCTAGCACCAGGTTTCTCTCTTATCCCATAATGGCTCCCTCTATCAAGATATCTCTTTCATTTTCTCCCACTCTGTCCCTCCTCCCGCTTGACCATCCCTTTCTCTCACATTCTTATCTACCATTCCCTCTCCTCTACTGACTTCCTGACACCAGGAGATCTCATGTATTTCCCCCTCCCAGGGAGATCCATGCATCTCTCTTAGGGTCCTCCTTGTTACCTAGCTTCTCGGAAGCTGTGGGTTGTAGTCTGGTTATCCTTTGCCTTATATCTAGTATCCACTTATGAATGAGTACATACTATGTTAGTCTTTCTGAGTCTGGGTTACCTTACTCAGGATATTTTTCTAGTTCCATCTATTTGCCTGCACATTTCATGATGTCATTGTTTTTTACAGCTGAGTAATACTCCAATGTGTATATGTACCACATTTTTGTTATCCTTTAAGGGGCATCTAGGTTGTTTCCAGGTTCTGGCTGCTACAAATAATGCTGCTATGAACATAGTTGAGCAAGTGTCCTTAGGTATGAATGAACATCCCTTGGGTATATGCCCAAGAGTGCTATCATTGGGTATTGAGGTAGATTGATTCTCAATTTTCTGAGAAGTTGCCATACTCTTTTCCAAAATGGCTGTACAAGTTTGCACTCCCACCAGCAGTGGAGGAGTGTTCCACTTACTCCACATCCTCTCCAACATAAGATTTCCTCAGTGTTTTTTATCTTAACCATTCTGACACGACTAAGATGTTATCTCAGAGTCATTTTGATTCTCATTTCCCTGACGACTACGCATGTTGAGCAATTCCTTAAACATTTTTTGGCCATTTGAGATTCTTCTGTTGAGAACTCTCTATTTAGATCTGTACCCCATTTTTAATTGGATTATTTGGTATTTTGATGTCTAGTTTTATGAGTTCTTTATATATTTTGAAGATCAGCATTTTGTCAGATACGGGTTTGATGAAGTACTTTTCCCATTCTTTAGGCTGCCCTTTTGTCTTATTTACCATATCCTTTGCCCTAGAGATGCTTTTCAGTTTCAGGAGGTCCCATTTATTGATTGTTGCTCTTAGTGTCTGTGCTACTGGTGTTATATTTAGGAAATGGTATCATGTGACAATGTGTTCAAGGCTACTTCCCACATTTTCTTCTACCAGGGTCAGTGTAATTGGGTTTATGTTGAGGTCTTTGATCTAGTTGGAATGAGTTTTGTTCATAGCAATAGATATGGATCTATTTGCATTTTTTTTACATGTTGACATCCAGTTATTCCAGCAACATTTGTTGAAGATGCTTTCTTTTTTCCATTGTACAGTTTTTTTTTTTTTTTGTCAAAAATCAGGTGTTCATAGGTGTGTGGATTAATGTCAGGGTCTGAAATTCGATTCCATTGGTCCATGTGTCTGTTTTTATGCCAATACTAAGCTGTTTTTTATTACTATAGATCTATAATAGAGTTTGAATTCAGGGATGGTGATGCCTAAAGAAGTTCCTTTATTGTATAGGATTGTTTTAGCTATCCTGGGTCTTTTGCTTTTCTTTCTTTTTTTTCTTTTTTTTCTTTGCATCCTTTCTTTTTTTTTAAGATTTATTTTTATTTACTAAGTATACAGTGTTCTGTCTGCATGTGTCCTTGCTGGCCAGAAGAGGACACCAGATCTCATTACAGGTGGTTGTGAGCCACCATGTGGTTGCTGGGAATTGAACTCAGGACCTCTGGAAGAGCAGTCAGTGCTCTTAACCACTGAGCCATCTCTCCAGCCCCCTTTTGCTTTTCTATATGAAGTTGAGTATTGTTCTTTTGAGGTCTGTGAAGAATTGTGTTGGAATTTTGATGGGGATTGCACTGAATCTATAGATTGCTTTTGGGAAGATTGCCATTTTTATTATGTTGACCCTAACTATCCATGAGCATGAAAGATCTTTCCATTTTCTGATATCTTCCTCAATTTCTATTTTCAAAGACTTAAAGATTTTGTCATATAGGCCTTTCACCTGTGTGGTTAGAGTTACTCCAAAGTATTTTATAATATTTGTGGCTATTGTAAAGGATGATGTTTCTCTGATTTCTTCCTTGGCCCTTTTATCATTTCTATGTAGGAGAGTTACTGATTTATTTGAGTTAATCTTGTATCCTGCCACCTTACTGAAGGTGTTTATCAGCTGTAGGAGTTCCCTGGTAGAATTTTTGGGGTCACTTATGTATACTATTATGTAATCTGCAAATAGCAAAAGTTTGACTTCTTTCTTTAAAATTTGTATCCCCTTGTTCTCCTTTTGTTGTTTTATTGCTCTAGCTAGAACTTTGTGTACTATATTGAATAAATATGGAGAAAGTGGAAAGTCTTGTCTTATTCCTGATTTTAGTGGAATTGCTTTGAGTTTCTTGCCATTTAATTTGATGTTGACTGTCAGCTTGATGTATATTACCTTTATTATGTTAAGGTATGTTCCTTTTATTCCTTATCTCTTCAGAACTTTTATGATGAAGGGGTATTGAATTCTGTCAAAGGCTTTTTAACACCTAATGAGATGATCATGTGTTTTTTTTTCTTTCAGTTTGTTTATATGGTGGATTACATTGACAGATTTTCATATGTTGAACCATCCCTGAATCTCTGGGATGAAACCTAATTGATCATGGTGGATGATTTTTTTCGATGTGTTCTTGGATTTGGTTTGCCAGTATTATATTGAGTATTTTTGCATCAATGTTTATGAGGGAGATTGGTCTGTAGTTCTCTCTGTTACATTTTTGGGTGGTTTGCATATCAGGGTAACTGTAGTCTCATAAAAAGAGTTTGATAATTTTACTTTTGTTTCTTTCTTGTGGAACAATTTGAGGAGTATTAGTATTAGATCTTCTTTGAAATTCTGGTAGAACTCTGTGCTGAAACCATCTGACCCTGGGCTGTTTTGGATTGGGAGATGTTTAATGGTTGCTTCTATTTCCTTAGGGGTTATAGGCTTATTTAAATTATTTATATAGTCTTGATTTAATTTTGATAAGTAATATATCCCAAAAAATTGTCCATTTCATTTAGATTTTCAAGTTTTGTGGACTACAAGTTTTTGAATTATTGACCTGATGATTCTCTGGATTTCTTCAGTGTCTGTTGTTATGTCCCCCTTTTTGTTTCTGATTTTGTTGATTTGGATATTCTTTTCTGTCTTTTGGTTAGTTTGGAGAAGGGTTTGTCTATCTTGTTGATTTTCTCGAAAAACCAACTCTTAGCTTCATTGATTCTTTGCATTGTTCTCTTTGTTTTCATTTTATTGATTTCAGCCCTCAATTTAATTATTTCCTGGAATTTATTTGTCCTGGGTGAATTTATTTCTTTTTGTTCTAGAGTTTTCAGGTTTTCTGTTAAGTCACTAATATGAGATTTGTCCAACTTCTTTATGTAGGCACTTAGTGCTATGAACTTTGCTCTTTGCACTGCTTTCATAGTGTCGCATAAGTTTGGGTATGTTATACATTCACTTTCACAATGGAATTGTAGGAAGTCTTTAATTTCTTTATTTCTTCCTTGACCCACTGGTGATTCAGTTGAGCATTTTTCAGTTTCCATGAGTTTGTAGGCTTTCTGTAATTTGTGTTGTTGAATTCTACCTTTAAGCCATGGTGATCCTATAAGATACAGGAGGTTATTCTATTTTTTTGTTTGTTTCTGTAGAGATTTGCTTTGTGACAAGTATTTTAGAGAATGTTCCATAAGGTGCTGAGAAGGTATATTCTTTTGTGCTTAAGTGGATTGTTGTATAGATGTCTGTTAAGTCCAACTGAATCATAACATCTGTTTAGTTCCCTTATTTGTCTGTTAAGTTTCTGTCTGGCAGACCTGACAATTGGTGAGAGTTGGGTGTTGAAGTTTCCCACTATTAGTATGTGAGGTTTAATGTTTGATTTAAGCTTTAGTAATGTTTCTTTTACATATGTGGATGCCCTTGTATTTGGGGAAGAATTGAGATTTCATCTTCATGGATTTTTTGTGATGTATGTGAAATGTCCTTCTCTATCTCTTTTGATTAATTTTAGTTTGAAATCTATTTTGTTAGATATTAGGGTAGTTACTCCAGCTTGCTTCTTAAGTCCATTTGACTGGAAAGTCTTTCCCAACCCCGTACTCTGAGGTAGTGTCTGTCTTTGAAGTTGGGGTGTGTTTCTTGTATGCAGCAAAAGGATGGATCCTGTCTTCATATCCATTCTGTTAGCCTGTGTCTACTTATAGGTGAATTGAGTTCATTGATATTAAGGGATGTTAATGACCAGTGCTTGTTAATTCCTTTTATCTTTTGGTAGTAATGTGTGTGTTTCCCTTATTTGGGATTTTCTGATGTGGGGTTATCTATTGCCTATGATTTCATGGGTGCATCTAACTTCCTTGGGTTGGAGTTCTCTTTCTAGTACTTTCTGTAGGGCTGGATTTGTGAATAGGTATTCTTTAAATCTGTTTTTTTTTTTCATGGAATATCTTGTGCACCCAGTCTATGGTGATTGAAAGTTTTGCTGGGTATAGTAATCTGGGCAGGTATCTGTGATATCTTAGTGTTGCACAATGTCTGTCCAGGACCTTCAGAGTTTCCAATGAGAAGTCAGGTGTTATTCTTATGGGTCTGCCTTTATATCTTACTTGGCCTTTTTACTTTGCAGCTCTCAATATTCTTTCTTTATTCTCTATGTTTAGTGGTTTGATTATTATTTGGCAAGGAGACTTTTTTGTTTTTAGTTCAGTATATTTGGTGTTCTATACACTTCTTATATCTTCATAGGCAATTCCTTCTTTAGATTGGGAAAGTTTTCTTCTATGATTTTGTTGAATATATTTTCTGTGCCTTTGAGTTGGTATTCTACTCCTTCCTCTATCCCTATTATTCATAGGTTTGGTCTTTTCATGGTGTCCCAGATTTCCTGGACATCTTTTGTTATGACTTTGTTGACTTTAATGTTTTCTTTGACCAATGAATCCAATTCCTCTATTGTATTTTCAACACCAGAAATTCTCTATTCCATCTCTTTCATTTTGTTGGTTGTGACTGCATATGTAGTTTCTATTTGTTTACCCAGATTTTTCATTTCCAGAATTCCCTTGGTTTCTGTTTTCTTTATTGCCTCTATTTCAATTTTCAAGTCTTGAACTGTTTCTGTCACCTGTTTGATTGCTTTTTTTGGCTTTCTTCAAGGGATTTATTTATTTCTTCCAAATTTTTTCTTTTCCTCAACTTATTTAAGGGACTTTTTTCATTTTCTCTTTAAAGACCTCTATCATCTTCATAAAGTTATTTTAAAGATAGTTTTCATCTGCTTCTTCTATAGTGGGTTGTTCAGTTCTTGCTATTGTAGAACTTCTAGGTTCTGATCATGCCATAATACTCTTTAATGTTTTTGAGTATATTCTTGCACTGGTGTCTAATTTTCTCTTCCTCCAGTTGGTGCAGGCAGTGCCTCTGAGGGTCATTCTCTGTCCGATTCGTGCAAGTGGTCTCAGTGCCACCAGGGGCCACTCTTTGTGCAATTGGTGTAGGTGATGTCTGTGTTTCAGGGAGCCTCTCTTTGTCCAAATGGTGTTGACCGTGTCTATGTCCCAGGGAGTCACTGAGGGTGAAGGGGATGGGTGGTTTTGGGGTATAGTAGGACTTGTAGATTACAGGGTCTGATGGGGGTGTGATAGAAAGGCCTTCCTGCAGGAGCCTTGCCTGCTAGCTGGCTAGTGGGGCTCTTGTGGGTGTGGGTGGGTGGGCACAGAGTATGCCTTGGTGCCTAGGGCCTAGAAACTAGGATGTCTAGCTGTGAGAACAGTCACTTACCTGTTGGTCCAGTTGGTGCTGGAGGTGTCTGTGTCTCAGTGAGCCACTGAGGTCATTGGGGATGGATGGATTTGGGGGCAGAGTGACACTTGTAGATTACAGGGTCTGATGGAGGTGGTGATGGAAAGGCCTACTCTTAGGAGCTTTGCCTGCTGGCCAGCTAGTGGGGCTGCCTTATTTGCTTATTTTACAACATCCCATGGAAGAAATTCAACTACTATGTTACATCCAAAATTTGACCACCAATATTTCCTCCCCAGACATCACCTCATCCAGCCAGTCATCTCTCACTTGGATTATGGCTGTGAGCCATCTGTTTTTGAGTTTATCCCCCATAAGTAGGTCCCTTTCTGCCTAGCAGCCAGAATAACCCTTTTGAAATATGCCAAATGCTAGTGATTCTTTCAAAACCCTAACGGTCTTCTATCTTACTCAAAGTACAAGCCCATTAATGTACCAATAAGGCTCGGAACAATATTGCCTGGCTCTCCTTTTCCAAGTACTTCCCCTTCTTTCTAGGTCCAACCACACTGGCCTCTTTTCCTCAAATGTGCTAGAAATGTTCTTGGGTGTTTACTGTTCGCTCTGACCAGGAGGCTAGTCTTATAGATATGTTCATGACAAATTCCATACTCCCTAACTTCTTCGTTCAAATACTGCCATCCCAGTAAGGAATTCACCACTCTCCATTAATGTGTATGTCACAAGTCTTCTCCCCTATAATTATAATTCCTATTTATGCTTTTCTCCATAATATAAACACAAATATAATATGTATTATTTGTAGATGAATTTATTCATTTCCAATAATTCCTTCAATTCACAGAAGGTAAAGTTCAGAAGTGCATTTTTTTTTATTTTGCTTATGTTTTCAGCATCAAGAATAAAGCAATAACTTAACAGTCATTTGTCTGGTGTACAAATAAATCAATTTTCATTTCATAGATGAGAACACCAAGGAGTAGAATTTATTCATTTGTTCAAAGTCACAGCAAGTGATGAGTGGATAAAAGTTCAAAGGCTAGGCAAGCATCATTCCCCAGATCTTCATATGGAACACTGTGTTCTGTGACTTCCACTGAGTTACTGTCTTTGCTGATTGTGGGTCTTTCTTTCTTTCTTTCTTTCTTTCTTTCTTTCTTTCTTTCTTTCTTTCTTTCTTTCTTTCTTTCTTTCTTTCTTTCTTCATGATGGTTTCTCTGTGCAGCCCTGATTGTCCTGGAACTCGCTCTATAGACCAGGCTGTCTTTGAACTAAGAGATGCACCTGCTTCTGCCTCCTGAGTACTGGGATTAAAGGCATACACCATCATGGTCTGGTACAGATTCTGGTTCTTTTTTTTTTTTTTTTTGGTTGTTTCGAGACAGGGTTTTTGCTGTGTAGCCTTGTGCCAATCCTGGAACTCACTCTGTAGCCCATGCTGGCCTCGAACTCATAGAGATCCACCTGCCTCTGCTTCCTGAGTACTGGGATTAAAGGCGTGCTCCGCCACCGCCGCCACCGCTGCCGCCGCCGCCGCCGCCGCCGCCACCACCACCACCACCACCCGGCAGATTCTGGTTCTTTAAATCACACAGTGTGGGTTTGATTATGATCAACTGTGTGTGTTCTGTCCCTGTACTGGTCATAAAAACATCAAGTCAAATATGATTGCATGTTATTTTTTTTAAAAAAATACCATATAAAGCAATATTTATTCTCACATACACTGTAGGTCTTCCATGACTGGATGTGTAAAGGTTTGTGTTATTATCTCTATTATCATCAATATTATGATGGGCAAGTTGCTACCCTCCACTGACATGGATTCAAATTAGTAAGTCTCAGATGTATCCTGTGTCTGGCTTTATTGTTCTGCTTTCAAAGGCAGAGAGCGGCTCCTGTAGAGCTGACCTTGCATGCTAATTATATTCAATTTTTGTCTGTGTCTCTGGCTTATAGTTGTGGACTGATGGGCATGGAGAAGGTAAGGCTGAAGTTGATTGGATTCTAACTTCAAAGCCCTCAGAAGACCTTGTGGGTTTCTCCATTGAGTCAAGGAGTAAAGGAGAAGTTGTGCATGGTGTCTCATGACACCTCTCACTGACATGCCTTGGAGAGGTCATGCTGTCATGCAAAGATAGACTGCAGACCATAGAAAGAATAGAAACATGTTTAGCACACAGTAGGATAGGGGAATTGTTAGGTTAATTTCTCAAAAAGTAAAATTTGGAGGACTGGGGAGATGGCACATTGGTTAAAGAACTTGCCACTCAACAGTGAGTGTGAGGACTGTAGTTTCCAAGAACCCACTTAAATGCCAGAATTTAGTGGCCTGCCTGAGAAAGATGGCTTGCTGGGTTAGCTGAAATGCCAAGCTTTGGGTTCAATGTCATGACAGTGCCCCAAGGAATAAAGCTGAAAGCAATCAAAAGAATCTCCTAAGTCAACCTCCAACCTCCACAGGTACATATGCCTGCAAACACGAATATGGCCACACACATGTAAACATGCATATTCATTTGCATATACACCTTGCACACATACATGAGAAAGAAAAAGAAGTGAGGCTTGGTTCTCACAAGGTGTATCTATCCCACAAACATGACCCAGAATAATGAGAATGAAACCCAATACAAAATCACACACTGAAATTTCTTTTCTTTTCTTTTTTTTTTTTTTTTTACAACTTGATTGTGTGGGCCTCACTTTGTTGATGACTTCATACCTTACAACAATTTTCTATATTTCTTTAAGTATTCTTATTAGAGGAGGTATTTAAAGAAAATTTTTAAAAAAAGAAAGAACAATAGACTGGGATAAAAGAAAAAAGCATTTATTTTATAAACAGATGTTTTCAGAGAAATCTACCTATGGTGAAAATTGTCTTACAAAAGGCTTCAAATCAAGACCATCATCTTTACAGAGGAGGCTGACTTCACCTGTCATGATAATAGTCACCACAATAGAATACCCTGAGTATTTTGAACCTGAACAAGTAACAAAGGGCTACATGCTTGCCAAAGGGATCACATTTTGGTTTTGGAAAGGGTAGGTTGTTTTTCCTCCTGTTGGTTGGCTGAAGGTGGGTAGACTGGTTATGTTAGACTTACCCAGAATATTAAAATGGAGAAACTTCCTTAGGATATAAACTCATAGCCAAATCTCATCCTCTCTAACATAGAGCAAGGTTCATTCCACCCTGAAAGTGTTTGGAAAGAACCATGGAACTTTTCTTTCTGTATTACTGTAATGATTGTTTCCAGTGGGCCCACATAGGCATCTCTCTATAGAGCCTTCTCCATATATTAGGCCCTGAATACAGGCTGCATCTGGTGAGTTACATCTCTGCCTATGCCTTGTTTTTTTTGAGCCAGATAATTGTTTAGGACTTCATATACAGCCACTCTTCTGTTTTCTGTCACCTTCACCAGAAATGATGGGAAGAAATGCAGTAAAAGATTTAAAGCATGTCTTGGGCTCACCTGTTTTGTAAATAGTAGCATGAGATATTCAACCAGGGTTCCCTAATGCTAAATCTATCCTCATAACTCTCATCTGTCTTCTTCCCTGTGGTCTGACACTTGGTCTTTAAGCCTTGACTCTCAGATCCAGTTCATATAACTCCTTCTCTAGAACATGATTTTGCTTTGTAAACTAACAAGCCTGATTTGCATTTCTCTGATTCACATCAAAGATCCTACTGCATTTAGATTCCCAGGTCCTCGATACACATGAATTCTGGGAGGTGTCCTCCTTCAGCAAATCTGATGTAATTGACATAACATTCTCCTTAAATATGCTTTTCCTCCCTGACTTGCAACACTTCAGAATATGTTTTCAATAGGAAGTAGAAGTATAGGAAATGTAAATCTAAAGTAGGGTAATCTCTCAACCTGATAACTGTTGGTGTCCTTGTTTAAAAAAAAAAAATGGACACAGAAATTCCTAATGAGAAGGGAATGTTGGGAACACATGGAGCACGTAACCATTGGTGTAGAAGCCAGAGTTAAGGAAGTGATTTTCCCTTAGAACTCTCAGAAGAAACCAGCCTGCTGACTCCAGAGACTCAGACTTTCTGCCCAAGAATACACATATTACATCTGTTGCCAATGCCCCATGGCACTTTGTTATAGCAGTTCTCTGAAAACTGACACTGCAACACATGTTTGTATTTAGAATAGTACTACAGAGCCCAAGATCTGTCCCAGGCTCAGGCCCTGCCCTACTCTTCAGAACCCTAAGGACTGGAATAGTAGTAGAAAAGATCGGTGGAAATGGGATTTTGCTCTTTCCTTTGAAGAGAGTTAAGATTGGCAAACTTTTAGTTAAGCTAACCAGCTACAAATGAGAGAAGACTAAAAATTATAACCTGAAAGAGGAGACGTGGCCACTTATACTTGAAGCAGAAAGGAGTATAAGAGACTTTAGTGGACAATTATACAACAAACCATACAAATTGAAACAACTGAATAAAACTTCAGCACAGAATCTAGCAAAACTGAATGATGTAAAGACACTTAGTAAATTAATACCTGGATCATGCACATGTGCTTTCTTTCTCACATACACAAATATATATATACACACACACATAGGCATACACACACATATACACACAGGAGAACACACATCAGGAACACACACACACACACACACACACACACACACACACACACACACATACACATACACATACCACTCTTTAAATATATGCAACTTTGCATGTCAATAAAACTAGAAAGAAGTCTAAATTTTCTTTAGTCCCTCCTTAGGCCAATGGTTTTCTACCCAAATACAGGTCCATCAATGTGTTCAGGTGTTTTCTGGTGTTATCTCTGTTGGCAGAGCTTAAGGCCTTGGTATTCTGAAGTGGTCTAAACGTCATCCTTGTCCTTGGAAATCTATGTCTAATGAAGACAACAAGAAAGACCAAAACCCAGTGCAGGATGGAGGACTATGAGCACCATCATGGGGCTCAGCATGGAGGAAAAGGCAGATAGGTGCCTGGATCACAGAAGTCATTATTGGTGGCTAGAAATGGGGATGTCAATGATGTAGCTCATAAGATGAATGGGTGAGTCTTGGGCAATGTTGAGAGCAAAAACATGTTGCAGCTAGATAGAAGAACAAATTAAAAATTGAAAAGCATCATGGAATACAACACACTTACGAAAATGCAATGAACTTGGTTTTTCCAGCATGTTGTAAAAGGAATTATGAATGCAATGCAAAAGCTGACAAGATGAGAAGGCAGACCCTGACATCACCCCTTCCTGCAAGAATGCTGGTGTTCCTCTGAAAGCAGAGGAGAACCAGTCATGCAGAGAAGCAACTGGATTAGAGCTGGGTATTGGAATGATCAGTGGGGACAGTGGATGGGAATACATGAAACTGTAGATGTCAGGAAATCTCTTCTTTCCACTGTTCAGCTTGTGTTTCCACAGCTTTCATCTCAGTGTATACTCTATGCATGCTTCTGTGTAATGGTCAATGGTCATTGCCGACTTGACTGGCTTGCATCACCTTTGGGTGTATCTACAAGGGTATTTCTAAAGGGGATTAACTGAGGGTGTATGATTTGTCCTCAATGCAGATTCCCCACCCCATGAACTGAGGTCCAAGCCTGAATAAAAAAAGAGGGGAAAGGAGAAATCCAGCTCAGTGTCTACATTCCACTTTCTCTGCTTTCCTATGTGCCAAGATATAAGTAAGTACACGACACAAAAAGGCACTGGTCCAGCCCTCATGCCTTCTCTTCCAAGAAGGACTATGTCCCCTGAACTGTGAGCCAAAATAAAGCTTCCTCCCCTAAAGGTGCTTCTTATTAGGCATTTGGTCACAGTGTCAAGAAAATTAACTGATACGTGAGATCTTCAGCTCTGTGAGACACGGGAATCATCAAAACTCTAAGGTTCAGGGATGCTCAGCCAAGAAGTCAAAAGACTTCCAGGCCAAGGTTGTTTTGGCTCCAGAATTGGAAAGAGATGAACTAATGAATGCCAGGAATTTAATATCTTCAG
This sequence comes from Peromyscus eremicus, assembly GCF_949786415.1. Taxonomy (NCBI): domain Eukaryota; kingdom Metazoa; phylum Chordata; class Mammalia; order Rodentia; family Cricetidae; genus Peromyscus; species Peromyscus eremicus. The sequence goes on from NC_081426.1 coordinate 34,111,314, forward strand.
CTGTACAGTCTGGAGGCTGAAGCATCAAGACAGACCACCTCAATTAACTACAGACTGAATGTCCAGGAATTAAATCAAGTTGTGCTAACTCAGGCTAACCATGTCTTCTCTCCTGGCTTCAGCCTTCCAATCTGTGAAATCTAAACATGACTCTATTCTTATGGGAAGACTTCCCAGAGTATAACTTATCTCCTCCTATCATGATTGAGTTCATTTATGCATATGATAACGTACATATCTTCATCAGGAAAATGTTTTGTGTGTTACATGGCCTACAGTTAGAAATTGGTGTCAGTAGCATAATTAGTTGCTCAACAAGCGTGCTGAATGACTGAATGGGAGAATACATGAGCATGAGGTTATAATTGTTGGTTATGGGAACAGACACATTAACCCATTTTTCCAAGTCACCCAGACACTGAACTTGGAATAGTGCAACCAGAATTAAACTCAGGTCCAAATCATATACCCCTTGTTGCATTCCCTCCATCACGTAGTATTTGCTCCTACATTCAAGTTGTTTTCATGATTCTAAACACAACCTCCTAATTTGCAAGTTTAAAAAAAGAAAGAAAATAAGAAAAAGAAAAATTTAGTCACAGTTTGGCTGAGGAAATCTGTGTCACAACAGAGTGAATATGGTAACAGGGCAGACGTTTTGAAAACTCCTGGAGTTCATTATCACTTTGCTTTGGCAGCCTAGCACAAGCACTTGTCAATTCTCAGTTAACACTTCTTTCATTTTATCCTTTCAACTGGGTGCAAGAGAAAGTGTCTATTGTTGCAAGAGGGAATCATTGACTTCTTTCTTTCCCCTTGAAGATGGAATAAAGCACTTGGTTTCCAAGAACTCCCTTAAGCGATTAGTATCATTTGCTGTAGTGCTTATAGAGTCCTGGATTGAAAACTTCTGAAAGCTGTAGAGACCCCTTGAACTTTTGATTCCCAATTTCAAAAGAAATGAAAGAGACAGCAACTTAATTCTTTCACTAATAAAGTACATTTCAACTCTGCTTTGGAGATTGGAGAAGGAAATGCCATTCTCCACTCTGCATACACTGGAATTTAAATATAAGAATTTCTAAACTATATCCTGAGCTCCAGTTTTCAGGTTTGAGATTGTATGAGAAGGTAAGACTGTATGATGGGATTGTACCCTGGTTCGATGATCAATCACACTGTGGGTCTGTTGAGATTTGAGAATTCAGATCTCTATACAGCAGCCAGAAATTCAGTCAGCCATCCTTGGGCTTCATGTACAGAGAACAAGCAATCTTTGTGGTCTTTATTTGAAGTAAGCTTTGTTTTAATTACCTATAGTAAATAAATTGGAATTAAAAACATGATTAAAATTACTCATTAAGAAAGTGAAAAAACAAACAAATAAACAAACAAAAAACAGGCCTCAGTGAGCAGCCCCAGTATGGGTACCAAGAGATCCCCATCTTTCTTGTTCTTATTGATGTATAACTTCCTTCCTTTGGGTATGGGGAGGACTAAACCCAGAGACTCACTTCTGTGTGTATGGTGTATAGTGTGGGCTATGTGTGTTCATCTTTGTACTTGTGTGCACATGTGCATGCAGGTGCAAGTACACATGTGTGTGGAGACATAGAGTTGATGTTAAATGTCTTCCTCAGTTGTTCTCCTCTTATTTTCTGAAGCACGGTCTCTCACTAAATGTGGATCTCATGAATTTCACTACACTGGCTAGTCAGTGACTCTTAGGGATCTGCATGTCTCCACCTCCCCAGCACTTGGATTATGGATGCCTATCTCTGTACCTGCATTTATGTTACTGCTAGGATCTGAGCCTAGCTGTCATATTTGTGTAGCAAACACCTTACAAACTAAGGTGTCAGGGACTCACCTCTAATCAACAGAATATGGCAAGGATGATGGAATATCAGTTTCAAAGTCAGCTTATATACAATTTTATTTTCACAAGATCTCTTTTCCTCATCTATCTCCCATCCCATGCATGCGTTCTTTCTCTTCTCACTCGCATGAATCAAACTTCCAGTAGACATTGTATGTGGCAGGAAACAAAGCATGGCTGGTGCTCATTAGTGAGGAAAGAGCCAAAGTTTTCAGTCCACTAGAGCATAATAAAGAGAATCTAGCCCAAAGCTGCATGGGTGAGCTTGGAAGAGGTTCAGCCTGCTGAGCTTAAAGATGACTCATGCTCTCCTGCATGACAGCCTGATTATAGCTGTTGAGGTTCTGAACAGAGGAGCCAGCCAAGCTGCATTTGATTCTTGACCCACACACACTGTGAGATATTGTTCTCTGAATCCACTTAGTTTGGAGATAATTTGTCGTGCAGCCAATGGTGACCAGTACATGTGGATCTCAACTACAGAAACTACCCAAGGAAATGTTGTAACCAATGAGAGTTCAGTAAACTGAATAAACTATACATTTATATCCCAAATAAGGAATACATATAATATATATATATATATATATATATATATATATATATATATATATATATATATATATATCAGGAAACATCTCTTTAATCACAGCTGAAGACTAAAATACTTAGATGCTTTCCAACAAGAAATGTGTTGGGCTGTTTGTGTGAAAACCACAATATAATGCTGAGAAATATAAAATAACACTTGAATAATTAGAATAGAAGTCATATTTCTGGATAAGAAGTATTATTACTTTCCAGACAGCTATAAAGTACAATGAAATTTCTATCAAAATCATGACAGATTGTCTACTTAACTAGAAAAGATTAATCCAAATTTATCCCATAGAGTTTTAGAAAAACGTCGGATCATTCTGTGCTTGGGATTCTCAACACCATATTTAGAGAATTAATGGTCTATTAACAGAAGTCACTTGTAAGTCCAGGATAGGTAAAGGAAGCCCAAAGAAGAAGGTGTTCAGATTGGACTGCATGCAAATTAAACAACATGGTGAAGGGACATCTAGTGTATATAAAATGGCCATCTAAGTTTAATATTGGAAAAGCTTAAGTGTGTGCAATATGGGACCTGATAAATTATCAGTAACAACATACAGCACACTTACCCCAAGAAGAGAAAAACTTCACTGTCCATTCATAAATGAGTAAAGACCAGCTCTTCCATAGGAAATGGATCTATTATTAAAACATTGGGAAGATGTTCAAAATTCCCAGTAATCAAAGTTATGAAAAATTAAAGTCATCATAAAGAAATCACATTGCTTAATATCTCAAAGATATTTTAAAAAGGTAGTATGAAATTTTTTTCAAGTATACTAAGAGATGACAAAATCTCATGCATTAGTAATTTTATATAAATTGATACAATCTCTTGGGAAAGCAATCCAGCAACATGTATCATATGCTTTATACATATCTATAACATTTAATTCAATACTTTCATTCCAGAAATATGTCCTTAAAAAGAGATTAGTTACAAACATTCATCACAAAATTATTTGTAATTGCAAAAATGTTGAAAGAGCTTAAATGTCAACAAAGAGGGTTGATTACACATATCCTTTTATTTTTAGCTACAAATGATGTCTGAATCTGAAAGTTATATCATGAAAATTTCCTCTCTAAAAGAACAGCTCAAAGTAGAACATTAAATTGCCTATGGTATCAGAAGTGAATACACTAAAATATATTTTAGATAATAATATATTCTAAGAGTGGAATTTCACAGTACATGATAGATAACAGTAGCTGAAATCCTGACAGTCTTTGACCCTAGATTTCACTAGCGATTCACAATTTAACCCCACCACCCTGACAGTTATATGCTAGTCACAGAACAGCATCACAGATGAAGAAGTTATCCCAGAGGCACTATCATATCCATGCAAGTTCAGAAAGCTGCTAAGCAGATGGTTGGAACTTGAAATGTACCTGCACAAGTCAAAGCACACATTCTTAACCTATGCTTTGGATCTATAACTTTAGAAGACGCAGAAGTAAATATCCAACTACGTAATAGTAATTAACATTTCTTGCTGATTTATCCTTGTCATCGTCATCACTATCATCATCATCATTGGTTTCCTCATCGTCTACATTTTATTTAGCAATAAAATTATGCATTCATCATTATTTTGTAGCATTGAAAATAGGCAAATTAATGAGAATAACTATTTGGGGGATGGGATTTTGTTATCATAAGAAATTATATAATAAAAGTATACTAGCTGCTATGATAGCTGATAAAAAGGGTGAGATTTTTATAAAGGCAATTGGGATATGAGGTTTCCCCTTAAAGAATGATGGTCCCGTTTCTATACAGACTTGTTCTATGGCCTGACCTTTCTGACTGATTCACTGAATATAAAATAATAGAATTGAAATAAATGGTTTCTTCAATTCCTTCTACTTGCCATCCCATCTTGTGCTACCCCAATAGTGTTATCTAAGCATTAATATTTACTTCTCATAATAGGAACTCACTTTTTGTCCCCCAGCAATACATCTATATTCTGAACATTTTGGCATAAAAAAAAACCACTCCAACATATTTTTTTTTTTTGGTTTTTTGAGACAGGGTTTCTCTGTGCAGTTTTGGTGACTGTCCTAGATCTCACTGTATAGACAAAGCTGGCCTCAATCTCACTGAGATCCACCTGGCTCTGAGTGCTGGGCTTAAAGGCATGCACCTCCACTGCCTGACTCCAACATATTTTCTAAAATTCTTTCCATGAATCAAAATTTAGAACTCAGGAGATGCCCTACCTGCTCAGTTTTGACTCTCTCTATTTTAAGTGTCAGTCCAATGGTGGCTTTGCAGTGGGCAGGGTGTATTTCATGATCCTTTCACCATTGTACAGCCATGGTGGTGTTGAGACTTGTAGGTTGGCAGTAGCTCCTCAATTCATTTCTCATACAGCACTGAGTCCTGGCTGTGCGTGGTCCAGGGGCTGGAAGAACATTTACAACCAGAACTTAGTTGATTCTGCTAATTTTCTGCTTCCATCATGCCCTCAATGTTTGTGTACTTATAGCCTTCGCAGTTAGATGGGCAACACCTCAAATTCTGGGTCTGTCACTTCACTGGCTGTGTAAGAGTAATGTCCTTCAGCTTCTCTGAACATTGCAGTCCAATATCTGAGTAAATATTTTCCTACAAACTTATGGTTGATATGTAAACAAGTAGGCATCACCTCTAAAATTTATTTATACTATCAACCAATATTTCAGCTTTGGAGGGACTGATACATTTGAAAAATCTTACGTAACTACTTCTTGGCATTTCACAGGACCACTGATCCCAAAATAGTTCTGAAAGTTCAAGGAATTCCCTTTCATCTTTTTAGAATTACCATAGGCAGAAATCTTAATAAAATGGAAACCCATTTTCCATTGTGCTATTTCTGCAAGGATGCCCATCAAGAGCCAAGTGAGAGAAGAACAACATCCAAAGGGAAGCCCTTGTTCAGCCTTGAAAGCGTTTCGCTCCAGAAACCTGTGAAAACACAGTGGGAATGTTGGGAGCACTATGTAGACCTTGGAAGTCAAGCTGGGGTCATTGGGGAACATGGGTTGTGAAACTGTGGGTTAATGAAGACATTAAGAAGTAAACATGCAAAGAGAAAAGCATGAAAGGCAGAGAGAGAATGCATTATTCAACTGCAAGTTTGTAGAGGGAAAACAGTACAGCAGAAAAAGGGAGTAAAAGTGTTTAAAAGAGTAATTCTATTCAAAGTAAGTCAATTAATTGTGCTATTGTTGAGAAGTCAAGTAAAATAGACTGAAAAGTTTTCTTTAACTCTGCTATAGAAATATTACCACAATGTGTGGTATAAAACTACTATTCATTTTTTCACATCGTACTCCTCTTTCTTGAAATGTATCTTCTCCCTCTGAAATGTTTATAAATTAAATTTTCCTTTTCTGCCTACTCAAATAATATGGTTGATCTGGAAGATGCTCACTGTGCGAATCCATTCCAGCTCCTGGCTACATTTGCTTGGGACAAGGATGAGCCTTTGCTTCAGACTCTGGACCAAAGAAATTTAAGCTATCTGCTGTAGATTAAAAAAATTCTCTAGCTAAGCTGGTCAAAATATTAACTGGAAAAAAATAAACCAAGAAAGAATTGACTACATCTCTCCTTACTCTAGCTGGACCATGTGTAAAGAAAGCTTTACTTTATCAAAAGACTGTATGACCATATAATGTCTGTTAGGCACCTTTCTATTGCTGTGAAGTGACTCAATAGCCATGGCAACTCTTATAAAGGAAAACATTTAATTGTGCTGGCTTACACTTCAGAGGTTTAGTTCATTATCATTATAGTGGGAAGCATGGCAGACAAGGTGATGAAGAGGTAGCTAGAGTTCTACAACTGAATCAATAGGGAGCAGGAATAGAGAGACACTGGGCCTGGCTTGGGTTCTTGAAATCTCCAAGCCTATCCCCAGTGACACACTTTCTCCAACAAAGCCACACATGCTCCAACAAAGCCACACCTCCTATTTCCTGTCAAGAAGTACCACTCTTTAAGGACCCAGCATTCAAATATATGAGACTATGTGGGTCATTCCTAGTCAAACCACCATGATGAACTTTTGAGTACATTTCTCTCCACATTTGAGTCTTCTTCTGGTTTTAGTCCCTATAAACCCATATTGCTATAACAAATATTTCTTCTATTCCCAGGTAGTTCAAGTTGGATTTTGTTATTGGAAAATATTTTTACCAAATAAATGAATTGGTACTATGATAGGTAATGAATGATGTAAAAAGCACACACTACATTATATCTTTTAACCATCACACTAACCTTATTCCTATATCCATATCATAAATGGGAAAACTCAAGAAGGTAGTAAAGTGCCTTGTCTAAGCACACACCCCCTCTGGATAGCTATGACATAACACATTCACTCTATTGGTGTTGATGCCCCTAGCCACCACACCATGCATTAATACACATAGCTTTTTAAATCCTTGATGTTCAGACCTATAATGAATAAATGGAACAATGTCAACATATTCTTTCTGTACAATAGGACTTGCAAGTATTTTTTAATGAAGTTATTAATGTTGATATTTTTAATCTTGAGTATATACATTGAAATTAATGTTTAAAGGCATTTTATCAGGTCATGACATTTTATGCAGTTACTTACGACATAATATAGAATACAGTAAGAGGACTAAATAACAGAAACATGCATAATTAGGAAGAAATTTTCTGTTCTTGGATCAATGTTGGATCCCATGGGCATGATAATGGAACATGGGCTAAGAATATCTAGGAGAATTCAGGTGATTTAAGAAAACCTGAACATCCGTGTGGTGGTGGCACATGCTTTTAACCCCATCACTTGGGAGGCAGAGGCAGGCAGATCTCTGTGAATTCGAGACCAGCCTGGACTATAGAGTGAGTTCCGGGAAAGGCTCCAAAGCTACACAGAAATTGTCTCAAAAAATAAAAAAAAGAAAACCTGAACAACCTGCCTTTCCCAAGTCTCCCCATATGCTAATTCTTCTTGCCAAGTCTTCCCTCCTAACTATTTATTCCTAGGGATGTGTCAGTTTTGATGTAACCTGTATCAGGGGAGCATTCTCTATTGGAAAATAAAGACACCATTAGAGTAGTGTCTAGACTACTAGGCTCTGAAGATGTATGCACAAAAGACATTCAATACTTATATTAAGTGTAGCCTCATGGCTGACTATGGACCTTACTTTTTCATCAGGAAAATTACTCAGAAAAATCAGCCTCGTGAGTGTCTGTCATTTCATTCTCAGCCTTACTTTATTTCTAAAACAGTGTGTGATTTATTCTCTAGAACAGTGAACTGCATATGCTCTATCACCTTTTCTCTTGACAAAAGAGAAATACTGCTTAGATTTTGCTCCACTGCTGCATGTTGGAATATTTAGCAAAATAAATAGAGAACAATAGTTATAACAGATTCTTAAGCAAAACTCTGGAGATACTGAGTCTACACACTAGTTGTGTAGAACTTGGAGACATTTCCTAACACTTTTATTTTTTTTTCTTTTCACAATTGAGATGGACACAATCAATTCAGACAGAACATGGTAGCCCATACATTTATTTCCTGATTCCAAGCCTTAACATTGCCTGTGTTTATTTAGTCACCCACAAGCATTTGTTGGTTTCTTGCCATGGTCCAGACCCTGAGACAGAAAAACAAAAACTGACTCTAGCCTTCATATAAATATAAGCTGCTAAGATAGACAGACATTAATCTTATGAGAAAGACCAAAGGTGAAACTCTGAGAGCTGCTGCTGAGTTTTTTGATGGAAAGACTTAGCCTGTTAGAATGATAAAGGTTTGAAATCGTTTATATGAAAATAATCTGTGGCTAAGAACCAAGAGAGAAACTATAATGGATACTTATTGTTTTGCTATCCTGGTATTAATCTGCCTTTTTATGTGTTCATACATTTGAGACCTGTCCCTTCCTTTGCTAATTCTGTTTGTAGGGTTATTGGTGAAGGGTTTTAGAAAATCACACTATGATTTCATGCTTTGGCCACAACTAGTCAGGGAAGACGTGAGTGTCTCAGTTAAGTTGGGCCAATTTAAGTTATCCCCACAGAGTGTGGAATCTATTTAAACATGGCAGCTAGGCCTGGCTGCTGTCTTACACTAAAGTGATGCAATGCAGTTGTTATATGCTTATTCTGTGAGTGTGTGTGTGTGTGTGTGTGTGTGTGTGTGTGTGTGTGTGTTTGTGTTTGTGTCTATGTGTGTGTTTGTGTTGTATATACATGATATGGAAGTTTAGAAATATAGACAGTATTATGGGTCAAAGAACATCCACCTAGGCTTCAGTGGTGGCTGATATGTGATTGCATTGCATGTCTTGGTTCTATGCATCTGAAAAGTATCTATACTTTTAAATTCATGAGCTTGTATTGGGTTTCTGTTACATATTATCAAAGAAAAGTATCTTAAGAAATACTTCAGCATAAATATAGATGTGAAGTGGGGAGGGCAGACCCAGAACAGTCAAGAGTGACTATGAGTTAAAAAGATGGAGCTGCATACATTGCCTATCTTCCCAATAACTCTGGCTACACAAATGAGGCTAAGGATTTGGTATGATGTAGCATGTGAGTGGCAGCAAGTGTCCCCAAAACACATTACTCCTAGTAGTGAGATTTGTTCTCCCAAAGCCACTGTTTATAAGGGATGAGCTGTGGGTTCCTTCGCTTCTGCTTATGTGACTTTATAGTTAATTTTAATAATGATGACACAAGAACAGAGCATTTACGAATGCAATAGGGAAGAATATCACTCATGCTTTGTTGCATGACAAGCCAACCTAAAGCTGAGTGCCACGGTGGTGGTAATGATAATGATTATCATTACTTTAGTTCTTGATTATGCTGATCAGTAATTTTGTTCTGCATTCAGCCAGATGAATCTTCCAGTTTGGGCTAGTCTCACTCATGTATCACCACTCATGATGGGTCAGCTGACAGTTTTCTTGAGCTGAAGAGCATCACATGGGCACATTTAATGTGCAGCAGTTAACTCACTCATGTGCAGAAGTTATCTCACTCCTGACAGGGAGATGAGGCAAATAGACTCTGTGCCATTGAGCTTCTAGTAAGCTTGTCAAAGCTTGTCATATACAGGATTCTGAGAAAAGTAAGAGACCACATCCAAGTGTGAACCGGTTCTGCTCTGTGTTTCATAAGTACTTTCAACCAAAGCAAGCCATATGCCCAAGCCTGGGGCTGATACAGATGTTAAGGGGTATTGCCAATGAAGGCACTCAAAGAAACATGCATGGACCAGGACTGTGTCTGCTCCTTCCTGACCCCAAGGGGTACAGTGAATAAATGCTGAATGTGGCATGAGATAAACACCTCCAGGTGATAATTCATAGTCCTCAGATCCATTGTGGCCTTTAAATAGATGGCAGAGTTCGATGAGTTCAACAATTTAAGAGGTATCATTTTAGAGTCCTTCCAAATAAAATATTGGTAGCTTATGCAGTACTTCATTTTCTTAGACTTTCTCTAATAATCCATTTCTCATAGATAAGGCTGCAAAGGCAGGAGAAGCGAGGCCAGCAGGTGGCTAGTTCAGCAGTCTAATCACCACCATGCTGAGGGAGGTTAAATATTTATGACAAATGCGCTTTTTATCACACACTCTAATTTCTAAAGTCAGATCTTCTAATCTTATTGAGACTGAGATGTTAATAAGCTATGGTTCTTTTTTCTTCTTTAGTTTTTTTTGGGGGGTGTAGGAGAGGATGATTGCTCTATTTTCACATATTTTTTGAAGACTGACATATTTTGTTTGGGACAATTATGACATCAAGGGAATTGATAAGAACAGGGAGAGGAAGGCAGTGATGAGAATCCACTTTCAATTCAGCTGAACAATTGGAGTCTGTACAGCTTTAGCTTTACTGGTGAGTGAGTCACCAAAATTCGATTCTGACACTGGCTCTGCCATTATTTTAACATTGTCATCTCTCGCAAATAAACACCTCCGGGGCTCAATTTCATTGTTTGTTATTTTATTAAGAAACTTTTATTAGCATACAAAATAATGGGTTTTATTATGACCTTCTCATAAATATGTATCATTGCTCTTTGCTCACATTTGTCCTCATTATCCTGCCTTGACCCCCTTTCCCTCCCACTGGCCTTCATCATTCCCCAGAATAGTTTTGTTTATCTTGGTGTGTTTGTGTGTGTGTGTGTGTGTGTGTGTGTGTGTGTGTGTGTGTGTGTGTGTAAAGAGTGAAAGGCAGAGACACTGAGGTGGAAATAGCTACATTTGGATCCTGTGTACAAGAGAAAGCAGGCGTTTGTACCAGGTGCCAACCAGCTCCCAAATCATGACACAGAGATTTCTCCTCAGTTATGAATGTTTGGCCTAGCTTAGGCTCATTTCTGGCTAGCACTTTTAACTCAAATTAACCTGTTTCTCTTTATCTACCTTTTGCCTCAGGGCTTTTTAACCTCCTTTCTTTCTCTATATCTTACTTTCCTGCTGTCTGTATGTTTGGCTGGCTGGTAGCTGCCTGGCATCTGGACCCGGGCATGCCCCTCTTTCTTCTCCTTCTCTTTTTACTCCTTCTCTCTTCCTCTCCCAAGCCTACATTTCTCCTACTATTTATTCTCTCTGCCTGCCAGCCCTGCCTATAGTTCCTCTGCCTAGCTATTGACTGACCATTCAGCTTTCTATTAGACCAATTAGGTGCAGGCAAGGTGAAACAAATGCAACACATCTTTACATAACTAGACACACATCCTTACATCATCACACAAATGCAGCATGAACAAATGTAACACACCTTTACACAGCTAAAGTAGTATTCCACAGAATAAACAAATGTAGCACATCTTTACATAGATAAATATTCCACAACAGGATTATTTGCCTTTCTTTCCCCCCATGATCCTCCTTTCATGCTTTTATCCCATATTTTTCTCATATAGTCTTTTTTAAATTTTTATGTCACACATCTATGTGTGTACATAGATGTGTGTATGTATATATATGTATATGTATGTGTGTATACACATTTATGCATATACATACATACATACATACATACATACATACATACATACTCTGTACTATTTATCTTTATTATTGAGACAGCCCTGGTTGGCCTGGAAGTCATAGAAATATGCCTGCTTCTGCCTCTGTACTAGGATTAAAGGCACACATCTAAGGCCAAACCTGAATGCTCTTTCTTGTCGGTTTATCTTTTTGATGAAACTTAATTTCTTAATTTTATTATGATTTTTAATACCTCTCTCTCTCTCTCTCTCTCTCTCTCTCTCTCTCTCTCTCTCTCTCTCTGTGTGTGTGTGTGTGTGTGTGTGTGTGTGTGTGTGTGTGTATGTCTGTGTCTGTGTCTGTGTCTGTGTACCATACCAAAACACACATGGAGGTCAGAGGACTAGTAGGAATTCATTTTCTCTTTCACCATATAGGTCCCAGGGTTAAAACTCACGTTCTCAGACTTGTCAGCAAGCATGTTTACCTGCTGAGCCATCTCACCAGTTCCAGGATGAATGACATTTTAAAATATGTATTAGCTTTCTTTTGCTGGTATAATATCATCTCCATGTATTGAGTGCCTAAAAACAGTCTAAGTGTATTATCTTACAGTGGAGTGGTAAAAGTGAGAAGCATAAAGTGGATTAGAAGAGCTGGTTCTTTTTGGTGACTCCAAGGAAGACCCCACTTACACACTTCCCCAGTTTCTAGAGTCTTCCTGCATCCCTTGGCTTGTAGTTGCCCATAACTGTAAACTGTACTGCCTCATTTCTTCTCTCTCTGACTCTGGCCTTTCTCTCTCTCTCTCTCTCTCTCTCTCTCTCTCTCTCTCTCTCTCTCTCTCTCTCTCTCTCTCTCTCTCTCTCTCTTACAAAGACTTTAATAATTGCACTTCCTGGGACAGGATCCTTAACTAACTGTATCCACAGTGTCCCTTTTCTCATGTAAAGAAGCATGCTCCTAATTTGGGAAGAGTAAGAGGTGGGCATCATTGGAGGAGCTATAATGTCATTGTAAAGATAGCACAACTCCCATGACTCTTGAGACAGCCCTTAGAACATCGTAATGACTGGTGCATATAGCTGCTGCTGTTTGTTCTTTGTATCACGGTTACAGGATGAGTTCTCCGACACCTTGTCTTCCCAGTACAACACAAGGTGCTAGGAAACATCATTATAACGCTTGATGTCTCAAGCTACATGGTTCAGCCACTGTGAATTGGTTATGGCTCTCCATTCCTCTCCCCTCCTTTGTGCAATTAATCATAATGCTTAACCCTGATTGTCCACTTGATTAGATTGCAACATGCTTAGAGTGTTGGGAAAGCCCACCTCTGAGTGTGCCTGTGAAGTTGTATCATGAGAGTATTACTAAGGGTAGAAGTATACCGTGAACCTGAGTGACACAGTCCTGTTAACTGGAAAGACAAAGGGGAATGGGGCATAAGGCAGGGAGAAAGCAAGTGAGGAGGGGCTTTCTCTGCTTCCTGGTAAGCATGCTGTGAGCTGCTGTGCTACACCATCACTCTCTGATCCCCACCACCATGAGTAAAGGAAATCCTTTCTCCTTAAGGTTACTTACTTCAGATAGCTTGTCACAAAATCAAAAATCTGATCACTACAGTAGGACTCTACACTTTTCCTTGGATCATCCCACTTCTACACACACTGACCTTTCTGTCTATTTAGATGCTATAGTGCCTTTTAATTCTATAAAATGACATTCAAACATTTCCTTCTTCAAAAAGGACCCAGCTATTCACTTCCCCAGCCTGATCACATAGCTTCTTTAAGAAACTCCTCTCCTCCTTATTGAGGGACTTCGCAGATTGTGTTATAATCTCCAATATCTCAGTATCTGAGTGGATTGTGTTCTCTTTGGTACAAGGCCATTTCTGCACCTGGATTGCTTAGTACTTGTTACCCATTTATGAGATCCATGTACATTTATCCTTACAAACACTCTGGAGGTCTTGGGTAGTCTGTGTTTTCAGAGTGCTGCCCTGTAAATCAAACTGTACTCATGGTCTTCATCTAATGTCAGTGATTATGTCAAGGACCATTGAGACAAATGCTTTAAGCTCATACCTAGACCAGAATAGATGACATGGGAATATGTGCTCCAGACAAACTCTCCCTCACAGTCACTGGAGTAATAAGGAGAATGGGTAGTCTCAACAAAGGATATAAGCTTGTTTATGAATTCACAGATGTGCTTAAAGATACAATAGTACCTCCCCATTCTCTGATGATCAGTCCTTGTCTTCCAAGTGCCCACTGTCCCTTTTGGATAATATGTGAACACACATGGAATTGGTAAAGAATAGATCACCTACTTTCAACACATGGGATTACCTGAATGGCTAATCTCCTGGGAGAAGAGCAAGTGTATGGTTCAGTGACAAAACTCAGCTCTAGAATTAGTCTGATTCTAAATCGTGCATCCACCCTGTGCTTACTACATGGATTTAGCTTGACTTGGAATTGACAGTCAAATTCTCAACCCACAGGTTGAATACTTTATTAGTGTGGTCTTTGATGTATGCCATAAGCTTTACTTGGTCTCTTAACTCTTTACCTTCAGAAACCATGTCAGGTGCTTTCTTCTGCCTCTCATAAACATTTGAACATCAGAAAAGTGAAAATTTCCACATGATTTTCATTCTCCTGACCCCAAAAGGTTTGATTTGGACTTTAACAGACTTAAAAATTAATCTTTGCCAGATGTATAAATTTGGAATAAAAGCAAAAGCAAAGATTAGGAAGTCTAATGTAAATGTGTTGCCACTTTTGAATTTTATCCCAGAACAGAGCAGTGCATTCTGCATTCACTATAGAGAATTCTCTTTAATTTTTTGTGATCTTGCCAAATTGCATTAGTCTCTGCATTTGTATCTTCCCTGCATATGGGATTGGTGCCATCCTCCCTCTATCCCTATGTCCCTTGCCAGTGTTCTGTATGCAAGTAAGGAAATAAATTCCTGTCTTCTCTTGGAGTAGCACTGCATGGTGCTGGACGCACTATTCCCTTTCTGTTTCCCCACAAACCACATCTGTCATCCTGGATATTCTTCAAAAGGTCAAGAGGGAAAGTGTTCCTCTGGACTTACTTTATGTCATAATTGTCCAAGGGTGAGCCATGGGATAGGAAGCGTCATGTGACTGCAGAGCCCTGGATTCTTCATATGCACATTCTTTGTCTCCGGAAGCCACATGTGCAACATGCCTTGTCTATATGTTCTGATATGTTCTCACAACATATTAATGACTAGAATTGTATTCTACTTTTTATGGTTATTTATTACTATTTTACATGTTATTTACTAGAATAAAATCTGAAATTAACTTAAATTGTGATTAGCTCACAACAGACTTCTGCCACACCATTATTCTCAATACTTTGATGTTATATTCACTTGTCTGTGGTGGCCGCAAATGGCTTGGCCTTTGGAATGAGCTCTTCCCACTAATGAAAAGTGGGAATTCTCAGAAACCTGGGCTTTAGAGGGTGACTCCTGGGTTCTTGGGTGTTCCAGACAGTGAACTTCATGAGGACAACACTAAGCCTTATGACCTCTGTGTGTGACCTTCACATTGGTGTCTCTGACTACAGGGTCTGGCCACTCCTAGGAGAGGCAAGGAGAACTGCTTTTCCAAGCAGAGCATGTTCCTTCTCTCTGCACAGTGTTCTAGGCTTGGGAGCCTGACCCATGTTATTTTGCAAGTAGTCTAAGAAGGAGGTATTTCAATCTGTTGACCCTGATGACTATAAGGAGTTCAATTTTACATATGAAGAAACAGGTCTAGAGGAATCTGGAGCTTAGAGAGAATTAGTAACATGCTCATGTTCAGAGAAGATCAAGACTGGGGTTCACAAATTTGAACCACAGACTCTAGGTGAAATCCCATGTCATTCCAAACAAAAGTTGGTTGAAATCAATGAATGAATGACTATGACACAATTCCATACCCCAGACATTTCTACTTTCAGCTGGGACATCAGCCCTATACAGGGCTTCTTGCCAGCCTGAGGAGACATGATCCAGCCACAGGAGGGAGGAAAGGTACGCAATGTCATTTGTTTCCTAATAGCCCTGTGACACCCACATTTAATTTTCTCACTGAGGATATTTTCTATTGTGTCAGCATTGCTGAGGAAATTGCTCATTGCAGGGTAGGCCATATTTATTCTATTAAGGAAAGGGCACAGTGATGTTCTGCACTGACAGAGTTAATGCCCTTCTCCAGGAGCAGACACATGCTTATTATTTGGCTATTCTTCCATGCCTTGTCTCCATTCCCACTGTCGCAGGATGAGCTGAACGAGGAGAATAGAGTCTATGGTATGGAGTTACTCCTTCCTGTCTGTGCCACAGCCTCATCGATGCCACAGGAGTCCTTTTTCTTTGTTGATGTCACTCCCCTTTGTAAAATAGCAGTGACGTTCTTCTATGGCATGCTCGCTTTGAGGAGTGAATAGGACGGCTGACAAAATGACAGATATTTTCTGCTCTAAGGTGGTGGTGCTTTGTTGATTTGGCCAAAATTGTCCCAGGAACTTTGAAAATTGTGCCATAATGGAAAAAGCAAAGGTTTGGAGACAGTTCTTCCTGAGCTCAGTTCTTTCCTAGATCTCTCCACATCTCACTGCGAGAAGCCATGGCCCCTCTGCCTACAGATATGCTCCAGTCTAGGTTAGTACTCCAGTATCCAGAATTGTTCTGGCTGGATTCTGGGCTTCTCCTACCCCATGAATTATCAAGTACCATCTCTTGTGTTTGAGTTCCTGTCTGAGCATCCCTCCCCAGAACTGCAGCTTTGCCTTGCTCCCACTATCCAAAAGATACTTATTGATTAAGTGAACTAGTGGGTACCAGTCACTCACTGGGAGCACAAGGGTGTGCAAATCCCAGCTTCAGCCCTGAGGAAGATCAGCATTTAGAGGAAGAAAGTAGGAAGCACTAGAAGTTACCATTTATCAGGTGCCCACTGATTGTCAGGATTCTTCTGCTCTTTCAGCCTCTAGGATACAAATTTCATTTTTAATTACACAAATGTACTTCAATAATATTGACCTACCAAGGAATAATGTGAATACCAAGTGAATTAAGTGTCACTTAGCAAGATTGTGCCCATTAAAGATATGAATAAACAGATGACCCAACACATGGAAGAAGACACATAACATAAAGATGCACACCCTAAGAGTCCTGCAGTTGGTCCAGCCTGAATCCTAGATGGTAAGCCCTACTTGGCTCATCAAACTGGGAGTGACACATTTCCATCCCATGTCATACAACCCTCCTTTGGTCACCTTAAGTTGCTCGTAAACAAAATACTTCAGGTCTTTTTCAAGGTCAAGGGCTATATCTATTGGAATTCTATGATTTATTATGGTAGAACCTGCATTACTATTTGAGTTAGTTTTCTAAATTTTTGTCAAGGAGCATGAAAAGTGATGTTCATTCACAGTCTCATTTACTTTAGCTTGATGATAGTTGGGTATCATGCCCATGCTTAGTATATGGGTGTCAGTTGTCCCAGCTTGCAGGTGTGAGAACTGAGAATCGTATTAATCCAGGTCATAGCCCATCACATGGTGGAGCTGAAATCAGTATTCCAGCCAGTCTAACCCCTAGTAGAGACCCCAGCCATGAAATTTTGAAAATAGAAGAAATCTACTTTCCTAATACTCATGAGATTCACAGAGCACCTGCACACTTCCCACCAACATTTCCAGAACTTGGATGCTGCCCAACAAGTAATTAAAGTGTAATGCAGCTGACTGCTTCTGTATTAAAGCTTGTAAAGGCATAGTGAATGGAGTCCAGGTCTTCCACCTAGAAAAGTCTGGGTATTTGGTAATTCAGGTCCTTCCCCAAGTAAGTTGCACTTTGATCCATTCGTTGCAGGACATTTGAGATATAGCACTGAAGAAAATAGGCCTCCCCACCCCCACCCCCATCGCACTCTGCTGACAGTCCAGTGGAGAGGACAGAGGAGGAGGCAAGCCCTCCAAGAAGGTGCTAGTAATTCTGAGTGATAAAGAAAGAGAACATTCCAAGGAGAGAGTGTGCTGAGTGACTAAACAAACTTCCAGGAAAAACATAGATTAGTGATAAAATGCAGGGGTCACCCAGGGAGCTCAGTGGCAGAATCTAGATTCTCCTGGGTTCAGGAGAAATATGGCATGAAGAAATAGAGGCAGACAGTTCAGACAGGGAAGTATAAAGTGCAAGACATAGCTTGTGAGACTGGATGTTTTGTTGTAAGGGGACAGGAACCTTTGTAAGTACTAAAGAGCAGGGGGAAGGGAGGAACTGAAGTCAATAATGGTAGGAAATGATGGATTGGACAGCCATGTCCTGAGGGGGAGGGTGTCTTTCTGAACTCCTACCCATCTCAGGGGAGGGGCTGTTCACACAGCCTCTCCATCCCTCCAAGCCAGCCTCCTGTGGAATTGAAAGGCTAGTCAGTATGTGTCAGCCATGATTTCAGCATTTGAACTTCCTAGCTAGTGAGGTTGGACAGGTGTACAGAAAGTCGATGGCCTCGAGCTTTTCTTCTCAGCTCCAATAATCCCCACAATTATAGGCAGAAATTAATGCTCTGCCAACCGAGGATATAGACACCACCATGGCTCCTCAATGGAGGGTGCTAGGGCACTGACTGTGTGACTCTAGTTGGTGGGGTGGTGATGGGTCTCCATTGCTGTGGGAAGTTCTGTATGGCAAATGTGTTGCTAATTAGTCGATAAATAAAACACTGACTGGCCATTGGCTAGGCAGGAAGTGTAGGCGGGACAAGGAGGAGAATAAAGCTGGGAAGTGGAAGGCTGAGTCAGAGAGACACTGCCAGCCACCACGATGAGAAACAGCATGTGAAGATCCTGGTAAGCCACGAGCCATGTGGCAAGGGATAGATTTATGGAAATGAATTAATTTAAGCTATAAGAACAGTTAGCAAGAAGCCTGCCACGGCCATACAGTTTGAAAGCAATATAAG
Organism: Peromyscus eremicus; assembly: GCF_949786415.1. Lineage (NCBI taxonomy): Eukaryota > Metazoa > Chordata > Mammalia > Rodentia > Cricetidae > Peromyscus > Peromyscus eremicus. Next base: position 34,129,811 of record NC_081426.1, read on the forward strand.
TCTCTGTGTTTACTTGGTCGGGTCTGAGTGGCTGTGAGACTGGCAGGTAAGGGAGATTTGCCCTGACTGTGGGCCAGGCAGGAAAACTCTAGCTACACTCCATTTTATATCAACTTTCTTACTTTTTCCTCTTTCACATGTCCCTTTCTCCTCATGCAGCTGTTGGACGCTCTCTCTGCAAAGACTGAAACCAGAGCTGGTAGTTTACATTTTAAACCTTATTGCAGGATGAGGCAACATGGGTCAGAGATGTAGGGCCCTGACAAACATTTTGACATCTGCTTATTTTACTTGGTGAGTTCAGGACTTTAGACTTGTGTTTCCCAAAGTAAATGTTCCAAGGCTCATGAAACACATAGATGCTAATTTTCAATTGAATGCTCACAGTATATATAGCCCATCATGTTAAACAGAACAATTTAGTAGAATTTAATATATTCATGCTGTTGGACAACTTTAGTATCAATTTTTGTCATCATATTTGTCTTAGTCATTATTCTATTGCTATGAAGAGACACCCATGACCATGTCAACTCTTATAAAGGAAAACATTTAATTGGGGCTGGCTTACAGTTCAGAGGTTTAGTTCATTGTCATCATGGTAGGAAGCATGATGACATGCAGGCAGACATGGTACTAGAGAAGTAGCTTGAGAGTACTACATTATGATCCACAGGCAGTAGGCAGAGACACTGGACCTGGCTTGAGCATTTGAAACCCCAAAGACTACCAACAATAATGCACTTCTTCCAATAAGGGCACATCTACAAGTCCACACCTCCTAATCCCTGTCACTCAACTCCATTCCCTAACAACCAAGCATTCAGCTACATGAGCCTAGGGGGGGTAGGCAGTGTCTCAAGCGTGTCTCATGGTCATTGTATAATCACTCTTCCTTCACCTTGTGAAATGTGAAACCTCCTCCACAAAGGCTTGTGTGTGGAAGGCTTCTTCCCAGTAGTTATGTCTATTGAAGAGTGTTTGGGATCATTTGGGCACTAACTTCACCAATGCATCGATCCATTGCTGAGTCCACACTAGACTGACTATTAAGAGGTGGGATCTTAGGTACATACCTTAGATGTATCTTTCTCTCAGCCCTTGACTTTCTCTCTGTTTCATGGATGCCACAAAGTCAATATCTTTCTTTAACTACAATCCTCCTCCATGATGCTATGCCTTGCCACAGGCCTAAAATCAATAGTGCTTGTTGTCCTAACAATGACAAATGTTACTTAGATTATCACAGAGCATGTTCCCATATATCCATGCTCAGAAATTCTCACAGCAGTCCATGGAGGTCTATAGAATTTCTCTCCCCTCAAGGCTTTGAGACTGAAACAACATCAAATAACTTCTCCACTGACAGAGCTAGTCACTGATAGTACCAAATACTAAGACTGAATTGTGTCCCTCCAAAATTTGTTTTGAAGTCCTAACCCTGAGTACCTCAGAATGTGACTGCCCTTAGAGTTGGAGTTTACTTAACCTCAAGTGAAGTCAGTAGAATGAGCCTTCATGCAACATATATGGTTTTCTTCTGACAACTGGGAGCTTTGGTGCAAGAAGGGCTGGTGTTTGAAGATGCAAGTACAATTCAGACAGGTTTATCATGGATTGTCAGCAAGCCATCTGAAGCTTAAAGAAAGGTTTGAGATGAAGTTTCTCTTTATAACCCTCTTATAGAATTAACCTTAATGATACCCTGCTCTTAGACTCATGGCCTCCATGTCTGTGAGACAGTGCATTTATATTTCTTAAGCTCTACTTTGTCATGTTGCAACTGCCTCAGTAAATTGGCACACCAGGATTCAATGCCATGTGTGTCTTGAAGCACATTGTTCACTACCCATCCACCAGCAGCCTGAGAATTGAAAATGACACATGGATATAAGTATCAAGTCTGCATGTTTACACACACACACACACACACACACACACACACACACACACACACTCTTAGGCTACTAGAGAGTATCAGAAACTAACACTTATATACAGTTCTTAAAGGACTGCTCTTAGCTCATCCTGTGGCACCCATTCAGTTTTACTTTTGTCACAGTGGTAGTCAAATTGATCATGAATTTCATGATCAGCTAAAGAAGATGGTGGAAGGAGTCAAGCTAGCATGTGCCAAGTACAGTGTTTATGACTTGCAGTTATACTAGACCATTTTTTTCTAATGCACCATCATAATTTACACTGGGAATTAAAGCCTAGCTCTACCTTCATCCTTTACACTGTCCTCTTGGAAGAGTCATCAGGAATCAATAATAAAGGAAAAACAAAGTGGCAAAGGTCATATTAGTTACTGTTCCTTGAGTCCTTTCTCCATATTGTTTTAGGGTACAGAGCCACCCCATTTTATGCTTCTTAGGCAGCATTTGAAGTATGGCCTAAGCAAGGTCAGTACACCTTTCAATGAATTTCTTGAGGATGACCTACTTTATTCAGGCTGTGCTTCTTACAAGTGGAATCTGTTCTACATGTATGTGCAAAGAGCCTGCTCCAAGGCAAGGAAGTAAAGTGTGGGCAGAAGCTGGCAGCTAGAGGAAAAAGACAAGCTACATGTATACATGCTCACATGGAGATGAAGTTGGTGTTTGGAGAACAGAGAAAAGAAACTGCATTGGAGCAGGGCTGGGCAGATCATGACAAGTTCCTGAGTCTTTCTTTGTTAGAGTGTTAAGGTTGCTATGATGATGCCTAACAAACCCAGCCCTTTAAACAATAGGAGTACATATTTTTATAGTTCTACAGATCAGAAGTCCAAGGTGAAGGGCAGGGTGAGGTTGACTAGTAGAGAGATGCTTCCCTCCTATTTATCTCAGTGCCTTTTTCATTCTATATGGCTCCCTGTGTTCAAGTGAGCTATGTTTATAGGGACACTAGTCACACTGGATGTGTGGCCCATGCTGATGATCACACTTTAGCCTACTTTTGTCTATTAAGAGCTTATCTCTAACAAGGTCATATTCTGAGGTCCTGGGTGTTAGGATTATAACACAATTTGGGGAGGCTGCAGAAGAAGGAACCAAGCATAATACAACCTTCAGTGATTGCTATTTCAAATTTTAATAGTTAGTTTATATTAAGCTATGCAAAGGAGTCAATGGAAGTCATGTGTTCCATATTCTTGCTTGTGAAACAAGGACAGTAAAACTACTGAAAATACCCCAGGTAATGAGTTTAGGAAGTAATTGTAATACTTAATAAAACACCTATGAAGGAAATTGATTTTAAAGTTTGGGTGATGTCTACCAGGAGTGATGTTTACCACATTGATATGGCTGCCATTCAGGGTATAAGAGAAGAAAAGAGAATTCTGAAAAAGAAAGTCCCTGGATCAAGTTCAGGCTTTGCTATAAGAGCCACTTGTGATATATAAACCTGTTCTAGTTCATCAAATCTCTGTAATGTTCCTTGGAATTCTTAACTGTAAGGTAGGGTCATGATTGCTGTTCCTACTAGAATTATTAAGAAAACAAAATGTATCTCCACATTCACTAGAGGATAAAAGCTGAGGAAAGTCATCAACAAACAAACCAATAAACAAAAAGTATTTCTGTCCTTTTCAGACTACATACTTAACTTAGAGACTTGTTTTCCTCTAAAGATAGAGCATATCATTGGAGTAAGGAGAACGCTCTTCCACTGCTGGTAGGAGTGCAAACAGGTACTGCCACTTTAGATATAAATATGGTGGTTTATCAGAAAAATGGGAATCAATCTATCTCCATACCCAGCTATACCAATCTTGGTCGTATACCCAAAAGATGCTCAATCATACCACAAGGACACTTGATCAACTATGTTCATAGCAGCATTATTCATAATAGTCAGAATCTGGAAGCAACCTAGATGCCCCTCAAGCTAAGAATGGATAAGGAAAATGTGGTACGTTTACACAATAGAGTATTACTCAGTTGTAAAAAACAATGACCTCATGAAATTTGCAGGTAAATGGATGGAACTAAAATAAAATCATTCTGAGTGAAGTAAGTAAGACTCAGAAAGACAAATATGGTATATACTCACTCATAAGTGGATATTAGGAGTAAAGTACAGGATAACCCACCTACAATCCATGGCCCCAGAGAGGCTGGATAACAAAGAGGGCCCAAAGAGGGATGCATGGATTTCCCTGTGAAGGGGAAACAGAAGAGATCTCTTGGGTAAACTAGAGATGGGGATTGGGGCACGGAAAATTGAGGGAGCAGGATGGGTGGGCTGGGCACAGGAGGTGGGTTGGGGGCAGGACTGAGGGGGAGAGTAACAAAAAAAAACCTTGATGGGGGTCCATTTCAGGGGTAAGGAGACACTTGGTGCCAGGGAAACTCCCAGGAATCCACAAGGATGATCCCAGGTAAGGATCCTGGCAATAGTGGAGAGGGTGCCTGAACTGGTCATCTATTGTAATCAGATTGGTGACTACCCTAATTATCATTAGAGAGCCTTTACCCAGTAACCGATAGAAGCAGATGTAGAGATCTACAGCCAAGCACTGGTCCGAGCTCCTAAAGTCCTCCTGAAAAAAGGGAGAGGGAGGGATTATACCAGCCAGGGGGGTCAAGGACATAACAGAGGAACCCACAGAGACTGCTGACCTGAGCTCATGGGAGTTAGCTCATGGACTCTGGACCAACAGTTAGGGAGCCTGCATGGGACCCATCTAGGCCCTTGCATGTGTGTGACAGTTGTGTAGCTTGGTCTGTTTGTAAGGCTCCTTGCAATGAGATCAGGACCTGTCCTTGATGCTTAGCTGGCATTTGGGAACCTATTCTTCAGGCTGGATTACCTCACCCAGCCTTTATGCAAGGAAGGAGGCCTCAACTAGATGTGCCATGCTTTGTTCAAGCCTGTGGGAGGCCCCCCCCATCTGAATGGAGATGGAGGAGGAGTGGATGGCAAGAGGGGTAGATGGGAGTGGGAGGAAGGGAATGAAAGGAGAGGATGGTGGGGAAACTGTGGTTAGTATGTAAAAGAAATGAAAAAAAGTTAATAAAATAAAATAAAATTTAAAAAACGTATTTAAGGATGTTAAAAGGGGAAATTTTAAAAATGCAATCAGCACTCTAAACAAGGTAGCAGGAACACATTTTACTCAGAACCCCGAGTGGCCACACCTTGTGGGATCCTGGAAGAATCTCCTACCAGGAAACCCACAGCCACTACAGTTTCCTGAGAACCAGAAAGGGCAACAGAAACCAAAGAACAAAACCCATCCAACAAAGACAAGACCTAGATTCCAATCTTCCCAAACCAAGATACCTAGATGCCAGAGTAAAAACAATCCATCACAACAAGGACAATGTGACCCATTTGAGCCCAGTAACACTACCACAGTAGCCTCTGAGTGTAGAAATATAGCTGAAGCATAAGAAAAAAGACCTTAAAATAGTCTTACTGAAAAAGATAGAGATACTTAAACACAATACTTAAAACACAAATACATAATGGAAGGAAGTGGATAAACAGTTGAAGATCTGAAATAGAAACAATAATAATGAAAAAATCTAAGGGAAATCTGAAAATGAAAACTGTACGAAATCTAGCAGGAACTTCAGAGCGAGGCCTCATCAACAGACTACAAGAGATGGAAGCAAGAACCTCAGGCACTGAAGATATGATGGAGAAAATGGATGCATCAGTCAAAGAAATTGTTAACTCTAAAATATTCCTGACAATCAAAAGACCAAATATAAGAACAGGAATAAAGAAAGAAGAAACCCAGGTCAAAAACACAAAAAATATTTTAAACAAAATCATAGAAGAAAATTCCGTAATTTAAAGGAGATGCCTATTGAGGTATAAGAAACATACAGAACACCAAACAGACTGGGCCAGGAAAGAAATTCCCTTTGGCACATAGTAATCAAAACTAAAAGTACCAAACAGAGAAATAATATTAAAAGTGCAAATGAAAAAAAAAAAACCAAACCTAAGTTGTATATAAAGGCAGACCAATTAGAATAACACCTGACTTCTCAATGGAGACTTTAAAAGCCAAAGGATTTTGATTGATGTTGTACAAACTGCAAAAGACCACAGATGCCAGCCCAGACTAACATACCCAGCAAAACTTTCAATTATAATAGATGAAGAAAATAAAACATTCCATGATACAATCAAATTTAACCAATATCTATTTACAAATCCTACCCTACAGAAGGTGCTAGAAGGAAATCTTCAATCTAAAGAGGATAACTACACTCAAGAAAATACAAGTATTAAATAATCCCAGAACAATAAATCAAATTGGGGGCACAAATCCACCACCACCATCACCACAACCAACAACATGACATAATAGGAATCAACAAACATTGCTCATTGATACCTCAATAGTATCATCAATAGTATTAATTCCCCAATAAAAAAGATACAGACAAACAAAATGGATTCAAAAACAGGATCCATCTTTCTGTTGCATTCAATAAATACCTTCACTACAAGGATAGACATCATGTTAGGAAAAAGGCTGAAAAATGATATTCCCAGTAAATAGACCTAAGAAGTAAGCTCGTATAGCCAATTTAATGTCTAACAAAATAGAGTTCAAACCAAAACTCATCAGAAGAGATAGGAAAAGACACAATATACACAATCCACCAAGAGGACATCGCAATTTTTAATATCTGTGCACCAAACACAAGTACACTGAAATCGCAATTTTTAATATCTGTGCACCAAACACAAGTACACCTGAGTCTATAAAAGAAGTACTACCACAACTTAAATCATATATTGACCCTCTCACACTGAAAGTGGGAGACTTCAGTATTCCACTCTCACCAAAAGACAATCCATTCAGATAAACACTAAACAGAGTAATTCTGGGGCTAAATAAAGTTATAAACCAAATGGATCTAATGGGTATTTAAAGAACGTTCACCCAAACACACACACACACACACACACAAAATATATCTTCTTCTCAGCACCTCATGGAACTTTCTCCAAAACTGACCACATACTCAGAAAAAAGCAAGTCTCATCAGATAGAAGGAAAAAAAAAAGCCTAGTTCTATCTGACCACCACAGATTCAAACTGGATTTCAACAATAGAAAGCTTAATAAATTACATATATATATATATATATATATATATATATATATATATATATATATATATATCACAATAGAAAGCTATGAAACTAAATAACTCACTCCTGAATGAAAAATGAGTCAAGACAGAAATTAAAAACCTTCTATAACTGAATGAAAATTGAATATACAACTTATCCAGTCTTATGGAAGGCAATGAAGGTTGTTCTAAGAGGCAAGCTCATAGCACTAAGTGCCTATACAGGGAAATTGGAGAGATCTCATTCTAGCACCTTAACAGACCACCTGAAAGAGCTAGAACAAAAAGAAGAAACACCTGAAATGAGTAGACAGCAAGAAATAATCAAACTCAAGCTTGAAAATTATAAAATAGAAACAAGCAAACAAAACAATTCCATGAATCAATTAAACAAAGTGTTGGTTCTTTGAAGAAATTGATAGAATTAACACACCCTTATCCAAAGTAGCTAAAAGATGGTGAGGGAAAATCCAAATTAAAATAATCAGAAATGAAAAGGGGGACATAGCAACAGATGTCAGCAAAATGTAGAGAATCATGTCATGCTTTAAAAACCTGTCATCTATCAAATTGGAAAATCTAAAAGAAATAGATAATTTTCTCCCTACATGCCACTTATCAAAGTTAAATCAAGATCAGATAAGCAATTTAAACAGAGGTATAACCTCTAGTGAAATAGAAGCATAATTAAAACCTTCCCAACAACAACAACAACAACAACAAAAGCCCAGGGACAAATGGTTTTAGCACAAAATTCTACCAGAATTTGAAAGAACAGATAATGCCAATACTTCTAAAATTATTCCACAAAACAGAAACAGAAGAAACATTGCCCAATTCATTTTATAAGTCCAAAGATACCATGATACCCAAACTACATAAAGACCCAACAAAGTAAAAGAGTTAGAGAATTAGGAATATAAGGCAGTTCACAGCAGGCCCAAAGCCAGCATCAACTTAAATGGAGAGGAACTCAAAGCAATTCCACTAAAATCAAGAACAAGACAGGGTTGTCTATTCTATCTGAAAGTAAACAATATAGACCTTGAGGTCTTAGCTAGAGCAATAAGACAACTGGAGGAGACTAAGGAAATGCAAATTAGAAAGGAAGAAGTCAAAGTATCAATATTTGTAGAATATATGATAATATAGATAAGTGACCCTAAAAATTCTACAGTGAACTCCTACATCTGTTAAACACTTTCAGGAAAATAACTGAATAGAAAATTAACTCTCAAAAATCAGTAGCCCTCCTATATACAAATGATAAAAGGACTGAGAAAGAAATCAGGGAGACAACACTTTCACAATAGCCTCCAATAGCAGAAATTATCTTGGAGTAACTCTAAACAAGCAAATGAAAGATTATATAATTAAAAACTTTAAGACATAGAAGAAAGCAATTGAATAAGATATCAGAAGATGGAAAGATCTCTCATGCTCATGGATCAGTATAACTAATAAAGTAAAAATGGCCCTCCTATCAAATGCAACATACAGATTCAATGAAATCCCCATCAAAAGTGCAACACAACTCTTCACAAATCTTGAAAGGAAAAATTTCAGCTTCATAAAGCAATACAACAAAATCAGGATAACTATAACAATCCCGAATAATAAAAAAAACTGCTGGAGGTATCACCATCCCTGACTGCAAATTGTACTACGGAGCTATAGTAACAAAAACAACATGTTATGAACATAAAAACAGATATGTCAATTAATGTAATCAAATTGAAGACATAGACATAAATTTACACGCCTATGGACCCCTGAGTTTTGACAAAGAAGCAAGAAATACTCACTGGAGAGAAGATAGCATCTTCAACAAATATTGCTTGTCAAACTGGATGGCTGCACGTAGAAAAATTCAAATAGATCCATACTTACCATGCTCGATTCTAAATGGATCAAAGACCTCAACATAAAACCAGATACACTGAACTTGATAAAAAAGAGTGAGGAATTCCCTTGAACTCATTTTCACAAGAAAAGATTTTCTAAACAAAACATCCTTAGCATGAGCACTAAGATCAATAATTAACAAATGGGACATCATAAAACTGAAAAACTTCTGTAAGGCAAAGGACAACATCATTAAGACAAATCAGCAGCCAACAGAATGGGGAAAAATTTTTATTAGCTACACATCTGTTAGAGGACTAGTATCCAAAATATATAAAGAAGTAAAGAAAACAACCCAGTTTAAAAATGGGGTATAGATCTAAACAGAATGTTCAAAAAGAGTTAGCTAAAATAGCTGAGAAACACTAAGAAATGTTCAACATCCTGAGGCATCAGGGAAACAAATTAAAACAATTTTAAGATTTCATCTTATGCTGGGTGGTGGTGGTGCATGCCTTTAATCCCAGCACTCGGGAGGCAGAGCCAGGTGGATCTCTGTGAGTTCGAGGCCAGCCTGGGCTACAGAGTGAGTTCCAGGAAAGGCACAAAGCTACATAGAAAAACCCTGTCTCAAAAAACCAAAAACTAAAAAAAAAATTATCTTATACCTGTGAGAATGTCTCAGATCAATAAAACAAGTGACAATCATGTTGTCAAGCTTGTGAAACAAAGTAAACACTCATCCATTACTGGTAGGAGTGTAAACTAGTATTGCCACTATGGAAAACAATGTGTTGGTTTCTCAGAAATATGGGAAGTGTTCTACCTCACGATCTAGCTATACCACTCTTGGGCATATACCCTTTATATATACACTTTATCCTATCACAGAGATACTTGCTCAGTCACGTTCATTGTTGCTGTATTCATAATAGCCAGAAATTGAAAACATCCTAGATATCCCTCAACAGAATAAAGAATAAAGAAAATGTGTTACATGTGCACAATTGAATAATATTTAGCTATTAAAAATGAAATCATTAAAATCATATGTAAATAGATGGAACTAGAAAAGGTCATCCTGAGTGAGGGAATCCAGACACAAAATAACAAATATGCTATGTATTTACTTATATGTGGAAATTACCTTTTAAGTCAATGATATTCAAGCTACAATGCATAAGACCATGGATGTTAGGTATAGATTAGGGAACAGGGTTGGAAGAAGGGCATAGAAAGAGCTCTCTGAGAAACAGAAATGTAATAGATAGTTATGGACAGATAGGAGACAACCAAACAGGAGAATCATTTGGAGGGCGGAGGGAAGAATGAGACAAGGGAGGGAATATGGGGATAGAAAGCTAAAATTAAGGGCCATTTTAGGAGTAGTATGTGAACCTAATACAGTAGAAGCTTGCTTGAATATATACATGTATGAAGAAGATCTAAATGAAATCACCCAATTCTGGGGGATAAAGATCCCCAACTGGCATCTCTTATCACCAAATGAAACTTCTAGTACCAGAAATGGGTTACATCTAATTGAGTTAATGACCCAAAGAATTCCATGGGAACCCCCAAACAACTCAAGCTGTTGCCAAGAATATAGGTTACTCTTCACAAACATAGAAAGACCACATATCTGAGGACAACATCAACACAACTAATTTAAGATGGAAAAATTGAGCTGGTGCTTACTAGAGCCTTCACTCCTACATTATAGTATCTTTGGTATAGGAAGGTACTCTGTATGCTACCAAAGGAGAAACATAAACACCAACCCAGCCATAAATCCTTTGACTGATCTACAATGGTGTCCTGTGTTCTGGCTCTGACCTCCCAAGAGAGCTCATGACCCTTATTCTTCAGCTCTTAAGTTGTCACATACACAGACAAGACCGCACCCTTAGGGCTTGTTACTCAGAAGTCATAGGCTGAATGGATTGAATTCCCACAACATTTCACCTTTTTTGTCTAAATAAGTAGGTTCTAATCCTAAGAACAATTATCAAGTATTATTCAGAAGAAATAAAAGATAATAACATAAAAAAAGGAAACTCCAACCTACAAGAACAACATCAAGCAAGAAACACATTCTAAATGTCCAGACTATAAGTAATTGGCAAATTACAGACATTACTCCAATAGCTGTCCTATCCTGAAGAGTCTAAGTCTTATACATAATATACTCTTAGCTAAAATATGAGTGGATTGTAACTGTAACTATTCTTCAACCCCATCCAAGACCTGAGAAGGAAAATAATATTACCTGAGTAAGCAGGAAGTGCAAGTAAGCAACCTTTAAAAAATGCAAGAAGTGACAAATTGGCTGCTTAGACAGCCACCTAACATTTCCCTGCAATGTTGAGGTGTCCAACTTTGGTTATGGGCCTAGAATATCTTAGAGGCTATTTTCAGAAGCAGGAAAATTTGAAGGACTGTCTTACCCTGCCTTGGCAAGGTTTGGCATTTGCTTTTCCTTGTGTCTTACATGTCCTGATTGGACAGCATGCTGACAGTCAGTGATTGAGGCAAGGGCAGTTCTTTGCCTAATAGGCCAGTTTTGCCAAGAAGAAGACAAGCTCCATATGGAGTGTCTTCATGCCCATTGTCCTCAGTGCTGCTAAGAGCAGTTGTGTATCACATCAGCAGAATTCTAAGTTATTAAAACATATAAATGCCATATTCTCTAGATCTTTTAAGTGCCTGAAGATTATCTATCTTTGTTGGATGTATCTCTATGCACCTAGAAAATCTAACTAACAGGACTATAAGTTTGACACACGTGGGTGACTATTAACCTGTAATTCTAAAAAACTAAAACAATGGTTAAGTCTCATGTGGACTAGCTGTAACATTTATAGCCACTCTCAGTGTAATGGGTAAAGCTTGTCTGAAATTCTGGCTAGAGTGGTATAAGAAGGTGGCAATCTCTGTTGTAAATATTATGTTGAGGCATGTTATATTTGTTTATGGTGCATTTATTTAACTCTATGAAGCTATGTTACTGTGTCTGTCTAGAATACCTGATGGCTTAATAAAGAGCTGAATGGCCAAAAGCAAGGCAGGCGAAAGGATAGGTGTGGTGGCAGGCAGAGAGAATATATAGAAGGAGAAATCTGGGAGGAGAGAAATAGCCAGAGAAGGAGGAAGACAACAGGGGCCAGCTATCCAGCTACACAACCAACAACAGAGTAATAAAGTAAGATATAAAGAAGAAAAGGGAAAAGCCCAGAGGAAAAAGGTAGATGAAATAATTTAAGGAAAGCTGGCAAAAAAATAAAACAAGCCAAGCTAAGGCTGGGCATTTATAATTGGTAATATGCCTCCAAGTATGATTTATTTGGGAGCTGAGTGGTGAGCCCTTCAAAAGAGTAAAAACAACAATAACAGTAGCAACAACAATAATCTCTGCTAGCCACCTTGGAATTGTCCTGAGCAGTGTGTGGTTCAAAGACCAACTTTGAGTGGTGTTTATCAGCTCAAGGGCATTATTATGGACCAGGTAGAGTCATTATTGGTAATCCCATCATCTTTTTGGAGACTTCAGAGATCACTGTTAGGAAAATTTAATGTTCTTTGTGGAAAACTTAAACATTAATATCAAAATGGAAAATTTAAATTTTAAGATAGTACTATATCTAAAGAAATGTTCTAAAGAGTCAAGATTAAGTATGAGGAGAAAAGGAATTATGACAACAATAGTCCCTTTCTTCTGGCTCACACCAGGTGGCTCTTCTAATATGAGACAGAAACTCTGAATTTCTCTTTTTAACAACATGCTTGGATTTAGAGAAGGAGAGAGTCACACTACAACTCCAAAGCCAGCTTTAATTGAATCAGGACTTCAAATCTTTTGAGAATTAAAGAGAGATTAATTTTTAGGTAGTCAGATTTTACCCTGCAGGGAATATTGGTACCACCAGGTCAGATTTTTCTTTACTTGGAAATTTTTTTCCTTTTTATTTAGATGTCTAGATGTACAGGGTCTTTTGACTTCTTGAAGATCTGAAGCCATAGGCTGAACAGTTCAAGTTCCCACAACAGTCCTGCCTACAAAATATGGTAAAATGATGGTGGCACAAAGTTTGTTGGAGTAACTAACCAATATCTGATTTGACTTAGTTTTGGCCCACTACATCAGATGGAAACCATACCCAACACTGCTTGGGTCATCAAGAGTCTGAGACTAGACAGCCTGGGAACTTATGGTAAAACCAAATACTACCTTATTCTACTTTAGTGTTCTGTTTTAGTAATCTCCTAAAAGAATGTAGCAATAAAATGACTTGTAATGACATTCTGCTATTCTCATAGATATCAGTTCCTTGCTCAGCCATCATCAGAGAATCTTCATCCTACAGAAGAGGGTAACAAGTACAGAGACCCACAGAAAGAACTTATGTAGAGAGTGGGAGACCTTTGAACACCAAGCCCTAAGTGGGATGTCTTCATCAAATCTCTCCCCTCAAGTTCAGGGAACCCAATGGAAGAGGAGGCAGAAAGAGTGTAAGAGCCAGAGGGTATAGAGGACACCAAAAAACCAGGCCCTTTGAATCAAAATGATTAATGCACACATGGCTTTACAGAAACTGAGGCAGCATGCATAGGGCCTGGACAGGTCTGTACTGGTTGGGGTTGTAGAGCTGAAAGAAGAAGTAGACATATTCCCCCTACCCCTAACCCATAGGCAATTTCTAATCGATAACCACTTGCAGATGAAAATTCAGTTTCCCCCACGTTAGTCTTGATGGAGGTACAAACTACTCTTAAGGGTAGGCTGCATGCCCAGCAGTAGATGGCCAATAGTAAATGAACTCAAAGGATTCTTTGGAGGCTTGTTGTCTCATAATTTTGTATCAGGGCTCTTCCTCTTTTAATTTTATTAGATATTTTATTTTTGATTTTATTTATTATTAGTTTTTATTTTATTTAAATATTTTTCTTTACTATTTTTACCCTACAGGTCCTTTGCATATTATTATGACTACTGGTTTACTGTTTTTATGGGATTCCTTAGTGTGTAAATGAATGAATCTGTTTCTTCTGTTTTCTCACAGGCTCTTTTTCTTCTGTTAGTTTGTTTTTTCCAACTCTGATGTGTTAGTTTTGGTTTTATCTTATCACATTTATTATTATATTAGATAATATATTATATTTATTATATTACATTACAGTTATCCCACAGAAGCCTGTTTGATTTCTAATGAGAGACTAACAGTGAGAAGATCTGGATATGAGGGGACACAGGGAGGATCTGGGAGGAGTAGAGAAAGGGGAAACTGTATTCAGGATATACTATGTGCGAAAAAAATTTTATTTTCAATAAAAGGGGAAAATGCTATCAGCTGTATTATTTCCACAATAAGGGTTGCCATGTTAATAGTATTCAGTGAGAAAAGATCAGTCTAATAGGCCATGCAGCCAAGAATTCATTTCCAAGGTAGCAAGAGATGATTAATTCGTTAATGGTTGAGTGTGTTCACTGGTTAATGAATTTTATGACTCGGTTAAATTCTGTACCTGTCCAATGAGGTTTTGTCTCATGCATATTCACTTAATACAGATTTCCATTTAGTAAATTGAACTTGATGAATATTTACTTAGCAGGGCTTCACTTTTCCACCTGAAACGTATTTAGTGTCCTTAAATGAATTTTTACGTTCAGTAAAGAGTAGCAAGAACTGAAGTTGCAGTGTGCCATAAGCCTCTTTAAACAGTTTCTGCTCCTTTCAAACAGAAAAACTGGAGAGATGGCGGGGTAGTTAAGAGAGCTTGCTGTTCTTCCATAGTTCAGAGCCCAACACCCATAGGAGGCCACTCACAACTGCCTGTAACTCCAGCTCCAGGGGATCAGAGGCCCTCTTCTGGCCTTCAAGAATATGTACACTCACATTCATATTCTGATAAACAGTTGTAATGGGGATATTTCCATCAAATCACTCTCCTTGGGGCTCAGGAAACCTAGTGGGAGTGAAGGCAGAAAGATTGTAAGAGCCAAGGGAGATGGAGGACACCAAGGAAATGAGGCCTGAAAAGAGCAGACTGACACATATGAACTCACAGAGACTGTGGCAGCATGTACAAGGAGATGTCTGTGCCAAATGGGGTCCCAGAACTGAAATAAGTGGACACATAACCCTATCCCGAACCCAGAAGCTGTCTCTAATTGATAACCACATGCAAATAAAAAATTAGTACTCTGCAATGAAATCTCACAAGTGTGAGATACAAATCACACTTAAGGGCAGACCCCACGCCCACTAGTAGACACAAAACAAACTCACTGGCATCTTTAGATTTTTTTTTTGTTTGTTTCATAATATTATCAAGGCAGTTTTTTGTTGTTGTTTAGTTTTTGACATCAGAGGTCCATTGCATATATTACAGTTCCTGGCTTTGTGTTTTATAGGATTCTTGTGTATATGAACTTGGATGTTTCTGTGTTTCTGATGCTTTTTCTTTGATTTCTTTCCTTCTGTTTATTTTATTTTTGTGCTTCACCCTATTCTGTTTTGTTTGTTTGTGTTATTACCGTTCTTTAGATGACTGTTTGCTTTCTAATGAGAGACAGAAAAGATGTGGATTCGGACGGGAGAGGGAGGTAGGGAGGATCCTGGAGAAGTTGGGGAAGCAGAAACTGTGATCAGAATATAATGCATGAAAAAAATCTATTTTTAATGAAAGAAAAGTTGAAAAAAATCATTTTAACCATGTTTAACAGGAGAAAGGCTCTGCTTCTGAGGGCCACAGTGTGTAAAAGGTAAAACGGGAACCAAAAGCAGTGCTAATGAATGAATGAGACAGCTCCAGGGCTGATTGGAAGAGTCCATGCCAGGTCACTGGGCACTGAAATGGGAAGTTTAACTGTGCAGGCCCAGCACATTGTTGTTTTAGAACTTTTCCACGTATTTCCCAAGCTTTTCATGCACTTTGACAACGTTAGACATTGTATTAAATACTTAGTATTAGTTATCTCATGTCATTCTTGAAACAACCCTAATGTTGGATTTCCCTCTTAGAGGTAAGTGAATCGAGTTGCAGATAAAATAGAGTTCTAAAGACATGAAGAGCTTATAAGGCTAAGTGTGACCCCAGAAGCTGGGCCCAGGATGCTAGATAAGGAACTCGGTGTAAGAGTTGGAGCAATTGTGGGGCAAAGAAGTGGGCTTACCCTCAGGAGCCCAAATAGTGATAAGTAGAGTTAGTGGGGCTTGTTGTATGTCAAGCACTTCACGTATGATGCCTCTACATGAGTCATTACACCTTGATGAGGAAGCTGAGGTGCACATGTTACTTTAGTACACCTGGACTTCTAAAGTAATGTTTATACCACAGGCTGAATGCCTATAACAACAATAAAAACCTTTTGCACAGTTATGGAGGATAGGAAGTTCAAGGCATCAGAATATTTCCTGTCTTTTTTTTTTTTCTAATTTGTATACCAACATCTTCTTACTGTGTCCTCCCACATTCCAAAGGATAAGGCACTCTTTTCGGAAAACTAATATGTGATAATTACCTTCTTATGGGAGTCCTTCCATCCCATCACACTGAAGATTAGATTGTAGTGTGAGTTTGTGAAGAACACTGCTAACATCAGAGTCAAGTAACATGAAAGCAGCTTCACCAAAACTTCTCATCTCCTATGAATTGCTTGTTGTTTATAGCACCTTAGGAAAATTCATGGTAAGTCTTGTGTGTTCTGTGAGCTATCCAGGTCTTGTACCATCCCAAGAAGGAAATGTTTCCATTCAGAGAGAATGCCTTGTATCCCTACACTCATCACCATCAGGATCTGTCATGTCTAGAGATATATCAAGAAATAATCTAGAGAAAGAAAACAAGGCATAAAGACTTTTAGAAATCTCTAAGATAAAAAAATCAGTTTCAAGAAAATAATTCAATAAAATGTATTGTTCTTAGCAGAATGGAATAATTCTTCCAGAGATTAACAGCAACAAGAATTGGTACCCACTGAATGCATTTCTAATTGTTGGCAATCACAAGGGACAATTAATGGGGTTTTCCAGTTATTTAATGTATTTTAAGGGATCTATTCATAGGCCATATTGGAATGAAAATAAACACATCCTAAGGAGTATTATTTATGGACTAAAATTTGATTTACATACAAAACCTACATTTTATGGTAAGATGTAAAAACCTTTCAGTTAAATGAAGACCAAAGTCAAAACAAAATACACTTTCCATACTATCTTCAAACCATAGGAATTAATCATGTGCAGGGCTGCCAAGTTTCTACAGGCTGTCCTACACTCTCTTGAAAGTAAGTAGTGGAAATTCTCTATGAGAAGATACTTAAAACACCTAAGAGCTTTTAAGACCTAAAATTTGGAACAAAGAAGAAAAGGTGTGGTTACTAAGTGGAGATGGCAGGCTAACGTGTGTGGCATTAACACATGTTTATTTAGGTATTAGTGGGCACCAGCAAGATGAAACTTCATGACTTCATTGAATCTTCTCAAGAAACTCCAAGAAAAACAAACCAACTGTCATTATCAAGTTGCAGAAATCTAACTTAGAGCCCTCGAGGAGGTCGTGCACAACATGACACAGCTCTTCAGCTTCAGAGTCAGGTAGTCAAGCAACTTATCCATCTTACTCTAAAGGTCAGTATACACGGAGAAAGAGGATAGTCCTAATTTAAAAAAAGGTTAACATGACCAAATAAAAATACATTTTTCTTTTAACCTTCCAATTCAGAATAAAAACACTGGAAATACTTGACCATAGTTCATATGCCATTGAAGATCAAATTGTACCAAGCAAGAATGAACATGAAGTCCTGGAGATATGGCTTAGTGGTTAAAAGAACTGGCTGCTCTTGCAGAGGACCAAGGTCTGGTTCCCAACACCCACATGAAAGCTAACAGAAATCTGTAACTATAGTTCCAGGGGATCCAATGTCTTCTTCTGGCCTCCATGTCCAATGTATGCAAATGTTGCAGACATGCATGCATGTGAAATACTCATACACATAAAATAAATAGATCTAAAAAGAAACAATTTATTTAAGAATAGTCTTCATTATTTTATTCTTACTTTGGAAAAGGAGCTTCTGGCAAAAGCTGCCTCAGCCACTTTGGCTGGCAGGGAATCGAGGGTCAAGTTCAAGAGCAATTCTGGGAGTGAGATCAAAGAAGTTGACAAAACAATTTTTTTTCTTGGTCCTCAGAAACTTATGAAGAAATGTTAAGTTAAGGCAAAGGTTCTGGATGGCGTTCCAAAATCTGCTCATTGGATATCTTATAATAGACAGGGTAAAAAGGTTGTCATTATGAGGATATTGTGTTCACTTTTGGATGACATATTTATGGGCAGGAAAGTGAAACAACCCAAAAGGTGCATCTAAACAGTGGTGGTGTGTATTGCTATATATCTCATGTACCAGCTGTTCTCCTCAGGCTGTGAATACTAACTCAGTGCTCTGACTCATGAGTCAGAATTGGACATTCTTACTTTGACTCCATTCAACAAAGGCTTATGGCAATTGGTGGATCTGAATGATCACAGCTGGCCAGTGCTGGAACCCATTCACACTCACATTTGACCAACTTGCCTGTCCAGGAGAGTGAAAGAAAGAAAGCACTTAGAATTGAACTGGTAAGAAGAATGAAAAAAAAGATCAGAGGTGTTTTCTTGGAATGGGAAGGTTTGAGACCCAACAGCACAGTAACCTCAAGTTAGCCAAAATGTAAAAGTATTCAGTTTTATTTGTAGTAGGAAAGAAGCTCTTGGGTATTTCAAAGACTACTTCTAGGCAGACAAAGCTGCTCTGCGACTCAAAAGCCATGCTTCCCACTGAGCATGCAATGGGAAAGTGTGCATCCAACTGCTTGGTGTCTACCTCAGCTTGACCACTCTCCAGGTCTGTGATCTCAGGTAGGTACATGGGACCTCCCGTGGCATGACACATGCAATAGCTTAAGTGTCCAATGAGAGCCAATGGAAAAATGGAGTTAGACATTTATTGAGAGAGTGTGGCAATGCATGAAGGCTGCCCTAATAAAGTACCATATACAGAGTGGTTTGAATAAAATAACTTATCTTCTCATAGTTTTAGAGTCTGAGAAGTCTAAAATAAGGATCCGATTCAATGCAGTTGCCTGTGAGGGCCATCTCACTGGCTTGAATTCCCTTCTCATTATGTCTTGATGAAGAAACAAACAAGTCCTTCCATTCTTTCTCTCTCACTCTTCTCTCTCTCTCTCTCTCTCTCTCTGTCTCTCTGTCTCTGTCTCTCTGTCTCTGTCTCTCTGTCTCTGTCTCTCTCTCTGTCTCTCTCTCTCTCTCTCTCTCTCTCTCTCTCTCTCTCTCTCTCTCTCTGTCTTCCCCAAGGGCACAGTAGTATAGAGTTATGGTCCAATTTAAACTTAGTTACTTAATTACCTCCTTGTTTCAGTGTATTTTTGTGGCTGTACTAAAACTAGTGAGATCTGGTAACTTAAGGAAGAATGGAATGGTGATTTAGCTTGTGGTTCTGAAGAATATCACATGGTAAGACAGTTAGTGTGCAAGACCAGGACTTGACTTTTTATAAAGTCACTAATAGACTCATGACCTTGTGTATGTCCCCAATAATCACACCACATTCAAGTACTCTTAGCATATAAACTTAGGGATTAAGTCCCAGCTATGAACTTTGGAGGACATTCAAACTCTAGCACCCTACAGAGTAGCAGTAAGGAGTATCAATTTGGGGTAATGGGATATAATTTAATGCACAACAAAGAGGGAGGAAAAATTAAAGTGAGTTGGAGAGACACAGGGGGTCTGAGTAGAAAGGATCTTTGATACATGGATGGGTACTCTTGAACAAGTCATCCATTAAGAGGAATCTCACTTCCCTGGGAGGGGAGGGGAGTGGCTTCAGGGCTCAGCCATCAAGCCTGTACAGGAAGTGAAGTTTCAGTAAACATGGTAATAGATTCTGGGGTTCAAGGCTAGGGTCAGAAGCAAATCACCAGTCTGTAGCAGAGATCCATCAGAAGCAAATCAGTTTACAGCAGAGATTCTGGAAGTGTATTTCTCTGGCTGTTCTCCTGCATTGAAAAGGACGTGATAACCAAAGGGCACAGATCAAAGTGCTCTAGGCAAGTGTCTGTAAGTTACACCACAGTACCGGCTCAGTGTCTGGCACACAGGACACTGAATATATTAGCACTTATTAAAATGTACTGCCCATGATGGTCTTGGATGACATGGGAGCAGAGCTCTCATTCCATATTCATCCCAGGCTTTTGCCATTCATTGTCAACACTCATACTTCAATTAAATATACCATTGGTTTTACTGCTTCATAAAAATCTTCCAAAGATAATCAGTGTGAGTGCTAGGAAAGGTTATTGCTCCATAAAATGGATAAAGAGCTCAATTCTCCTCACTTGAAGTTGCTGACCATCATGTGCAACTGTAGTTTTCTAGTTATTTATTTGTGTCTAGTAGAGCAGATGGACCTCAGACTTACAAAGACTCTGAATCAAACTGTGAGGTTTAAGTCCTTGGTTCCAGTGACATGCTCTGCTTATCCTTCCTGGTGCCCCTCAGCCAGTCACTGTCTTATGAGGTTGGTCTTTTCAAGGGGTGTGGTGCTCAGGCTGCCTGAGGCTCTAGATCCATGTTTTTACTGCTCTGCGATATCTACAAGGGATAGACATTTGGGGGCTCTGTTCTTGTTTCTTATTCTGTGTAGCCAGTGGATTTCCCCAACAATGAGTGTGCTTAAACATGTGGAAGGAGCATCCTGCGGCTGCCTATTTCCCTGTGCACCACCCAGAGCCATGATTAAAAGCAGTACTCTTACTAAGCCAGAGGATGCTGAAAGAGCATCCCCACCATTGTTTTAATTAACCCCAATTTTCACCTTATTTTCTGTGGCTCTTCTGTAGCCTACCCACATTTTTGGAGTTAATTTCACTGATAAGCTCACTTTAAATGGTCCTAATTTGAGTTTGCTGTTTTTCTTCTCACCATTCTCAATAACAGTGTTTCAAATTAAAAGAAGGAAAGGCGTTGATCCCTGTGAGTCATACATGAAGAATCTCAGCCATCTTTCCAAATGATAGCCCTTCAAGTTTAACCCAGAATTGACTGTCTCAACGCTGCCACCATCAATATGAAGCTTCTGTAACAAAGATTTTGAAAAATTAAATTCCAAACGTATTCCAAAAATAGTTTCCACTGAAAAAGTTTACACCCAATATCCTACCTAAATTCAACAATTTTGCATACACTTTCCATTCTAAATTTTTTCAATTTTTTAACAATCTGAAATGGTTTTCATTACTATCTTTGAGGAAAACACACATCCTTTGCACATTCTTTTGGCATGACTGGGATTCCCCAAGAGTTTCCTGAGTAATATACCAATAAAGCATTGATAGCCTTTAGCTTGTCCTGAATTGATCCTGCTTGTCTTATGTGGAGATGTAAATATACCCTTAATATATTTAGTTTAATCTTTTTTTAAAATTTTATAATTAGTTTAATTTTACATATCAGCCACGGATTCCCCTATCTTCCCTCCTCCCACCCCCCAACCCTCAGGCTTCCTCCCAACCCTTCCCCCATTCCCACCTCCTCCAAGGCAAAGTCTCTCCTGGGGATTCATCTCGGCCTGGTAGATTCAGTTGAGCCAGATTCAGTCCCCTCTTCCCTACACCAAGGCTGAGCAAAGTGTCTCAGCATAGGCCCTAGGTTCCAGAAAGCCAGCTCATGCACTAAGCACAGGTCCCGGTCCCACTGCCTGGAGGTATCCTAAATAATTCAATCTAATCAACTGTCTCACTTATCCAGAGGGCCTGATCCAGTTCCATGGGGGCGCCTCAGCTATTGGTTCGTAGTTCATGTGTTTCCACTAGTTTGGCTATTTGTTCCTGTGCTTTTTCCAATCATGGTCTCAATATCTCTTGCTCATATAATCCCTCCTCTTTCTTGCCAATTGGATTCCTGGAGATCCACTTGGGGCTTGGCCGTGGATCTCTGTATCTGCTTCCATCAGTCACTGGATGAGAATTCTATCATGACAGTTAGGGTGTTCGGCCATCAGATCACCAGAGTAGGTCAGCTTGGGCTTTCTCTTGACCATTGTCAGTAGTCTATTATGGAGGTATCTTTGTGGATTTCTGGGGACCTCTCTAGCACTTTGCTTCTTCCTATTCCCATGGGGTCTTCATTTATCATGTATCTCTTGTTCCACACAATAGAAACAGAAGGAATGTTACCAAACTCCTTCTATGAGGCTACAATTACCCTGATTCCCAAGCCAAACAAAGATGCAATAAAGAAAGAGAACTACAGACCAATCTCCCTCAAGAACAATGATTCAAAAATACTCAATAAAATACTGGCAAATCGACTCCAAGAACACATCAAAAAAATTATCCACCATGATCAAATAGGCTTCATTCCAGGGATGCAAGGGTGGTTCAACATATGAAAGTCTGTCCATGTAATACACCATATAAACAAACTGAAAGAAAAAAAAAACACATGATCATCTCACTAGATGTTTAAAAGGCCTTTGACAAAATCCAACACTCCTTCATGATAAAGGTCTTGGAGAGATCAGGAGTACAGGGAACAGACCTAAACATAATAAAGGCAATTTACAGCAAGCCAGCAGCCAACATCAAATTAAATGGAGAGAAACTCAAAGTGATTCCACTAAAATCAGTAACAAGACAAGCCTGTCTGCTCTCCCCGTACTTGTTCAATATAGTACTTGAAGTTCTAGCCAGAGCAATTAGTTTCATCTTAAATGGCTTTTTAAAAATGAAGAAAAAGAAAAAAATGATGTTAGGAGTTGGGAAAGAGAAAGAAGGGAGAGAGGAGAATGGGAGAAGGGAGAGAGATGCTGTGGAATAACCCTTCTACACACTGTGAAGATATGTTGCTGTCATTGTTAATAAAAAGCTGATTGGCTGATGGCTAGGCAGAATTTTGGGGAAAGAGAGAATGCTGGCGAGAAGGGCGGGGTCAAAGGATAGCCATGAGATATAGAGCAAGCAGGATGGGAAGCATGCACATGTGGTAAATGAGCCTGAGGCAGCACATAAATTAATAGAAATGGGTTAATTTAAGTTATAAGAGCTAGCTAAAAACAAGCCTAAGCTATTGGCCAAGCATTTATAATTAATAATAAGTCTCTGTATGGTTATTTGGAAATGGTTAACAGCACATAAAGAATCTTTGTGTGTGTGTGTGTGTGTGTGTGTGTGTGTGTGTGTGTGTTTGTGTGTGTGTGTATGTGGAGAGAAAGCAAGTGGGGTAGTAAGATCAAGAAAGAGCAGAAAGAACAGGCAAGCTGGGTCTGGTAATGGTAATACAGACCTCTAACCCCACCTACTTGGAAGATTGGAGCA
Organism: Peromyscus eremicus; assembly: GCF_949786415.1. Lineage (NCBI taxonomy): Eukaryota > Metazoa > Chordata > Mammalia > Rodentia > Cricetidae > Peromyscus > Peromyscus eremicus. The sequence continues at coordinate 34,153,130 of NC_081426.1, forward strand.
TGAGAATCACAAATTTAAGTCACTTGGGAAACTGAGTGAGACTCAGACTATCTGCCTGTCATCTATCTATCTATCTATCTATCTATCTATCTATCTGTCTATTTATCTATCTGTCTGTCTATCTATAATCTGTGTGTGTGTAACTCAGGGACAACATGTTTGATTAGCATATAGGATACACTGGATTCCACCCTCAGTACCTCCAAAATAAATGAATAAATAAATTAATGAATAATAAAAATAGAAAGACAGGGAATCTAGAGCTGCCATACAAATCCACTTAATCCTGCCCAGTTAATCATTTTCTCAGTATTTTGTCTTTTTCATGTGTAGAATATTTTCACATACTCTATTCCTATGCTAAAGTTTGTCATTTATTTCCAACTAACATTATAAACACATTTTTCTCTTGCTTTCAAAGCAATAGGGGAAAAAGTCTGTATAGCATACCATGTTGTTTCTGTACTACAAGCTGCTTAACCTCTTCTGATCATTTGACACATGTTGTTACTTGATTATTGTTTTAATTATTAAACCTGAACTACTATAAATGTTGGAATGGATATCTTTGAAGCAAGAGTTTCTGTTTTTGTTCTTTGTTTTTACTTTCTCCCTTACACTTCACTCTCAGAATTACCTCTGCAGATTGAAGCACTGAAGCTGTCATCTATCTCCAGCACCATGAGATGTGGAAGAATTTCTATGTAACCACATCTTGGCCAGCAAGATATTGTCATTAGTACAGACTTCCTTAATGTCACACTTTCTGTACTGCTGGCATTGTTTGAGCTCTTGACTGATACCATATCAATTACACAAATGATTTTTGAGATTCTGACACAGAGGCACAAAATATTAGCCATTATGATGTCATTTCTTCTATGGACAAAGATTTGCTCTTGATATTATGCCAAGGGATCATGATGATTGTGAGTTATTCATCCTTTGTGTGTGTGTGAGGGCATACATATGTTTTTTAAATATTTATTTTATGTTTATGCATGTTTAGCCTGGGTGTACAGAAGTGTACCACATGCATGAAGTACATACAGATGTAAGAGGGCAGTTCCCCTGGAACTACAGTTCTAGATTGCTGTAAGCAGCTTTGTGGGTACTGACAATCAAGTCATGGTCTTCCACAAAAACAGCAAGTTCTCTCAACTTCTGAGCCATCTCCCCAGCTCAGCACACGTTTCCAATACATGTTTCAATTGCTTTCAATATCACTTTTACATGATCACGGCGGCAGTAATCTTTACTCCAAAGTCTTTGCTGAGTTATTGGTGGTTCCTTTTCAGAGTTTTCTGGAAACAGAGTTGTTTAACAGAAGAATATGTCTATCCTTAGGGACCTTGATGCATGATTCTCCATGGCTTCCTGGAGGATTTTTTAACATTTAAATTTGAGACTGTTGTAGGAGAACATCCCAATTAACAGATCCTTGCCAGTGTTGAGCATTTCATGTTTATAAACTGCCTATGTATTTGACAAGTTGATAGGTAGAAGTCACTTAATTTTGTTACCATTACCTTTGAAATAATGCTGGAGCAACTGTGCAGTTATCTCTATTTTTGCTCACTTTACCATACAGCATCTACATGCTTCCCTCCCACTCAGAGCTCAGTGGCTGAATGGAATGTCTCCACACTGTCTGCACTGATCTCCTACTAAAGTGCTTCCACAGCTTCTCACTTTTCTACTCTCTAAATCCAAGCAGACAAAGAGTACAAGAAGAAATGGCAGGTGGCAGGTAGTTCTTAAAGTGTGTCACACCCAATGTGTGTGTTCAGAAACATAGCTCTTTCTGAATCAGTTTCACGAGTGACTAGTGACCTGGATGTTTGGAGTTGTGATGGCTGTGAAGTGTAGTCCATGTGTTGGTTATCTGTAGGGCACTTAAAAGACACAAGTCAAATCTAACATGAATCTGTGAGAGTCCCCAAAAGTACTTTGTAGAAATGGGTTTGTATATTTTGAAAAACACACATCTTGAGACAATATAAGTTACATAGTGGAGAAAGCCTTTTCTCTAGAATATCTCTATGAAAGCTTAACTAAGCTCTTCCACTTCATTTTTTGTCACTAACATATAGGCCTGTAGAGAAAAGGCATACTCTATGAGAAGAGCTTATACATTGTTTGGTATATGCTTGCTATTCAAGAAAGTGTACAAAATTTTAACTCGTATGTGGCCGTGGATAGTTGTGTGACTCCAAGTTCAGCAGCATCTCCAATATTTAATTGTCTAACCTATTAAGTTAGTACAGGAAATGAAATGAACCATCCTCTAGTCAGATTTTTGTTAGAATAATGAAATAGTTGAAATAAGTTCACATAGTAATTAAAAAAAGAGATTGTTTTCTTTAGCTCACAGTTTGGGGTATTCAAGGGTTTAGTGCAATTACAAGCTTAGGGCTGATGATGACCTCCTTGCTGTCAGAGTTTAATGATGTTACCTGCTATCACTTGGCAAGTCTGGAGTGGTGTGTGTGTGTGTGTGTGTGTGTGTGTGTGTGTGTGTGTGTCTGTGTCTGTCTATCTGTTATATCAAGTCACCAGGATTTAATCGTGGGTACTCTTACCCAAGCTTACCTAATTTTATTTGTTTTCCAAAGACCACTCCACTCCCAGACTCATTTTCTGCCCTCTCAATGCCATTAGCTATGGCTTTGGATTTAATCTGCATGATTTCAGAAAACTTGCAATGCTCCTGCTAGCTAGGATAGTCATGGCCAAAGGACCCACCTTCAGTCTGAGTGAAAGCCACTCAGTGAACAGAGAGAGTTCCATCTTAGGCACCTACTTTCTACATAGAGGTTCTTATATCTTTATTACTGCCATGTTTTTGGACCTCAGATACCCACTGATATTTATTAATGACTATCTATAGCACATTTCAAATGTGACATTTAAACATGTAAAGTATTTTTGAAATAGAGGTTCATCAGCCATGGAAACAGGACCTCTTCCATGTTTGACAGTCTTGTCGTTCTATCTGTTCCTACATTCCCACCGCTGCAAAGAAAGAGCTCATAAGCTGTCAAGGTGCAAATAGTTTTCACAGACAGAGCAACCAATTTTAGAGTATTTTAACCAGTCATTGTTGCTGTTTCAACTATGACTGAGTTAAGGTCTTCCATAGGAAAAGCCCATTGTTTCTAGTGTAGTAAAAACACATAGCATGATATGATTACATGTGCATTAAAGTGTTGCAAGCCCACGGAACAGAGCATGTAGAAAAGAGACTCAGTGCTGTTGGCTAGGTGAACATTGACTTTTGTTAAAGACAGTCAAGCTTAAGGCACAGTGTGTTTTCCTCTCTTCTAAGGAAAGACTGTCCAGGTTTAAAGATATGGAACACCTTAAAGATATAAGCTCCGTTCCCAAGGAAGTTCATACCCATAGTCCACTCCAAGTCCTTGTGCTGCTGAGTGCTCTGGGCTCAGTTTCAGGGTCTCAGCTCCCTGTCCATGTCATTGCATACTTTTATTCCCACAACAACGCCTTTTGTGCTCATCATTGGTCAAGGGTTTGTCTTTGCCATTTGGGTTGTTTAGTCTGGATAAGGTATGACTGCCTTATGACAGGAACACCTCCAAATATCACAGGCTTTACACACAAAACTGCTTTGAGCCATTGGATCTCCTGAGAGATCAGGTGGCATTAGTGCTAGTGCCCGCTAATATGCCACTAGTGCATGATTTCTACATAGTTGGGGATGTGAATACCAGATGTCATTCATACTAAGAGTTAAAGTTTTGGTGGACTCCAAGAAAATCCCACTTCCTCTGGGGAATTAAGTGGTATCTCCCATGAATGCTGATCTCCATTGTCTTTTCGCTTTTATGCAGGTGTGAAAAGGTAAATGTCACAACCCTGGTCCACCTCTGAAAATAATATAATAGCATGCAGAACGCTCTTTTAAAAGGATATGGTGTGTGTGTGTGTGTGTGTGTGTGTGTGTGTGTGTGTGTGTGTGGTGTTGTCTATGTGTATGTGGGGGTGGTATATGTACAAGTTTCTGGGGAAAGCCTGTGGCATCTGATCCCCTCAAGCAGGAGTTACAGGTGGATGGGGGTTCTGGGAATCAAACTCAGTTCCTCTGCAAGAGCAGCATGCTCCCTTAACCACTAAGCCTTTCCTCTAACCTCTCTCCTCTTTTTCTTACCTAGAAGAGTCCATAACATATTTAAAGCTGCACAGACCTTGCATATCATCCACTCTTAAGACAGTTTTTAGAGGAGATTTGAGGCTTTGTGAAGATCCTTGTCCAAAAAAATCCCAGAGCTGGTAAATAAGCTGAGACTAGATATATCACTTCCTGTGTTCTGCCTTCTAGATATGTAGATAAACAAAAACTCAAAGAGAGGAAGGCCACTTCCTTCCCGTGCCTGTCTAAGGAACACAGTCTGATACTGTGTGTACAAAGGTGCTTTGCCCCCATCCTGAGAGCTCACTGATGCCTGTTCCCAGGGAAGGGGCAGCCTGGGACTTAGCTAGCTTAGTGTGAAGTTAGTTAAAGGAGTCTCCCAGCAGAGAGGGGCTTCTGCACTCTCCCTTGGCAAGTGCAAAGGATGCCTTCCCAAGAAACTAATGAAGAAAGCCCCTAGAAAAGCCGGGCGGTGGTGGCACACACCTTTAATCCCAGCACTCAGGAGGCAGAGCTAGGTGGATCTCTGTGAGTTCGAGGCCAGCCTGGGCTTCCAAGTGAGTTCTAGGAAAGGCACAAAGCTACACAGAGAAACCCTGTCTCAAAAAACCAAAAAAAAAAAAAAAAAAAAAGAAAGAAAGAAAGAAAGAAAAGAAATCCCTCTAGGAAGGTAAACAACTTCAAGTGCATAACCCTTGGCCAAGGATGAAATATCAATGTGAAGATGTGAATAAAAAGTCAATGAAATGCTCCATCTGGTTATTCCCTCATTCTCTTCTGTGTCTCCTAGTCTTTCTCCTCCCTTCTTTCTTCTTCATTTACTACCCACAAAGGGGATTGATTTTTTTTCACATATCTCAAACTTGGATGTTCAAAAGCCTGCAGCATCTGTTTGAGACAGTGTGGGATACATAATATGTAAGGAGGGCCTCATGTTCCTATGGTCTTTGTGAACACTTTGCAGCTCTGTCTAAGGTTTAAGGAGGGCCTCATTTTGCTATGGTTGTAATAGGCCCTTTACAGGTCCATATTACTAACACAACTAGTCTGTGCTGCTCAGATGCATTGAGTAGCAGAGGAGATGGTATGATACACCTGTGTTATAATTCCAACTCTATCCCTGTCTATGTGTTTTTGAGTCCAAGTTTCACTTTTCATACTGAGAAAAGACACAAACCACACAAATCCACGAGAGCTCATCACAATGCTCTCCATTTGTAGATCTTCAACATGTGTTCTTTATTTCCTGGAGACAATTACTGTGCTAGGTAAAAAGACCATTCATTCACCTGCACCTTTTCAAATTTATAGGCCTTGGCTTTTCTAGGGTCTGTGAGTTCACTGATGACCAGGAATACAATGTCTCTATTCTTACAAAGGCAAGCTCCTGTCAGGAAAGTCTAGACAGTATTGAGTCTATAAACACTCAGTTAATACCTTGAGAATTGAGTGCTATTTGCAACAGAAATTAAAACAAGGCAGAATAAATAGAAACAGATTACATTTGTGAATATAAGTATGTACTATGTATATATATTCTACATATTATACCATACTATTATACTACACATATTATATCATACTACGTATACATCATACTATATGTGTGTGCTATATAATGTATATATAGTATGCTATATATACATGCTATAATATAATACATATATATATCTATTTTAAACCTGAACTTCACTTGCCATCATTGAAACTAATATATATGTGTGTGTTATGTACACAAATACATATGTGTGTGTGTGTGTGTGTGTGTGTGTGTGTGTGTATACTTATTATAAGGAGAGGTTGTATTTCCCAGACCTTTGATCAGTAGATATTATCTGAGGAGGAAGGTACACACAGGTGCAGTAGCAATCACAGGAATTGTCACTGATTATGGAAGCAGTTTCTTGAATTTTTCAGTATATTAAGACTATTTAGCTCTGACATAACTAATTGCATTATACTGCATCGTCAGAATGTGTGTGTTGTAATTACCAGAATTATTAGAATGGACAGGTCCTAAAGGCCATTGTAAGCCATTTACAAATCTACTCCATTCCCTTCAGTCTTTCATTCTATGCCTGTGGCCTCACGAGAATTACCTTATGATCAGCTGGTAGAATGAAAAACTTGGGCCTGGGTAACAGACAGTTGTGCACAGTATAAGACTGAATACTACAATCTACTTCTAGGGCATTTCTCGAGTATGGTAGAAATGGGCTATCCCTTGGTAGCTGTCACTCCACTTTTCACTTTGAGGGGAGTTGGCCAGATCATAGTTATAATTAACATATTAGCAGCAGCAAAGGCTTTACCAGGTGGTCAGAAGGAAATACAGTCTCCATTTACATTTCTGCCCCCTTTACTGGACCATGGTCACCTCTAGGACTGAGGAAGAATCTGAGATACTTGCCCTTAACTTGGATTTTGGAATTCAGACAAAAAAGTGCCAAATGTGGTCTGAGGTCGGAAGAACCAAGACAAGATAAGCCAGACCAGTATGGACCAGGCCTAGAGTCAGAAATCAGCCTTGAGCTATGAGAGTTAATTATTAAAACTATAAACCCAGATCTCTTAAATTAACAGTTGGGCTCCCTTGGAGAACTGGGCTCCTGAGATGAGCAGAGGAACCTTCCTTGGAGGAAGTCTTCTTACTGTCTGTGTCTTCAACCTGAGGCTGCTTACCTTGAGTCTATAACTTGAGGCACATCAGAACTCTGTCCTGGAGATTGCCAAGAGGCAGGATAAAGACCTTGGAGATATCCGTGTCCTAATCTATGACATTCTGTGACTAATTTACTTTATATGGGAAGGGAATTTGTGCAGGGGATTAAGAATCTTGAGGTGAGAGCCTGTTCTGAATTGTCTCTAGGGCACTATGAAAGCAATCAAAAAGCAGACAATAAACGAAGGTTATTGGACATAGGGTGGACAGTTTTCTTTATAAAACTGCATTAATATGGATATTTGCATGTAGCTGGATATGTATACACCATATAAACACACACATATATTCACTGCATTTTCTTTGTTCATTCCTCTGCTGTTGGACACTTAAGTTGAGATTGTAGTTTAGCTCTTGTGAATAGCTAAAGTGCAAATATTTCTGTGATAACACTGACTTGGGATTCCAAGGAACGGATGTTCCCCAGGAGCCACCAGGAAAAATAGATTCCTGACAACGGTGTGATTCTAGCTCATAAATATTTGATTAAACTTCAGAATAATGAGAAAAATTTCTATCTTGTAGGATGATATCTGTGTGGTAACCAGGTACAGTTGTTTAAAAAAATCAACCAAGCTTTGTGGTGACCTTCCGGCATGGGACCTGCCTAGCTGAGGTAGGCCTGTTCCCATCTGAGGCATCCATGATCTTCCCCATTGAGGTAAGTGTGGCCTCTGCATGCTGACCCCTTCTTGTCTCTTCATTTGCAACCTTCTCAAACCTCCCTAACTTTTTGTGACTGTTGAGAATATTCACTGATGAAATTGTAATTCTTGGTTGGGTTTTCAAAAAAAAAGTATTCATTGTACAGTATCATTTAGAGGTCATATAAATAACAAAGCATTGTGTTAAAAAGACACATTTAATTTGTAAATAACAAAGATTTGGAAGTCAAAAGAAAGAAAGACACAATCTTGAAACTCAAGATTTTAACTATTTAAATGTTCTTAAAGTATCTCAAGGAAGCCACTTCAAGCTTGTTGGCTTTGTACTTGGCAGGAAACCGAGTCAATCAACTGTAAAACAGGGTAGGACCCCAAAGTTACATGGCCAGAACTCCAGCTGGGAGACCTCCTTCTCCTGTTGCTCAGTGGTATATCTGGACATACCAAACCCTCTCTCATACCCTCCTTCTGAGAGTCATCCACTTTTCCAGATGGTGGTCCTCTTGATCTAAGTTCTATACTCCAGGATTATCTGATGCCATGAAGACTTGCACCAGCTAGTAAAGCTTGATTCATGCTTCAACCTTTAGGTATTTTTTGTTTGTTTGATGTGTGTGTGCCCCTACATCCCCTGAGACTCCACTAGTAATTTTATATTACTAAAATTCCTTCCCAGGAGGAGATATAAGCAACATCCATCCCTTTATCTAAGGTCCCAACAACACACTAAGGCATGATTCTGTTGAAGTTCACTCTGGAGAAGTAGTGAGTTTATTAGGCTCCCTTACAGAGCTTAAGTGAGGGGTTTCTTACAGGCGTGTGGGGTCTCTTCCTCTTGGGTCTCTGTACTCTAACCCCCTCCCCAAGGCCATATGCAATTAAGGTAGGGGTCTCATAAAATAGGAGGTAGGAAGTGGCTGGATACGCAGGCAAGCATTCCATGAAGTGGTATAAACAGTCAATAAGCCCATTTGGGTTAATCCTTTGGCACTAGGTACAGCCAAACATCTCTAGATGGCAGTGGCTTGGCACAGAGGACTCAATAAAAACCTCGTTTAATCCTAATTACCTCACTTTTGTCCTCCTTCCAACTATGTGAAAGTTTGAATTTAGGGTTTAAGTTTCCAACTTATGAGTTTGGGGAAGAGGAAGAATCAGTATCTCTCCATAAGACCACACATATTTGTAAATGTTAAGTATAGAGGGTTAGTCTAGTTTTTAAGGATGTCACAGGTTTCACTTGATATCTAGAGGGAGTTAGGAATGAAATGCGCTGCTATCTGCTTGATCAAATCATGTGCCCAGTAGATATGAATAAAACAAAAAAAAGTTGGGCTCTCTTTCCCCCTTCTAATAGTTATTTTTCTTGTTGTTCTGACAAAAACAACTTGAGGAAGGAAGTGTTTATCATGGCTCACAGTTTGAGGGTATAGTTCATCATGATGGTTGCAGAACTTCACACAACACAGCTGATCATAATGCAACCACAGTTAGGAAACAGAGAGAAAGGAACACTTACTCAGCTCACTTTCTCTTTTCCATTTAGTCTGGTATTCTAACTCATGGAACAGTGTCACCCACATTTAGGGGAGGGTTTGTCCTTTTTAATTAACCCATTCTAGAAAATCACAGAAATGTCCAGAGGCTATGTCTCCAGTTCAACATCCCCTTGTAAATTCATTCTTTTGTTAATTTTTAACAGACTCAATATTCATCCATTTTTGTTTATTATTTAGCTCGACATTTGGTGATCACTTTAAACAGCTCAGTTAGTGGTGCTCAATCCAAGACCGAAATCTTTATCCAATAGAATTGACAGGGCAAAGGCTAACTTCCATCCTGGAAAGAGATGACTGATGGTCCCCTAACCTTAAAGTTGTTATATTGAACGTTTCATGAGTAGCTTGGAAAGAACATACTTTATAGAGACAATAACGCAGTTCCTGATATGGTGAAGTAGAAAACTCTATCAATAGCTTAAATAATGAATGTAAGATGATTTTATTTCATTTTAAGCTAAGTCATGAGGTAGGCATGAGTTAAGTGGTGCAGGTCTACTTCACACGAGACATCATGGCAATTTCTAATCTACATAACTGATTAATAATGTATCAAATGGAATGAAATTGCCCTATAGAAAAGATATGGATTTAGTGTTTGTATGGGAATCTTTTCATATATAATGAAAGTGAATCAAGATTAGTCTATATATCTCCCCCTTTGAGAGATGTAAATATGTACAAGACACATACATGCATACATACAGTGAATGTATAATACATATTTATACAATTGCAGTAATCTATATTATACAAAATTAGCCATTTTGTTCATTTTCAGCATACAATTTACAGAAATTAATTAGTCAAAATACTGTGCATTTAACACTATTGTTTCCAAAACATTTCATGTCCCAAGGACAAACTCTATGTCTCCACAGCCATAACTCTTCATGTCCTTCCTCCTACTCTCTGGCAACATAGTCTACTTTCTATTTCTGTGAATTTTCCTATTCCAGGTGTTTTGTATGGGGAACCATATTTGTCTCTTTGGAATGGGCTCAAGGTAAATCTATCCATGCATATCAAAAACATTGTTAATTTTAGTACGGGATCAATATAGTATCACATGGATACATCACATTTTATTTATTCAGTCATTTACTGAGGACACTTGGTGTTGTAATTTGAAAGAGATGCCCCACATTAAGTTTCTAGCACTTGAACACTTGATCCCCAATTGGTGACTATATGGGGAAGTTTAGGAGGTATGAGCTTTGAAGTTTCAAAAGGCTTCCAACATTTTGAGTTCACTCTCTCTGCTTCCTATTTGTGGTCCGAGTTGAGAGCTCTCAGCTGCTGTTGCAACCTCCTTCCACCTGTTACCTCTACTCCACTATAATGGACTCTAACACTATGTAAGCTCCAAATAAACCCTTTCTTTCATGAGTTGCCTTGACTAGCATTAGAAAAATAATTAATACAATTGACTGTTTCTTCCTCTTGGCTGTAAATAAAATTGCACTTTGACTGTATATGGAGATGTTGAGGTTATGATACTGCTGCACTTTAAACTTCTTTAAGGGTACTTTTCACATTGTCATCCTCTCTCCCAAGGGAGGGAAAAGAAAATTAAATATGTTGCTGTACATTTATAGAAAAGAATAGCTTAATTTTCAAGGAATAACTGTGGCAAGACTAAAAAATAAACTGCTAAAAAAGCAATGTATGTTTGTGGAATAGTTAACAACCTCTACTTTCCAAAGGGATAAAAATAAATTTCCAAATGGCTTAGTTGAAGTGCTTAAAAAAATAATGTCTTATCTGTATTAGTTAGAGAAAAAACAGAGATTATCCTACTCTTACTTTTCAGTATTTGAATATTATATGGAAACAAAATGACCTTTATTGTCCAGATAGTTGGCTCTAAAAATTGCATTTGTTGATAGCACAGTAAAAACAAGATGTATTTGTCTATATTTTGAATCAACTTACCCACTGTTTCTTTTCTGCTGGTCATTAAATATATGGAGGTTTTTCTCACAACAAGCAATTCTCCAGTTCTTGGCAGATACTACCTGTGTCCTGGTATTTATTTTAATTCTAACAATCTCCTGAAGTACCTTTGATTGCACAGGTAAAGATCTGAGTTCCATAAATCCATCCCTGCTGCAGATGGTAACAAACATCCATAAAGCCCATTGCATTTTTAACTCATTTGCTACAAACTGAATGTTCTTAAATCTTCTCTTTGGATTTCATCATGTTCTAGAACCGCTAATAGAATTTAATAGCTTCCTTGTTTGGTTAACAGGTCATTACAAAGGATACAGTTCGGAAACGGGCAAAGAAAGTAATGACATAAGGGTCAAGAAGCTTCCATGTAATTTCAGCAAGTCCCGCCCATGGCTTCCACATCTCCACGAGCCCAGGACCTCTCTAGAATCTGTTTGTTTGGGTCAATTTTTGTGAATGCTATAGAAGTTTTGCTTAGCAGGCTCAGTTAATTAAATTGCTGAATATAGATTATAATTCAGCTCCCATTGCCTGCTGTCTGTACTCTAGAAAATCAAAGGCGGGGTAGTGGGAGGAAATTCAAAACTTCTAGTGACAAAGCTGGCCCCTCCTGCAACTGTCTTCCATCCTATCAATGTCCATTGCAAAGGCTTTTCATTAATACACACTAAAGTATGATTTGTTATGAATAACCAGACTTCTCCTTTATTATTCTTAATATGTAGGAAATCGAACAGTTTAGAAACTATTAGTCGAGAATGAGGTGAGACCAAAATACAGTAGTAATTTTCTGACTATATCACAACTATCCAGAACCTCAATTCAATCTCTGTGGATATTCATATTTATAGGCACAGTGCATTTAAAAAATCAAAATTTAGATGTATTGGTGTTGGTGTTTAGAGTGTTTCAGTTATGGCTAAAGGAATGTTGTATTGCCAGTTGTAAATTGCTACTGAAAGACCGTTTGAAAGTTTCCATATTAAAAGACTATTAAATGTATAAATATTGGGTGTCCCTGTGTGCCTAGATATGCTCATGGGCTTTAAGGGCTATAGCCATTCCTAATCCCCATTTAACATACCAGCAGACTGACCCTCTGAAATGCTTAGTCCAACTTTCTTAGTATCACTCAGATTTTAAGTCATTATACCAACATTTAAAATCTAGGATTTTTTTTGTGATAATTTGTTTCTGAGGAGATTAACAGATAAATAAAAGAAAAATGTAAATTACAGATGAATTGTATACTTGAAGAGCAAATCAGAATTAGGTAGTCTTTAATTGTGCGAAAAATGTAAATTGGTGCTAAAGATAGAACTTCCAAATTGGGAAGCTGGAAATAGAACCTGCCATGCATTCGTTTTTTGAATGCCATACATAGCTTTTAATAGCCAGTGTTAAGAGTCTCAGCAACACTTTTTAGTGTTTGACAAATTGTCTAAGAAGTGTGGTAGGTCTGCCAGATTGTGTGATTCCATATAGCACAGTTTCCTGAGTGGCTTTCAACCTGTAATTTGTTTTAAGTGTGTCTGTTCTTTAAATGGTTCGATAGAATCACACAGCAAAATTCAGAAGAAGCAGCACAACGACAATCCTGTATTCTACTTGTGTTGTGAATGGATTTATATAAAATCACTTAATCACCATCAATATCATCAAAGAATTGGATTGAAAAGAGTCAAACAACTGAGGTCAAAATAGCTGAAATTACGTAGGAGGCACAAGGACTTATAATAACATGCATTAGTGTAATGGACTTCGGTATCATAAAAGCTAAAACCTATATTAATCCCCCTTAAAGTATGGCCAATGATCCATTAAGCAAGTGTGCTGTCCATTTTATTATTAAAGAATATACAGTAGGCAGATAAGTAGATAGTCTCTATAAATGGACCCCCATAAACTACACCTCCTATTATTTAGCCCCTTATGTGGTCCTTTCCCGTAGGAATTTCCCAGCTGATATTTTGGGAACAGCAGAATGTGACCACACTTTTACTTTATTACTTGATAACTTTTGCTTTCTCATTTGGAACCCTCTAGAATAAGACAACCATATGAAATGTCTACCTATTATCCTAGCTCTGTCATGCTATGAACACCCCCAAGTGAGCAATATGGAAAGAGGGGAGAAGGAAGGGAGAAAGAGTTGGGGGAGAGGACGGTGCTACATTAATCCCAACTTAGGATTCAGAGATGTGATTCAAGACATCGTATTGGATATTCATCCAGGTCAGCCCTCCAGTGTTTTCTTTCATAGCCAACATTTGATTACACTTGAGGCTCTGCCAGGCCAGACTTGCCCAGCTAACCTCCAGGGTCTATGAGATTATCCATATGTCACTGACCCAGCAATGCTGGGGTATGTTGTTACAGAGAGGTGAATAACCAGGTCTGCGTGATACTCCCTTCATTCCAAGCAGCACAACTTTAGCTGGAAATTTCTAGCTGAGCTCCTGCTCTATGTAGAGATATGAGCTTCCATAGGCAGTGTAGGGAGCCATGGGTCTTTACTAGGTAGTGAGTAATAAGATCAAAAACATATAGATACAAAGCATGGTGGTGTGGGTTTCAGGATGAAAATAATTTGGAAGGATATAGACACAAATGTTGGCAAATAATTGTTTCTGAGTGCTCATAAATGAAGACTCTGGTTATTATACAATGTACATGTACTTATTTGGTAACAGCAACAAAAAACACATGGATTTTGTTTGTTTTGAAGAAGGATACATAAAAAATGAGCACAAGCCATTTGAGTGGACTAAAAAAAAATGGACTCAAGTCTTTGTATTGGCATAAAGGCAAGCACATTACTAGATACCAACAGGTTAAACCAACACACATGCATTAGCTCAGTGTAGGTGACTCAGGAGCCCAAGTCTGTCCTGGGGGGTTCTCCCCAGAACAAACAAGGTTACAGCCAGATCATTTTCTAATCACTATCTTGTTCCCTGCTCACCTTTGTTGGAAAAATGAGATTTTTGCCAACATTCCTGCTGGATGTTTCTAGAAATACTCTTAGCTACTAGAATTCACAGTAGTCCTTTATTTTGCCATTTCTTAGAGTCCTGTCATACATAACAGGCAAAGCCAGGAGTATCTGTCTCCCCATCCTTTATCTCTTCTCTTTCTTTCTGAACTGGCCTATTAAATCACATACTATTACCTTTTGCATACAGAACAACCTGATTAAGATAATAAATTGCACATCTTTTCAAATGTTACTCAAATGTGAGGGGAGGTTACTAAACAAGATATATACACCAAAGGGGTTGTGTATCATGGGGCCATTTTAGAATTCCTTCTGCAAGAGACTTTCAGGAGGTGTTTGTCCTGAGCTCCTCACCTCTTTCTTTGACTTCTTAGCACTTACTTTTGCCACTGGCCAAAGATCACTCTTCTTTGAAACGTAGTGTGGCCTGGAGATCAAGTGTGCTGGAGAGCACCCAGGGGAGCATTCTGGAGGCCAAGTGTGCCAGAGACTACCCAAGAAAGAGTTCTAGAGGCCAAAAGACCACCTAGGGAGGGTTCTGGAGATCAAATGTGCTAGAGACCACCAAGGGGAGAGTTCTGGAGGCCAAAAGATTACCCATGGGAGAGTTTTGGAGGTAAAGTGTGCTAGAGACTACCAAGGGAAGAATTCTGGAGATCAAGTGTGCTAGTGACCACCAAGGGCAGAGTTCTGGAGGCCAAGAGACTACCCAGGGGAGAGTTCTAGAGATCAAGTGTGCTAGTGACTGCCCAGAGAAGAATTCTGGAGCCCACACATACTAGAGACTACCCAGGGGAGAGTTCTGGCTCTGTTTTTATTAGACAGGAGTCTAGGAATGCTATCATTGTCCTCTGGTTTCCTCATGCATAAACAAGATTAATGGTAGCAAAGACTTGTCGGCTGACATGAAGACTGAAGTATTTACTTACCTAATGATTATGGAATTATTACTTCAAAAGTGTTCAATTAGCCGGGCGGTGGTGGCGCACACCTTTAATCCCAGCACTCGGGAGGCAGAGCCAGGCGGATCTCTGTTAGTTCGAGGCCAGCCTGGTCTACCAAGTGAGTTCCAGGAAAGGCGCAAAGCTACACAGAGAAACCCTGTCTCGAAAAACCAAAAAAAAAAAAAAAAAAGTGTTCAATTGTCTATTATTCATGTATTATGCATAGATATTTTGGGCAAGGCATTATTTCTCTGCTAGAAATTCAGAGAAATTAAGGAATTTGTTGAAGTTCACATAGCTATGAACAAGACTGCTCTAAATCTCTAAATTTGGGCTGATGAGATGGCTCATGGTTAAGGGTGTTTGCCCCTAAGCATGAAGATCTGAGTTCAATCCCCAGAACCCACGTGGTAGAAGGAGAGAGCTGAGTCCCACAAGTTGTCTTCTGACCTCCAAATGTGAACTGTAACATTGTATACTCACACAATAAATGAATAAGAAAATGCATAAATAGATAGATAGATAGATAGATAGATAGATAGATAGATAGATAGATATTAAATTCTGAATCCAGATATTTGGGATACCTGGAATATTCATTCATGGATCCATGGGCTGAAGCTAGAGAACATAAGTCTAGGAAATATGAATGTCAATAGTCGGTTTGAAGACATAATGAGTTGCCTAGGAGAATACTGAATTATCAACTAGTTGAATATTCAAGAGGCAGCAGAGTATAACAGAGTGGAAGAAGGCTGGGCAGCAGGAGGATTTGCTTAGTTAATAAACATTTGCAACTCCAACATCAAGTATTGTACTATTTGCTGGCAATATATTAATAAGCAAACACATAGAACTTGGTTTGGTTATTTCCCCAGGGTTTCTTGAGAACTGAATAAAACACCATATTGTTAAGTGCCTAGCAGTTCCTGGACCAAATAAAGGACTCCCAAAGGGAGGCCACACTATGCGGCTGGGATGCGATGGATAGAATTTTCACATTAGATTGACAACTAGATAAGATTCAGAATCCAATCCACAAACAAGTACATTCTATCTACCTTTTACCTAGGCAGGCACAATGCTAAGTACCACAACCGCTGCAGTCAAGAGGAAGACTCACCCTTGTACTGACCCTGAGAGGAACATTGCAAATGAATAGAAATACTGTACTGTGGAACAGAAGTAAATCAGAGCAATGTGGTTTTATCAACGGGATCTAGAAATATTTCATGAACTGGAACCTGAAGTTTTATAATGAGATGGAGTCTTCCTATGTAGCTCCTGCTGGCTTTGAACTAGTGATCCTCTTGCCTCAAACTCACAAGTGCTGGATTATAGGCATGTGCCAACATGCCTAGCTGCATTGATAGTATTTTAATGATAATCTAATAATCCAAGGAAAAGAGTTACTTGGTAACAATTTCATCTATTGTATTTAATCCTTCTATGTGCTAGTCAATAAAATAGACTTGTTTCCCACTCCTTATTTAACTGGAAAAAAATGATGTCTATAGGTTGGTTGCATTAACTATGTTATACACATAGAACAAGACATAAATGCACATTTAACTATCTGATGCTAGATGTCTTAGAAGCAAAAGTTGAGCTGGGATTCATTTACTGATGATAGGGTGACAAAAAAAAAATGACCACAATAAGGGGAGCAGAAAAGTATAGGGAGAAACAAACAAGCATTTTTTTTTAGAAGTCTGGATCTAGGCTGATTTCAGGAGGAACTATGAGCAGACATTGTACTACGAAGTCACCTGTGCAGAGGCAAAGAAGCTGAGCAGTTCCCTTCACCATCCAGTCCCCCCACCTCCTCACCACATCAGTCAAACATTAGTGACTTGCTCCCAGCAAGAAGGGGGTGTAGCCATCTCTAGGTGACATGACTATTGCTAAGATAAAACTTCAGGAACACATTTTTGTATAGCTGTTAGTAGTCCGCCTTTATGGGAGATGGAAGATGGAGAAGTTTTGGAAAATAGGATCTGCCTGGGCCACTAACAGCAACGCCTATAGTCACATAGCTGGGCAGTGGGTGAGTGAACAAAGACAGTGAGGTTTTGCTGACTACTTTAAAATCAGTTCCTGTCTGTCTCCTAAATCCCTAAACCCTGTTCACAGTTAAGCCATATGTGTGCACCAACTTGATGGTCTTGGCAGTTCATCTCATTGACTTTTCCCCAAAACTGAGTGAAGTATCAGCCCATTTTTACCAAAGGAAAAAAAAGAAAAAAAAAAAGAAATTAAGGCTCTGAGAATTTGAGCTGAAGGCCACATGGCCAAAAGTGGATTTACACCCAGGTCTCCTGACTATAATTGCTTTTTCTTTCTTTTTACCTAACTGTAGAATTTGAGGAAAATGGAGCTACCTTGACACAAGCGTGATCTGAAGACCCAGGGCTACTTCTTATGTGAGTGTACTTCAATCAAGCAACTGAATGTGATGATGGGCTATGGGTCCTCTGCTTATTCAATTCTATTGGGGGATACTTGGTCAGCCCTTTATCTCGTGCTCAGTGATTTTTTTTTTCTTTTAACTTCTGCCAGTTGCAACACACCTTAGGACATCCTACATGTGTAATTCTGTGGGAGGTGACTTTCTAAGATCCTCCTGTGTCCAACCTCATACCCTATAACCTCTGTGCTATATGTTGCCTCTTGATAGAGATCTATGAATTACTTCTTCCCTTTACTCATGATGGGATGGATGGAAATTGGCCAGATTCAAGACACTAGAAAAAACATGCAAATGAAGTAAATAACTTTCTCTGTCATCACAGAAAAACCCTTTAATTTCTGATCTTGAATTTCTTCTTTTGTGAACCGAGGCACTGTTTCCTATCTCTCAGAGTTTGTATATAGGTTTGAATCAATGTATTTAAGATACCAAACACATAGTGGGTATGTAATAATGATGGTTATTCTTATGTAATCTATAAACTTGCACAGGAGTCAGACATGTGGAGGGCTGTGAGTCTTTCAGCACCTTCATCTTGGAAACCGTCTTCCAAGGCTCTAAGTGGCTGATACATCTTTGTTGTTTAATGTGTTTAATCCAAGCTACACACTTGTTAGACAAGACTTTTCCTGTGCTTCTCCTACCTACTTTCCATTCCTCATCACCGCTTGCTGATTCAAGACATGTCCTTATGCAGGATGTTTCCCTTTGGTAACATCAATGACTTCCATTTTCTGGCTCCAGGGCAATTCCTCCACAAAGCCTTCCTATAAAAGAGCCAGGTCTTGGTGACCCTTGAGTTAAGTGGCTTTGATCATAGCTCTAGTGCAACCTTTAGGTAATATTCCTTTCTTTCTTCTAAGAAAAAAATAAAGCAAAGGATTGGCAATCAGGAAAATTTCATACCTCATTTTCATTCTTCATTCATCCTCTTAATATGGGCTAGTTGATTCCTTCTGGGGATGTGGCTGAATTGATGCCAAACTATAGACCATATTGTCCTGTCCAGCCTGTACACAACTCAAGGCCACTTCTCTTGCCTTCTTAGCACTTCTTTGCTTCTTATTAATACCCTATATAGTTCACGACTATTATTTCCTGTGGCTTTTCATTTTATATTCTTGAAGAATTAGCACCACACTTGCTACATAATAGGAACTCAAGAAAAAGGTCATTCTAATGAATGTAATGACCTTTGTCTCCACATCTCTAAGCAACAGACATGATGGGCACTGGCCTCTTCTACCCTTCATGTATCTTCCGCTGAGGGTAGAAAGAGCAAGGCAGCCTGAGTTCAGAGGCCTCTCATGGTTTTTCCTAAATTAACCAATTTCCAGGCTTTTAACTGATAGTCACATAATATTAAGAGGATTTGAACACTGCCTGATTCCTGGAGGAAGGAAAATTGATGCTATTCTTACTCTGGAACAACAAATGAGGTGTGAGTTCAACCCCAGAGGTGGTACTTGGCTCAGCAAATTTCAGCTGCTTCTCTAGAATTCTCAAGTGGCTGTGACCTGGCTAGGGTAGGAACCTACACCTCCCATCAGGAAACTGTCTTTGTTAATAGGATTGGCATTCAGCATGGTTAGAAAGAACCAAATACCATTTGATTCCTGCCTCACTGCATTTTGACAAGAATGATCATGGGTCCATTGCAGCATCCTCTGAAAGTAACAGGGCTTGGATGAGTTGAAATACCTGGGGCAAAGTAGGAAGTGATGGTTTTTTACTCCTTAGAACGTACTGATGACCGGCTGGAGTTTTATAGATTAAAAAAAAAAAAAGAATGAATATAGGCTGTCATTGGAACTCCTGGTATCTTCCTTGATGGTATGTAGGAATACAATTCTCTGAATCAATACTTTGTTCCCCCAGTAAAGCAATTAATTGAATGTATATCTGCTAATCACTTATACTGTGTTACCCCATGCCATTAGCCATGCCAGTTCTAACAGCTGAAGCTTACCCCTGGTGCCAGTTCTGACTTTCCTCATTCCTAACCAGCACCACTGGTTACAAGAGACCAGGCTCTAACCATACCATCTCCACCTGGACATCTTCTTGGGCACCAGGGATTCCCACTGGAGCTTTCTTTCAGCCACCACATTCGTGGTCAGCTTTGGAAAACTGATGTAACCTTTCTGGGTCTTCTCATTCTTCAGGTTAAAAGGCATAAAGACCCATGGATATGCTGTTGCAGAAGGAAGCACCCTGCATATCACAAAGTCTACAGAAATCTGCTATAAACAGTCCTGTTCCTCTTTCTGGGGAGACAGTGGTTGAACGACAACCCTAATGGGTTCTGCAGAGGAGGGCATCCTCTTTGCTGTCAGGGCCTCACCAGGAATGGGGTGTGGGCCAGACTAAGGTCGGGTCAGGCAGGGACTGCCAAAACAACCAAGGTGATTCATTTCCCTCAGAAGACTGCTGAGAAAAATTGTGTTTCCCCTTTGCTCTTCCTCTAGCTCAAACACAGCTCTTAGGGCGGAAGACTTTTGGCACCAGGAAAGACATGTCAGGTCAAGTCAGGAAAACACTGCCTCTGAGTTTGAGTGATTTCTTTAGAGTCCACATAGAGCAGGGTAGAGGGAAATAAATGGGGAACAGGTTACTCATGCATTGGCTACCACTGTGCTCTAAGCCTGACAGTGTGACCTTCAGCAAGTCCCTCGTGCTTGGGGGCTTATTCTCTGTTCTCTGAACTTGTCAGAGTAACCCCTCCATCTTGAGTTTGCTTGGAGGAAATTTCAGAGAGTTCTTGGATAGAGAAGACACTCAATGATGCCTATTTGTGTTTCATTTCTTCCTAACAAACTGTCAGGAAATGGTTTTGTACTGCTGTTCTCTCCTACTGTAATGCCATGATACTTTCTTATGGAAATGGTCTAGTCTGTTTAATTGTAAAAGGCTGATTGACAGGTATGCATGACAATCCAGGAGCTTAGAACTGGCTTTTGTGACCAGTCTCTGCTAAGTGGCTGTTCTAGGGAGAAGTGAAACTCCCACTTAAGTGTGTAGGCGCATGCACAGGCTTTGTGTTGTGACTTTTTCATATCTTAACTTCAACCCTGGAGTTTTAATTTTCTTTCCTACTCAGGACTTTAAAGTTGGAACTGATTTTGAAGCATATATGTTTATATGTCTATGAGTATAAAATAGAAGATCATAAGTGCATATTGATCTCTCAGGAAACAAATTCCAGAGTGAGCAAAGACTCACTCCTGCTCCTCATGAAAGTTACAGAATGGACAGACAGACACAAAGAGACCTTGCATGTTTCCTTCTCTCTGCTAAGTAGCTTTTCAGAGCCCAATTGCTCCAAAAGGCAGAGTTTACAGCCCCAAGATCATTCTGAAATCCAAGGGTGTAATCTTGTTTATTACAGGTTTTGCCCATTGCTGAGATCAGAGGTATATGCAGATATCCTCTGAGACAAAAGTAGATCTTAGGGAACCTGTTGCCAGTTACCATCTGTGGGTCCTTCCTCAGTACCTTCTTCTGCCCTTGAAATTTATATGAGTTAAATCTACATGCAGGCTGGCAAAGATTAAACCTACAGGCAGGCTAACAGGGGTTAAACCCATATGCAGTCTATAGGAGTTAAACCCCTATGCAGGCTACAGGGGTTAAACCCCTATGCAGGCTACAGGGGTTAAACCCCTATGCAGGGTACAGGGGTTAAATCCATATACAGGCTACAGGGGTTAAATCCATATGCTAGCTACTGGGGTTAAACCCATATGCAGGCTACAGGGGTTAAACCCATATGCAGGCTACAGGGGTTAAACATCTATACAGGCTGACTTAAGAGTGGATACAACTGCCACTTCCAAAAATAAAGCGACTCACCATGAAGAGGAAATTTAAAGTGCATGTAAAAACTTAATCTGATGACCACAGGGAGCCATTAAAAATTAAAAGAACAAATTCAGAAAGAATAGAAGTCCATAGTGCCAATAAAAACTTTTTAAGCAGAAAAAAGAATATAGATTTGACAAGGAGGGTGCAAACAAAGAGCTATTTGAATTGGAGGCAAGTTAATTATATTAAAAAAAAAAAAAGACGTCTCCAGAAAAATCGTTTTTTTTTTTTTTCAGTGCAATAGTTAAGTTCCTTCATATTATAGAGACATATACACAATGTTAACAACCATGAAAAACAATACAAAACGCCCTCCGTTTAACAAGTAGAAAAATATAACTACTATATATGGCAACTGTGAATCTAATACTGTACAGAAGTCATTTGTGGGTTTTACAAATAAATTATAGCTTAAATGCCTTTTTAAAATTTCTTTCCCCCCCACCCTCAGATGTACACCAGAAGTTACAACAGGAAAAGTTCCGAGCCTAACTGAAGGCAAATCAGTGCCAGTCGAATGTTCTGCCCACGAGCTCGAAGAATTTCTTATTTGGCTCATGAAAATATTCATGTAGTTTATCCAGTAGTTTGGGATCCACTTGGGGGTGCGCCCGGCCTTTGGACTCATGTAAGCAGCGGTCCTTGCCGCTGTCCCGTAGGCAGTAGAAGCCCTTGGTTTTGTTAAAGTAGAAGTTCGAGGCGTTGATCTGCGGTGACAGCTTCAGGAACCTTTCGACCTTCTGGATCTCAGGGAAAGGGTCTCTGATGAGGCGGTCGCCATCCACAATGTGGATGTGGCCCAGTGGGAAGAAACGCAGCCAGTTCAGCATGTGTGCGTGGTACAGGCTGCGGTTGAGAGCCTTGTAGTCCATGTTGAGCCTGCCGTCCCTCACCAGGAGGTCCTCGATGGGTGGGTAGGGCTTGCGCTTCTGAAGGTGGTTGTACAACACCTGGGTGTAGTCAGACAGCACTCGCTCTGAAGGGTCCCTCAGGATGAGCAGCAGGCGGATGGCAGGGTTCATGCTGTGGATTCTCTCAGGCACTTTGGGCGAAGTGAAGTAGGCCGGCGTCTTCTCCACGGTGAGCTGGTTCGGAGAGGAGAAAGGCATCTGGGTGAGGTACCAGCCCAGGCCTTGGCTGTAATGCTCCTCCCAGTCAAAGAAATGGACCTCGTTCTCAGCTGCCGCCACGTCTGGGTGCAGGCTAAGCATCTCCAGCAATGCTCGGGTGCCACCCTTGCGCACCCCAATGATAATGGTCTGTGGTAGCTGCTGTGTGGAACCATTGGCTGCTGCACCTTCTTGAGTGTCCTCCAGGAGAGTACCCACCTTCCGCAGAAGCTCTTGCTGCCTGGGACCCGGGCCAGGAACAGCTGGATGGGAAGGCACTAGCTGGGGCTGGGCCACCAGCAGCACCGCACCCAGGAGCAGCAAGGTCATGCTGTACACCTCGGGAACTTCACAGGGCCACACGCCCCTGGATCATGAAGTGGCGGCAGGGATGCCTCTTGGTTACTGGAACATGAGTGTCCCCAGTTGCCAATTACTAGGAAGGAAAGGAAGAAACTATTAACTCTAAGTAAACATGGAAGTAATCCAACAAACATCTATAGTCGTGAGCCCTGCCCTTACCTTTCCCAAACTCTCTCTTTATTCTATAAAGTAGGAGTGGCAGACATTTTCTGTAAAGGGCTAGAGAGTAAATATTTTAGGCTTTGTGGGACATACGGTTTCCATGGCAACTCCAATTCCAAATGCTTTTATAGATCTGAAGAAACCAGAGACAATAGACAGAGCGGGGGTGTGGCTGTGTTTCAATAAAACTTTGTTTATGGACACAAAAGTGTGAATGCCAAATAATTATCATGTAGTATTAAGTATTACTCTCTGTTTTAAGATTTATTTCAGTTTTATGTGCGTGTGTGTGTGTGTGTGTGTGTGTGTGTGTGTGTGTGTATGTGTGTGTGTGTGTGTGTTTGCAGGTATTTTCACATGAGTGCAGGTAGCAGCAGAGGCAAGAAGCCTAGGATTCCCTCCAGGTTGAAGTTACAGGCAGTTAGTTGTGAGCCATCCGGAAGTGAGTGTTAGGAAGTGAACTCAGGTCCTTTGTAAGAGCATTATGTGCTCTTAACCGCAGGGCTATCTTCTAAACCTCTTCAATATTAATCATTATTCTTGAAGTAATCTATATGTTTAGCCAGACATATAGATGTACCAAAAAGGGCTTTCCCTATTAGCCATAGTTTGCTAATCCCTATAAAGAAAAGGACTAGAAACATCCTTCAGACTCCAGAAAGCATCTAAGAAATATCCTTCCTGTCAGCCTTTGGCAGAGGCACCACGGGGTTCTTTTCCAATGGGGTAGATAAGCCTATGTGGAGGTGTGAATGAATGAATGCTTCACCCAGCATCAGACTCTGGCTATATATGGGCACTATACTTTGCAGCTTTGGGTTTGACCAATGGTATACAGGCAGATATAACAATATGCTGAATCCGTATCTGAAGCTACACCCTTGCAATAAGAACAGATCTGGTCAGCTACAGGTCTGATGGAGGAAGAGCATCCACCCTTGCTCATGAGCAAGAACCAATGGCTATGGTTTAGTCATTGGGTTTGGAGATGGTTTGCTGAATTTGGCAAAGGTCAATGTGTGTACACTGACTGTGGGCAGTAGGCAGCAGGATGACTGACTGACACAGGTTGGGGTTGGTTAGGATTATATGGAAAGATGTTTACTCATTTGCCTAAGCAATTGCAAAGTCTTCATAAGAGAGGAAGACACTGAAGGGTGCCTAATGGTATTAGAAAGGCAACATTACCCAGAAGAGCACAAAGCTTTCTTAGGCACAAAGTTTTACTACTTATAAAGTGACTCTTAACTGGCAGAGTTCATTGTCACCACAACCACACAGTGTGACAAAGAAAATCAAGGCTACTATCATCACCAGTTTATTGATGATGGTCTTATGTAAGGGCATAAAAATGTCATAATTCATTTCAAAACTCAGGAACCAAATTAGAAGCTATAAATGAAGACCTTTATGCTTACAAACTTCCTCCCACCACTTGTCTGAACTGTATCACTTGTTGGGATAAAGTTCTTCCAGGACATTAACTGTTAGCCTAGATGCAGGGACTCAGGCAGAAGACAAGCCATGGGTGCCACTCTGAAGAGTGGACACACAAGGACCCATGTTCTTCATTCTCCCGCAAAGAAGTAGAGGCACCGATTTGTGTTGGTCATCCCCAAATGGTTGGAAAAGTCCCAGCATGGGCATTGTAGGGTTTTTACACTCAGGAAATGTTTTCCTCTTCTTTGTATCAATCTTATGGTTTACTTGCTAGAATTCATGGACAAAGAGCAAATCTAGGACTTCCAAAATAGTGGCCATACTAGTTGATCTGTTTCCCTCAGACACTAGGTAATGTAGTCTGAAAACATAGGTTGAAAACATGAGCACCTCCACTTCCAGGGGACCTGATAACCTCTTCTGACCACCATAGTCATCAGACACACATGTGGTATACATACATACACATAGATAAAACACTCACACACATGAATTAAAACTAAAATACAACAACAACAACTAATAATAATAATAGAAGTAAAAATAAAACAAAGCAAAAATCGTGAGCACTGAACCAGACAGAAGCCTTTAGAGAGAGGCAATCACACAGAAAAATGGCCTTATGGACCATGTAACATTGCAAGACAGAACTTGAGATCATTGAGGAAGCCCTTGGGGGAAAGGTGTTCACGGGAGGTGTGACTACTCAGTGTGGGTTGGGTTGGTTTTGTGAAGGGGGTGACCTCAGTGTGACAGGACTGCTTTCCTCAATGAAAGGATTCAGGAAGCTTTACCCAAATTTCATTTCCTTCTCCACTATTCAAATGGGTGAAGCCAATGAGCCATTTATACCTGCCTTTTACACATTTGAGGGTGGAGGACACAGAAGGTCAGGCTGGAAGAATGAAGTACAGGTGAAGCATAGGTGGCACTAACTCAGACATGCTGAAGTGCCTCGCCCTGTGTGGTGTCACTACTGTCATGTTCATAGCGTTCTGCCTTTGAGCTCAGGACTTGGGAACAACCAATGATTCACAGCATTCAGCGCTCATGTGACAAATGTACAGGCTACAACTACCATCTGTATTATCTGTCTGCTCATGCTTTCTCCACTTTAACTTGAAGCAATTTGGTCAGCACAGCATACACCTGAGACTTCTCCCTAACTGGGAATTACCAGCAGACAGCAGAGAAGACACTAAATATAGTTTGTCTGGAGTGCTAAAAGTGGGAAAAAATAGTCCAATTGGTTATATAATACCAGTTGGTCAGCCCTGAAAACAACATACAAGTAACATTATACAGATTGAACAAGATATACATACACACACACACACATACACACACACACACACACACACACACACACACACATATATATATATATGGTATATGTATATAGACACATACACACAAATATATAGAGTACATATATTTATAGCTACCTATATGCTGTACAAATGCCATGGATGTATCTAAGATATGTGCATGTATATTTATGCATATTCTATATGTAAACATAGAATATACATGTTACTATATGAACACATTTGTGTGTATAATATATAGGCATACAGTAGCCTTATGTTTCTTGCGCTTTGATAATTCAGACTCCTGGTGATACAACCAGAATTACTTGGTCTTTTACTCACAGGAAAGAAAAACATCTCCAAGCTCACATGAACCTGCAAACAGTCTCTGGGCCATCCTGACCTTGACAATGGATTTCCAAATAACAAAGAAGAGAGTCTTTTAGTTTTTGCCTTTCATTTCACACATGAGGAGATTCTGAGATGACTGCGTTATAGCCACAGGGAAACTCTGAGTCTGAAACTTTTGTCCCCTGAGTTCCAGTCTAGTGGTCTGGGTGTTATCATAACTGTCTCCCAAGCAGGTGATCATGATATATAACAATGATAGTGATGGGGGAAGGGTTAAAAGAAAGAACTAATGTAATAGACTCAGCTATGACAATCCCCCAGCTCCCAATTCTAGAAGTCAAATATATGTAGAGTACATTTGGCACAGTATTAAATCCATTTATTGCTTTTAGGCAGTAGATGAGCAACAAGATCTTTACAGCCTATGGAGCCAAGAGTCTATCTCTAGTTTTGAGTTTTGTACAAGTGACTTTGTCTCTATGCCTCAGTCTGATCAACTGTGAAATAAGTGTGTTTCAGTCTACTCCAAATGATTGTTTTGAAGAGTGAATGAAGATGTGTATACCAGAGAGAACTACCTAACAGAAAATTTAAAGCACAGATGTGGCTTGTTTCTGTTAGGTAATTCTCTCTGGTACACACGTTTTCATTCACATTTACAACATGATCTTATTCTGGAACAATGGCATTGTGTATACATTGAGAGAAATACGTTTTATAAACCACAAACAAAAAAAAACCCTCAATGTATACACGTCATTGTTCCAGAATAAAATCGTGTTATAAAATTAATGAGCAATTTTTCAGTATTTTGTAGTAAGACTTGATTATTCAGTGTGTGTCTCTCTCTGAGAAAAGCAGTCCACTCCAGGGCCCTGTGGGCCTGGGGTGACTGAGGTGGGTAAGGACAGAGGGGTGGGAAGCTATAATTCCTCACCTGACACTTTCATAGAGAGTTCCCCTCCCCAGTCTCAGAGAGGAAGTTCCTGTGCAGGAAAAGGACAAGGAAGGCAAGGCTAAACTTGCAGGTGACATAAATACATTCATATTCTATCTGTTGATAACTTCATTATTCTCCCACAGGAAATAAACCAGGTGACCTTGAACACAGAGGGCTATTTGAAAGCTTGGAGCTGCCAAGGGCACAGACAGAAGATTCCACAGCACCCAGACCTGAGGCTAGGCACCCTGGCAAGAACAGTGACAGCAGCCCCAGCTGCCATTGGCACTAGGCTTTGGACTGGCAGCTTCACACACAGCATCCTTCAGTCTTGAAAATGAGCCCTCAAGACAACAAGCATTGATACTGGAAAGCTAGACTCAAAGGTATAAGAAGTCTGTCAAGAAAGAGTAGGGAGAGCTAGCCCCCAAATGAAATCTGAGCAAATAGACCGGGGCCTTACTGTGCCTCTCACCCCTTCACAGTGCCTGAATTAGTGTGGGTCCCGGAAATCAAACCTGGGTCCTCAAGAAGAGCAGGAAGTGCTCTGAATCACTGAGACATCTCTCCAACTCCTTTGTTGGAATCTTAACCAAACCCTATGTATCTAACAATCTTTGGTTTTAAGTCCCACTGCGTAGATATACCTCAAACGAGAGACAAAATTTCTGTGAAGACTCAGACTGGCTAGGTTGACAAAATTAAGCCTCTTCTTTTATAGATGGATTACTAGGTCTAAGAGGGAAGTCATCCACATCCCTGCTCCTTTAATCAAAGAGACTGTTTCCTGTGTGCTGGATTAAGAATTAAGAATCAGAAGGTTGCAGAGATCCTAGGCCTCACTATGACAATACTGAATACCAGGTAAAGGAAACAGAGAGTGTGTAGGCTCCTTTGTTATCCTTTGAATTCAATCCACACTGTGCAGGCTGAGGAGGCCCTTAGTATGGGACCTGCATGCCTCTCAGGCTTCAGTTTCTTCCTTTTGCTGAGCTCAAGCCACACTTGTTTCTCAATCCTTCATAGTCCACCATATTCATCTCAGCTTTGGACTTGGCATTCTCAGCTCCCTATTTCCAGAATGTTGTGCCCCAGGCTTTGAAAAGCTGTCTCTTTCTTGCTATTCAGGTTTTATTTCAAATGTCAGTTTTCTCTCAACAGTTTTGACATTATCCCTTTTTAAAGTCCCCATCCATTGTTCCAAATCACATCTGCCATCCACCTCTCCACTCAGTCATGCATGCCACTGAGTCTCCTGGCAGTGTCTTATCTTCCTGAGATGCCAGTTCCAGGGTATGTCATGATTCCTGGCACATCGTAGAGGGCAGGGACCTATTTCCTCCATGAACTTGTCAAGTGCAGGGGCCAGTAAGGCCAATGGCTGTAAGTTACTGAGAACAGATTTTAATTTAACAAAAAGTGAAGCATAACAGTCTATGCACTGAAAAGCCTGCCAGAATTCAACATCTCTTATATTCCAAGAGAGTCAAGAAGAAGCCAGATGTTGAAAGGGGGCTTCATATCGCTCAGTGATTGGACAAGCTCACCCAGGAGTCTATAAAACATCTTAATTAAAAAGGAAGGGAATCTATTAAATAACCCTTCAAAAATATTTAAATTTCCTTCATAAGTCTCCTTATTACATAATTCACATTATGACTCAGACTCCAAATGTAATTAACTTTAATATACCCTCACAGTCCCACCAGTCTGATCGTCAACATCTTCACCATCAGAGGAAATAAGCAGAATAGTGCACGAGAGAAACAGTGATGTTCGTGTGCCTCTGTCTTCAAGATACTGTCACAGTCCCTCCACCTAATGTGAGAACACAGCTTGCTCAAGCAAGTATGTTCTCTAGGGTAAAGGACTTTGAGATTTAACAAAAGAAATAGAAAGGAAGAGGTTATTTTCTGAGCAACCACTGTGTGGCAGACAGTAGGCACCCAAGCAAAGGTCTCCTCTAAGACCTACAACGCCACTACCAGCAAGAGTGGGTGTTCTCATTTTATTCATATTATTAAGCAATGAAAAGGTGGTAGAGAATGATGAAAAAGTAAGGAAGCTCTGGGAATCAGACAGTTCCAAATGGGAATTCTTAGAGCTAAGTGATACTATGTAAGCGTATCACCTCTTAAGGACTCAGTGTGTCATCCCCTCTGCTCTCCAGAAAAATGTATGGAACCACAGCTGTCAGGGTGGGGTGCTGTGTCAAGAGAGTGGGGCCTGGAGACAGCAGCGTCAAGATTAACATGAGCAAGAAAACAGTTTGCAGGAAAGGGCTGGGAATACTTCTTGACCTGGCACAAATGGACTAAACGGAACATGTCTGAGAGAAGCCAGATCTTCACAAACATGACAGAGGCAGGTACTATGTGGCAGATTGATAAAAAGTCATGAGCCTCATGTCTCACATCTAATTCTTTGTCCTTGGACACAGGATCTGGAACACTTCAGTAAGTGACCCTGAGACTCAGAGCCATGCCTATACAAATTCTATGAAATGGGTCTAAGCCTACAGCTTATGTGGGCAATCAGTATAACGTCATTACTCATGCTAAATACACAACAGTAAGTGTCTAGCACAGTAGGTCCTCAATAAACACCAGTGTCCTGCTTTTATCCCCATAGATGTTATGGAAGCATATTATTAAGGTTAAAGAGCCTCTTCAAGGACACAGAACTGGGAATCATCAAAACTAAACAGCAGGGTCCTTCTCTAAGGCCCTCACTTTGCCTTCCCCTACATTGGATGGGCAACTTCTCTGCAGACACTACAAGTGCATTCCGGGCAGAGGCGGAAACTCCTGAAAAAGCCAGAGAAAATGGCAGAAGGCACCTGCTCTAATAAACTGCTGTGCAAATCTACTTCTTTCAAGTCTCCCATGGCGATGAGTGATTTAATTTTCTGAAATGTACTGAAACCTGAGTGGAGACAGTTTGGACAACAGAACTGTCATTTTTTTAAATGCAGCTAAACTGGGCCACAGAAAGCATCAGGTTATTTGTTCATCCTGAAGAGTCAAAAATGTGTTTGCTTTCATCTTTGCACAATGATTTAAGAGTCTGTTGCTGTGGTGTCAAATTTCCATCCTTGGCAGGGCATCTTGGAAAGCAAGGAATAGGAAACAGATTCAGTCTGTGCCTGTCAGTCTGTGAAAGGACATGGGTATTTCAAGACCTCCATAAATATTTATTTTCTTGAAATTGCCTATACATGACACTCCTCAGCCAACATTGATATTCGGTTTTGTTTGGAGTTATGATAATTGCTGTGTGGTAGGATGGGCTGGGAAGGATGCAGGGTAGAAAGGACCAAAGGGCAGCTCACATAATGTTAATAAGTGTTCTTGGAGCACATTTGCTATCTGAAGAAAACAAGTCAAAGTGGGCCCAAGTTCGCTTCAAAGTGATTCATACTCTTGGAATGCAGTTCCTCCAAGCCTTCAGAGTTCCTTGAAGTCCTCCACAATGTCGAAAGGTTCCAAATCCATAAAAGGTTACCTAGGTAGTGAACACTGCTTGGTAGGATTGAGTTGGGGAGGGGGTACCTTGGCAAGGACAGGAAGGTGCCCTTGCAGGATCAGAGAATCCTATCTCCCCGACAGGGTAACTAGAAGTCAAGCAACACAGTAGTGTCCTCCCCTCCATGTACAAGATTAGAACCCAAGAACCCTGAGGAGGTGTTAGAAGGAAGTGAATCCAGCTTCTTCACCCAGCAGTCCAGGCTTCCGTCATGATTTAAAGAATTACAGCTGTCCAAGTGGGGATCTACACAGCAACTGTTTAGGGTCTTGTTAAAGAGGAAGATGGTCCTCTCAAAGTCCAGGGACAGGTGTGACTTTCTGCATTCCTATGTTCTCAGGGGTGCTGGTCTACTGACCAGCCTGTGGAACAGGCCTGAAACCTCAATACCCACTACAATATTCACTGCTTTAGCCTGTGGAAGGGCTGTTCTTTGTTTCCTATTTGTTTTTCACTGGATGGACATAGCTTGCTTTTAAACCCAGGATTAAGAACAATCCTGGTAAACAACAAAGAGAGGGATCAGTCTGGCCACAGAGGCAGAGCTATTCGAGGAAGAGGATAACAAGAATTTGGAATTAACAGGATTTCCAGTCAAAGCCCAGGTTCCTATCTCAGCTCTGCAATTTAAAACCTGCAGGAAAGCCCTGAAACGCTCAAGAGTTTTGACCCTGTATTTTTATAGTAAAGATTAAATAAAATGGTATATACTGGGCACTTAGGACACTATGCTATTGCATAGTTCATATGGCAACACTTCAAGTCGTGGTAGCTAATTTTATCCCTAAAAATGCTGCATGGTAGAAATAGGATCTAGGGATGATAATTAGTCAAATGCATTTGTTCATGAGCCAAACTGCTGCACTGACTCAACCAGACAGAAGCTCAAGAAAGAAAAGACAGTGACACACAGACAGGATCAGGATCTCTGTTTGAGGACAGCACAGAGCAGGGCCTTGATAAGAGACCCTGTCCCCTAGACAAAAGTGGAACAGCAGGTACAAGTAGCTGCAGCTCCAGAGAAGGGACGGAGGCAGTGTTCCTTCTCAATGTGCTTCATGCGTCGTTGTTGGGCACAGAAGGAAGCAATGACCTAAATAAATCCTTCATTGCACACAGAAACACACTGGCATAGGAAGCACACGGCAGAGCTCCGTGATAGGAAGCCTCTCGTATTACTGCGTACCTGAGTGGAAATAAGACCCTGCCAGGAGATAGGAGGCGGGAGTTGGGTGCTGCAGACTCTTATGTTCATGACTGTAGTCCTGCTCACCCTTTGACAGGTGCATTTTTAGCTGCAGGGCCTTCCTGGGTAGGGCAGAGAGACATCCATCATGCCACATTCATGAGTTCTGTGTATTTTTCCAAAAATGCAAAGATACAAGAGATATAAGAGGCACAAAGGCCATGTACCAGCACCTTTAGCTGTCATATTATGGGAACATTTCACAAAAAGAGAAACTGATATAGGCAGAGAGCAAGAACCCCAAAGTCATGCACAGAGGTGCTACACAGAGTAGGAAAGCACAGTGTCCTGACCCCATACTTATGGACACAAGCTACACTTTGGATCTGTGCTACTAGTGTGTTGGGCAAGGGATACCGGAACAATTTACAGTTGTAAACAAATACGTGCAAAGCAAAGCAAATTCTTCCTCTTACGCAAACTCAGGAGAGGGATTTGTCTCATTTCTTAGGACACTTTAAAGGAATGAACATCTGTGTCTTTTCAACATTTGTGCTTTGAAGCACTGATGCCCAATACGATTGTATTTGCAAATCAGAATCGTTGAAAAATGATTTCGGTGAGGTCATGCAGATTGGGTCCTGATCTGAAAGGTCGGATACCCTTCTAAGGAGACAAAAATAAAATGAATTTTTTTATGTGTCCAACATGTGTGAGATAAGGAAGAAGGAACCTGTCTATGGACCAGGAAGAAAACTATATAAAGAAGTGAGTTTCTCAACACCTTGATCTTGAGTTCTCATCCTCTAGGACTATGAGCAATGAATGCTTGCCTTTTAAGCACCTATCCCTAGTATCTACGTAGAACAGCTCCACTAGCACAAAGTCCTCAGGGACATAACAGCAGAACTAAGCTCTTCGCTCGAAGCCCTTCTGCTGTGTAAGCACAGGACTGCCTGCTGGATCCAGGCAGGTGACATCATGTATCAAGTTAGTTGATTATTAGGGGCTGTGGCAAGCAAGCTGTGCACATGATCTGTCTAAAGAGGCAACTGCTGTCCACTCTGGCAGATGTCATTCAAGTACAAGGACTGGAATGATCTGATACTCTGGTTTTTCTGGATTCAAATATGGATATTAATGTGAGAAATATTGGTTTTTGTTAATGTAATAAGTGGGTATTTCTTGCTAAATAAGGAGAAGTTAAGAAAAAATGGAGAGCAAACCAAATCTGCAATTTCTGATACCGGGATCTCCCTTTCTCCTGCAGGTGAGCACTCACTGTTCCCCAGTGGCTTCTGCAAGGTTTCTGAGCTTGCATAGCATACTGGAGAGACATAAACAATCCACTCATTGTCTTCGAGAATTCTCTCTAATGTGGAAGACACACATAAAGGGGCTAATTGCAAAGTTTCTGAGTGAATGGGAAGAAAGACATGTAAATAAGAGGTTTAAATTGTAGAGAATTGAAGAAAAGCAGGGTGTACCTAAAAAGAGGTCACAGGAGAGGTGATACCTGAGCACAATCATGAAGGAGACATAGGGCTTGCTTTACAGGTCCCTTAACAGAGCATTCATTCTAGAATTTTTGGAACAGGAAATAGGAGTATGTGTGTGTAACCTCTAACCTAGCATTTGCTATGGGGCTCACATACTGTTGGCGAGTGTTGACAGAGATGAAGTTTCAGGAGCTTGGGGACTCCATGGTGTGGAAGTCCAATAGGAGAATGAACACAACGTTCTGAGTTTGAATTCCTACAAGGCCACTTCATTGGATAGATTCCAACTTGGGGAAAATTACTGGAAATTCTGGAAAATTTCTGCCCAGAGGTTTTGTTTACATGTGTGCTTGGTTTACCATGGACATTTAAAAGCAAGTATTTAGGTCAGGCATGGTGACATACACTTGCAATCCTAATGCTTAGTACGCAAAGGAGAAAGACTGGTCTGCATAATGAGATCCTGCCTCAAAACCAAAATAAAATGAAAACCTAGCATTGTGTACACATGCTTCTACACTGACAGGGAAGCTGCCCTGGCACATCCCTGCAAAATGTATGTTGAATACATATATCCTATCGAACATCCCAGCTGAGCAGCAAGGTGCACCACAGAGCGTTGGTGGTTTCCGTGTTGATCTCACACCTGACTTGGAGGTGCAGCCGAGAGCTGCCCAACATCCCAAGAGAGGATGGATCCAAACATTGCTAGCTCAAGAACAACTCCAAATTTAAAATGAAAATACAATTTCTTCTGGATGTATATCACTTTCTCACCAAAGTTGAAAAGTCCTATGTTAATATCACATCTTAACTGTACCGCTGAGTACCATGAATGAACCAGAGACAGAACAATGCCACAGACATAGTCACAGTCTAGGGAGAGTCTCTGTGTATGAAACACTTGTCATGCAAGTGGACCTGAGGTTGAATCCCTAGAACCCATGTAAAGCTCAGCATGGTAACTTGAATACCAGTGTTCAATGGTGAGATGGGAGGTGTAGATAAGAGAATCTCTAGATGATCAAAGGCCAGCTGATCTAGCATGCACAACTACGAACAAAAAAGGAGGCACCCTGTCTCGAACAAGGTGGAAGGTGGGATTCTATACCTTACGTGGTCCTCTGACCTCAACATGCATGTGTTGGTGTGCGTACAACGGCACACACACACACACACACACACACACACACACACACACACACAGAGATCATATAAACACATATCATAGACATGGATTCACATACACACATATACAGACGTACACATATGCGTCATAGACATAGATGGACATACACAGAGACATCATATACAGACATATCATAGACATAGATATACACACATCATATAAATACATATCATAGTCATAGATGCACACAGATGTATCATGTACAGACATATCATAGACATAGATGCACACAGAGAGATTTTTTTTAAAAAGACAAAGCCATGCCCATGAGGAACTCAGGAGGGAAGGTGGAATGGAAATAATCAAAACCTGGCATCATAGCAGGCAGTGATTTCATAGGGACCATGTATTTTTCTGAATAAACCCGTAGCCATTTATGAAACAACATTCTTTGACCTCCCCTATTATAAACACACACACTCCTAAACACACACAAACCATGATGAATTATACTTTACAAAAACAACCATATTTAAATGCTACTTGAGTTCAACATTTCTTTGATACATTCACCCTTGGTGCTGCAAAATTAATTACTGCCTCAATTTTTCTGACTCCAACTTTAATTTATCCATAATGAATCTACTGTAAACAAAGGACACCTATTTTGTTTTACTGCTCATCTAAAAGCCATGTCATCTATCTATATATTGGTGCCCTTGACATAACCCTTTTGAAGTTCTCTTATTATTTCTTACTATAATTTCAATATCTTCAGATCAAATATGATGACATTTGTAAAGAGAGATCATTATGAGTCTCATCTTTCATTCTTTCACAATGTGAATACAAAATGATTGACTTACATTTTGTACCTTTAAAATATTATTTATTTTTACTTAGATAAAGCATTTGAAACAGGTTGGTATCAACAGGAAGATTTCTATAATCAGCTAGATGAATCCTGGCACTCACAATGTGAAGGTTTGGAGAGCTAAGAGTTTAATTTGAATCCCAGCTGCACAGACATTCCCCTGTGTAACCCAGATCAAATCCTGTGATCTGTGTGCCTCGTTTTCTTATCTGAGATGTGAAGATGGCAACAGTACTGACTTTGTGTGATTGTAATGAGAACCAAAGAAAGTGTTAGTACAGAAGCGGCTAAAGAGAGGGCCTGGCAGAGAGAAAATCCTCATGAAATGTCAGCCATTGTCACTCACTGACTTCTGTCCTCCACTGTAGCTGATAAAGGCTCTATTCAGGTAGTCTAAGTAACTAACCTAGATAATCTCAGCCACATACAACAGGTCTCCACAAAAGCTCCCTTGCTTGAAAGGGCCATTGCATGGGAATGGATCCCTGTTAAGCTACTGTCAGGAGCTAGGATCCAGTCCAGCATTGTGTTCTGACTTCTTTGTGACCTTGCCCAAGATTTGGGGACATTCTAGACCTCATTTGAGCAGGGAAATAATTAGGACACAGGTTCTAACTATTTAACACACACCTAAAAAGATAAATACTCAGAAAATTTAAGACATAGTCATACGTCTTAGTAATTACCAACCAAATTCCAAACAGGATGATTCTTGTTGAGTTAGTCATAAAGCCTTATCACTTAACCCACTATCAGCCTGACAGTCACAGGTTAAATGTAGCAACACTTAGCAAATTTCTGAGCTGCTAAGGTGTTCTTGATGAGGAGAAGAAGGGGAATAACACCGTTTTTAGTAGGTAAATCTATTGTCTTCAGATCACAGCTAACACTTTTTTAATGAATATTAATGAAACAAACATCTGGTAGTAGATAGATCAAATAGACTACAGAATAGTCTATAAGAAATGCTTCGTTATTGCAAGAATAAAGTAAGATACAATGCCATAGTATGATACTGACAGTGGACAGATTGTGATTTGACTCTCCCTCCCCAAGAGCCCACTGTGCCAGACAACTGTGGACAGTGAAACAACAGCTTCAACAACGAGAGGCAAAAGACTAGAGTTGATAAGAATTTAGCAACTGAAAGAAGTGTGCAGTATGCCTCTTGGAGAAGACACTGGAGACCACTTGGGAGTCTAATGGGAATAAGAACAAAGGTCAACACATTCGAGTGATGTCCAGACTACAGCACAGGGGTGGGGAAATGTATAAATAGAGTGATGGGCTTGAGATACCTCGAGTTTAAGTCCTGGCTCAGGTCTGTCTCCCTGGGGGTTCTACTTCTCCTTCAGGGCCTCAGTTTTCCATCTAGAAAGTGAGAAAGGGCACCCTGATGTCCTAGTTGGGTGGATATAAGAACTAAATGAACTATTCTAAGAATCATGCTAACTTTCCTGATACAAGGTAGATTTTCAATAAACAGGAACTCTGTGATATATGATCTTTCATAAGCTGGTGACACTTGAGAAAAAAATCAAAGGATAATAATGATAATAACTTGGGGTTTAAAGAACTATTTTTTTTGTCTCCTTAAATAATTTTCCTAAGTATAGCAGGGAGTTGAAACACTCTAAACACTAACACTTTGGCAGAAAAAAGGTTTTTTTTCTTCTCAAAATACAAAAATGTTGCATACTTTTAGTTACAAAGGAAACAGTAACAGACAAAAAGCAAACTATAGAACACAACTGTTCTTAGCCTGGTATTTATGAAGGACAGCTATTAGAAGACAATTAGTCATTATAGGAAAATCTTAAAAGCTACCTAGGTAAGGAAAGAAAGTAGGTGATGATAATCTCACACACTGGTTTGCCTGAGCCAGCCAGACCCAACCCTAGGAGGCCATACAACCAGATTCCTTGGCCTGATGTCAACCCAGGACCCTTCTGTAGCTTCCTTTGAAAAGTGTGTGATGATGTTGAGACTGAAGACTGGGATCAGAATGAGCAGGCTCAACCTGCAAGACTGAAAAAGCAATGGTGTTCTGGGATCAGAAGCCTTTGAGCCCTGGGAGATCTGCTTCACTGAAACGCTCTGGTGAGTGAGTCCAGCCAAAGAGAGCACAGGGAGGAATGACCTTGACCACACAATGAACATCTGCACAGGCTGTGTCAAGTTGCTTAGGAGACAAAAGGCAGCTGTGCATCTGAACTCAGGAAGTCTAAACTAACACATGTGCTTGCTCTCAAAGCTGGTGTTTCTATTTATAACAAATGAGCTTTGAATTTATAATAATAGTACTTTCACTTCCCAACTGCAAGGACCACATCCCTCTCTTGAACCTTGTTCAAAAAAATCCATCTACATGCATTTCATTCTCTATTGCATTGTTGTACCTGAACTCAGTGCAAGGCATCAAGAAGCATGCAGAATTGTTTGTCCTGTTGTATGGGACCCAAGTCCTCAGAGATACAGCCAAGTCAACAGTGGTCATAACCATGTCACCTGGACGAGCAGTGCTCTCTCAGTACAGGACAAGTATCCATACTTATTCAAGGTGCTTAAGCTTGAGAGGAGTGCCTACTTCTCAGCATCTCCTCCATGAATTTCTTGTCCCCTGCAGGTTGGTGACAGGCTTCTGCACACTCAAGTCTTTCAGGGATCCTGAAAGAAAGCAGTCACTGTTTCAAGCAGAGCGTATCACCAGCCTGAAGAGAAAGCAAACACACCCCAATGCAGCAAACACAAAATGGCTCCTAAATTTACAGGACAGGGGATCTATCCATTGTCCTCCTAGAACAGAGATCTCTGCAGTTCTCCATACAGGAAATAATTTGCCAAGGGATACAGATACCATTAGAAGAAAATCCAGAGAGAACATAAAGAATGACCCAGTGTGAACCTGATGAGAAAAAGAAGACATAGAATCTCCGCACAGGAAGCAGTGTGCACCAAATGTGGGTATACTCACATCACTGAAATCACGGGGTCCCATCATCAGATTCCAGAGAATAGAGTGGTAAAAGACTTCAGTGGGTACACCAGCTGCCCAACTTGGAAGTTTATTAATACTTCCACTTTTTAAAAGCAAAACATAATAAGAAGAGAAAGCTTTTACACACCTACTATATGCATTATATGCTCCAACTAATTAAATGAACTGTCATTAAATCACCATTAAATGCATCATTGCACTTAATCTTGAAGACTTAAAAGAAGGGTGGCAGGGTCTCTTCTGTTTTCATTCAACAGTTCCCAACAACAGGCTGCTGGGCTTGGGGGTGGGAGTCTCTAGACAAATTCCCCGAACTCTATAACCTCACCTCTTGAAATAGATTTAATATTAAATAAATGAGCAAAGAGAACTGTGTAATTAAAATTATGAGTGAATACCTAAGGAAGAGCGAAATTATTTACTTGCCCAAGGTGACCTTTGCACTGAAACCTTATGTTGTAGGATGAGATCGCATCTATGTCTAAGAGTCCAACACAATTCCCGGAGTTCTCCATTGCACTCAGAGGACATGGAGGGTTCCCTTTATCCCTGAGTTTTGCAAAGATTAGTCAGGACATAGGGAGAGACTAACAGGGAGAGATGCTGCAGACTGCAAACGGTTGCAAATGTTATGGAGCCAGAGGAGGAAAAGAGAGGAAAGCAGGAGGATAAAAGATCTGTATTTCAGCTGAACATAGCAATAAAAAAGAAGTTATGAGGCTCAGCCTGATCAATCACCGGCTGCCGTGGACAAACACAGCTGTAATAGTTGCTCAAAGTAGGAGAGATCGATTCAGGGTTGCCATAGTCAATTAATTTTCTCCTCTCATTGCTTCAAATGTTTCTGTGCCTCAGTTTCCTATTATATTTGCGCACACACACACACACACTCACACACACACACACACACACACACACACACACACACACACACACAGACCTATTTACCTTTGGGCTAATTTCTGGCTGCTAGGGACTACTGGGAAAATCGAGAGGTATTTGGAGTTTCCCTTCCTGCTTAAAGGACAAGTGAGGTCCCCCAAGTCCGTCTCTTCCTGCTTTAGAGCCAAGTGATGAGATCACCTGTGTGAGGGA
This sequence comes from Peromyscus eremicus, assembly GCF_949786415.1. Taxonomy (NCBI): domain Eukaryota; kingdom Metazoa; phylum Chordata; class Mammalia; order Rodentia; family Cricetidae; genus Peromyscus; species Peromyscus eremicus. The sequence continues at coordinate 34,192,439 of NC_081426.1, forward strand.
CACTGTGACCTTTCATCACTCAGGGATGGGGTAATCATCTATACTCAGGATGGTACTCTTGATCTGATTTTCAGCCAAAATCTGCCTTTCCAGAGAGAGAGAAACTAATAATGAGCATAGGGTGCCACCATGTTGATGCTGGCTATGTGCCAGGCTTCCTAATGGATGTTCTACATGCATTACAAGTAAAATTCCTCATCAAATAGAAAGACATTTTACAGATAAAACAATGAAGGTTTTTTAAATGCAAAATCACTTTCCAAATGTGAAATACAATGGAAAAACACTTCTTTCCTGGTCGGGGGATATTTTCTTGTGCCCAGAGTCACTGTGAACTCAAAACTACTCTTGGAACAGAGCTCTAGCTCTACGTGTGGTCTTACTTCCCAGGAGGGTGATAAAGGATGGCTCTATTAGCCCCCATGAATGGATCATTCACACAAGGTGTGCAGATGGAGCTGAGAGTGGCCGGGTGGGGAGGGGGGGATTCTCCCTGAAGAGCCATGCCCATGGAGCACAGAGCAGACAGGACCAACTCTGAAAGGCTTCTCCAAGAGTTTATTTAAACAATGCAAATGTAAAGCCCAACCAAGGAGGAGCCCCACCTCCCCAGAGGACCAACAGGGGCACAGTGGCTGGTCCCTCCACAAGGTGGCACTCCATGCCCTTGTCTTTTCATCTGTAATTTTACACTGCACAAGGATCCCCCTAGCTTCTCTCCAGCTTGACAATTTGAGCTTTTTATTTCTTTCCTTCCATATTAAGAGCATTACTTTGGGAACCTGAGCTTTGGGACACAGTATGGAGGTGGCGTTAACCTAAGTGCCTGCATGAAGATAGAAGCAGGGCTTGCTGAGGACATTTCTGTCATATATTACTAGACTCCCTGCCCCTGAATTTTGTTTGTCTGCTCTTCATGGGCTTTCTGTTGTCTCACCTTCTCTTTTCTTCTTCTACCCTCTGCTCCTCCCTGTCTCCATTCTTCTCTCCCACAACATGCACTCTGGGCCTTCTCCTGCCTTCATCCTATACCATTTCTTCATTGCTGTTTCACATGGGAAAGATAAATTAAGGTTTGAAAACAAAATACTGAGATACTGTCCTATAAATGTGATGTATGGGCTTTAGTTCTTGGCCCCCATGACACAGTATTCATTTTCTTATCCAGGATCATTATCATTTTACTTTGTGAGCTTCATGTGATACTGTCTATCAGGCACCTTATATCTCTTGACATAGTTTATTTGGTTAGCTGAGCATTAAACAACCTCCTGTTATAAATTCAAGCATGCCCATTTCCCAGATGTGAAGACTGAGGTTTAACCACAACTTACCTTTTATGGCATGGCTCATACATAGTAAAGCAAATTCCAAACAAACCCAACTGGCTGGCTAACTAAATGCCATTGTGCCCATATTTTTCTAGATAATATTCTATAGAAACACACTGCTAGTACAAAGTTCATGTTACACAGGTACTAATATTATATGTAACAGAAATGTATTGTTCTATCTTAAGCAATATTTTACCATTGAGGAAGCTATAAAAACACATTAGAAACTACACAAGCAACCAACTCCTTGCTAATTTGATTCCCTATCATGCCTGATTAGACATGCTCACATCCATCCTCACATGTTCCAAGAATCCTAAGGAGATCGCCATTCAGTTCCTAATCCCAGTCCAGCACACCAGGCCCAGTACATCAGAAAGGCCATCTGATGGGCTGATGAACTTTGTAGTCATCTGATGGAAGAGTAATTTCAGGGATGAGCTTGCAAAGGCCAGCTTGACACTGGCCCTATTGGAGTCCTGTGGGGACCTAACCTTCCCTTCATTATTAGTTCTGTTTTTTGACGAAGTCCTATATGTATATAAAGTATTGCAATCGCTCACAGCCCCTTATCTCCCTCCCATCTCTACAGAACACTACCCACCATCCCCTTCAGTCGCTTTCTCAGATTCACAGATTTGGGTTGACTTTGTGACTTACTTCGTTTAACCAGTGTTATCAGTGTGGCCACCGGTTTGGAACCATGCACCGGAGCCTGATGGGGTCACCATTGGAGATGTAGCTAAAGGCAATGATTCCCTCCTCTCCCTAAATCGACAGGAGCAAATAGTTCAGCAGTGAGAGACAGGCCCCTCTGAATCCCTCCTCCAACCCTGCTTGACTTGGGCAGAATCAGTGCCTGTGTCTTCAGGTGCTCTGAAGCCACAGCTGTGATCCCAATGGCTCTGTCTTGCCGAGGAGACAACATTTCACAGTTCTACTCCCTATTACCTGGCTTGTAGATTCTTTCCTCCCTTTCTTCCATAATGTTCCCTTTGCCCCAGAGGAGCTGATACAAATTATTTGTTTCAGGCTAAGCACTCAACTATCACTTATTCTCAGCACCCTGTGCAGGTATGAGGCCCCTCACAAACACTACTGTTCACTAGAAAGAGAGGATTCACTAATTAACATCTACACGTACAAACATAAATATTTAGAAGAAAGCTTGACCCTGTCAATTTAGTTAAGCAATGGTATTCAGTTCCCACTAGGGCCCATTATCTCCCCTGCTATGTTTTTTTTTATTATTATTATTTTATTCAGTTTACAGTACCAGGCATGGATTCTCTCTGGTGGGGCAGGTCTCAAATCCAACTAGAGAACAGTTGATTACACACATTACAGTAGTACTGCTGTCACACAAGTAGATAGATACATCTTGCCTGGCAGGCTGGTTTCATAGATAGTAAGATTCACAGCTGTCTAAGGCTATTGATTGACATCTCCTCACACTTCTCTAGCAGCCTGTACAGCACCTTCTAGAACTATGATGGACCAGCCTAAAGATGGGCTGTTTCCACTTCCAGCTTAATGTCTCTGTTGTGCATCCGAGGGAATATGGTGTCTTTAGCAACCCTGTCTCACCATCTTGTGCTGGCTGGCAACAAAGAACATGATAAGCGCTTGTCCTGTTTGGGGATTCCCTGACCACCAACTCATAAGGAAGTATCCCACCCCTGGCACGGGGTTTCTGTTTTAATAACCCATGGCTTCTAGAGGCAGCTTTTTCCAGCTATGCTGGCCATTTCCCTTCAAACAGTTTATTAAAAAATAAATTATATATTTTAATTTGGTTACAGGATAGTAGGTTTCCATATAGTTTTTTAATATCCCTTCATCAGGTTCACCCTCCTCCCTGCCACCTTGTCTATCCTATCCTCCCACCCATTTTTACTTAAATCTTCCCTATATCCCCCTGCTCTATTTCCCATAGTCTGTGTTCTTCTGTCCTCCTGCCCTTTGTACCATAACCCTCCCAATGGCCTCTTTTTAGTTTCCTGGCTTCTACAGGTACTGCAAGCTAAACACACAGAATTAGAGATTCTAATACTAGGTCTGTAGAGATGAGCTTGGAGCCATGTTTGCATTTAATAAGGCCCTGCTTTAGTGGACCCGGTACTTCTCTGGTAGCCTCACAGGTTGACATTTCTTCTTCCCAGAGACTGCTGAGCAAGATATGGCTCAGGATACCATGGGCTTAAAGAGAGAATGTGTGTCTCAGTTACTAAATACATACCAGGTTCTGTTTCCCTATTTTAACAGTTAAGTTAAAATAGGCTAGGCTAGGCTGCTCCTTGCTTAGCTCACCAGGGAAAACAACATTTCTTTTTCGTCTTGGACCATTCCCTCAGGCTAAACCATTTCACCTTTGAGATTACAGTGTAACCCTTTTCTTAGCGTCGTATGATTCAGAGTTTTCAGAAAAATAATTTCTAAGAAGAGTCAAGAACCTAGTGAGACGTTGTAAGACATAGAATTGAAGACACATATGACCACAGATGGATCCCAGGACTCAGGGGTACTAAGCACACACCCTACTGCTGACCTACACTCTCAGCCTATACTAAATGAATTCTTTTTTTTTTTTTTTTTTTTTTTTTTTTGGTTTTTCGAGACAGGATTTCTCTGTGTAGCTTTGCGCCTTTCCTGGAACTCACTTGGTAGCCCAGGCTGGCCTCAAACTCACAGAGATCCGCCTGGCTCTGCCTCTCGAGTGCTAGGGTTAAAGGCGTGTGCCACCACCGCCCGGCACTGAATGAATTCTTAAGTATCTGGGATATACCTAAACTGTTCTTTATTATTCATCTCAAATTCAAATTTACATGGCTGTCTTACGTTTCCATCTGCAAAGTCTATCAAATTTATACAAGATGACTTTCTGAGCATGGCACCAGGCACTTTTACATCCTTTTCTCTTCAGGATAATCTTGAAAAAACTAAGGTCTTGAAAAGTCACCTATACTGAAAGCAAACAGGAGTGTCTATTTCCAGCAAAATAAAAGTAATTCCAAAATAGAATCTCAAGATATCTTCCCTGACACTCTAGCCTGGGGAGGGTCTGTGGGAATCAAGGGCACACCAGGTTTGTAGAGGAGACCAGTTTTCCAGCCTGCTCTGGTCCCTGCCTCTGAAGCAGTTATTTTTCTGAGCACAGCGAGGCGAGCATGCCTTTTCATTTCAGCTTCATCTGCAATCACCTTTCTCTCACTGTATTCTAACTGCTGATATAGGAGTTTGATTGACTCTCCTAAATGAAGAATGAAGACATTTACATAAAACAACCTACTGCAGGGCTTACATGCACTGAATCTGCAGGAATTCTAGGGGAAAGGCGACAAGACGTAAAAATGCTGAAGTGGAAGTTCTTGATGGATAAAAGAAGACGTGAACAGTTTTCAGCCTAAGTGTATTTCTTCACTTACAGAGTGTGGGTTACTCATTTAGTTCTCCAGAAGTTGAATAATCTTAAGCTATCTGCTCGGCACAGGTAGAGGATTCTGGCTGCAGGTCCCACACCTACCAGCTTCTGGCAGGGAATAGGGAGAAAAAAGTGACTCATTTCCAGGCCTCAGTTTCCTTAAGCATAAATAGAAGAAGCCAGCTCTTCCTTCCACCTTTGCAGGACTGAGAGGGGAGAGAAAGGAAGCAGGTGGAATTATCACCAGCTGCCAAAGCAAGGGCTTATCATTCTACATTCTTTCTGAGTCAGAGGGGTTTGCAAGGCTGTGGTAGCCTCGGCAATGGGCCCCTGCTACAGGGTCAGTTACTTGGCTGAATTTATACTTTAGAGACCTTAAAACAGTTTGTTGGGTTCTCAAGAACTGGATCTATACCAATTTTGACTATATTTGATCATTTTTTTCTTTTCTCTCTAATACCTTTCTCTCTCTTTTTTTTTCTTAAATATTTCTTCCCCCATGAAGTTCTCTGTCATTTCCCCAGATGAAGACTTTCAGGGTTGCTCTTTGAGCCAGTACTTGGTAGCAGACCTGGCGTTCCAGAAATTGAAACAAACAGACACCTCCAGGTCTTCGCTCTCATGGAGCGTATCTCCTTGTGGGGGAGTGTGACATAGTAAGCAAGTGAATCAGGCAAGGAGCAGGATAATGACAGCTAAGTCCATTTAAGAGCTACACAATTGTCTTAAGAAAGTACTGATGTGAGCAAAGGGAGTGGTGACGAAAGAGACCTATCTCTGAGATGAGGCCACTAAAGACGGCTGTACATTCCTCACCTTTTGTGCACAACCTTGCTAATTTGTGTGACTTCCCTGAACTGTAAGTTCACCAGGAATCCAAAGCATTTCTTCATCTCCTGGATGACTGCCTATCAACAAAGTTTGGGCAGATTTGGAAGATGGAAAGTCAGAGTATCCAAGGTCAAAAGCACACTTCATACTTAGAAAAAAAAATATAAATACTTGGTTCCTGAAAGACAAAGTTAATTTCTGTAATAATATTTTTTAAAATCAGTGCCAGACAAAGAAATTAAAGCTCCAAAGAACTCGTCGCTAAGGATAGAATCTAGGAATGGAAAGTAAATTGGAAAGCACACATGTAAACTATTTCTGGCACATATACATATTCACTGCTCAATTAAAAAGGCACTGAACACCAGTGTTCCCAGCATGGACTCTCTACAAGAACATCTTCCCCACCCCCCTCCATAGCTCCAGAGACCCAATCAGCTGTGATCCTGTATTGATGTCTTCCATGTTAGTCTATAGCATCATTGCTTGGTTTGGCAGTCCATCATGACATTTAACGCAATGTCCAGTCAAAGGAAGATGCTCAACAAACATGCCCACTCATCACTTTGTTGGGGAATATTGTTTTAGGGTATATTACTTTTGTTTATGCTGCATGTGTTTAACTCTGTGAAGCTGTGTTACTTTACCTGTATAAAACACCTGATGGTCTAATAAGGAGCTAAACGGCCAATGGTGAGGCAGGAGAAAGGATAGGTGAGGCTGGCAGGCAGAGAGAAGAAATAGAAGGAGAAATCTGGAAAGAAAGATCAAGGAGTGAGATAGGAAGGAGGAGGATTTCAGGGGCCAACCACCCAGCCACCCAGCTACATAGCCAAACACAGAGAAAGAAAGAAAGAAAGAAAAAAAGAAAGAAAGAAAGAAAGAAAGAAAGAAAGAAAGAAAGAAAGAAAGAAAGAAAGAAAGAAAAGGTATACAGGAAGAAAGATAAAAGCCTTGAGGCCAAAGACAGACAAGATAATTTAAGGAAAACTGGCTAGAAATAAACCAAGCTAAGGCTGGTCATTTATAAATAATAATAAGCCTCCATATGTGTGATTTATTTGGGAGCTGGGTGGCAGGCCCTCTCAAAGAGTAAAGAGCCAAAAAACAACCAACATCACTTAAAAAAAAGTTAGATATTCAGAGAAATATCAGAGATTAATTTGAAACTGCAAAATACAATCAAGACTCCATATTCCCATACTGAAAATGGTTTTGTGTCAGATAGTGAAACTTGATATTGATTACATTGAACTAGCACCTAGACTACGTGCCAAAGGCCTCCCGACTTGCCAGATACCCTGACATTTTGTATCGCACTTCCCTGATTTCTTTTTAAATCCTCATTGTAGGACAATCTAAGCAGGAGAGATTTTCATTAGTTTCCTCCCTTTGTCTCCTCCCCTAGAAGATGTGCACAGGGGCGAGGGGTTCCATCTGTTTTATTCCCTGCTGTGTTACTGGTAGGAAGAACAGTGAGTGTTGCCGGGCTGGAACTCAGCAAATGACTTAAAGGTGTAAATGGGATTCGGAAACTGCTTACTGAGACAAGGACCAGAGGCATCCTCAAGTGACTGAAGCAGATGCCTCATCCACGTGGAAGGAAGGAAGTGATTACAGCAGTCTCTAGCCCTTTCCCCACACTCCTATTGCGATTGTACAGGTAAGATCTTCAGTGTCGCATTACAACCCAAATTCCATTCTATCCCAGGCACCAGAAACCACAGACTGCAGGCCTGTGGGAGAACTCTGGGGTCCCTTCATCGAAAAATGCTCTGTTGGGCCCACATGTACTATTTAGACATGTTGAATTAGCTGCTAGAACCTGATGTCAGTAAATTTTACGTAAAACTATGAACCTGCAATTTATCTTAAGCAGTAAACAAAACCTGGCGAGGTTAGGCCACAGGTTTCACTGGCAACAAAGTTGGAACTGAGCTCTAGACTCATGTTGGTTTTCTACCCAGGCTGCTTCTTGCCTGGCAGCTGAAGGCATTGCCATTTGCGACCCCTGCTGGAAAGCTACCAAAAAGCAGGCAGCATGAAGGAGAAAAAAAAATAAGAAAAAAAAAAAATGTCCTTTGGGATCTATTTCTGTTATGTTTAAGCCATTCCTTGGAAGAATAATGTATTCATTTTTCTAGTCCTCTCCTGGTAGCACATAACTATTGACAAACTATGGCCCAGTAAATATTATTCTAACGGCCTGCAAAAGCTATGGACTTAATTCCCTGTGGGTGGAGGGAGCTGAGACGGCTTCATGCCAGAGGCAGTCCTGAAGATGGATCGTGGAGGCTGTATGCATCAGCTGCTTACAATGCTGCTTGACTCAGACACAAAAAGGAATTTGTTTGAAGACTATGTGTTGCCTCTAGGAACTAGTGAGATGCTGAAAATCCAGGATTGGAAAATGAGAAGGAATGAAGGGAACCAGACTCCAGGGATGATGTCAAGATGGTGCCCGAGGAACAGTTCCACTGGGAGCACATCTTGAGACTTGGATGCTGCTGCTGCTGACGCCAGCCACTCGATCCATGACCCAAGTGGGTGATAAACACTCAGCAGTTCCTGTGTCCTTAACCTGCTCCCTCCAGATTCCAATTCTCTGGTGGGATCATTTAACTGAATCTGAGTTCAGGGCTGCAAGGTACAAACTAGGAAAAGAAACTCCACCTCCAATGAGGAGCATCTATCTGAAGCAAGACAGTGAGGTTCTCTACAGAAGATGATATTTGGTTGCTGAATGCTTTCCAGCCATGTACTAGGGCGTCAAGTGGTGATGCAGGGAGAGGCAACCAAAGCAGTATTGAAGGCTGTAATGAGAACACATAGATCTGAATTCCAATCTGGAATCCTCTGTACCTTTAGAAAACTGACAACGTTTCCTAATCTGCAGATTCTCAATTGTTAAAATAGAAATGATGCCATCTGCTCTCCTGAATGGCTGTGAAGATTTTGTTCAATCATTCATTCACTTTTCCAAACACATTATGGACTGCCTATTAAGTGCTTGATACTGAACTAGGCTCTGGGGACAAATTCTGGAAAAAAGAAAGAAGAAAAAGGAAGAAAAGCAAGCACTCTGTGCAGATGACCAAGTTAGACAAGGGATACCCACAAAACAGGTCATGCTTCACTCTCCCCGAGTTGAGTCATTGCTTGTTAACTTTTCTCTGTTTTTGATTAAGCGATATTATGTCCCTCCCTTTAAATACATTTCCTTGAGACACGTGTACATCCTGAACTTAAAAGCAAAACTACAGCAAAAACCTTTAAAGGGCAAGGGATGTAGGTCAGTTGGTAGAGTGCTTGCCTAGCACGTTAGTTTGAACTCTAGCCCCACTATAACCAGGTGCTATAGTTCATGTCTAGAACCCCAGCACTTGGTATTGGGAGCAGGAGGGCCAGATGATGTCCAAGGTCATCTTCAGCTACATAGCAAATTTGAGGTAAGGCCAGGATAAATGACTACCTCACAAAGACAAAGAAGAAAAAGCAACTCTAAAACTGAATATTGATCCTGAAAATTAAAATTATAATTCTTAGAAACAGTAGGGCTCAGTGTTGATGTAATTCACGTAGAGAGCCCATAAGATGAAGCTTATTTAAATCTGCCCTCATTTAATGTTTAGTTCCTGTGATGAACTTGGGCATACTCGAATTACAAATAACATGAACACTGAGTAGATATAAAATAAAATGCCAGAAAGGCATTTTAGATAAACAAAATTTCACAAGTGTTATTGTAGTAGGTTATTGTCGGCGAAGTATCTTTCATGTGTATTTTATCACTTCCTCTTAATCATCCTCCAGTCAGTAATCTGCAGGAAAGACTGTGAGGTTTAGAAAGAGAAAACAGTAGGGTTAAGGTCATAGGGCCAGAAGTTGGCTTCACCCCCGTCTGCAGTCTCTTGCTTTCTCTTTCCAGAAGGGCAGCCTGGCAGAAAGCAGAAGGCCCGTGCCCAGGCTGGGGACTAGGGAACAGCAGTGTTGGTCTTTTCTAACCTCAGCTGGAAAGTCCCTACCTTTGGCAACATCTAGGAAGCTAGTACACTTGTCACAGAGCAGCCAGGAAAGTTCTACACTTTGAAACTCCGGCCCTAGAACTGGTGTCTATACGCTCGTGACAGGCACAGGTTAAAACTCATGAAAGCATCCACATGTTTGACCGCCCCTGCCTCCAAATCTAATCACCTAGGAGAGAACATGTCTCAGTCCTGCTGGTAGCTGTGTGCCACCCAGTGTGTGTTCTTGGTCTCAGAAAGGCAGAGCACAAAGTCAAGCAGCACCTACCAGCCAACCCATTCCCAGCTGCTTTCAAATTGCCACTGAATTTTTACTTAAGACAAGAAAAGCTCCCATGAAGCTTTTCCCTTCAGAGAATCCCTGGGATTTTTCAAGGCAGAGAATTTCTTTTGAGGATGAAAACACAAGTCTCAGCTATATAAAGGAGTTTGAGTAAGGCAAAGCTTACTCTGCTTAACAAGCTGTAGGAAGAGGATAATCCGCTGGAGAGAGCGCCTCTGCTCCTACACCAGCAGCAAGGGCCCTCAATGTGTCCAAAATTCCCTTTGCAAGACCAAGGCATCACTTCCTCACCAGTTTCCCTGTTCAAAACTTCCCATCTTAAAGGTGTGCAATGCACAGCAGCTTGGCATAGGATGTGAAGCCCAGGAGCATAGCTCAGCCCTGCTCACTAAGACATCTTCTCTGGCTGCTGGCTAATTAACTGCAGAGACTTAAGAGTGCTTAGTCAGGAAGTTGTCCATCCCTGTCGAACAAGATTTAGATGGGTAACTGACACCGTGGAGGCTCTTTGAAAAGTTCACCTTCTCATACCTGGCTGTAGAGAGGGGATGGTGTTCGGGGTGGGGGTAACCTTACATAACACAATGGTCCATTTCCACGTTATTTTTCCAGTTCTGTGAATGGAAAAATCTAAGCACGCTGGAAAAAAGAACAGCACAAGGATTTGAAGCTTAAGCGTTCATCTGGAATTTTGGAAGGTCCGGCTAATTCTAACTGTGGCTGGGAAAGTAGAAAGCAAGAATAATAATTCCTAGGGTCAAAAGGAATCAGTACTTTAGAAATTCAGGGGTTGGGGGTGCAGAAGTGGAGCTCTCTCTATTTCCTTTTATTAACAACTACAGTTAAATATAGATTTCCTGGAATTAACTCCTAGGTGGAAGCTGGTCATTGAATTTCAACAAATACGTTGTGATTTGAGAGCAGAGCTGAGACCACAGGACTTTGTTCTCTCTCCAGCAGCTGGTCAAACACCCAGGGCTGGGGCACGTGGGGACTGTACTGGGGCCTGCTCCCCAGGGGTGGCAGGGGCTAGGGGCTGGGTCAGCCTTGGGTGCTGGTGGAGCTCTCCCTGAGAATGGTGAGCTCGGACTGAAGCAGGAATGCGCTCTCTCCTTTTCTCTTGTCCACTTTCTCGTCTCCTCAGCCCAATTCCTGGCTTACTAGAGACTGCTTCTGGGAGAGCAGCTTCAAGACAGTGGATCCATAGTTGCCTCCTTGGGATCCCCCCAGAGCATCTTAGCATAGTTATGGATAAAAATAGCCCAGGATAACAGAACGCGGAGGGAAGAGGAGGAGTAAGTCTCGCGCAAGGCAAGGCAAGGCAAGGCAAGGCAAGGCAAGGCAAGGCAAGGCAAGGCAAGGCAAAGCAAGGCAAAGCAAGGATACCACAGCTTCTGCATAGTGGGAGTTAGAGAGAAAGGGTGCTACTCCGGGTCCAGAGGAGAGCCCTGCCTGTGAAAATAAGATCAGGTGCCCCCCTTAGCTTAGGTTGTGCCAATACATGATCTGAAGCATCCACAAATAATTGCTGAGTCTGGCACAACCCACCAATCCTTGGCCCACATCTGGCTTCAGCGTTGCTTTCTCCATCCCACCACTGGCTCGAGCCCCAGGTTCGGAGAGCTGGCCCTCCAGTTCCAAGAAAGGCAGGTTCCAGAGGGGGAAGCCGTGGAGTCCACTGCTGCAAAGGCAGGTGTGGGGGGTTCACCTGAAGATGTCGGGCTATGAGTAAGCCCCGCTCGTTCTAAATACAGGCTCCCCTGGTTCGTGTCCCCACATCCTTTAACGTCCCCCCATCCACCTCCTCGGTCGGCGGTTCCCGAAATAGAAACCCAGGTGGGGGGAAAAAAAAGTAAAAAGTAACATGAAAATTCAACTGCGGTTTGTAACTGGCTTTCTTAATACTTACAGTCCTGCCTGCCGCCTTCCTCTTCGATTACCCCGGGAGATGATCGGTCTCCCCATTACAGCTACTGAACGCAAAGGCACACCAGACCAAGGCTTCCACATCCCAGATGCCCCATCCCGGAGTGACTCCAGTCAGCTGTCCCCGCTGCCCAGTTCTCCACCCCTAGTGGTACCCCGGTTCGGCAAGCGCTGCGCTCCAGCTGCACTTGCACAGGGTCCTAGAGAGAATCAGCGGCGCCGAGCAACGGACAACGACGACCCTCCTGAGTCAGGTAGGGACGCAAGTCCCGTCTTTTAAGAGTCAGAAACTCCGGTCCCTTGGAGTCCATCTCGTGAATTCTAGAGATGCAGTTCTAGGGCAAGGAGACAGGAGGATTCGAAAACCCCGAGTCTTCCTTCCGTGTACTCTCCACTCTAACTGCTTCATCCTGCACTCATCTTAGGCTTTACACTTGCCCTAAGTCGGGACGCCAGAAGAAGAAGGCGCCTAGGCAACCCTCACCGGCCACTCCCCAGCCTGACACCTTTACCCCTTGCGCGCAGCGCTCACCTGAGTCGTTTACCCGTCCAGCCGGTCAGGCGTCCTCAATCTTCTCTCCGGCCGGGCCATGGGCAGCACCACCTCCAAGCATCTGATCCTCTTGGAGCAAATGCCACCTCCCGGCGGACGAGCCGGGAAAGAACACAAGCACTCACCGAGAGAGACCCGGCGGTGGCGGCAGCTCGTGGCTGCAGCGCTCAGAGGACCTTGCAGACAGACGTTTTAGTGCCGGGATCCGAAGATGGGAGGAGCAGGAGGAGGAGCAGAAGCCGGAGGAGGGGACAGTGGAGGCCGAGGCTCAGGGAGAGCGCGGAGGGCAGAAGAGGATCGCTAGCGCCCACTGCTGCCGCTTTGGCTCCGGTGCTGCCCCGAGTCCGGCCTCTCCTGTGTGTCCCTGCCAGCTGACTTCCAGCGACCCAGCCTAGCACCTGGCTTTTGCCGCTTTTCGGTCCCCAAGGAGCCGTCTCCGCTGCTCACCCAGTGCGGCGGCTCTTTGGATTTCAGTTTAAGGGGAGAGACTAGCGCAGCCTAGAAGGTGGGATGTGTGGCTTGGGTGACTTCATCAACCTTGCAGACCCTGGACTCCCAGTGCGCTCTCTGACCCCCGCTGGCTCTGAACCGGGGGCCCATCTGTTCATTACCCCTTTCGCAAACTTGGCGTGGTCCTCAAGACCCTCGCAGTACCCACGTGTGTTCACATCAGCGTTCCCTACCGGCAGGTGACTCGCCTTAGGCTTCTTGTGCTTGGTGCACAGACCTGGACGTCTCCTGAGCCCTTCGCTCCATCTTGCGCTGCAGCGGGGACAGAAGCCCTTCAGAGTGTGCAGTGCCGCGATAAAACACACTCTCTCCTTCGGTTTCGCCTCAAAAAAAAGATGATTGGAACTTAACAAGGCGAGCGCGGAGGATTCAGCTCTCCTTTAGCAAAAGTAACTAGGTTGGCAAATTTCACCTCTGAAACTAATCAAGGTCTTCTTCCTGCGTTCCAAAGCTGAGAGGTTTTGTGTGAAAGCCAACCTGCATATTGTGACTCGATTTAAGAAGTAGAGGGCCGCGGAGCTGGAATCTCCTTGGAGACACTGAACTGCTTCAGCCAAAGCAAGTCGCCTTCCAAAGCATGTTACCAAAAGAAAAAAGAAGGGCGGGCAGAGGGTGGGGGTGAAAAGGAGGAGGTCTTCAAGAGGGAGCCAAATACAAGATACAAATCAAAACAACTTCCTTAGCTTTTAATATCTTCCATATCTTAAAAATTAGAATATAAACATTTATCATTTGCATTTCTAGAATCAATATCTCTCATCTGAGGGGGGAAATTTTCTTTAGGAAATTGATCACTTAACTGGTGCAAAGGTTAGCCTCGGTCCTTTTAGAGAGCAAAGGAATGCCGAGTACAGTATATTGTGGGTAAATCAGAAGCATCTTGGAGAAGACCTTGGCCAATTAATCTGAGGAAATGTAAAGCTGACATGCCTATTTCAGGTTTTAAAAAAAAAGTGCATTTACGAAAGTCACTTTAAACATGCATCTTGAAAAGTCTCAGCATGTAAAATTTACATTAGATTTAGAGACATTTTACCAGGTTGGCTGTCGTGGCCAAACGGAGAGCTAAGATTAAAGGGTAGCCAATTATTAATTATGTTCTCCGTAAGCTTCTACCAGACGCCAAGCACAGTGAAGATCTGGAGTCCTTAAACATAGGGTGGGGTATTGATGCCCTAAGTTGGTAAAGGTCATTTTTCCTATGAGTTCGAAGTGTTTCAGTGCCTGACACACGGTATGAATTCCACAAGTCATCCCTGAGACACAAAGGGAGATTAGAAAGGCTTCTTCTATCCACACCCTGGAAGTCAGAGGCCAGTTAACCAGCTTTCTTGATTACCTACCACAAAACCTCAAAAGAAGCTAAAATCCCAGCCCTGGGCTCCAAGTCTCTGTGAGTTACCTTCCTTTGCAGAAGTGACTCTAGGCATTTTCCTCAAGTGGTAAGAGTTGAAGCACAGGCATCACAATTGCCCTCCCGCCACAATTTCCTCAAACACTTACTGATCAATATCAATATTCTTAGATTTAGGTAAATAAAAATACCAATGGACGTTTTGGCTGTTCTTTGGCTGTATGAGCTTAGACTATGAGCCCTCTCCTCGATGTTTTCTGGGCCTGGCTTCTGCTCACTCAGTGTAGATCTCAGCTCCGCTGTATCATCTCTCATACTGCATTGAACAGAGCTGCTTTTGCATCTGGCTTCTCCGGTTGATTAGAAGAGACTTGGGCATGAGCAACCATGGCATAATTATCTCTTACCAACCCTTTGTGGGTTGTCTGACATATAACCTAAGGGATAAAACAAGAAACAAAAACAAACTAACCAACAAAACCCCAAATAACAACACCCACAAAAAACACAGCAAATACACAAACAGAAACATAAAAACAGTCTGTAGGGGCTGGAGATGTGGCTTTCTAGTGAAGAGCTAGCATTGTTCCAGCAGTGGACCAGTGTTCTATTCCTAGGACAGAGGGCTCACATCACCTGTAACTTTAGTGCATCCAACACCCTTTTCTAACCTAACAGGCACTGCTCTCCTCACATACAAGTATGCACATACACACACACACACACACACACACACACACACACACACACACACCTAAAATTAAACAAGAATTTTTTTATTTACATATTTGATACTTTAAAGATGGTTTGATTGCCGGGCAGTGGTGGTGCACGCCTTTAATCCCAGCACTCGGGAGGCAGAGCCAGGAGGATCTCTGTGAGTTCGAGGCCAGCTTGGGCTACCAAGCAAGTTACAGGAAAGGCGCAAAGCTACACAGAGAAACCCTGTCTCGAAAAAACAAAACAAAACTAAAATAAAATAAAATAAAATAAAATAAAGATGGTTTAATTTGGTTCTGACAGGTTTCCATATCAGTATGGTGGGTGTGAGAATTGAGCCCATAAGAGACCCAAGCCATTCCCACCAACTAGAAAACAAGAGTGTATTGCAGATGATTTCTACACCACTAGTATTCAAGCTGTTATAACAGTTTCTGGAAACTTGATATGAGAGAGAGAGATGGAACATTAAAATGTCACTGTTTCCAGGAGCAGTAAGGCTTATGTGTACAAGGCACCTTTGCAGAGACTCATTCATCCTGGCTAAACTTTAAACTCTGTCCACAGATCAAAGCTAAAGCCGCGAGAAGGAAACAAAGGCTGGCTAGCGACCTATGACTTTGGTCAACAATCTGCAATAATAGCATTTAAGATAGAGCCAAGACTTGAGCCAGGTGCTGTACAGAATGAATTATGTACACTGCAAGTGCCCAGTGTGTGTGTGTGTGTGTGTGTGTGTGTGTGTGTGTGTGTGTGTGTGTGTGTGATATGCAGGTTTACTTGTTATAGTATATATGAAGGCCAAAAGTTGATTGGATTGGGTACCTTTTCTATATCTTGGCCCCTTATTTTTTGAGACATGTTCTCTCACTAAACCTGAAAATTACCACTTCCCTAGACGGACTGGCCAGTGTCTACCTTCCCCCACCACACCAAGGTTCTGCCTTCCTCCTTCTATCCTGAGCATTGGAGTCACAGATGCACTGGGGGATCCTTACACTTGCAGGGCAAGCACTTCACTTTTTGAGCGTCTTCCCAACATGCGTCTGCTGCTGTTCTTACAGCAACCTTATTAGAAACAAAAAATTCCTACTTTACAAGTAGGATAACTTATTCCACACAGAAAGGAACCTGTTAACCTGTTTAAGGTGACACATTAATACATTTCTCTTAGCCATTTCCAGGGATCATTAGACCTTGTCTGTTTTTCATTTGTGAGTTAGTGCACCAAAGCAGTTAATCTGGACAGCTCCTCTTCCAGTTAAAACTAGACTCATAGTCCAGTGTTCTCAATAACTGGATGATTTAGTTATGTTTCTTATTGTTGGTATACTTTTCCTGTCTTTCAGTTATGTGATGGATGAGGAGATCAGGGGGAGAGGAGGCAGGGAGAGGAGGAACGGAGTAAACCTGCTTTTTCTGAGGACTAAGGATTCACACTCACTATTCGACCAAACTCAGAGGAATCTTACCTACGATCCCTGCCTAAAGGGCTGCCCTATATCCTCTCTTCTCATAATGGATGTTTGAGTCTTTCAGGTTAATAGCCTGAATTTTAAGGAGTCCAGTGGGATTCTTTACAAGCAGTAGAAATTGGGATCAGGTTAAAAATCCAATTTTAATAAACTTTCCAGGTCCTGATTTAGATGGTGTGCTAATGGCTCTCTGTGCTGAATCACCCTAAAAGTCAAATGTATTTTTAAAAGGTCCTCCTTGTAGGAGAGGCTTGATGGATATTGCTTAATTGTGCATTGTGTATTCCTGTCTTCATCAAAAGCCATCATCTAAAATTGAAGCGAGCTGATAGGAAATGAAGCCGTCCTTTGAGCCGGTTGGTTACAGGGAATGCTTTGGGGTTGCAGGGTAATTTTCACTCCTTTGGACCACAACAAAGAGAGCATGATTACACTGTGTGAAATGGCATCCTCAAATCACTCCACTAATTCGATTGTGCTGGGGTCTAAGACTGTTTCTGTTTCTTTTGATTTGCTAATTAGCCAGAGTTGTCTGCTTAGGAGAGTGGAAGCCAGGGTCATGTCCACAAACGTGAAGGCTGGGATGTCCTTCCAACTCAGCTGACCATCACGTGCCTGCCCTGCAGCCCATCCCAAATCCAATCTGTCTACACTCATGTACAAACAATCTACCCTTCTATGATTAAGAGGTTATGTGATGATTTTCTTTTCTCTGAAAATATGACCGGATTTCTTCTTGTCTTGTGTGACCACAGGGCTAAATTTGGACTTTTGACTTTATAAGCCCCTTCATTTTCATCTGCTAGGATTTAAAAATGGTTGGATTTTCCACCACCACAAGCACAAATGGCCCGTTTTTAAAGGCTTAATCCCAAAGGTGGCTTCATGTGGAGAAAAGGGATGTTTTTGGGGTTTTTTTGTTTTGTTTTGTTTTGTTTTGGTTGTTGTTGGTTTTTTTGAGACAGGATTTCTCCATGTAGTTTTGGTGCCTGTCCTGATCTCGCTCTGTAGACCAGACTGGCCTCGAACTCATAGAGATCCTCCTGCCCCTGCCTCCTTAGTGCTGGGATTAAAGGCCTGCGCCACTGCCAGGAAGTTGTTTTTAATAGGTGATGCCCAGAGGAAGGTCTTTGGGCCACTGAGGTTGGGCCCATGAAAGGGGTTAAGATAGTTCTCTGTGAATGCTTAGTCATTCTCCTGAGAGTGGTTAAAATGGCAGTAAGCCCGCAAAAGTTTGAGGACAAGTCTGAGTTTGCTGTGTCACTCAGATAAATGCTGGGCATGGCTGCAGCCCCAGTGCCAGAATGGGGCAGTGAGAGTGGCAGAGATAGACTCACTGATCAGCCAGTCTGGCAAAAATGGCAAGCTCAAGGTTGAATGAGAGTCCATGTCCCAAGGGGGGGAAAAAGGTGGATAGCAATGGAGGAGGATACCTGATGTCTTTCTCTGGTTCCAAATGAGCACACCTAGGCATAGGCAAGCACATCTGCACACACACATGCATGTACCACATCCATACACAGGCGCACGTGTGTGCGCGCGCGCACACACACACACACACACACACACACACACACACACACACCCCGCATGCACAAATAAAATAATAAAAGAGAAAAGAAAAGACATAAGGCTATCCAGTCCCTTCATAGTTTGAGCTAAGCTGGATTGCCCTAGCCCTTGCTCTGGCCACTGCAACCCACATCAGGTGATACAGTCTAGGGAAGTCCTTACAAGAAATCTGTACCACAGGCTTGGGCTTTAGTCTCCAGAACTGCGTTGTGACTGCAGTTTCTTTGTAAGTAGCACTGTCTCTACTCTTTTGTTAGGGTAACAAAAATGGACTAAGACACATGAATTAAAATTGTACTCTATGATGCTATTAGTGTAAAGATAACTTCATTATTCTTGTTTATTTAAAAGTCTTCTTTAACTTCGTATCTGCTTTTCTTCCAACTTGAAAATCAGTTGTAGTTAGACTCTCAAGACATTCTGAACTCTAGACACTGAGCCAATGACAGCTGAGGACCAGGTTGGCTCTGTGCAGAAGAGGATACCATGGAGCCGGGGTGCTTAGCTGGTGAGGATGAAGGATGGGCTGTTAAAGGGTATTTTGCACATGTGGCTGAGAATCCCATTGGTGGGTTGGACTAATAGCTATAAACAACATACTACTTTGATTTGTCATCTTCTGCCAAACTTTGCCCCAAATTATACACATTAGCGCCACAGAAACTGCCACATTGAAGGAGCTAAGTGATCTCCTTGTTCACATTATTTGATTCTACTTCAACTGCAATACCTTCAGGCAATAAAAAACCATGACACTCCTTTTGATTTTAGATATCCTGGGACCAAAGCTAGCTGGCCCTCTGAGGGTCTTGATGATATTTCTCCTTTGGATCTTACTCAAAACTACTGGGGACTACCTTGTATTTAAAAAAGATAAAAACAAAAAGGTTTCCCTCTCCTTACAACCCCGTCCATTCGTCAAACCAACTTTTCCAGGCTCCCTCCGAAGCAGCAGCTCTGTGCTGGGCATGTGGGCAGAGATTTATGGAGAAGTTGAAATTCAATTCCATTACTAAAGGAACTCATAGATGTGAATGGGATGAACAGAAACCTATAGTTGTATCCTATGAGTTTCCCAAGCTCCTGACCCTTTGGGTGCCAAGAAGCCAAAAGGAGCTCTGAGCCCTCTGCTCTCCCAACTCACCTTCAAATGCCAGCTTTAAGCAGCATATGGAAAGCTTAGCAGTGCTCTCTTCTCTGGGGAGAACTGTAAAGGTTTCTCTCTCCATGTGGCCCTTCAGGTACCTAAAACTGATAAGATTTCTATTTGCCTTGTTTGGGAACAAATTTATTATGAAATAAATTGTAGTTACACTTAAAAAGTACCACTGTATACTATCTCTCTAGAATCCATCCATCTGTATACCAATCTATTGTCTGTCTATCATCTACCTATCATCTGTCTATATATCCATCTAGTATTCATTTATGTACATACCAATCTATCATCGGTCTTTCATCCACCTAATTGCCCATCATCTATATATCCCTCTGTCTACCTCTCTACCTATTATCAGTCTACTTACCTGTTTATCATTGATCTATCAACGATCTATCCATCTATCTACCTATCATGTATCTATCTTCTACATATCATCTTTCTATCATCTACCTACCTATCATCTGTATATCCTTTTTTCTATCTCTCTGCTCATTATCAATCTATTTACTTGTCTATCATTTATCTATCATCTGTCTATTGTCTATACTTTCGTGATAGTAATAAATACATTATATCATGCTTTTGAAATTTATATAATTAGTGTTCCTAAATGAAAAAAAGTGTTAATTTACACTTAAAATAAAATGTCTTTCAATATTTGCCATAATATCATTAAGTAAGTGTAGATGTAACCAACCTTCTTATTAAATAAGAAACACAGAACCAATGCAAAGAAGAAAGCCAAGAGGTCAGAGCTAAGAGCTAAAACCTTACCCTTCCTCCTGCGGTGGTCCTACCTCTCCGAACCAGAACCACTTTCTGTGTTAAAGTCCTTATATAGAATTTCTGTTCTGCCTTCTCATTGGTTGTAAACCCAGCCACATGACCGCCTCGTCACAGCCTGTCTGTATAGATCTCGGGTTTTCCATGATTGGTATTGAGATTAAAGGCATGTGTATCCAATAATGGCTGTATCCCTGAACACACAGAGACTTACCTAGCTCTGCCTACCAAGTGCTGGGATTACAAGCGTACGCCACCACTGCCCTGCTTTCCTATGGCTTGCTAATAGCTCTGACCCCGGGCAGCTTTATTTATTAACATACAAATAACATTTTAATACAAATAAAATGTCACCATAAGTAAGCTTTTTAATAAATTAAAAATAGATATTCCATATGAAATTAGAAAAGTCAATTAGACTATATGAAACAAAGTAAGAAAAGCATGTGGGTAAAATACAAATCATTTATTTACCTCCATGTTAGGAGATTTCAATATATTTTGTACATGTCTCAGTTTCACACATAAACATGGAGAAGTCAGAATTGAAGGTTGAATGTTCCAGTTGCGAACAGTATGAACAGTATGCTGGCTGGAGAGGCAGGCCAAATTCAAACCTGACATTCTATTTCCCTTGCATGTGTGTATCATAGATCCAGAGAGATGAATGTAGTATATTCTACATTATTTCCTCAAATAAAGAGAGTTGAGTTCCTCATGCCTTCAAAATGTACTTACATTCCAGGAATGTAACTATCCATAAAGTATTTAAATGCAATATTCATGATATTGTTGTAATTGCATTGCATAAACTAATTGACAAAAGAAAATGCTAGGCTTAAGAGCTCAGTTCTCTGTGTAATTGGGCTCCTCTTCCCACATATAATCAGCCTTTAACTAGAAAAGCTATTATGGTCTCCAAGTTCTCAGGCATACCCTAGCTCTCTTTGAGGTCCTTGATTTCATGTGATGCTCTGTCAGCATTTGTGTCAAAGGCCGTGCCTATTCAGCCCAGCATAGAGGATAATAGACCACAGTGGTACACAGGTGAAGTAGCAGTGGCACCCTTGTCCCCAGGGAGGTACTTATCAGAGAGATGTTGGCCCATTGTACGTAGGATTTAAGGCCCTTCTCCAGCTCCTGTTCATTCTCTGGAGGGGGCATGCCTCTATGGTTTCACCTTTTCCTGGAAGCCACTTTGAGTTGGCAGGGGTGCTGCCTGCCAAAGAGGATGGAGGAATGCATTTATTGACAGATGTGAAAAGGATCACTGCAGCTACTTCCATCAGTTCAATCCCTTCTTCTTTAGGGATCAAAGTGTCTTCAGGGAGTGGCCAGCTGGCGAGGGTTCCTGACTGTTACTCAAGAATATTTTCCTGCAGGAGAGAGGTCTGCCTGATCTGGGGCGGGGGGGGGGGGGGGGGGGGGGGGGGGGGGGGGGGGCTTTCTTCCAGCCTAAGTATGGCTGGTGTGGGGTCAGCTAGCAGACTTCTTGCCTATCCTGTGCTATCATTCACCGGCTTAAGCTGCATCAAGGAAGAAGAGTGAGCTTAGCTCTCAACTGTTTCAGTCTTTGGAGCATCAGCACAGGAAAGTGCTGCTATTGCTGAGGCTCTTTATACCCTCACCCTGCCCTCCTAAAACCCGGATGCACTTTCTTGATTCAATTCATTTCCGGATCCCAGCGCCATCTTTAACCACCCACAATTTGCATCCCTTAAACACTACCCAGCTCTCTAGTTGTGTTCATGGCCTGTGGCTGTACTCAAGGCACTATAATTCCACTCTGTTCATAGTCCATGTCCTTTAGTACCTGCTTCTATTTAGAAAAGATTAGGAGCAGGGCGGTGGTGGTGCACACCTTTAATCCCAGCACTCGGGAGACAGAGCCAAGGCAGATCTCTGTGAGTTCGAGGCCAGCCTGGGCTACAGAGTGAGTTCCAAGAAAGGCACCCAAGCTATACAGAAAACCCTGTCTCAAAAAAAAAAAAAAAAAAAGATTAGGAAGTGAACTCCACCCCCCCCACATATATATGTGTGTATATATTGGTTTTATTTTTTTTGATAGAGGGTTTCTCTGTGTAGCCCTGGCTGTCCTGGAACTTGCTCTGTAGATAAGGCTGGCCTCATACCTAGAGATTTGCCTGCCTCTGCCTCTTGAATGCTAGAATTAAAGGCATGCACCACCACTGCCTAGCTCCCTGCAAATATATTTTAAGGTGATGTCATGAGCCCCACCAGAGAGAATAGATTCCATTTCTGAACCTTGCAGTTAACAGGCCAAATGCTATATAAATGGCAACCTTGAAAAGAGTAAATATGGGCACAGAGTTAGAAGCAGAAGAAACTTTAAAAACACAAGGAGAACTGAGCTATCAACAAGCCAAAGACAGAAGCATAGGGCCTTCTCCCTCACAGCCCTCAGAAGGAGCCAACCTGCTCAGACCATGACCTCAGAAGCCCTTGCTTCTAAAATTGTAAGATAATAAATGTCTTGTGTTTATGTCATCTTGTCTATGGCCCTTGTTAGGGCAGGCAAACTATTCAGTCTAGTCACACAAAGCATTTGGTTTTGGCTTAACAAAATAATACAGAATCCCTGTTCACTCTTATATCTAAGGACATGAGCCCTAAAGTACTTCATTTCTATCTCTGATTTTCTTTTAATTTCTGCATATAGGCTGCCTTTTCTATGTTAAGTCAAATCTTTGTGTGTTTTTTAAAGACATTCAAGTGATTATATTTTACATTTATATCTCAAAACATGCCAGTATCTAAATTGAACCGATGTTACTATACACGTACTGGTTAGACATAGCAGACATTACTACATGATGAATTAACCCCAATGTTCTTGTCCTAAAACCATAAATGTTTTAATGTCTTGTCCTAAAACCATCTCTCATGATTTTTGTGAGGTCCAGAATCTCGGTTGGCTCTTTTAATTCCAGTATCCAGTATCCTAGTCACAAGATATGACCATGGCTGCAGAGGCTCTGTGGGTGAGGACCTATGTCCAAGTTGACTACTGAGAAGAGTCTTGACAGAATGTTAGTGTGAGGGCTGAGTTCTTTGATGGCCCTGTTACAGAGGCCTCCTTCAGTTCCTTGATATGTGGTGTCTTTATAGGACAGTTCATAGAATGTAGTCAGCTTCATGACTGAGCAGGTGACAATAAAGAGGCGCCTAAGGTTAAGTGCTATAGTGTGTTTGTAACCGAATCTCTGAGGTGTCTTCTTGCATTTGCCATTTTCAGTTGGTTAGAGACAAATCACCAGATCCAGCCCATTCCCACGCTGATCGAGTTACTTAGCAGCACAAATACTGGGAGTTGGGAATCACTGGAAAGCAATAAAGAGGCTACCTTCTGCAGGAGTGCATCCTTCTGCAGGGGTGCATCCTTCCAGAGTAGTGCATCCTTCCACAGAGGAGTATCCTTCCACAGGGGAGCATCCTTCTTCAGGGGTGCTTCCTTCCACAGGGGTGCATCCTTCTGCAGGGGTGCATTCTTCCACAGGGGTGCATCCTTCCACAGAGGAGTATCCTTCCATATGGGAGCATCCTTCTGCAGGGGTGCATCCTTCTGCAAGGGTGCATTCTTCCACAGGGGTGCAGCCTTTCACAGGGGAATATCCTTCCACAGGGGAGCATCCTTTTGCAGGTGTGCACCCTTCTGCAGGAGTGCATCCTCCCACAGGACTGCATCCTTCCAGAGTGGTACATCCTTCCACAGAGGAGTATCCTTCCACAGGGGAGCATCCTTCCACAAGGGAGCATCCTTCCACAGGGGAACAGGCATGGACCAGCAGTAGCCTTGACACTAGCACCATGTGATCACTTGGCCAGCAGCAGGAGTAAGTTGCTATCAGTCATAAGACATTTTAATTTCTCAAGTATTAAAATATTAAAAAAAAACGCTTAAGGTCAGTAAATTACAATATATTATTTCTTAACATCTTTGAAGTCATATTTTAGATGTTTTTCTTGTGACTTCCACATTGCATAATAGATAATAATATTATAATATGTGTAAAATAGTAAGTAGCCTTGTATAAAAAATTGAGGCATTAGTAAATCATTTAACCAGTAAAGATATGAACATAACTCTATCATAAGAAACTGTACCAGTGCTGAAAATTCAGGTCAGAGCTTAAAAAAAAATAGAAGATTTTTTTGAGACAGGGTTGCAGGTAGTCTAGGCTGTCCAAGAACTCTCCATATAATTAAAGATGAGCATGAACTCCTGATCCTTCTGAGTTTACCAGTAAGGTTTACAGAGTACTGTTTCCCTCTGGCTGGTCAGAGAATGTAGTCCTCACAAAAGAGATGAAGCATGGCCTTACTATCTTGGGAGGATGTTCAAATGACACCATTCTTTGGTGAGTATATTGTGAGCTGACATGGGGACAGAAGCAGGTGACATGGGAGGGAAGAACACCCAGAGCACTCACTGTGCATGGTTTTTAACCCCCAGATCTTTGCTTTCAAAACTTAATTAAACACAACGGTTGGTTTGTTTCTGTATTTGGTTCATTATAAAGTACTCTCTTTTAAACATTAAAGGTGATTGGGAAAATTAGAAATAATAAAGAAGAAAACAGCAGTAATTCGACTACCCAAAGGCAACCCACAGATGAAAACTGGAGAGGAAGCAGGGCTTGGCTGAGAAGGAAATTCAGCCTTTGGTCTGTTGTACTTCGTCATTGTTAAGTCTTTAACATCTAAAGCAGTTCGCGGCTAGCTTTATTAAACATAACATTGATTGCTTATTTAGTTTCCTGATTTCTTCGACACAGGTACAATTAGAGCAGAAATTTTCATTTCAAAAGCAATTACTTCAACACTTACTGTATAAGGCAATAAATTAAACAACTTGCGTGCTAGTACTTGGAGATCTAAAGAAGGACAAACAGTAGATCAACCTCCAGTCATTATCGTTCCTATATATCATTGTTCCTTATTTGGGTGTTGGGAATTGAACCCAGACCCTCATGGAGGCTTGGCAGCTGCTCTACCACTGAGCCAAATCCCCAGCACTCACTCCCAATTCATGAAGCAGGATTCAAGAAACATGTTTCAAAGGTGCAGACAGCTTTTCTTCTCTCAGGCAAAGTGTGGAACACTGATGTCATTCCAGGAGGCCCTGGAGGACTCTTCCTCATCAACATTTCCTCATTAAACCCCTAAAGTCTTCAGTTAGCCTAGGTTTTGCAAATGGTTCCTTGTTTTAAATGCCACCATATATTTTATTTCTTTCTCTCGGTCCTGTTCACCACTGTTTACAAAATTCACCTGTTTTTGCACATGGCTATAGTTCCTTTTTAATGCTGAATGCTGTGGGCTGAATGTGAGGGGTATTCTTAGCTGCCCTTCTGTGGATGGCATTTCTGTGGTTTCTGGGTAGTTAGCACTTTGATAAATTCTGCCTCTCAGAGCACTCTTATATAATCTTTGGTGCACAGTGACAAACATGTATATTGGTGAAACTGCCAAGTGAGGCTGCTATCTACCAGGACACACCCCATCCTGGTGGTTAAGACTGATCTTTCTTCCTAAGAAGCAGAATCTACTCATGCTACATCAATTATGTTGCCTTGTTCTTTTTCCAGGACTTGGTAACAGCAATCCATTCAATTTTGGACACCCTCTTGACTGAGGGCATAATTGGTCTGGGACTTGCTCTCTAGACCAGGCTGGCCTTGAATTTGCAGAGGTTCCCCCCTGCCTCTGTCTCTTGAATGCTAGGGTTAAACATCCATGCCACCACAACTGGCACACTGATTTTTTTTTACTGATTTTTTAAATAATTAATTTCTATAAATTCGATGTATACAAGTCTACCACTCTGTCTCTGTTTTCATATATGTGAACTGGGCACAGAAATAATGCCTATATCATATGATATCTTTAGGAGACACTACAGGCAAAATCTGAGAGCCATATGTAGTATGAAGTAAGTGCTTAGTGCTTATAGCATTAGCCAAGATTGGAGAGCTCCCATGGGGATAGAGGACTCCATCTAAGCCTTCTAATTTCCATTGGCCAGATCAAGACTAGACATTTAGAAATTCTGCCCCTTCACCAACTCCATGTTACCCTGAGCCACAATGCCAGCTTTAGAGGTGAATGATGTTGAGTTGGCTACCACACTACAATTTTTGAAACATGTTTTCCCTATAGGATAGAAAGTTGATTTTGAAACACAGCTTCCTGGTAATTTGCATTCTCATAAGCTATGTGTAATGTGGATAGTTTTGGACTTGCTTTATTTTACTTCTTTGAAACAAGGTCTCACGTAGCCCAGCCCATGATGCTTTTGAAATCAAAGTGTAGCTGAGAATGGTCTTGAACTTCTGCCCCCTGCCTGCCTCCTGCATGTTGGAATTACAAGCATGCACTACAGTACTCTGTTTATATGGTTCTAAGTATTCAACCTAGAGCTTTATGCATGTTAGGCCAACACTCTACCAACTAAGCTGCATCCCTAGCCTTCATTATGAGAGATTAAATAAAGTGGTAACAGAAAAAAAGAAAACAAACAAACAAATAAATGGCCTTCTGAATACCAAAATAAAATCTTTTTAAAATTAGAGGATGTTCAGGAGAACAGTGGAGTATTTTAGGATAAATGTCTCACCCAGCTTCCCCTGGCACTGTGGGCACACTGAAGAAAGAAACAAGGAGCAGTTTTTCTTCTCTACACCACTGGGATTGATTTACTCCTGGTGGCCAGACAATAAGACTTTTTAAAAAACAGATAAATAAGCTTTAATCAGCCTGCTTTTTCTCCCACCATCTATGAAATTTTCACAGATAAATAAATTCAATTTGGGGGAAGGAAACATAAGAGGTACCACAATTTATGTCTGTGCTGCCTAACTCGACTGTTTTCATTTATTATTCCTTATGGAGACTAGCTACTAATACTTTCTTTTAAGGCCCCTTAATTAAATTCAGCTTCTCCCATTTTTCTTTTCATCCATTCCCTTCCCCCACCCCCAGATTAATTTAGCTCTTCCTAGTGATGCTTTCTCAGCTGTTGGGTTTCATTTATAAGATTTGAATTTCTCCATATTTCTCTTCCCAAGTAGTTTACGTCCTCCATCTCTCTTCCAGGCAGGGAAAGTGTTCCCCATAGACCAGAGCTAACCAGTTTATAGATGTTCATAGTGAAGCATGCTATTACTCTGTATATGTGAACAGAGGTTTCCCAAACTGGATAATTAGGCCAAGACTGGGAAGAATGATATTCTTGGACATGTCTTTGAAAGAGCTACTGCTTCCATAGAAAACATCTGACTTGTGAGAAAAAGGATTTTTTTTTTTTTTTTACCTCCCAGGAACCCTTCTCTATAGAGAGTTGGACTTACTGGCCCACTGCTGTGTGATCTGCAGTATTCTCCTTTCCACTTACGGTGAGGGTGAGAGCATGCTTCTCTATCCTTCATGCTGCCATTGGCCATGTGACCTCTTTCAGCCAACGGATTGATCTGACAAGATCCCTGAGGAAAATCCAAAGGCATAAACTCCCCCAGCTCCCTTGCTCTTCTTGTGTCCTTAGTTCCTTCAGCTCAATCCTAAGAATGAGATGAAGGTCCCAGAAGCCACAGTCTTTGGTGCTTGGCCTCCTGCATTTGACATTTCCATGAAACAAGCAACTGAGATTTGAGTTGTGCTGGCTGTTTCAACATTTAACAGTTCCAGTTTTTCTCCAAGAGTGTATTTGCTTGTCTTATTCAAGAGACACACCTGGTGACAGGGAATGTGCCTTCTTTGTTAGGCATAGCATATGCTTGGCAGTCAGTGGAATAAATCCATGGTTCACTGAGATCCTCCAGTGAGAAGTCTAGATTACTTGCTAGGACATCATTGTCTACTGGAAGTGATTTCATCCTGAGCAAAAGCTGACCCTGCAGGTCTTATTTCTACTTGTGCCTTTGAGTTTCTTTGTCTAGATAAAATTATCTGTGATGGTTAGTCTTTACTGCCAACTTCAGAGGATCTGGCATCACCACATAACCATACCTGTGGGTTTGTTTATGAGGTTATTTACAGAAAGACTTAACTCAGCAAGGAAGACTTACCCTAAATGTGGCACCATCCCATGAGATGAAGTCCTAGAGAAATAAAAAGGAAAAAGCAAGCTGAGTACCAGCATTCATCTCTGTTTCTTGACCATGGGCCTAACGCATGAATACAACCAGCTCTACACTTGCTAAGACTATTGTGCTATGATAGCCTATATTCCTCCTTAAAACATAAGCTAAAACAGACCCCTCTTTTCTTCAACTGCTTTTTCATTAGTTATCTGGTCACAGCAAACTGACAAATCACTGGTATGCCCTCTAACTGTACACTTCGAACAAAGTCTCTGGGGTTTGACAAGGATATGGTTGTCCACTCTAGGATTTTGTCTTTGCCGATTGGACAGTCTCAGTTGATAGTCATCCTGTTACCTCAATCCATTCAGTTTCCTGGGACATCTCCTTTGTGGGTGCTTTAATTGTCCCATGGGACTCTTACGATGTGCACCATCCTCCATGTGTCTCACCGTAGCGCAGTGAGGAAGGGTCGGCTCTCTCCCTCTGGATGGATGAGGAGTTATACTTGCCTAACACTGCCCACAATTGCTTTGCTATTCTTGGCAACCACCTCATGCTGCTGACTCACTGAGTCAGCCAAATCCCTTAAGCCTTCTTCACAAGCCGTTATTACCCCGTCCTGCCTCAACTTGTGAAGTCAATTTAGAGACCCAAATCTTGATCCTTACACTTGTCCCTGCTAGATTACTCACATCATTTAATCGTGTTTGTGGTTTCTGTCTATTTGGGAAAAGAGAGGCTTTGATTTCTGGGAAAGAAATCCACCGAGGAGTAAAGAGAAAAAAGAAATAACCTTGTCCCATTAACTTGGCATGGCTTGAGCATCTCATTCTCTTGTCTTGCTGCCTGTAGTTTATTTTGTGATGTTTTACCTTGCACTGTGGTGGAATCTCATTTTTTGAAGAGGATCACTGATACCATGCACCAACACTAATTGTCTCCACAAGTGACAGACTATAACATGGCTCCCTGATCTCAGTCTCTGTAACTGCAAATGAATTTTCCGTCATTTGATTCTAACCCACAGAATATGGTAGGCAAAGTTGCTGGGGTATATGTGATTGCACACTCATGACTAGATTACAGACAATAATAACCTTGTATTGTCAGGCAGCTCACCTGGCTAGTTAGGATGAAGTCAGTTTCTAAGTTGGTAGGTGTTGTGTGTTGGGACAAGGCTCCATGACCAGGAGATGAGGGCAGTTACTATTTGGTAGATAGCAAGAAACTGAGACCCTCACTCTAACAGCTTAAAGGAAACAGCATGCAGCCACAGGCCCTGGAAAAGATGGTTCTCTAGTCATACCTTGAAGGGAGGCTGCAACCCTGGCTCACCCTGAACTGTAGCTTTCAGAAGAGTTTGGAAGCAGAGGATGAAATACAGCCAGGCTCCTGATCCAGAGAACCTGTGATGCACTAAATATGTGCTGTTATTCTCTGTCAATGTGTAACTATGATGCATATAACTAAATAGCAAAAAACAAATAAATTGAAATCCTATAACATTGTGAGGCCAAGTAAACATATTACTGTATCTTTTTAGAGGGTTGGATTGACTCACAGAAACTGTGATGATTCCTGTGCCCCACACTTTCAGCTTAAATGCTACTGGTAATTAATAACTACTGGAGCATTTTAGAGGCTCTGGAGTCCTTCTCCAGATGAACTATCTGAGCACCCATCTACTTCAGGGGTCCCAGCTCTCATCCTTTCCTGTCATTTGGATCTCTTGATTCTCACCCAGATTTGAAAATCTGTCTGCTTCCCTTTCCTCCTGATCTTCTAATTTTGAGGTTCCATTGATGTAGGGTTCCCCAATGTGATTTCCGCTGTGCTGACTGTCACAGGCAAACATTTCCATCTTGCTTCTATTCTATCTCTTTCAGTTCTGATTCTCCCAGACTTTTGCCCAAGGAGAAACATTTCACACTCCAAGCCTTCAGTCAGTAGTATGAATTTTAACAGATGCTAGTGGTTGCAGGGGAGGGTGTTGGATCTCTGTGACTGCCATGACCAACAGAGTAAGGATCTAAGCAAGAAGACAGTTCAGTTCAGCACAACTAAGTAGCTGGTGTTAGTTCAAACTTTGGGAGTCCTGATCCTGAATAGTTTATTTCAGGTGTATTTAAGCACAGCACAATTTGGTGAAAACTTTCCTGGTGATAATTAACTCAATCCTGTGTACAAATAAAAATAGGATGTGACAACATTGAAACTCCATGTAAAGTACATGTGACACCTTCCATAAAGATGAATTCTATAGATTGACTAAGAAAAACAAACTTACAATAAGGGTTTAGGGGAAGATCCAGTGTGGTCTCTGGCTATGCAGATAGTACAAAGGTCACCAGGCTATCAGTCACATCTGATCCCAGCCTTCTGCACGATTAACAGGCTATGTATTGCTATGGGATGGTCTGTATGTGCTCTGATTGGTCAATAAATAAAACACTGATTGGCCAGTGGCCAGGCAGGAAGTATAGGTGGGACAAGGAGGAGAATAAAGCTGGGAAGTGGAAGGCTGAGAGAGAGACACTGCCAGCCGCCACGATGACAAACAGCATGTGAAGATGCCGGTAAGCCACGAGCCACATGGCAAGGTATAGATTTACAGAAATGGATTAATTTAAGATATAAGAACAGTTAGCAAGAAGCCTGCCACGGCCATACAATTTGTAAGCAATATAAGTCTCTGTGTTTACTTGGTTGGGTCTGAGTGGCTGTGGGACTGGCGGGTGACAGAGATTTGTCCTGACTGTGGGCCAGGCAGGAAAACTCTAGCTACAATGTATCTCTTCCTTTAAAGGGATAACCTCATGTAGTTAGCATTCTAGGTTTCCTAGTGCTTATCTGTGAGCACAAGGACCTCCATACCTCTAACATCTTCTTTTTAATTTTTTTTTTAAAGAGAAAGTTGTGGCTGTAATAGAGGCCAAGGTTGAATTTATTGCCTGAATGGCTAGTTTAACTAATATAGGCAAGCACAGCAGAATTATAAGAATAGATAACAGCTCTAAGGAAAGAGATAGATGTCCTAACTGTGATGTCTATTCAAAGTCATTTGAGAGATTTCGTTTATCTCTTTATATAGGTCATTATTTTGGCCATTGATAATAGTATGAGAGCGATCAGACACATTAGAGCAACACATGTTGACAAAAAAGATTATACTTGAGTAACAAATAATCTAGAGTAGACCTATTTTGTAAAATTATAGTTCACAATTTGCTCATCTCTTAGTTAATTTCTGCTAATATTTCTGTTGTAATATTAGTAGATTTACTAATCATAGAGGTCAGTTTTGGAAACTTCTTTTTATATTCCAGTAATTGTTCCTGGGACTGGTCATAGAAAAGCATAAAAGCAATCCTTAGCATGGTAAAACAACTTCATACAATCTCCTATTACAGGTATGACTTTTATCCTCCTTGACAAAAGGCATTTGGAATCTGCATTGGACGAGCTGAAAATTAACATGTAGTATAGTCAGTAAACATAACAGCGTCATTTTGGGGTCAGTAGTATTGTGTTCTTATTGTCTCCCCAAGGTCTCGGCTTGACAAGTTAAAACCTTGATGTCTTCCCTTTAATCGGTGTGTCATCTACCTTCAGGCACTTCATTTTTCCAGTGGGCTCTGGGATTCTGTCCTGGTCAGACGCATTGAAGTGGGAGCCATCTGAGACTTCATTTATTTTTGGAAAGACACAGACATCACCTCACCCTGATGTCAGAAAAACATCAGGCCCTTTCCGTTGGTTAATTTTCAGATCTCTTCATTTAACACATACTTTTACCTGTGTCTTCTTTAAGACAAAGTGCCTTTGGGCAGCAGAGAAAGCATTATCTTTTAAAGTGAAAAAAATTCAAGTTAGCATGGCTAAATGTAACATAGTATGTGGGTAATTAGGTAGGTGTATCACAGAGACCCCTGCAAGTATTATAAGTAGGTTTACCTAAAACATTTTGTTATATTCGATGGGATTCTTTGTTATTATTATTATTAAATTTTTAAAAAGTTTATTTTACATACCAACCACAGTTTCCCCTCCTTCCTCTCCTCCTGTTCCCCTCAACACCTCCATTCTTCCTACCCCCCATCCACTCCTCAGAAAGGATAAAGCCTCCCATTTGAATCAACAGAGCATGGCATATCAAGTTTAGGCAGGACTGAGCTTCTCCTGGCCGCATCTAGGGTGAGTAAGGCATCCCACCATAGGGAATAGGTTCCAAAAAGCCAGCTCATGCTCCAGGGACAGATCCTGGTCACACTGGTAGAGGTGCCACAAACAGACTAAGCTATACAACTGTCACCCACATGCAGGGTCCCTCACTGTCAGTCTAGAGTCTGTGCGCTTCCCTGAGCTCATGTCATCTGTCTCTGTGGGTTTCCCCTTCATGATCTTGACTCCCCTTGCTTATATAATCTTTCCTCCATATCTTAAACTAGATTCCTGGAGCTCAGCCCAGTGCTTGGCTGTGGATCTCTGCATCTGCTTCCACTATTTTCTGGGTGAAGGTTCTATGATGACAATTAGGTAGTTACCAATCTGATTACAGGAGAAGGCCAGTTCACATACCCTCTCCACTATTGCTAGAAGTCTTAGCTGGGGTCATCCTTGTGGATTCCCGGGAGTTTCCTTTTGGTACCAGGTTTTCCCCTAACCCCAAATGGCCTCCTTTATCAAGATATTTCTTGCCCCTAAACTGAAGGATCAATAAATAAAAGGTGGTACATTTACACAGGGGAGTATATTCAGTGGTTAAAAAAATATAATGACATCATGAAATTTTCAGGCAAATGGGTGGAACTAGAAAATATCATCCCGAGTGAGGTAACCCAGACCCAGAAAGACAAACATGGTGTATACTCACTCATAAGTGAATACCAGATGTAAAGCAAGGGATAGCCAGGCTACAATCCACAGCCCAAGAGAAGCTAGGTAACAAGGAGGACCTTAAGATGGATGCATGGATCGCCCTCAGAAAGGAAAATTGTGGTTTTATTTGTGCTCTAACAAATAAAACTTATCTGGGCATCAGAGGCCAGAGCCAGCCACTAGATTAGACATAGAGGCCAGACAGTGGTGGCACACATGCCTTTAATCCTATCACTCAGGAGGCAGAGATGCATCTGGATCTCTGTGAGTTCAAGGCCACACTAGGAACAGGCATGATGACACACACCTTTAATCCCAACACTTGAGATCTCATGTCTTTGCTTGGGAAGGACACACACCTTTAATCCCAGGAAGTGATGGCAGGAAGCAGGAAGGTGTATAAGTGTAAGGACCAGGAACTAGAGGCTTTTAGCAGCAACAGTTCAACTGAGACCCTCAGGGGTGAGGACTCAGAGGTTTTCAGTCTGAAGGTTCATGGAAACAGGATTGGCTGAGGAATTGGCGAGGTGAGGTTGGCTGTGGCTTGTTCTGTTTCTCTGATCTTTCAGCTTTTACCCCAATATCTGGCTCTGGGTTTTTTATTAATAAGACCATTTATAATTTGACTTACAGGAACAAATGAGATCTCCTGGGTAAACTGGGAATGGGGAGGCCTAAGAAAGGAAGGGGTGTGGGATTCGAACATGAGGGATGGTTGATTGGGGGAGGGATGGGACTGAGAGGGAGAGCATGGCTGGGATTCTTACTCCTTTCAGTCTGAGGCTTATCCTTGTTGTCATACAAAATTCGTTATATAAGTACATAGTGGGACTCTAAGCACAGGGATGGGCTGAGAGTCACTTCTGAGCTTGAGTTGATAGTCTTATGACACATGACTCAGGTCATAGTTTGAAGGCTGGGAAAGTTCTTTATGTCAGGAGTTAGTTTGAATCCTGCTTGTCATCTCTGATGCCTCAGTAACTGGACAATGGGGCCTGAGGGAGAATCTGAGGTCTTGGCCTTTGTTTTCATACCAGCTACTTTAACACACAGCTGAGCTTGCCCAAAACTGCTCTTCTAAATTTCCTTATCCCTATTGTAGCTAAATATAATGCCTAAAGGGCTCGAAAATACAAACCTACACATCTGGGATTCTTTAAAAGAAAAGAGACTTTCAAGCTTGGGGAGGTGAGCCTTGGTTCTGTGCTAGACTTTCAGGTTCAGAATGTCCGCTGATGAATTACAGCACAGAGGCAAAGCATATGTTGGGAACAGCTTGAGTCATGTGAATGGATGCCCTAGAACCCCAGGGAAGACAGAAGCGGGCTGAGTTAGTGCCGACACAAACCCTTCATTTTGCTGACAGTAAAATGGAAACTCAGAGAGGTTTAGTGCTGGAACCAAATTTATGCCATTAATTAATGGTAACATCCAGGTCTGATATCAGAGAAGGTAGCCATGACTTTCTCTGAAAGATCATAAAGAAATTGTAGCCCATCAGGGAAAGTCAGTCACTTCCAATTGCTTGGACAAAGGGTGAGTTCTAACACAGGAGGCTGTACCTTGGAGGGCAGGCACCAGATCCAAAGAGAATCATTGCCCACCAGCTTGTCTAGACTTGGGGGCGTCCAGATAATAGGCATGGATAAAAATAGCAACTGCTAAATTAAGGGAGACAAGGGCCTAGAGGACAAGAAGTCAGGCACAGCCTCCTTTCCTGCAAGTCCCACGGGGATAGGGAAAACCTCTTAGACGAAGCTTTGATATTATAGGACTGTTTATTTCCCTGTTTCTGCTCCTCAGCATTTAGTAAAAGGCCTATTGATTTTCATTATTTTTAATTCCAGCCTCACCTCAGCTGTACAGTGGGGAGTTAAGTGAAAAGTGTTTTTTGTCTGGCTGGAAACGTTGAGGATTATTATGCTCTGAGGCCAGCAGGACGGCAGGTGGCTGCAAAGGAGTCCGAGGACACACAGGAGAGGGGGATTTGAAAAATGAGGTCAGAGGTTCAGAATCTGGTGTTTTTCCCACTGACTAATTTTTGTTTACAATTCATTCAAGGCCCTAGGCAAAACTTCCCTTTATCAGATCTCCATGGCTTACCATTGTGTCCATTGCTCATCATAGTAACAATGCCAGAAAGAAAACAGTTGAAAAGGAGGATGGACTTAACTGGGTTTTATTCTAAGGTTGGCTAGACCCATTGTTGCTGAGATAAGGCTGAGCATCATGGCTATGGAGCCACCTGACAGTGACCACTTGCCTCCTAAAAGCCAGGAAGAAAAAGAAAGAAGAAAATGCAGAAGGAGAAAAGAAGGAAGAGGAAGATGGGATGGAGGAAGGAAAAGATGTCCATGATGAGGTAGGGTTAGAGGAAGAGTTATATCTTTCAATGGCACATTCTCATGACACAACTTTTTTCTAGTCCCTACCTCCTAATACTTGTCATAAAATTAGGAGTCTATCAGTGGATCAATTCATTGAGAAAATTAGAGTGCTCATGATCGAATCATTGTCTCCAAACCCCACCTCTGAAAATGGCATTTGGGACCATATCTTCAACACATTAGCTTCCCAGAGGACTCTTCATACTTAAATCATAGCAAGCATCCCAACCATCAGTGTTATCCTTTTCCCGCAACCTTTACCATGACTCAGAAATGCTTGACGTTCTCCCCACCTTCCAGTTAGCTGTGAAAGGGTCAATCTTCCTATCAGATTGTGATCTATCTCAAGGAAGGTAAAATACGCTTCTTTTTTATATAGTCTGTCCTTGAATCACCAGTCCAAGTGTTTGAAATACTGGTTGTCAGCAGTAGCTCTTCAGGAGGTAGGTACTCTGTGAGGAGAGAAGTAGCAACATGTCCAAGTGACACCGTGTTCTCAATGTCAACCTGACATAAGAAGAAGTTATTGAGTGACTACTACTGATACTTGACATTTTCGTGCACTAGTTTTTTCAATCTGTAAGGAATAATGTTAGCAATGTGCAGTTATTATATTAGTGTATTAAGAGAGCTGATTCATGAAAGAGCAATCCATGGTCACTATTGAGAGCCCTTCTAAAGTTAGTTCCCATACACATGGCTCCTCAAACTTGTACTGCCAATCAATATTCTCCCACCCTTACCTTTTACATTCATCTCCAGTACAGTCTCTCCAGTATCTCATCTGCCCTATTTCCAATCCACAAACCTGAATTTGTCTTCATTTCCTTGACTTATCTCTAACAGGGCTCCATCAAGACTCAACTGTAGAAACACCCCCTCTATGTATGTACCTCTCCTTTCTCTTTCTCTCTTTTTCCCCTTCATTCAATCTAGAAGGGGTTGAGAGTTGGAAGAAATGGTTGCTTTTATCTGGCAATCACACCAAGGATCTACATTTTGTGTTCTGACACATGGGTATAGATCTTTGGCTCGATATTGTAGAGCAGGCAGGTTTTCGTAGGACATACTCTCTCCAGTATTGTGGACTGTTGGCAGAGGATAGTGGTGACTTTGAAAGAATTGAGAGGGCACTTTGTCTAAGGCCTGACTTGCAATATGCTGAACATCTGTGTACCCTCTTCTCATTTGTCAGTAGTTCCTGAAGCATGACCTTTCCCCACATCAACATGTGCATGTACTCTGCTCCACCTGAGCACATCTTGGAAATGGAATTGTCAGACCTTCAGACCTATATAATTAGAAATTCTGGCCTAGAATCAGAGATCTATATTTTGAAAGCCATGTAACACTGGCTGACATGAGCAAAATTACGAACTGTCTAGGGCTTCAGACCACATTTATTTTTTCAGAGATGGTTCCTCCAGTGACTAGGGAAATCTCTCCTAAGTATGTCTTAGACAACTACATCAGGTAAGGTATTGAAAGTTGTGTTAAAATTTTCATGATGATAGGAATCACATAGTGGAGCTTATTTAATACTTCTAATGCTCTAATGCTGACCTCCTGAGCCAGAATCTCCAGGGCCTTGAGAAGATATGATTCTGAACAAATATAAGTGAGTCTTTCCATGAAGTTTAAGAGCTGGCTCCATGCTGAGGTGGATTTTGTCATACTCAACACATTAAAAGTAAACATTAAGTGGTCAGAATTATCTGAAAGACATTTGTTTTGTCTCCATGAAGTGCTGCAGAACTCCAGAGTTCTATAACATGCCTATCCCCATATCTCTTGCAATTGTTTCAAGACATATACAGGTATAGTCTTTGGCCTTCATCTTTATATCCCCTTTTTTCTTGAATCTCTTTACGATCCAATACAGTGTCAGCTACTCTTGGCATCATTCTTTTCGCTCAGATGGCCTACTTGATTTTACTCTTACTCTTCCCATAAGAAAGTCTATGTCCTTCTCCGCCCCATCCCCAATGCTAAAAGACTTTTCACTCACAGAGTAGTTTCCCAGGTACTAAAGGTGAAATCTTAAGTTCTGAATGTGGCTTGGCATTTTCTATCTCATTCCGGCAGAGACTTAACATACATACATAGATATGTATGCATGTATGTATAACATAAAAACATATATTCCATAGTTTCATACCACTGGTTGTTTTCAATATTTTTCTAGAAGTCTTAGAACCTATCTATAAGAATGATAGGAGACACTGTACCCACTTCACTTCCTATCCTCCACGACGCATAGTAAGCAACATCCTAAGTGATTGGCTTATAAGCTATCCATCCCTACACTATTCTTTATGGAGAGAAATCTGGCTATAGCCACAGACTACATCAAAATATTTTACAAGAAAAAAATTAGGCTTTCAATGAAACACAAATATAAGCAGTTCCTCTGTGGAGTCAGTTTAATGAAATCTTGCTCCATGGGCTTTTCCAGCAACATAGAACAAGACAGAAGAGATTTTGGCTGTATAGTAAGAGTTTTCTAACACTAAATATTATGTCCTAAGAGAGAGATGTAAATATCTTGATGCCTTTATTAATTTTATTTATTTTTCTTCCAAAAGCAAAGGAAAATTAATTAAATAATGAATGTTGGTTAGCTTTAGGGTTCTAAAAGGAGAATTTGAACAAATGTTCTCTGACTCTTCTTACTCAAAATGTAATGTCCAGACCAAGAAACAAAAAGCTTCTGGGAGTTTATTAAAACAAGGAATCTCAGGTTCCATCTTGGTTTTACTCAATCAGAATCCACATCTCAAAAATAATCCTCATGTACTTCATTGCATAGTAACCTTGGAGAGCCATTGTAGTAGAATTATAAAGCTTTGGTTTTTTTTAGAAGATATACTTTGTCTATCATTAAATTTTTTATGCTTATGATTGCCAGCCATTCCCTAGTTAGTAAGAAAAGTAAAATCATTGATGGAATTCAGCACAAAGGAAGCAATTCATTTAAAATTGGAGAAATAATAATTGAAAACAATAATAGATGATAGCAGCTAAAACATGAAATGATGAGAAATGTCAGTCATTGGGAAAATGCAAATCAAAACCACATTCAGATGAGAGGAGTTATTTATTAGAGCAGTAATAAAATCAACACAGGGATAAAACCAGCCAATACTAAATGGTGCTGAAGTTGTAGACCAACGGGGAGTTCCTTCCATTGTAGAGAAGAATGCAAAACAGTACCTTAACTTCCAAACACATTTGAGCAATTTCATATAAAGTCAAAACCTACCTTCACAAAATCCAACAGTCTTATCCAGGTGTTTATCCAAGCTAGGTGAAAACACAGGTCACAAAAACTATGCATCTAGACATTCAGAGCTATTTTATTGCTAATCACCCAAATCTGAAAACATCAAAATGCCCTTTAGCTGAAGAACATACAAACAAGAACTGGCTTGTTCAAGTAATAAGGAATGCCGCAGACTAATCAAAAAGAACAAATTACTGACACACATGCCATCTGAATGAATCCAAAATGCACTATGTGAAGTGAATGAAAGTAGACTTACATTTGTATGTTATTTTGGAAAAGGCAAGTCTATAAGGATAGACTGATAATGGTTCTTGAGACGCAGGGCTGGCAAGGAGGGTAGTTGAATAAAAATAGTGGCTGTTGTTGCTGTGATGTATCCTGTTTGTACTGATGGTTATGCTGGATGTCTCATAAAACTGTACATTAAAATGATATATAAATTAAAAACAAATATTTTAATTTTGTTTTTTAGATTATAACATAACCACATTTCTCTCTTTTCCTTCCTCCAAACCCTCTCATATACTGCTACTCTTCTCCTTCAAATTCATTGCCTTTTACTCCACAAATTGTTATTGCATGCATATATGTATGTGTATATACACATATATTCCTAAATATAACCTCCACAGTCCAAATAATATTAATCGTATGTGTTGTTTCAGGGCTGACCATAGATATCATTCAATGGATCCTCTTCACCCTTCAGCCATGCCAAAGAGTCATAACCAAACTAAAGTTGAAAGTGATGCTATCACAATGCAGCAATTATGACAATGACTCTGTGGCTCTTTCTCCCTTATCACTCTTCCATACACAATTGTTGGGGAAGAGTGCAGACTGCTTCCTTTGTCTTTTTCCTACCTGACTCTTTGATCATGTGAGCTTTTCAGAGCTGTGTGCTCCTTCCCTGTAAATAAGGCATGACCTGGAAAACACAAGAGGCAACGGGAGCATAAAAATTTGCATACGGTAATTAGACTGCTGTATCATGAGCTTGCTTTATTTGGTTATGTTGGAATGAGAACAAAGGTGTACCTCTGCTCAGAGTTTG
Source organism: Peromyscus eremicus (assembly GCF_949786415.1). Taxonomy (NCBI): domain Eukaryota; kingdom Metazoa; phylum Chordata; class Mammalia; order Rodentia; family Cricetidae; genus Peromyscus; species Peromyscus eremicus. Next base: position 34,232,095 of record NC_081426.1, read on the forward strand.
GAGTGTGATCCCTGGGAACTGGAATAAAAATAAAACAGCCCAGGAAGGCTTGTGTGCCTCAGCCTTATTGCAGCCCTGTGCTACCTAGCAGAAAGGGGAAGTGCATGGCATCACAGTCCTTGGTGGACTGGCCTTTATCTCCTGTAAGTGAGGTCTTCCGGTTGGATCTTTTCCAGACAGGTGTGCAGAGAAAGCCAAGAGCCTGGTTCATGGGTGAATGGTTGTTTTTTATCCATGGAATTAATTTTCATATCTCAAATGCTGGGCAGCCTCAGGGCAGAACACTGAATCGGAACTCAAGGATGTACAGGCTCTGAGGGCCTCACAGCCTTTACTGAGGTGCCACTTAACTGCTTCACGCCCAGATTAGCCCATCATTTGTAATACAATTCTGACAACACATACACAAATTTATGTTCACATAGTATGTTAAACAATTTAAAACTTCCAAGTTTTCATATGGAAAAATATGACTGAAAACAATTGTTTTTTGTTTGTTAGTTTGTTTCTGTTTATTTGTTTTTTTTTTGTAGGGCCAGAAGGCTCTGGGTTTTCTTGTCTTTGCATCCATGTTATTTCTGTGGAAATCTTGTAGAAGTCAAATCCCACTTGATCCTAGATATAAATATATACTTAGAATTTGCTTATATATTTATGTTTGAAGTGCAGGGGAATCAAACCCAAGACCTTGTATGTGAGAGGCAAAGTCCTACCACTGAGTGACACCCTTAGTCTTGCTTATTCAGTTTTGAAACATGGAAATGGAAACCTGGCCTCTTCCTTTTAGCTCTGGTTTTACTTACACATTTTTCAGTATATTACATGTGAGTTAAATGAAGTCCAAAGAGGAGGAAAGGACAGTCAGAGGTCATTCTGCTCATAAATTTATTGTTGGAAAATTACACCTTCTTTAAGCTTGTGAAATTCAGCTTTACATGGTTTCCTTGTGTTCCAGTTTGCATTCTGTATACACGAAGCTCTGCGCCCTGTGGACACACTGACAGTTAAGGGAGAATACGCACAAGTAGCTTAGGAGGTCAAGAGTCCAAAAATTGTTCACAAAGTTACATTGTTCAATTGGACATAAGAAGAAAGAAAAAGGAAAAAGAAACAACTACAGTTGGAATGGTGGACTCCAAACTACATTGGAGTTCAATCTTAAAACTGTGTCAGAATGAAGTTGTGGACTTTGCCTACTTAGTAAAAAAGTTGTTTTCAGTTCTTTTCTCAGAGGGGTATGGCATAGTCTTCCTTTCCTTTAGCACTCACAGACAAAGGACAACCACAGTCATTCTTCAGTATTAATTCTTGAGTTAAAGCAAATCAAGATCACCTGGAGACCAATTGCTTCAATGTCTTGAGATGGAGGGAAGAAGGATGGATGGAATTCTAGCTGCAGTGGCTGCCAGAAGTCAAGCAAGAAGCCCTAAAAAGGCCACCCTTAAAAGACAAATGAAGAAGCTTGAGAAGATTCCCACCAGCCACATTTTTTTAAAAAAAAATGAGCATCAAAAGATATTATGCACTATAGATAATTGCAATGAATTGAGTCTATAAGAAAGCCACATATTCAATGAAGAAATTAGTTCATTAAAATGTATAAGACGGTAATTATAATATAAAAGAAGAGTAAATGCAATTTTTAAATTAACAAAAATTAGGAAGGATGATTGACATATATGATGTTCCTCTTTCTCAAGTACCTGTCTGTACCAACGTGTGATTTTTTTTTATGTTCCTTTGTGTCTGGTAGGCAGGGTAAGCACAGAGGTTCTGAAAAAAGGTAGAGTCACCAGCATCAGAAAGAATGGGAGATGTAAACTAGATGGAAAGCCAGTCAGTGGGTTGTTACACGATAGAATAGTCAAAATTCAGAGGGAAGAGCTGGGGAGATGGCACAGTCAGTAAAGTCCCTGTCACACAAATATAAGTACCTGAATTTAAATCCAGCACCTACATTAAAAACGGCCACAGAGGCATGCATCTGCAATTTCAGCCCCAGGAAAGCAGAGGCAGAAGGATCCCTGGAGTTTCCCAGTCTGCTAATCTGGCAGGATTGATGAGCTCTGGGGAGAAGCTGTTTTCAAAAGTAAGATGGAGAGTGAATAAGTAATCAAGTAAGACATCCAATGTCAACCTCGGCTTCCACATGCTCATGCTTGTATGTGTGTACAAATGTCTGTGTCTCTCACATGTACACATACACATGAAAACACAAATGTGAACATGCCTGCACACACACAACACACACACACACACACACACACACACACACACACACTTCAGAAAGAAAAAAACTAAAACTAAATTTTCTTCCCTGCTGGAAAAGAAAGTCGTGGAAAATGCTGCCAATTGTACTGAGATGTAGTAATTAGATAATGAGCTAGATTGTAAATTGAAACAAAATGTCCTATAGTTACCTGCTAGGGCTGCCCTAGAGAGAGTGGCTTAAGCAATGTGGTGATGAGCTCACCACCCTGAAGGTGAGAGCCCAAGAGCAAGGTGTGGCAGGGTGGGATCTTGCCAATGCTTGTAGATGGTAACCTTCTGCTGGGTCCTTGCTGTCCTTCTGTGAGCCCGTCCCAGGCGCGTCACAAGGACACCAGTTACAGTGGACTAGAGGCCACACAGACTCCACTAGCATTCCCTTTCTCCATCTAACTCCCAGTGCTTCAGAATATAAGATTTATTTCAAAGTACAGGCACATACTGAGGTACAGTGAGTGGAAGACGTGAACACTTGCAATTAGGGGAGGACACAGTTTTGTGATGCCACATCCCATGACATAGATGAAATAAAGGTGCCATCATGCAAAAGAAGAGAAAAGAAAACGAAACTTGGCCGTGGACAGTCCTGTTCATAAAACAAGTCAGTATTGATTCAATGAGGAACCAGGTAAGAAATACCTGTTATTGTCAAAGGAGTCTCTTGTCCCGTAGTACTCTTTTGCTTTGGTATTCAGTAATTGTTATACCTGGGAAAATATATTATTATACATTAAAATGGATGAATAATAAAGAAATTGACTAGATCAATAGAGCAATAATTTCTTTGCAAAATAACAATACATTAATAACCATTGTGACACTATATAAATATCTTATATGTGTTCAGGGTGTTTGAAGCACTTAAACATTCAACTTATGCTTTTATTGAGATGGATATAGAATTTCACTAAGGTTGGCAATTATTTTTTAAAATTACATGTTATTATGATAATTGTGTAAGTTTATGTTACAATAGATTTTCTCTTATTATACTTACAATTGTAATAATTTAAACACTAAAGAAAACACATATAGTCAATCTGCTTTCCTGTACACAGAGAGACCCATTAAAAATTATACTTCCCAAGGAGGAGGGCATAGGTTGACTAGTCAGAGGAGACCTATGAGGTATCTTTTCCCCTTCTCAATAGGACACTTCCTTATTATTCTCAATGTAAAACAGGTGTGTGTGCGTGTGTGTGTGTGTGTGTGTGTGTGTGTGTGTGTGTGTAAGTAAGTGTGCCAAGTTTTGTGAAACATAAGCTACATTCACTTTTATCCTTTTCAAAATAAAGATTTCTGATAGCACATGAAGAATAATTCTGCCTCTTTGGAGAATATCCTGAATGTGGTTGTACTTCTTTGGGACTTGGGACAGTAAATGACAATTTATCACTATAGTTACTTGCAACAAAATCATCCTTCTATCAAAATCATCTTTCTAAACACCCACTGATGTTTACTGGCCCCACTGTGCTCCAGGTTTCTCAAATTCCTTGCTTTGTCTTGTATGGGCACTTGTCCTAGAGTCTTCCCACTCATTCTTTCTCAGAGATGAGCAAAAAATCATCAAGGGAAGATAGCCAAATGCCTATGTAATAGTTCCTTTTTTGTGAAAATGCTAAAATATTAGACAAAAGCAACTTAAGGAAGGGAGGGGTTATTTTGTCTCACAGGTCAAGGTTATGGTCTATTGCGGTGGATAAGTCACAGAAGCAGAAACTTGGACCAGTGGTCACATGACATTCACAGTCAAGGAACAGAAGACAATGAAATCTTGTGTTTAGCTCAGTTTCTCTTCATTATATCACACTAGGGCACAAGCCCAGGGAATAGAGCCACCCACAGTGGGTGGATCATCCTACCTCAGTTAACATAACCAAGATAATCCCCACAAGTATGCACTCTCAGGTAATTCCTTTCTTCCATGGCACTTTAAATCTCATCAAATTGACAACTAAGACTAACTACCACACCATTTTGATTTTAAAACATGAAACCTGAAAGAAATACAGAGACATCTGGTCAATTCCAGGCTAGGATATATATGGCTATAAGTCATTGATTATTTGGTCAATATCATCACCTTACAACAAGATAAACAACAACTGTAAAATTGTATATACACTTTATCCTCCATGTCAAAACATCTTGCATTTGTGTATTCAACCAACTGAGGATAAAGTATATTTAATAGAAGAATCACATCTTTATGATTATATATGGATATCTTTTGCTGTCTTTATTCCCTTAAGGATACAGTATAACAATGATTTACAATTTATTATCATTCTATGGGGGATAATCATTAATCTAGGAATGAGTTGCCATGGCCAGAGTTGTGTAGGTTGCATGCAGATACCATATTATTATATGTAAGTAACTGTGTCACTTGTGGATTGTGCTGATCCCCAGAGAGCCACAGGTACTGGGATAACTGTTCATTCTCCTTTCCTCAGCCAGAAAGACTCAAAAGGAAACTGGAAATATTCTTAGTTGAAAAAAAAGTGTAGATATTCCCTAATTTCCATTATGACTACTAAAATAAATATTCTATATTTGCAGAAAGGAAATTACCTATAGACATCATAACAGAATACAGGTCAACCACTTTTTTTTTCCTACAAAATAAAACCAGGGAAGATAACATTTTATTTTCATGACAGAGGAAGAAAATATCTAACTTTAGAATCTATCAGATTAATATTATTTCTTTGGCACACCAACACTCCAAGCTTTTAGTTTTAATCACTTTTTATCACCTTTTATTATTTTTCAGTAATTCCTCCACTGCCGTCATTTTTTAAATAAAGGTATGTGATGGTGTTCTCTGAAGGAATGGACTCTGTGTGTGTGTGTGAAAGAGAAAGGAGCAGGTGAAGGCAGAGGATAAGACAGTATAGAAACCATTTCACAGGGTCACAGAGGTGAGGGCACTTTAAGACAGCGTTGGTTTTCCTCACAGGAGAAACTGAGTTCATGTATGTATTCAATTGCTTATTCATAATAAGCAATTCTGGAGCTGGATCTCTGTGGCTCTTCTGGAGCTGATAATTTCCCTGAAGGGTGTAGGCATGTTCTGGCCTCTCAGAGCTTCTCAGTACCCACTAGGTAGTATCTGGTGGCCTCTAGGACCATGACACCAGGGCATGGATCTTTCATAGAAAGAAGTTAACACAAACTGTAGAAAACCAAGAATTCCTTTTCAAGGGAACATCTTACCTGTGAGTTGTACCACAGGTTTCCTGGTTCTACAGATTAAGAACTCTGGTCCTTATTATGCAAGATAGCTGGCAGATAAGGGGACTTACCGTCTATAGTTTTGTGAGCGAGTAAGCTATACTAAGCCTCTGTCCTTTCTCTTCTTCCTTGATTTCTCCCCCCTCTCAGATTTATCCTGTTTCCAGGACAAGGATAGATGACAATTAATTTTAATAATATTGTCAACTTGACAGGGTTTAGAATCATCAAAGAGAGAAGCTTGTGAGCATATCTTTCATGAGTTATCTAGATTAGCTTAACTAAGGTCAAAAGATCTATCCTAATGCATATGGCACCATCACCTGGGCTGGGCTTATAGTCTACCTAAGAAAGAAACACTACTAGTGTTTGTATTGCTGACTGTGGGTATCATGTGACTAGCCATTGTGTTCTCTTCCTGCTGCCACGATGCACTGTGCTTCCAAATGGTGAGCTGAAATGAATCCATCCTTATTTGAGCTGCTTTTTTCAGCTTAATTTGACCACAACAAGAAACAAGTAAGTAAAACAGAGACATTTTTTATTTCTCAGCCAAAAGAACACAGATATCACAGGAGATGGGGTAAGCCACTGTCCCCAGGTGGTTCTCTGGAGGAGGAAAGAAGGTTCAGGCAGGTAAGGGGGAAGCCTCAGCTGCAACCCTGGAAGACAGAGGCAGGTCTCTAAGGAGGAGCTAGATGACTACAACCCTTCAGTGTCATGAGACAAGGCTCAGGATGAAGAGGAAAGGATGGGGGCCCCGCCAGGGCCTTCACTGTTCAGGAATTAGTTCACTTAATTATCACACTCTACTTGGGTCAAATCTTGTGATCTGTGTGGCCATTGATCTGTGTGGCCAAACAGACCAAGTGAGTACCCTGGAGGAGAAACTGAACTATTCCTCAAGGATAAGACTTAGTTCCTCTTTCAGAGCTGTGTGAGTTTAGGGAAATGATGTTCATTTTAGGGGCTAGTGTGTCTCCACTTTTTTTTTTTTTTTTTTTTTTTTTTGCCCTACTGGTGACATATACTTAAGTGCTAGAACCTGGGACTGTAGTCTAGGGAGCAAGCTCCAGCAAGCAACTCAGTAGGCTTGCCTGCTGGAGCTGGGGGACTGAGGCCTGGGTTTGCTAGTTTTCCTGTCCAGCCTAAGAGGGAAGTAAGCCTCAGGCTCCTGCCAGATGCCTGAGAGATCCTGAAAGGGACCAGAGACTCCATCATGTATTTTATGTTAAGGCCTTCTGACATAAAAGTAGGACTACTCTGTGAATCAAAGGAGGCTATATAAGGAAAAGTACCAGGGAAAAGCAAGGGATGTTGTTTTGTTATTTTTACTAAGGTTACAGATTTTGGAGAAAGACAAAAGACTTTGGCTTCCAGAATGTTCCAGCTGCTGGCTGTGCAAGGCAACTGTGAGAAGAGCATCTGATCCAGAGCTTTGGGACCATAGGTATGTTTATCCCTGTGGCAATAAAGGATTTAAAAAAACGTTGAAAGGTACTGAGAGAGGGAGAGAAGGAGGGAGGAGAGAGAGAGAGAGAGAGAGAGAGAGAGAGAGAGAGAGAGAGAGAGAGAGAGAATAAGAAGGAGAGAACATGAGCACTTAAAGTGTGGATTAGTGGATTTCTTGATAAGAAGCCAAAGACTGCTATGATGCCATTGGCTGTGGTTCATCACATAGTGCCTCCCTCAAATTCTACTCACGGCCAAATCAGTTAAGGAGAGGCATGCTGGAGCAGGCTCATGGTGACCTGAAAAATATGACAGAGGCCATTGTGTTGAGAGAATTCATCCTATATGGTGCTTAGGAATGACAAGGAAGGAATCACTCACTCACTAACTCATCCACTCACTCACTCACTCACTCACTCACTCACTCACTCTCTCAGTGAATCACTCAGGAATAGTATGCATGTATCATTTGTTTTCAAATTCATAAATTCTCCATGTGTCAGCTCTTTAAAACGAAGAATAAATAGAATTTCCTATGCTCTTTGAAAGCCATTTAAAATGGCAGTCCCAAACCTGCTAAGAGGCATCTTTCCCTCTTGTCCATATAAGCTTCCTTAGAATATGTTATGTGTTACATGTGTCACATGCTGTAGGGAAATGCCTGGAACATAGGGTCTATAAACCTCATTCCACCTCTTCAATAAAGAGGAAGGCAGTAATAATCACCAAACCATGCCAAGGTATCAGTTCCTAGTCTACCTCCATATGGGCAATGAACCCTGATGGAACTGCATCTTCTGCCTGGTACCACCTGAACTGTTTCTCTTTGTGTTAAAAGTGGGCCTGGTTTGACCTCAAGTCCATTCTACCCTGCCACACCCTGCAGACTTTGCTTCTTTATATCTGATGATGAAATGAGAAAACTAATTCCACATCCTGAACTACCGCAGTTTAGAAAGTTTGTGGAATACTCATCTACAGCAATCCAGTGTGCAGGGTAGCACATAGGCATTGCCATCCTTCACCAAGACTTCAAGTTGTTTTAACTTCTAGTTTACTGATTTGTTAGGAAAACAGCCTCTTTCTCCCAGAAAACTTCTACATATACGTTCAGATTCTCTAATTATAAAATTTCATCAATTTGTTTATCATACCTTCTCTGTACGTATACAGAGAAGAGAGATAGGTAATAGATGGTTATGTGTATATTTATGCACACACATACATGTAAATTATGCATTCTAAACTGGATCATCCCTGCTAAACAGGTGCTCTATCACTGAGCTACATCATCAGCTTTCTAATTTTTGTTGCTTCTTAAAAAATTAGTTATTTGAGAATTTTGTGCAACATATTTTGATCATATTATCCTCTTTCACCAACTCCTCCAAGATCCAACTTTTTTAATCCAACATTTCTTCTTCTCCTTCTCCTTCTCCTTCTCCTCCTCCTCCTCCTTCTTCTTTTTCTTCTCCTCCTCCTCCTCCTCCTTCTCTTCTCCTCCTACTTCTTAACTTCATCAATCTGAATGTGCTGTCCATGACCTAGGAGTCATGCCCTTAAGTGAAACTAAGTCTTCCTCTTCCTATAACTATTAATTGGCAAGAGCTCCTGAGCTAAGGATGGGACTTCATGCCATTTCCCTTCTTTTTGGTACAATTTTGCTTCACTTGAGCTTGTGCAGGTCTTGTGCATGCTATCATAAATGGTGTGAGTTCATATGTGCAATTGTTCAGCTGTTTCCAGAAAACACAGATTCCTTGTAGTCATCTGCCACCCCATCTATTGCTTGTTTGAGCCATTTGATAATAGACAATACACACCATGTCCTTTTGCTTATTAGTGTTTCCCTGTATGCTATCTAAGAATAAAAATATTCTCTTTAGAACTGACAATGAGGGAGCCTGCATGGGACTGACCTAGGCACTTTGAGTATATGTTACTGTTGTGTAGCTTGGTTTTCTGTGGGACTCCTATCAGTGGAAGCAGGGACTGCCTTTGACTTTTTTGCCAGCTTTTGGGACCCTATTCCTTACACTGGGTTGCCTTGTCCAGCCTTAATATGAGGAGAGGTGTCTAGTTTTACTACAACTTGATATGCTATGTTTGGCTGATATCCATGGGAGGCCTGTCCTTTTCTGAATAAAACTAGAGATGGAGTGAGTAGGGAGGGGCAGAGAGGAGGTTGGGGGAGGCACTAAGAAAAGAGGGGGGAGGGGAAATTGTGGTCAGTATATAAAAATATAATAATAATAATTCTTAAAAAAGAATATGATCTTTAACTCTACTGGACATTTGCATTTGGGGACCTGGACATTGATAGAATATGTTCATCTACATTCCAGTATTCAGTGTTTTCTTACTCTCCTGATAATGGACAAGCATGCCCCTCCTTTGGTATAAGATCTGGACCATTTAGTTTCCATGCACACTTTGATCTTGAAGATTCCTCAGTTACTCCAATTTCATCACACTGAAAATTTTAAAGAATGCTGATCCATCGGTCAGTGTTATTTTGTGTGTGTACTTATTTGTTTAGAGGATAGATTTTTGTCTTCTGTTGGGAGTATTCACATGACAGTGTTCTCTTCTTCATGCTTTATTTCATAGCCCTAAAACACCCTGTGCTCCTTGTTGCTAATGTTAACTTTGATCTCATAGTGGAAGTATCATCTGCTTCCATTATTGCATAGTCATAACTTTTCTCTTTCAAACTAAATAGCAGTCTTGAGGAGACAATTTGAGACCATAAAGGTATACTACAGCTCATCAAATGTCTATGATTTGACATCTATTAATGCTTTTTTCTCACTTGGTCTTTGACAGTACCCAACATAGTGTCATCCTTATCCTGGGATTCCTGCTCTAAAGAAGAGATCTGCCTTAGCAGACAGGAGAAGACTCTAGGGCTAAAATCTAGTGTGTTGAGCAGAAGTCACAACAGAGACAGAGGTCTGTGTGTTAAATCTACAGCTGCCCCAGGAAAAGTTGGCAACACATCCAAGGAAATGAGTCTTCAGCATGAGAGACTCAGAGGAAGTCGCAGTTTCAGAAAAGGCGATCAGAGAGGGCCTGGGCACAAGCTCAGAGCAAAGACAGGTCATATCTCGGGATTCATTCTAACCGGTTGGATAGAAACATCCTCTGAGTTGGTTCATCAATAAAACTGAGACAATCTCGATGGTCTTGTGGCTTTTCCTGTCTTCTGGACTGATCCTGGGTGTGAAGTGCAGAGCATACCGCTTAGCATCATGTAAGTGCTCATTAAACACTCCCCTTCTCTTTGTGTTGTTGAGACATCACCATGGAAACTCACCTCTTTGCTTTCACTGAGGCCCCTTTAAAATTTTTTGCAATTACTCTAAAAGCTCCATTTTCCCCACTGAAATGAGAAATTCTAAAGGTAATAATATATTACGTTTTCTACTAAAAGTCAATTAAATGCAAGGTCGAAGCTGCTTCCGAACTCAACTAGGAGGCCTCAGTGACGTTTATACTTCAAAATTGCTTTTTATTATTCTTGGTAAATTAAATATAACAAAACTAATTAATTATTTTCTGTGATGATAATGATTTATTACAATTTCATCATTATAATATAACGATAATAATTGCTACTTTTAAAAGTGGATACTTAGTATTTTGTCAGTTGCTTTTTAGCCCGTATTTCTGACAGCCCCACTGCCTTGTGATGACAGAGTTCTCCCCATTTAACTGATGAAGACACTGAGGTTCAGAGTGTATATGCAGCCTGTCAAAGTTCTCCTTGATGGAAGGTGGCCATGCTTTGGAAACAAAGGCTTTATGCTTGTGGTTTCCCTTACATAAGGTTCATCGTTGCCCTCCTGCACTTGGCTCAGCATAGAGCCAAACATTATCAGCCAGGTAAACTAGGCAGGGGTGACTATTGCTCCCCATACACTATTATGCATGTCCACTTTCACTTCCCAGTTGTTACTGCTACTAGATGGGGGCCAAGAGAGTCATTCCGACAAAAATGAGTGAGCAAATCTACCAGGTTTTTCTGGGAGGAGTCTATTAGAAGCTCAACCACTGATTCCTTTTCTCTCAGTCTGCTAGTGATTGCATTGTTACAGTGTTAGGGTGACTGTGGGTGGAAGAGCGATTAGACTCTGAGAATAACAAGGTGAGTAGAGTTAGATTTTGTGGAAGAAATCAACTGTGTCGTGCTGTGATGTGGCAGTGATCAGAAAGTTCACTTGTTGCACGGAACAGCCCAGCAGAATCTGCCAATACAAAAGTAATTTCTTCCCAGGGATCGGCTGTCATGAGGAGTGTAAGGTTCTTGTGATTTTTGGTGTCAAGGAAGCTAGTTAACTTCTTCTACCATCAAACTGAAAATAGATAGCTCCAATAACTACCTTTAGGAAAAACCAAGATCATGGAATTGGTTTTTGTTTGTTTGGTTGGTTTGGTCTATTTACTTATTTTAATCTATTCTGAAAAAATTCATACATGTGCACAATGTGTCTTAATCATATCCACTTCTCACTCTTCTCCGCCAACTCTTACTAAGAAACTCTATCACATCTACTCCCATCTTCATGTTTTTCTTTTGCGATTTTTTTCATTAATTAATTAAAATTTAACCCAGTGAGTCCACTTAGTGCCAGTCACATAGATTTTATTTATTCAAGGCTGGCTTCAAAGTAGCTGAGAATGACTTGGAATTTCTGATCCTCCTGCATCTGTCTCCTGAGTGCTGGGAATGAAGACATGCACCACTACTTCCAAATTTTATATAGTGCTCAAATCCAGGGCTCATGGATGCTAGGCAACTTATCTACTAACTGAGTTGCACTGGGGGCGAGGGGTGGGAAGAAAGAGAAAAATAAAAATATTAAAAGAAAATAAAACTCCTTTTCTTTACTGAGATTTAGACAACCCCAAGCAAATCCTCTGTACAATACAAAAGAACAGGAAGAATAGTTTGTGATATGTGGTGGGTAGCAGTGGAAGGACATGTTTTAAATAATAGCCCCACATAAAAGCATCTAGACACATCAAAATCTTAGCAAAAAGAATCACAAATAATGAGATGTGGACTGATTAGAGAAAATCATGTTTGAAACACTGTGGATTTTCACTTTCCTACCAGAAAGCTAAGCTTTGTCAGAGTCTCATTAATAAGGCGGTAATGCTGAGATAACTAAGACCGATAAGGAATAAACACAATTAGACCGGATGTTGCTACACACATCCCATGCTTTGAAAGATTACTGCAAGCGACATTCAAATTTCTGTAGTTCTTTTATAAAGTAAGTTTTTTTTGGACTATAAAAATATTTTCCAATTTCCCTTGAAGAGAAATGGCAGAAGAGGTTAATTAGGAGTCAACTGAATACTACTTAGGAGCTTGCATACGTAATTTCTTGAGCATCATACTTAAATAGCTCAAACTGTAAAAAAAAAAAAAAAAAAAAAAAAAAAAAAAGGAGCCTATAATGATTCATGAGTTTCTTCTTTAAACATTTTCTTTTCTTTCCTCTATTTGCTTTACGATCTTATCCCAAATGTTTATACAGTCCTCACTACTGCATAGTGAATGCTTCCATTTGGATTAATGAATGCAACTAAATACACAGAGTTTGTGAGTCTCTTCGGATACCCTCATCAGGAGCTGCAGGACATTATCATTCTCCATTGTTTTACGTCTCTTGTCCCATGTTCCTGTCCTGCCAGGTGGCTCCAGTTTTGTTGTGTTACACGGCTGTTACTCACCCATTGGATCCATGCTACTTGTTCATGACCAGACCCATCCACTGAGATGCTTTCCTTACTCTGACAAACCCCCTCCCCCACTACAGTCTGAGCAATTTCCCCTTCACTTTAAGGAGTCTGCACTTTATACTCCAGTGTTAGTTTTCTTTTATATTTATGTGTTGCTGTAGATTGCATGCTATATCCCTTCAATCTCCATAGGTTGAAGCCAAAATACTCACTAAGATGAAGTTTGGAAGTGTAGCCTTTGAAGGGTAATTAGGAGGCATCCTCTTGAATGTAAATAGTTCCTGTGTAAGGGAATGAAGAGACTGGAAATAAATCTTCCTTTCATGTCCTCAGAACAGCAAGAAGCAGACTATCCATAAAACAGAAAGAACTCTCATCAGGAGGTAGACACTGTTGGACCCTAGTCATGTAACTCTGGTCCCATAAATTGTAAACACTGAGCATTTATTTTTTAAGCTGTCCCATGTATGGCACCCTGTTACAGCAGCAAGAACTAATATGCATGCCTTTCTTCTTCTCTTCCAGGTTTTCTGGGATTAGGGAGCCTACCAGTGTCTTGTGGAGTATTCCTGGATTGGCTTTGGAAAAGTAAAAAAGCATCAATATTTCCATGCTATTTTTGACTGATGATCTCACTTTAGCTCTGTCTGCAGTAGCAGGCTGCTCTTCCCATGAAGAAAGGAGTAGATAAGTCTATATCCCCAAATTGTTTGGCCATCAGAAACAACTATCAGAACTTCTAAACTGCTGATACCTTGTGTTATCTCTAGGATGCAAGTGTTTTCCATGGTTTTTCTTTTGACTGAACCAGTCTTCTCTTTCACATGATGAATAGTTTATAAAGGATTTCCTTTTAGAAAAGTCTTTTCCTTCAGAGTGTTTTACTCACATCATGTGGAATGCTTAGAAACAACAACAACAACAACAAGTCCTCTCACCTTTATTTCCTACTCAGTTAAGTTTTTATGTTAATGGTCCCTGTACTTCTGGCATTTAGACAATTGCCTACCACAATTCCTTGTTGGTTATCTGTCGCCCATGATTAAGTGTGAGCTCTGTGAAGGCATGAACCTGTCTGTATGTTAGCTGTTATGTCTTCCTTGCCTAATACATTTCTGTGTTATATAATGGGCACACCTGATACATTTTTACAAAAAAAAAAGAAAAAGAATAGCAAACCAAGAACTGCTTCCAGGTTATAATAAGCAACAAACCCCACACAAACTAAATAAAATCTTATCTTTCTATTATGTCGGTTATTTTTAACATTACTGAAAAAGAAACTGAAATTTGTACTGAAAACTAACTGCAGAATTTAAAGTATGAGGAATATGAAGTTGTTTAGATTTCTTACTTTTGTAGATGGGTTACACAATCCTAAATTTCACCTAAAAATATATGAACAAATTATTTTATAGTGTGTGTTTGTGTGGCATGTCCCTCACTGTCTTTGATGTTAAATGTTGTACCCATAGTGGATATTATAACTGTATGTCTACTTAACACGGCATCATTATAACTTGCAATTAATACAAACTCTCAGTTCTTCAGCTCTGCTATGTGTCAGACACCATGTTAAACAATTTGCAATAATTACTGAAGATTCAACAACTATATGTGTCAACCATGTTAATAACAGCCTAATTCATTAATTTATATACCAGACAGTTATTACACACAGTTCACGCCATGTGAAAGAAATTGAACTCAGCATTAGGGGTAAGATTTAAAAACTAGTTCAAGGTTGTAAATTTTCTTAGAAATTACATTCTAGCACCAAGGAGATAAAAGTTGTGCAAGTTCTGAAAATATCAATTACTTTAGAAGTTAAGAATGTCACAAAGTGTAGCATGGAAGAGAGAATAACTCACAGGCAAAGCAATTTTACATGACGATCCCTGGGAATGAAGAGACTGGAAATCTAATCTGTTTGGACTGTCATAGCAAAGTATCATGGATAGATAGATTTATAAGAACAGAAATTCATTTGACTAAGTTCTGGAATGTGAGTAGGCCCAAATCTTCGTGGTATTAGATTGCTTGTCTGGTAAGAACCCATTTTGTTTTTATAGGCAGTGCTTTCTAGCTGTGGCCTCAAAGAAGAAACAAGGTATCTCTCTGTGACATTTTCTTTTTATCAAGACACTAATCCCATTCATGAATATTCTATCCTCATCACCTCCCATAAAGTTCTGTCTTCTACTTCTTCCATCTTGGGAGGGAGGATTTTAACATGTACATTTTGAGGTGACACAGACATTCCGACCATAGCTAAAGACTTCACTAATAAGAAACCTGAGCATAACACTGAAGAAGGTAAGAGAAACTATGCAGGTATGTGGGGAAAGTATATTGCATACAGAGGGGGTCAGATGTCCACATCTGATGATAAAAGCACCAGTCAGTATTTGGTGCACCAGAAAGAGTAAAATTCTTGCAGTTAGAATAAAAGAAGCCAACGAGCAAACCATATAGAAATGGTGATGCTGTTTCCCCACCACAGAAAGCCTTGTAGACTATATTGAGGGTTATGGTTTTATTCTACTCTTTTTTTTTTTTTTTTCGAGACAGGGTTTCTCTGTGTAGCTTTGCGCCTTTCCTGGGACTCACTTGGTAGCCCAGGCTGGCCTCGAACTCACAGAGATCCGCCTGGCTCTGCCTCCCGAGTGCTGGGATTAAAGGCGTGCGCCACCACCTCCCGGCATGGCTTTATTCTAATTACGAGATGCTGTTGGAGAATTTTGTTCAGAAAATGATCTGGTTTACATTTAAGCTGTTATTCTGGCCACCACGCTGAAAATAGAGAGAACTGGGAATAGAACCGAAATTCTAAATAGAAAGTGTCTGCAGTGCCCTAGAGAATAGGACACAGTGGCTTGAAAGAGGTTGAATGCTACAGAGTAGTTAGACGCAGTGGATGTGAGTTTCTGGGTAGAACTCTCAAGATTTGCTCATGGATTGAATGTGAGTTTATAAGTGGGTGAGAGAAATCAAAGAGGGTACCAAGGTAATTTCTCAGAGCAAGCACATACATGTACTGAGAAGGCACCATTGAAGAAGGAAGGAATTCGGGAGCAAGGATCAGAAAGTTGTATTTGAACACATGAAGTCTGAGATTCTTCTAGGATACCCAGGAAAGATGCTCAGTAAGTGATGGATATGTGTGTTTAGAGACAGAAGGTTGCTATGGGATAGAGACATTAATTTGAGAGTGTTCGAATAGAAAATATACAAAACCTTACAAATAATCTAAGAAATGAGTAGCAGGAGTAAAAGTTCAAGGATGGGGATATAGAACAACCATCTTTTAGATACAGTTTCTATTCCATAAAGCAGAGACTTAGAAAGCATAAAGGATATAAATGGCTTCCTGTGGGGAGCCTGTCTATAAAAGACTAGTAAGAAGGAGCAAGGATTAGCCGAGGACAGCTCCAAACCACAAATTAGACATGATACTCCTGGATAAGAGGGCTCTAGAGAAATTGAGATTGGACAGAGATAGCCACTGACTATGATGCAGCCCTGTGATCTCTTGCCTAGTCCAAAGGAGGATCTTCATAGCAAAATTACATGTGTATAATATGGTCAAGTCCTGATACTTATACTATTGATTAAGGGTTCTAGATAAGAGCATGGCCTCAATTTTGACTCAGTTATAAGCCCTGATGATGCTATTCCTAAATGCTCATGGCTACAGACACTATTTTTAGATGAAAGTGTCATGGGATAAAGACCTCAAGGACCACTTGACCAAACCGGGGCCTGAATTTGAGAGTCTTTAATAAACCAGCTGGCAACTGCCTGGAGAGAAACAGTTCTCATAGAGCAGCTCCTGCAGGGGGTGTTTTAAAGGCAGAAGCCTTATCCTGCTTGGCAGCAGAGCAAGTAAGCCGTTTTACAGAAGCAAAAAGTGGCAGTTAGCTGGGGCATCTTGATCCCAAGTCCGTGCCTCAGGGTAGGATAATTTTTTAAGGAACTTTTCCATAGGAGAGAGTGTAAATGAGGGTCAGCTCTTAGTCAGAATTTGATGGCTGCTGCAGGGACAAGATGGAAGAACCTTGGCCCTATTACAAAACTTGCATTCTTTCTTGGGGGAAAATAATCAGAGCACCATTGTCCACAGCTGCCCCACAAACCAGTTTCACCTAAGAGGATGCTGAACCTTGAGAAAGTTTGATGAGCCTACTGATATGATACCATAGGAATGAAATAGATGTGAACTCTTCTGGCCTGACTATGGAACTCAGCCTTATGCATGTTTGACACCAGGAAATAATGTTGAACTAGGACTTTAATGTGGTGCTGTATGTAGAATGTATGTAAGGAAATCTCACGATTAGTTAGGGGAGGTATGTGCTTGATTCAGTAGGATCTCCTTTTCTTTGGTCTAACATTTCTTTGGGAAGCCTTGTATCACCTTACCCACACCACTCCTTCTCCCCTCTACCCCCTTTATAGCATCAATTCTTATCATTAAAATGGTAGCTTCAGTGACTGAGGCCTTAATGCCCCACCTATCACAAATTCCTTCTTCTATCCCTAGTTACATGATTTCAGTGCTCTGCAGTGCTTTCTTGGTCTTTTTTATGAGGGGGGGTAAAGCTTTTTTTTTCCTTTTGCTTCTTGTGGAAACAATGGTTTTCCTCCAAGATTCATCTTGAGAGGCCTCTTCTTTAGAAACCTCTTTCTTCCCTTTGTACCTTTTCCTAATGTACTAATGGTGTCTAGACACTTTTCATATGCATTCCCATTTGCACTGTATTGGTGGCTTTCATAGACTTTTCATGATGCCCTAAAGCAAGAAATACATTTTACAACATAACCTTGTACACAAGCCTGTGCATACATAGCACACAGGGAATCAAAACACTTGTTTTCTGAGCTCTCTCATCGTTACCCTGTGCCAGGAACACTGAAATATCCTAGCCCATCTCCTGACTTTTAAGAAATGCTGTCTGCAGCCCAGCAAATTGATTTAATGACCTGCCAATGGGTTTCAACCTGCAGCCTGGAAAACACTGCCCTCTACAGACTTTCATTATTGTCCACCACTCACAGTTCGGTCATCATTAGTATCCTTGTCTGTCTCCCCTGGCAGGCAGTAAATGCTGAGGGTAGAGAGCATATCTTTTTCTTGTTGCTTTTCCCCCCTTTTCTATTTTAGCAGCAGTATATGTCTGAGAATTGAGAAAATGAGAATATGAATGTTCTGAGGTCTTGACAACCACCTACTTTGAGTTTGAAAATGTAATAGAGTTCTTAGAATATTGGAAAAACTATGTTGTTTACCAGACGCTGAGCTGACCTTTGCCTCACAGCTGTACCGCATCACAGTCAGTGACGCAGCAGCTCTCCTGTTCTGGAATGTTCTGTAAGTTTCTCACTTGGCTTGTGAAGAGTGTGCCGTGGGTGCATGCACAGAGCTGTTTCTCTGACCTTTGGTGATAACTCATGAGCGACCCTACATAAGAGGGTCAATTTCTAAGCCTGTGACCACAGTAACATGTAATAGCCTCTGTAGTGGAAGTTTCTGGGCCCTGTGGTCTGGGCAAATCTCTCCCATCCGTGTCTTGCAGCCGCTTATAAAATAATCACTCAGATGCTTAATATTAATTACAGACTATATGGTCTATGACTTTAGCTTCTGGCTAGCTAACTCTTTCATCTTAAATTAATCCAGTCCTAACAATCTATATGTTGCCACATGGCTGTGGTGTTACCAGCCTGCTGGCACCTTGTTGCTCCTTGGGCGGTGACTGGCATCTCCCCTGACCTTTTTCTTCCCCTCTCTCTTCAGTCTGAATGTACCACCTAACCTTATTCTATCTCGCCATTGGCCAAATAATACATATTCACAGCTTACAGAAAGACATCCCACAGCAAGCCTCTCTCTTTCCAGGGACTGGAAGATTTGTTTTTGATGTGTGGTGCAAACTATTCTGCAGCAAAGGAGTTTGGGTATTCAGACTCCACAGAGCCAAGGAAAAGTTAACAGAAGATGGATCTCCTTGGTGCACTCTTGCAACTCTTGGTCCAGTTTTCTTAAAACCCAAGAGTCTCATTTTTCTCTCATTGGATTAATCAGCTGTCACATGACACTCAAGTCTCCCACTAAATTTTTTACTGGCATTATGGTATAACATTTAATTGATTTTGGCCACTTTTATATGACTTTCTGTCACTGGAAAATAAATTTTGTGTTACATACTTGTGACTTGTCAAAGAATGCTAAATAAGCTTGTACCTACATGGACAGCAATTTGTGGCTGTGGCTAACACTCTTCTAGTCACTGTCTGGATCTCTGGTTTGTGGTGTGGGCCTTAGAGCATTCCCTAATTCAAGGGGCACACATGGTCACAGCAGAAAAGGGTCAGAAGGGTTTCTCTTTCACCTCTCAGCTGGCAGAGCCTGTGCAAGTCTGATTTTTTTACCTCATTTCTTTTTTTTTTTTTAATCTATAAACTCCACACAGTCCTAAGTTTTGCTGTGAAGATTTTAAATAAAATCATGAACGTGTATTATGCAGAGCAGTTTGTAACATCAAGTAATCAGTTAAATATAGCTCTTATGGTTTCTGCTTTCTTGTAAAATTCATGGTGTAATCTTCAACTTTTTAAACTTACCCTTCCTTTAAAAAGTTAAAAATCTTAGGAGAAAAGCTCTGCGATGACAGAGTATCCATCTGTCTGATCTCTGGTGCAAGCCAGTTCGGTTCAGACGCCCTCTCCACTATTGCTAGTAGTCCAGGCTGGGGTCATCCTTGGGGATTCCTGGCAACTTCCCTAGCACCGGGTTTCTCTCTATCCCCATGTCATCTCCCTGTATCATGGTATCTCTTTCATTGCTTTTCCCCTCCATTGCTGTTCCAGCTCAACCATCCCATTCTCTTATTTTCTCATCCTCTATCCCTGACCCTCCATTGCCCACTCCTCATCCCCAGTTTACTCATGGAGATCTCATCTATTTTCCCTTCCCAAGGTGGTCCACATGGCGTCTCTCTTTGGGTCTTCACTGTTAGTTAGCTTCTTGGGAGTTGTGGGTTATTGCCTGATTATCCTTTGCTTTATGTCTAGTGTCTACTTATGAGTGGTTACATACCATGTTTTTCCTTCTGAGTCTGGGTTAGCTTACTCAGGATGATATTTTCTAGTTCTATCCATTTGCCTGCAAATTTCATGTTGTCATTGCTTTTCTCTGCTGAGTAGTACATCATTGTGTATATGTACCACATTTTCTTAATCCATTCTTCAGTTGAGGGCATCTAGGTTGTTTCCAGTTTCTGGCTATTATGAATAATGCTGCTATGAACATAGTTGAACATATATCCTTGTGGTATGATTGAGCATTCCTTGGGTATATGTCCAAGAGTGGTATAGCTAGAGTTTTTCTCCAATGACTGATGGAAACAGATGCAGAGATCCACAGTCAATCACCAGGCATAGCTCCAGGAGTCCAGTCAAAGAGAAAGAAAAGGGATTCTATGAGCAAGCGCATCAGGATCTTGATGGGGAAACATGCAGGGATGAGTAAACCAAACTAGAGGGAACTCATGAAAGTTGGATCAATGGCTATGGAGCCTACATGGGACTGGTCTAGGCCCTCTGCATGACCAGACAGTTGTGTAGCTTGCTCTGCTTGGGGGCCCCCTGGCGGTAGGATCAGAATCCATCTCTGGTGCATAAGCAGGCTTTTCTGGAGCCCCACTACCTATGATGGGACACCTCTTGCAGCCTTGAGGCAGGGGGAAAGGCTTGAACTTGCCTCTACTGGATGTGCCTCCCCATGGGAGGCCTTGCCTTCTTGTGGGTGGGAGTAGGGGGTGGGTTGGGTGTAGAGGGTGGGTTGGGAAGGGGAGGCTAGGGGGCGGGAGGAGGGAAGAGGGGGATCTTTGATTGGTGTGTAAAATGAATAAAAAAATTCTTAATAAAAAAAGGGAAAAAACGTTAAAAATACTTGATAAAAGAGTTTCCCTTCCACACTGGTACTTTTTATTTAGCTTTCTACTCTCATTGGTTAACTTGCTGAGCCTCCTAAGGCCTAACTGTTCGGCTCAGTCATAAATAGCAGCAAGGCTACCCCTTCAAAGCACAGAGGTGGTTTCCATGTTTACTTATTCTACTTCCCCCTCTTCTGAGACATCCTCACTACATAATAGATGCTGGCCTTGAATGTACTATGTAGCCCATTGTGGCCCCAAACTCACTATTCATCTCGTCCATCTACCTTCGATTCTCCAGCATTGAGAGAGCAGGTGTGTACCACCACATCTGGCTTGTGAATGTGTTTGGAGATACAAGCCCAAGTGCATGCATATTGAAGTCAGAGGGTAGCATCAGCTGTCTTGTTGTACCATTCTCCAACTTATTCTCTTGAGACAAGGTCTGTCACTGAAACAGGAGCTTACTCTTTGGGTTAGGCTGGATGACAAGTGAGTCTTCAGGATTCACTTGTTCCTGCCCTTAATACTGGGGCTACAGGCTTGTCCATCCATACCCAGATTTCTAAATAGGTGTAGGGAATTTGAGCTTAGGCCTTCTTGCTTACACAGTGAGCCCTCTTACCCACTGAGCCTTCTTCCTTGGTCCCTGTTTTGGCATTTTGTGGCAGAATGTTGCTATATAACATAGTCTAGCCCAGAATTCATGATCTCTTGCTTCAGTCTCCTGAGTCTAGGCTTATAAGCATGCACCACCACATCTGATAAGATGGCTTCTTTCTTATAGCTGTCCTGAAAATGGCTTGTAAATGGCCCAAAATAACACCAGGTGGATATCTGTTTTCCCAGCTGAGGCATCTATTCTCACTAAACATACAGACTCCACACAACTATGTGTCCATCTTTGTAGGCAGATAATGAAGTAACACAGCTTATGTGACTGATAACAGATTGTTGGGGGAAACTGAATTTCTAAACCTGGAATAGTTTGCAATGGCCAGAATATAACTAAGAATGACAACAGGTTGTGACTTCAGAATTTGGTTGGTCAGTTTATTGTATGAGGATTATGGGAGTCTCCCTTTGGGCTAGTGGGGCCTCTGTAGTTCACCAGGTTTGGGTTTCTTGAGTTTGGGAGGCAGTGCTGAGTGCTAGGTATGAAGAGTCTCTGTGTACAGTGTGCACTCTGGCCCAGAGCAAGGCTAAAGGTAGAGAGTAGAGTGAATGGATTGTCGCCCTTCTCTGGGACCCACCATAGTTCTACATGTGGAAAATTGGAATTAGAATGTGAATTAGAAAATTAGAATGTGTTCAGAAACAAGAAAAAATGGCTGTTAAAGAAGAGAAATGTACTCTAGACCTTGATATATGATTGGTACAGGTACAGGCAGGGACTGAATGGCCGTGAGGAAAGGGGTGGTACAAAATCTCCTGTGTGACTTTCATCAGATTATCAAAGTCCTTTAGGAGAAGGTCACAATGCGTGCAGAGAAACAGAGTTCTGAGACTGTTTTATTTGCAATTTTAAAAGCTCCTGGTCATTCATACAGCTTTCCTGTGCACCATGCTTCTTGGTTAAGCCTCTGGTTATGACCTCATTTCCCTTCCTCCAACTCCCAACCTCTTTCCTGTTTGACCCTTTTCACCTCTCACATCCTTCTTCTCTACTTTCATTTTATGTATATTTTACTGTCTTCACTCGCTTAATGTGTCCACCCCCAGTAGCCAACTTCTGAGCTCCTGGTTTCTCCATGTACCTTGGGTTAAATATACAAAAAGATTTGAAGTAGTAACCCACATAGCGTGTGTGCGTGTGTGTGCATGCATGCATGCATGTGTGTGTATGTGTGTGTATGTGTGTGTGTGTGTGTGAGAGAGAGAGAGAGAGAGAGAAAGGGAGAGAGAGAGAGAGAGAGAGAGAGAGAGAGAGAGAGAGAGAGAGAGAGGATAGAGTCCTGGATCATTTTTCCTTATTTTTATTTTAAAAAATTTATACAATATATTCTAATCACAGTTACTCCTTCTCTCATTCCTCTCTGATCCTCCTTGCATCCAAAATTCATGCTATTTCTTTCTGTCTCTCTTAAGTAAACAAATAGGCAGACAAACCAGAATTCTTTTAAATTAACAAGAAAGACACACACACACACACACACACACACACACACACACACAAAACCCTATAGAAACATAAAATCAAAGAAAAAAAAGTAATATATATGCATAAGGTCACTAGGACAAAAAAAATAATGTCCAAACAAAACAACATGAGACAAAAAGTCTACAAAAATGCTTGAGTTCATTTTTTGCTGGCCATTTACTCCTGCGCATGGGACCTGTCATCAAGTGTGGTCTGTATTCAGAGTGAGACTCCACTGGGGAGAACTAATTTGATAGATTACTCTATCTACCACTCGTAAAGAAAAGACCCTCCCCTACTCAGTTTCCTCACTGAAAACCTCCTCTGTGCTGGCCAGGGCTTTAATTACACTTGCTGGATCACAAGCAGTTGTAGAGTTGGGTCCAGTGCTTCTTGATCAATTAATTTGCACATTGTCTTATCTCCAGAGCCCTTCACTCCTTTTCCCCAGAAACTCCCTATGCCTCAGCAGATCCCCTCCACTTCCCACATAATCAATGTTACTATCATAGGTTGTATAGGAAATTATTGAAGACAGCTCAGAGGTCATCCAGTTTATCCAACACCCATGGCTCCAGAGACCCTGACATCAAGACTTTAAGGGGGAAAGTCAGGTTATATGTGAAACAAACAGAAAGAGACCACCTGGATTATACAATGATTGTCGTATGGTTCTATGACAATGTCCCTTATTACTGGCAAGCACCTTCTTCCTGATGGGATCAGTATTTTATTTTATTAAGAAAATTTTTCCATTCATTTTACACATCAATCAAAGATTCCCCTCTTCCCTCCACCTCCCCCCTCAGGCTCCCCCTCCCAACCCATCCCCACTCCACCACCGCACAAGAAGGCAAGGCTTCCCATGAGGAGGCACATCCAGTAGAGGCAAGTCCAAGCTCCTCCCTCTGCCTCAAGGCTGCAAGAGGTGTCCCATCACAGGTAGTGGGCTCCAAAAAACCTGCCATGAGATCAGTATTAATGGGAAAGTGACACACCACTTTTGATGTACAGGTCAGTCAGTCTCTCTCTCTCTCTCTCTCTCTCTCTCTCTCTCTCTCTCTCTCTCTCTCTCTCTCTCTCTGTATCTCTCTGTCTCCCACATTTTGTTACTTTAATTTTATTCAGAGTGAACAAAGAAAGACACCTCCTTTCCAGAATCCAATATACAAGTGTGGAGGAAAAAATAAACACACCATGTCAAAGCTATTTGAGAATATGTCATGCTAATGTAATATTTATGCAGAATTTACAGAAAGGATCAGAAAACTCTAGAAGCAATCAAGCCAACATGAATATACTAGGTTTTCCCCAAGCTAAGTGCTCTCATCAGTTAAGAGAATCTCTCCCATCTGGAAAACCATCCTTCACCATTCTCCTCTGTGGGGTGTGAGCCCTCTATGGGTAAAGATGATGACTCAAGGCATATGCTTTTGTTTTCCTTGTAAAGCTGTGACAAATGATCACAAACATAGTAGTTTTCTATCCCAGTTACGAGACTGTCCAAAATGGTTTTCTTTGGGCTAAACCCAAGATGCCAGCAGGCAAGGACTACTTTCTTTTGGAGGCTTCTAGTGAAGTTTCTTGACATTTCAAGGCTATTTATGCTGTGGGCAGTCCTTAGTTCATGGCCACTTTCTGTCAATCTGTTCCCCTTGTCACACTCCTTTCTGTGCTCACTCACCTGAGCTTTCTGCCTCCCTGCCCCCTTATAAGGGCTTTTGGAATTGTACTCATCTAACCCAGAAAACACGATAATCTTTGTTATCTCTGAGGCTTTAATTATATCTGCAAACTCTCATGACATATATAAGCTAACATACACATAGATTGTTGGCATTAGGGCACAGGAATCTTTAGGGTGACTGCTAATATTAGCCAACCAAAGCAGCCATTTTCTCAGCTCCAGTCATTGCTATGGAAAAGCAGGTGGTTCCGGATAGTCCAATCAGAAGAGATCCTGAGACTATGTAGGCCCTGTGAGGAAGAGGCTACTTTATAGAAATTGCACTGTGGGACAGTGGGCTGTGTCTCTCACTCCTGTAATGTGGACAGATTTATCTCTGAGAAAAGCCAACCTGGTGGTTGACCCACTGACTGCATCCACATCCAAATTTTCCAGTTTGAAAGGAAATGTCCTGCCATTTTCTGTAATCAGTTAGTTTTCTCTTGTCATTGGATAGTGGGAAAAGAGCCCTCGCTGGTTATAAATAACAGTAATTGTATTGTGTCATTACTCTCTCTCCACTCAGCACACTAATGCTAAGAGGATTACATGGATCATCTCATTTTACTCTCACACAGCCCAGCATGAAGATGGTGGCTGAAGATGAGTACAACTCACAGAAAGAACCGATTTGTGTGATTTATGGGGAAGCCGAGATATTGCCATCTCTTTGGAGAAATGTAACTACTTGGCTAAGGATGACAAAGCAATCTCGAAGAAAAAAAGAATAAAATTGCTAACAAAAAGATCACACTACCAAGTGTCTACGTGGAAACTGCTGAGGGATGGCCAATAGCTTGGGAAAATCTTTTTTTGTGATATGTTATGTTGTACAATTTCTATAATTAATATTTAGTACCCTTTGAATGGAAACCAGGAGATGACTGTGGTTTAGCAGGAGAAGACTACTTTCTCTGGAAAGCTGTGTCTGACTGTTGTTTTTGTGATCAGAAGGGTGGGGAGCATTTAGAAGCCTGGTATGGAGGGCTACTGCCACATTTGCACTTAACTGTAAGACAAATTTCTATATGGTCTTATTAATAAAAAACAAAACAACAATAACAACAACAAAAAACCTGGAGCCAGATATTGGGGTGAAAGCTGAAAGATCAGAGAAACAGAACAAGCCACAGCCAATCTCACCTCACCAACTCCTCAGCTGATCCTGTTTCCTCAGACTGAAAGCCTCTGAGTCCTCATCCAAAAGTGAGTCAGCTGAACTGCTTAAAAGCCTCTAGTTTCTGGTCCTTGCGCCTTACATACCTTTCTGCTTTCTGCCATCACTTCCTGGGATTAAAGGTATGTGCCACCCCTGCCGGGCTCTGTTTCCAGTGTGGCCCAGATGGATCTCTGCCTCCCGAGTGATAGGATTAAGGGTGTGTGCCACCACTGTCTAGCCTCTATGTCTATTTAGTGGCTGTTCTATTCTCTGATCCCCAAGAAATTAGGGTGCACAATATATCAACCACACTTGACTCTCCTTAGGAGTGGACAGGACCCCCCGCCCCGAGCTATTTGGCTATCACCCTAGTGACATGAAACTGAAAGTTAATCTTTTATTGGTAGAAGACAAGATCCCTAGGTCTCTAAGAGATTCAAGTACTGAAAGGTTTGGGAGAGTGGTTACTTTAAAACAAATATAAAATTCACACATGTATCTATTGTGTGTTCATATACATGCATATGCATGAGCTGCAGATACTTTCATCATGGGAACTCTTTCAGCTTCCCACTCAGACACTACCTCCCTTAATGAATGTCTCCCAGGTTTCAGGATCTAAGACATTTTAAGTTGAGACAGCATAAATTTGGCATTTTGGGGACAGACATTTTATATCAGACATATTGTCAGGTAAGGTATTCACATTATCTGTTTTATCTTCACGAAACTCTATGACACAAGGTAATTTACTTCTTTTTTTTTTTCCCAGATGAAGCACTGGCAGACATGAAGTTATATAATTTGTTTGGGGTCTTAGGAAAAGGAAAGTAAAAGTAGGTGATGAGACAGACTGGGGTCTTTGTGATGTCACAGGCCTTTTACTCCACATCCTTGGTTTTCATCTCTGAAATCTTGTGGCTTTACAATGATCACAGCATGGAGTTGTGGTGTGTGTGTGTGTGTGTGTGTGTGTGTGTGTGTGTGTTTGTGTGTATGCATTTATTTAGGGTTGCCTGGCCACTTTCACAAGACTAGTTCTATGAATATTTCATCGTAGATGGGGAAAGGACCAGAAAGTCCCATTCTCCTCTGAGGAACTATAGGCAGTTAATGGTTTCTAGGGAGGGAGAGTTTTACACACACCACACACACACACACACACACACACACACACACACACACACTCAGTGATTGAGCCGCCAGCTCAGCCATTACTCTGCATTTTGTGGCATGCCTACTAATGAGAAAAGCATAACTTATGGTAAAGAAACTTAGGTCATCCTTGAAGCCAGCTTTGCTCCACCAAATCCTCAGGTTAGGCAGCCTTGCCGAAGTTTGGTTTCCTTGTCTACTAATGGAGAAAGTAGTTATGACCTCATAGGGTTTATATGAACATCAAGAAAAGAAAGCATCCAAAGTCATCATGGTGAAGGCTGATTAGGCCTTTGCACTTTCTCTTCCTTTCTGAAGATTCGAAGAGTGCAATAAATGTGCCTGATGAATTAGCTAAATTAAATGAAATTTAAAAACCTTCTTTATTTTTTTAGTGCCCCAACCCTATTCTTCTTTTTCAAGGAAGTGTAAGTCAGACAGGGAAATGATTTTTTTTTTGGCAAAGACAGAACTCATGTGATAGATCAGAGCGCATGGGGAAGGATTTATTTTATGGCCTGGTGAGTGGCACACTCTGCTTCTCTTGCTTGCTTTTATCTTGAGGTCAAAGAAATGATGTAATACATTATCACAAGTGCCAACCCTTCTCTCCCTGAACATCTGTACTGAGAGCATATGTCTGCTGAGACAAGTGGATTCATTTTATTACTATCTGGTCTCTTACGTGCTAACTCCTTTGAAGTATGGAGGATTTATTTTGTCCATTTCTGGCAAATAATGACAAGTTTAAGGTGAAATCTTTGTTTCCTACCTGACAATCTGAGACATTTGTTAGCCACCCCCTCCCCCCAAAGTCATTGAGGTTTAAATGTATTCAAAAGCCACTAGATTTGAAGTTAAGTCATTACTATTGGCTTATCTTGAGTAAATTTTGGCTTATAGACAAATATCCATGTGGTTTGAATTTATTCCATCATAGACTTAAAATACTACGAGGGTGTAAAATTAGTTAGTATTGAAGTTGAATATATTTATAAGCATGAAGACTCACAAGATAAGCCAAGTGCCTGTGGAAATACCCCATTTAATGAGAGGCTTTTCGATGATATCCTGAAACTGAATTTTCTTCAGTCTCCCAACATGATAATTGCTCAGTGTTCTCTTTAGAAATCCATCCACTTAACAATTTGGATACCTGGAAGGCATCCTTGATACCCCTTTCCTTTCAGTGCCAAGTAGTTCTAAAGATATTACACACTTCCATTATCCATTAATTAGACAGTCAGTTGCCTCATACTATCAACCATGCTACCCTCTGTCCTGGTTAGCCTTAATTGACAACTTGATGCAGCCTAGAGTCATCTGAGAGGGAAGCCTCAAGTGAGGAAGATTCTAGATCAGATTGGCCTGCAGGCAGTGTATGATTGTCTTGACTGTGAATTGATATAGCAAGGCCCAGTCTACTTTAGCAGCTCCATTCCTAGACAAGTGTTCCTAGGCTATTAAAAAAAAAAGCTAGTCAATGTGTCTGCAATCGAGCCAGCAAGGAATATTCCTCCAAGGTTCCTGCTTCAAGTTTTTAACCTGCCTGTCATCAACCATGGTTATAAACTGTGAGCCTAAGTATGCCCTTTCATTCTCTACATTACTTTTGGTCTTACTGTTTTATCATGACAGCAGAGAGGAAACTACAAAACTTTCTAATATAATCAACTAACAAACAAGTGTTTTACCAAACCCAGATCTCATCATTTGACCATCTGCTCACTATTGAACTTTTGTTGTGTTGACCTGTATTCAGGACCTACTAGATGCTCAATAACTCATCACTGCATAATCAGTGTTTAGCTGCATAAGTGGACTAGGCAGTTTCAAACAAGTCTCACCGTTTTCTTCATGTGAAATGTATGCTGGAATCCATGTTCTCAGGTAAACTGGGGAACAAAATCTACGCTGTCCAAATGTGGGTGAAAAGTTCTACAAGCTAGATAAAGTTGCTTAGTTCAGCAAGAATTCCACTTTGCAGTAGAAAAATGCAAGGACTCCTATTTTATGATTTCTTTCTAGTTTTGTAGGAAAGTTAGGCTTGAATGTAGATTCAGGTGAGTTACAAGTTACAAGGAGAAAATGAAATCACAAAATATATAAAATGGGAAAATATTACTCACAGGTCTCTGAGAGGATGAAATGCTGCCACTCTGTGATGATGAGCAATTCCAGGGCAGAAGGGAGATCTGCCAATAGGGTTGGAGGGAGGCCATGTTTGGAGTTCCTATAAGGATATGAAAAGGGTATATTAAAAATATCCATATAAAACTAATAACTGTTAGCGTGACTGTTATTTTGACAGTAAGATTTCATTGTGTGCAGGGTACAGCTTTGTAGTATGTCTAGTTTTAAGTTAATGAGATGAATAACAAATGGAACATATCACAATTACATGTAAACTTTCAACTACACCAAAGGTGACAAGGTGTGACTAGGTTTTGAATAAATTTTCAAACCTAAAAAGGGATGCAGAAGCAGCAACTAGATAAGACAAATCAACAAAAATAAATTTCTCGTGGGGAAATTAATAATAAACAAGAAGCTCACCTTGTTTTTAAAGTAGTCTTTATTTGGATTAGCCAATGTATTGCTTCAAAACCTAGCTAGGAATGTTTTTAGGAGCTTATATACTGACAGAATCTGAGAGAGAGAGAGAGAGAGAGAGAGAGAGAGAGAGAGAGAGAGAGAGAGAGAGAGAGAGAGATATGCTTGCAACCACACATATGTTCCTGAAGCCAACTATATGTCTGCTCCAACAATAAATGGTCTCTTCAAGCACTGTCACTTGATCTGAAGTTTTCTTTCTGAAAGTATTGCGTGGCTCATCTTGTCTCTACTTGAAATCATCTTGCAATTGTGCCTTTGCATGACATTTCTTTTTCTTCAAGTTTACCTATACTATCTACTTGGATGAATCTTTCCTCCAGGGCATCCTTTCTCTCATCTTCTGGGTTCAACCTGGACTGTTGCTCCATAGAAAAGCTCCATAGGCATATTGAATTTACCAGTCTCTAGTGTCATGCCATTTTAGCTGGAAGACATCCCAGGATAATGTCCTAAGATGAGCATGTGGGAAATTATGTTCATTTATTCTCACCTAGCCTGCCAGTTTGGTCCTGTATAAAGTTCCATACTAGAATGTTACTCTCCCTCACAACCTTCAAATATTTTCTTTATTGTTTCCTGGTACTCAATTTCAAAAAGGAGATTCTGACATTGATTCATTTGTAGATAACACATTTTTCTTCTTAAGGCCCCTTCATTCACTCATTGGCATTAAAAATATCTTAGTGATATATCCAATGGGTGTATTTCAAACCCTCTTTTTTTAACATTCAGTAGGACTTTTCATTTTTGCCCGATTGAGATACAATAAAGATGACTTAATAAGCAATTGCATCCATCATTTTGAAGTTCAGTTTGACAAATTTTTATAAAATATATGCAACATCCATTCATCACTAGGTTAAAGGACATAATATTTCTGCACCAGATGGGTTTCCTTGCATCCCAAACTTTTTGTTATACGTAAGAATGTTCTATCTGCATGTGCACATGTGCACTACGTGTGCCTGGTGCCCATAGATACCAGAAAAGTGCATCAAATACCCTGGAACTGGAGTTATACATGGTTGTGAGCCACCATATGGGTGCTGGGCACTGAAACTAGGTTCTCTACAAGAGCAGAAAGGGCTCTTAACCACTGAGGTATCTCTCCAGCTTTAAAATACATTATCTCATTAAAGGGATAATTACCCATCTCATTTCTTTCTCCCCACTTCTTTCTATCTCTCTCTGTTTCATGGTATGAAGGATTGAATCCAGAGCTCATGCCCTATAGGAAAGAGCTCGACCACTGAGCCCAGCATAATGTTCTGATCTTAATGAGCCCCAAACTATTCATCACCAATCCTTGGAAACAACAGATTATATCCATTTCTATTTCTCCTTTCTCCTGAATGAAATGGAAAGATTGTTTGGGCTCTTGTGGGTCACTTTTATTCTCTTATTGTAATACTCCTGTTTTTTCATGTTTGAGGATACATCCATAGTTCCTCCATGTGTATAGCTATAGTATTCCACCACTTGGATTTCCTACAGAATGTTTATTCAATCACCGATTGCTGAGCTGATTTCAACTTGTGTTGATTTTTAAAAACACAAGTGAAGTTGCCTTCAATATTTATGCAGAGGATCTTATATTTTTACCTTTTTATGGGTGACTCCCTAGGAGTAAGATTGCTGAGTCACACTCACATGATGATTTCCTGCTTAACTTTAAAAGATATTGAGAAATCATTTCCCAGAGGAGCTGGTCTTTGAAGCCCACTAGCTCTTAACGTTTTTCATTTTTTACCTATTGAGTTACTTTGATATAATCCATTCTAGTGGATGAATGGTGATATCTCACTGTGATTATGACCATTTTTTTTTTGAAAATTCACATTCCACCTGGTTCTAGAGTCTTCCCTTCTGGTGCTTATTTAGAAGTATCATTGGGGGGCTGGAGAGATGGCTCAGAGGTTAAGAACACTGACTGTTCTTCCAGAGGTTCTGAGTTCAATTCCCAGCAACCACATGGTGGCTCACAACTATCTGTAATGAGATCTGGTGCCCTCTTCTGGCCTGCAGGGATGCATGCAGACAGAACACTGTATACATACTAAATAGATAAATCTTTAAAAAAAAAAAGAAGAAGAAGAAGTATCATTGGTTCCTTCTTCCTGGGATTCCTTCTAATCTGGTGCTGTGTCTACCAACTTCTCTCTCCTCTCACACCCTCCTGGCTCTGTGTTCTCCATTGTATCCTTGACTTTATCTTCAGCTCATGATCTTTCTACCCCTTCACTTTTTAATCTGTCATAATAATGCCAGGAGATTTTTCTCATTATTTTTATGCTTTCTTTTTTAATACCATCTGATTCTTATTTTTGTATAGCAAGATTGTCCTCAGATTGTCATCAGAATACTAATGAGAATCTGCTTCTTGGTGATGATAGCCTATTGTTCCTTGAGTCTGTTATTGTCAGTTATTTGGCGTCATCGCTCTCCATTCTTCTTTATGTTTCACGTGATACTTTCTTGTCTCCTCAGGAACGGGCTAAAAAGGGTGCTTTCTGGAAGCTCTGAATACCAACACTGAGGCATACAGACCAACAGGCCATTCTTTTGTTGTAGACGTTCCTGATCTTGCTTCATAGGAAAAAAAGGTCAGGGCTCTTGCATAGGTTATTTACTGTCTAGCTTCATGGGAAGGAAATATACAGTTCACATTTATTAAGATTATGTTCTTAAAGGCTTCCAAATAATAACACCAGCAACTGTGAGCACTGATAAAATGCTTACTCTTCTTGGCCCTCTTGGCAGAACTGTTCATCTGCTCAGTTACTCTTCCCAGTAAAGGGGCGGGGGGACTCATTCTCTTTTAGATCTGGGAAAAGTGGAACACAGGGTGGCTAAGTGAGGCATGTAGGAATGCAAAACTAATCACGGCAGACATAATTCGGAAACTTTTGACTTAGGGTCTTTGATGCTAGGCAACATGGTGTCCTCTCTGATCTTTTTGATGAATCTCTAGGGTAGACATCCTCACTGTCACTTTACAGAGGGAAATTCTGATGGAATGAATGACAATCCTAATTCCACAAACTTACAAGCAGAATTGTGCAGACTCCAGAGTCAGTAAAGTACTGTACCATATCACCATACTTCTGCTGAAAATGATCACTTTAAAGACTTAAAAATGAGGAGTTCTTGACAAATCAATGCTTATTTGAAGCACAGTAACATTTACACTAATTATTTTTGCTTAAATAATAATAATAATAAAACAAAACAACCAAGCCCAAACCTTGTTGCTAATGATCTGTACAAACCCATCTCTTCTACTTCGGAACCAACAATTACGATTTGAAATATCAATTACGTTGTTTCTCAATAACAACAGATCAATACCCTTCGCTTTGTGTTCTTCTTAATTACCGTGTTAGGTTTGTTGCAGAGATGGGCTGCACTGTATCTTGTGTATTAATCTCTGCACAGAGTTCTTGTTCCTCACAATGGAGCAATCAGACCTTGATTAATGCTAGCATTAAACTAACTGCTCTCTAATCAGTTGACAAAATATCAGTTTCGACTCAAGTTTTTTGTGGTCTGTTTGTTTCAGACGCTTCTGATTTGTGTTTGCTATGGGGAAGAATAAAGAAATGAGACATACATTATTCATTGAAGTGAGTGGAAAGATTTTGTGATATTCCCCTGGGCTTTGACAGAATGACAGAGCCATAACTCAAGGTCTAAATGTAAGCCATCACCCTACTTATCCTGCTATTTTTTGAAATATAGAGAATTTAAACCAATCATCTAATAAGTAAAATGTCCCTCCAGAATTTCACATCATGAAAAATGATATTACCAGTCTCCAGATTGCCCATGAAAAGGCTGGGAAGTGAAGCTGCTTCTTCTTTCCTTGTCTTCCAAACTCCGAATCCTAAGATTGAGCTTTGCCTGTCTGGTTAAAAATGCCACTCACATAATTTCATTCATCTATTTCCATGCCTTCTCAGTGTTTCACCCTAACTCTATCTTATCTCCACCTGTCTGTCTTCTACACTGGAGCGGGAGATCTTCCAAGTTAACATTCTGGGTCACTTGAAGCATGATCAAAATTTACCTGTTAATTACTGGAGCCTCGACCAGTTCCTCAGAGCTCCAGGAACTAATGGGTACAGAGTCTTAAAGGTTTAATTGTTCACAAAAGGAATATCACCATGCTTTGAAAAAATAGTTCTGCTTGAGTCTACCTTATATGAAATTATTGAACAATTTTCATGTGAAATGTGAAATGGGCTTTATTTCTGAAAATATAAGAAAATACTTATTGATCCACAGGAGAAAATCCTGTGGATATTTTTCATAAGACATTGTCATCTTATGTCATAAGAGGCCACAGAAAGATACTAATGGAGATGCTATTGCCTCCCAGTAGCTCCTTGTCACACTCTCAAATCCAACTCACCCTTCACATATTGAAAATGGCTGATTTACTTTTTGTTCCCTGGGCAATCTGTGAATTCTTGCACCATTTTCTTGCTTTGGCTCAGTTGATATCTTCTAGCTGGAACCTCCTGTCTCTGTTGCTTAGCCAAGAAAATACATTTATTCTACAAGTCTCAAATGAAGGGATACTTTCTCTGTAAATGTGGGGTTTTATAGACTACAGCAGCACAAAATGCTATTACCCAAACCTTCTAATCCAGCATCCTTAGGCATATAAAACTATGGAACTTGCAAATTGTGGTCATTTTGACTGAGGAACTGAATTCAGAGTTTTACTTACAAAGTGATTTTAACAAATGTGAATTTAAATCTAAATAACTCTCCATGAGTCATAGCTACTGTATGGAGAGAAATGCTCTAGATTGACCTGTACTGAGATTAATTTCCATTATAATGATTTTAAAAATCCTACCTTATAGTCATTTATTTGTATGGGCATTCATTAAGGGAGTCTGTGAACATCTGCACACATCTTTTGCTATTAGTTCAGTGATTAGCTTATATACAGTAGGGGTTCTTTGATGACAGAGTAAATAGAAAAGGTGGAGTAGTATGAGGCGGGAACAACTCAGATGTATAAAAGGGATATTGGATTTTACAATCAGACACACCTTACTTTGAAGGATATTTCACATAGTAGGAGAAACATCGAGGTGACTTACTTCTCTTCAGAATCTAATTTCTCTCCATTACCTTTGTTGTGAGAATTAAAGGAATTCCATAAAAAAAATCATATTCATGTCTGTCTGGTAATATTGGTCTTCCTTTCAAGACTACTATGTATTTGTCAACTTAAGTATTTTGTTCTGAAGGTGCATATTGATGCCATTTGAATAAAAAAAAGTCTAATGCTAGAGTGTTTGAAAAAGTCACATCAAAAAAGAGGAGGTTGTGATGTACACAAATAGCCAAATATATTTTGAGAAAGATTACAGTTGGTGGACTGCAGACTCAGGCAAGCACAGGTGTGTTCCCAGCTTCAGTGAAATTGTATCTACCTAAGTCATTGCAGAAGAATGCTAAGTGACAGGTGGTAAGCTGCCCCAGCATGACTAATGGTAGAAGAAAAGAGGAAGTCAGAGGAAAAGGGACTATGGGGAAAATACAATGATTTATTATTCACTGAGAAGAGATGGTGTCAATGGATGTAGGGTCTGGGCTGATGCCAGTACTCTGAATCACTGAAGCCTGAGCTGCAGCCCTAAGCAGTTGTTCACCTCCGTCATCATTCTGGATGCCTAAGCACACTCTGGAGCACAGGCTGCAATCTGCAGAAAGGAGGGAGGCCATAATCAAAGAGAGGTATGAGACTCATTGGAATGTGCGTGGAAACACTGCAGCAATTTACATAAACACACAAACAGTGAAAGCAATGGAATCAAGGCATTGTAATACTAAACATCTCTGGTTGCTGGGAACAAGTATTTCATTTCTTGGGCTTAGAGGTTGAACATTTCAGGTATAAAATATTCACAGCAACAAAATTACATATAGGCTTTTCGAGTTAATTATTCTTTCCATTTTGTGACTTTTCTCTTTTGTTTTCATCTCTTCTCATAAGGATCAAGGTTCATCATGAAAGGTCTGTGTCACACTGTGTTATATTTAATATTTGTTGTTTAGGTGGTTTGGTTGGTGGCTTAGGTGGCTATACTCATTGTATTTTGGTGTTTCCACACAACCAGGAACAGCTCTCAGAGCTCTGAAACTATATTCAGTCCAAATTGAAAACTAATACAAATATTAATTTTCTTGTACATTGAACATCTCCTGGGTATTGACTTACCCACAGAATAAGATGCTCTCTCCATCTGCAAGTGGCAGAATTCTATGCATAGTTACAGGAAATCTATGTAGTACTTGCTGCTGGAGCCTGTGATTATAAAGATGAGGTGCAGTGTCAAATTTGTAGTATATAAAACAATGAGTCTTAGGAGAAGGACAGTGTTTTCATGGGCTAAGTCTAATTAAATGAACAAAAAAATCAAAGAACTTTGGTTGTTGTATGATAAAGGAGGCCATTTTGGAAATCAGAAAACTTAAATGAAGAGGAAGGACTTAAGGCACTGCTGTGGGTTTTGAGGCTGTTGGAACAAATTGCGGAGTCTGCACAGCTTCTCGGAACAGAGAGACCTTCAACTGACATCCAGAGAAGAAGAAACCATGAACTCAGTCTCACAAATAAGATGGGCTGATTCTGGCAAAAACCTATTTGAGTCAGGGGGAATTGTATTAGTCATTTTTATGTTGCTGTTACAAAAAGACCAAAAGCAACTTAGGGAAGGAGTTTATTTGGGCTTACAATCCCTGAGAGATAAGAAGTCATCATAGTGGGAAGGCATAGGAACAAGTGTCAGGTATGGCAGCAAGACCAGGAAGCTGAGAGCTATGTCTTCAAATGCAAGTACAAAGCGGAGATAGTGAACTGGAAATAGAGTAAGATAATAAACACTCAAGTCCCACCCCCACTGAAGTACCTTAAGGTTGCCAAAAGTTCTAAGGCCTCCCCAAACAGCACTATCAATGGTATGCCAAGTGTTCAAATACCTGAGCCTAGTACCTCAGCCTACGTAAGACATTCTCATGTAAGTCATCATAGGAGATCTCTCTGGCATCTTAAGTAAAGATCCAGGCTGGATGACAGCTTGGTTACAGTATTTGGAGACTTCCTAAGTGTACTGATGTTGCTAAAATTGAAGGCCCGATGTCAAGTAATTTATACAGGTTTATTTTATTCATGGTTTGGGAGGTTGGGAAGCCCAAGAGCATGATGTTAATGTCTACCCACCATGTACTCAAGGTCTTGAAACAAAGCAAGTACAGTAGAGAGAGCTTGCTTTGTTTCAAATAAATTATTACATTTATTTATTTGTTTGTGCACATGTCTGTGTTTGTGTATGTATGCACAGATGAATAGATAGACGCATAGGCACATATATCACAGCATTCATGTGTAGGTGTCAGAGGAAAGCCTACAGGTATTTATTCTATCATTCCACAGTATGAATCTCAGTGATCAGACCTGGGTCATCAGGCATGGTAACAAGGACCTTTACCTGCTGAGCCATTTCAATAGGTTGAGAGCTTGCTTTTGTTACAAGTCCTCTGTAACAATTCTCACTAATCTACTAATTTTTTCATCAAGAGAGAATCCTTACCACCCAATCACCCCCTACAGGCCTCACCTATAATAGGTACAATGAAGACCAAGTCTCAACAGACAGAATATGAGGCATGTTCTATCCACAGCTGAGACACTAAGCAGAGAATTTGGTTGAGCTCACTTGCACTCTGTATCCACAGAGCCGTGAGGTAGCAAACAGTGTTGTTTGTGTTATTTTAAGTCAATGTATTTTGTGGTATTTTTTTACACTGTTGTAGTTAACAAATGCTACGTTCTTGCAGAACATAGAGCTATTTTAGAAGAAAGGGAAAATATCTAAGAAGTAATTATAATGCAGTGTGATGATGTGTTGTCAAGAAAACTGGAAATTTCTGTAATGGGATAGAATAGTTTGTGCCTTCCTTTTGGACATCAAGTCATACATGCCTTACAGTGTAAAGAGTGCATACAAGTTTAGTTGGGGAAGACAGAACACAAACTTACCTAGACAGAAGTCACAACACCTATAGATGTCAATATTTTGGTTTCCTGCAAAGTAGACATTGATATGATAACTAGGCAATGGTTCTAGTTACAGTATCATTGGGACCATAGTGGAGAGGATACAAGGAAGGAAAAATATGCAGATGAAGAAGCTGATCTGGGATTCAACATCCAAGATGTGCTCAGATACCCCCTGCCTGAAGGATCTCCAGTGCTGTAAGAGCCTGTTAAAGATGCTTTTAATTTACATAAGATGACTGGGACTCAACACTCTTGCCTGTCAGTGGATTTCTCACATATGGAAGGAAGTGCAGTCTCAGCTAAAGCAGTGATTTGTGTCTGAGACTATTACTAACAAGACTCAGAGCTCAGGATCTCTTCTGAAATGAGTTCTGAGAGGCATGCAGAAAAGCATAGGTCAACATTGACTATGCAAAGGCAGGTGGGATATCAAGTCTACTTAAGCAAGGGGACAGAGAGAAAAATATAGGGCCCATAGTAAGAAATTAATTCAAAGAGATGGACCAGCACCTGTTCATCTAGGACACAGTGTGCCAAACCAACCAGATAGTTTTGCATCATGTTAGGATGGGACACAAATAGGAAGGTTTATTAAATTTGAGATCACTAAATGTTTACTTGGTTATGGAGAAAGAATGGATTTAGTACCCCAAGGACAAATAATAGAATGAAAAATAATGAGTAAAAAGAACTGGGTTTGGGATGTGAGAAGAAGCTATATTCAAAGATAAAATACTTTTTTATTTTTTCAATTTGATATAATGGTGTTTTGTGATACATTTCATTGTTTTCCACTATGAGTATATTTTCCTTCCACTCATGAAGCTAAGAGATGGAGATGGAGTAGATATCAAGATGGAGGTCATGTCTTTGTGTGATTGCAGCTGCCCTCACAGCCTAGGAGAGTATATGAGCTTACTTGAAGGTTGAAATTGCCGGTAGTTGTGTGCCATCTGAAATGGGTGCTGGGAATGTAAGTTGAGTTCTCTGCAAGAGCAGTGCATGTTCTTAACTGCTAAGCCATCTCCTATGAGCATGTTTTGGAAAGTGTTCATAAACCTTGGAATAATTTATAATAAGTAAGGAATGCAGAAACAGGAGAACTAGAACAGAGATAGAATTAGAATGTCATTGGCAGAACATGACATTCATTAAAGCTTTAATGGTGTTGAGCTATCTCCCTGGCAGTGCTCACTGAGCAAGATGAGAAAGTGAACAAGAAAGAATATCATGGAAATAGTATATGAGAGATACATCAAGAGTAAAGGATGAGTGAAGAATCCTGAAGGAACAAGAGAAGCGGGAAATGAAAAAAATATAGTGACTTAGAAATTAAAAGGAAATAAATAGGGTAGAGTGAAAACACTGGTCCCTGGATCATGAATGATTAGCAACACCAGACACATCTATTCCCTTCAGACTAGCAGAGGAGAGTAGAGAGACAAATGTAAATTAAATGATCACACAGGAGATACTATTGCTATGACAAATGACATGGACACAAGGTGGGATGTTGTGAATGATCATAATGGGAAAGACAGGCTTCACTTAGTGCATCTATAAAAATACATCTACAAGATGTATGTATTCAAATTGAAATCTTTAGAGCTGGTATTATCCTCGTGCAAATTCATAGATTGAATCCAAATCCCAGAATCTCAGAATATGACTTTATTTGGAGGTAGTGCCTCTAACTAAATTAAAGTATGTCCAGTAGTGTGGTCTTTAGTCAAATATGAATGGTGTAGTTAGGAGAAATAAATAGGTACAGGAACACATACAGGGTAGATGTTATAATGACATGGCTACCTTCAATGAGCCAAGAAAAGAAGATTCAGAGAAAACACACCCTGATCTCACACATAGACTCTAGAACTGTGAAAAGATCATGCTGTTGAAAATATCTAGTTTGTGGCTATTTGGTATGACATCCCTAGAAAAATATATTCATGTAGGAATGAACATCTACTGGAATGGATAGCCCAACACTAAGAGATTTAAAAGAAGTCAACAAATATTGAATAGGTTATATGAGTAAGACTTGATGGTGATGAAGTGGATACTGGAAACAGTGCCTCCTGTGTGTGATTACACTGATTATGTACATGGATCAAATGAACTTAAATATGACCTTGAATTCAATTCACCACAGTCAGGTTGCAAATATTGGTGAAAGGGTGACAAAATAGAGTGGTGCCTCTATTAGTTTCATTTCCATTGCTGTGATAAAGTATCCTTACAATGACAACTTTAAAGTAGAGAGGCTTTATTCAGCTTGCAATTCCTAGGTATAGTTCATCACTGTTGGGATTTCAAGGCAGAAACTAGAAGAAGCTTATCACATCCTCTGTCAAGAGCAAAGAGTGAATGCATGCTTGCATGCTTAGCCCAACTTCTCTTGTACAGCCTAGGATGCAAATTCCTGGAAAACTGTTGACCACCTTTTGACTAAATTTTGTCATGTCGATTAACATAGTCAAGACTAACCCAGAACACATGCCCACAGGCCAAATGTTCCCTCCCAGGTGATTCAACTTCTGTCGAGTCAACAGTGAAAACCAACATGTTTGAAGTAACACATGTACATGGTTGTCACCTTCTCACATTTAGACATGGAGCCTGCCTTCATGTGGTGTAGAAATTGTTCATGAACTCAGTGCACTATACAGTCAATATAAATCAAGTTGTGCTGAGGCTGTTAAAGGCAAATTATAAGCTTTGTGGAAGTGTATGCTCAGGCAAAGAAGTATGTTGGACCTTATAGGAAGTTAGGTGATTTTAGTATGGGGTAGATTCCATGTTTGGAAGAAAAGATCCACATAAGAGGAAGAAAAAAAATTATGGAGAGAAGTAAAGTCAATAGGTAAATTCAGGGTATATATGGAAGGCACCTTTGCAGTCATGAATTTGCTATGTCCAATGTCCCTGTCCAGGGACATCTGAGCAGCCAGCAAGTGCCCTAATGTATGTCACCATAGAGCCCAGCAAAAGAGTTTCCTATTCTGCCTCTCTGACCACACAGAAAAAATGCTCTTCAGCCTGTATGAGAACAGCCCCATAGCAGTTGGGGTGTTCATGCCAGGGGGTAGTTTGCTGTGGAGCTTTAATAATGGTCCAGACGTTGGGGTGTTCAAGCCTTTGGAAACTTCAGCTGTCGGAGTGAGGGAGGGGCATCTGACAAAGAAGGATGGAGTTCATTCACTCTATGCCTAGCTAAAGGAAACTTGTTAGGATGCAAACACCCTGGGGACTCCAGATGGTCTGGAGATTACTATCTCTAGTGGGCTTTAGTACACACCTTTCTAATGATTACATTCAAATGCTAACCCTAGTAACTATAAATATAAGCTTATTCAGAATTGGGTGTTTTTGCCACTAAAAGTCATTCAAATATTGTAGAATGACGTTATCAATTTAAGATAGATTATAAATGCAGTAACTGGTAGTGATACTAAAGAATGAGAGAGGTCTGAGCAAGAGCCATGTGATAATAAGAGCAGAAATTGTCAGGATGTGTCTATAAGCCAAGAACATTCAGGACTACCAGGAACAACCAGAAGCCTGAAGAGAGGCATGGGACAGACTGTCTCCAGAAATCCCCATAAGGAACTAGCTTACTGGCCTGTGGTTTCAGACTCAGTCCCCCAGAACTGAGACAGGACAGCTGTGTTGTTTCAGGCCTCCAAGCAAATGGACAGTGGTTAAAGTAGCCTGGGAAACAAATGCACCCTCTTAGTTCATATGCTGGTAAGAGAGGGAGCAATGCTCATAAACAAATAGCAGTGTAGGTGGGGATCTTACGCATTGTGTTTAAGTGCTGGGGGAGGGGCATGACAAAGAAAAGCTGCTGAGAGAGGACACACTATCCAGAAGGAGGTGCTTCCAGTTGAGCCTCTGGGAGGTAGCATTGTGGGATTGTTTGTGGGAAATGATCTAGAAGAAGTGGCAACACCAACCTAAGATGGAGAAGAGCTTAATGTGTTCAAAAGATGGGGAGGAAAAGCCAGAAAAATTGGGGAGGAGAGTGAACCCAGAGTCCCTGTGAGGCTGCAGGCAGCAGGTGGCCAGGGGGTCAGAGTACAGATGTTGCTCCTTATTGCAAAGAACAAGCAGAAGCAAAGAGAGGGATGGAACTTTGATAAAGCCTCCAGGTCAAGCTTGGAGGGAGTCAGATGCTCAAACACTCAGTGTCTCTGGAGCTACAGGAAGTACAGAGAAAAGGCAGTTCTGGCTTTGCAGAATCACTCACTGTGGGTGAGATTTCTACCTCCCATACCTATGAGTTTCATCTTTGGTTTGCACTCAGTGGCCGTTTAGGTCCCTTAGACCAGCCTCACCCAGGCAAGGGGCCTCCTGTAAAGACACATACAAAACTACGCTTGAGAGAAGTGGTGGCAAATTGGCAGAAAGTGAACACTTAAGTACTGGATCCTGGAACTTTATATGTTTTCAGATTCAGCACAATAATTCTATGCCTTTGTTCTTTGCCTGTGAGGTGACTGTCAATGTTTTGATTTTCTTCGTGGGAGGTGTGGAGTCTAGGGAAGGCTCCATTTGGCTTTTCCTGGATTTCCTGGAGGATAGCACTGATATTAAATATCCATTGTGTGCCAGAAAAAATTCTGGATACTTTAGGTACTTTAGAAGCTTCAGAGAACCTAATTTATATGATACAAAGAAGTTGGTATTATAATCCCTACACTTCATATAAGAAATTAATTTGAGTCCAAAAGATGTTCTATTACCTAGGACAAAGTCAAGGCAAGTGGGACCCCAAAACTTGCATCCTCTGGTACCCTATACATTTTGCCTCCGTGCCCCAAGACTGCCTCAGTGTTCACCAAATGAGTAGCCTCATTAATGCCTCAGTTTTCTTACCAGCTACCTGAGGCAAATGAACTGGACAGCTGACAGATAGTTTGCTGTCTGAAACACAGGCTCTGTTGGGGTCCCTGGAGCCCCAGAACTTTTCTATTTATGTTCCTTGTTCCAATCCATTTTCTGCATTCAGTATGCAACCAGGAAACTTGTTCCTTCTCTCTCTAACTGCTCTTGAGGTTGTAATTCTTATCTTTATTGCCTCCCTTGCAAGAAGGAGTCAATCATTACATGTGTATTTCTGTTGGCTTTTTCTTCTCTTTTTTCTCCGTCAAAGTTAATCGAGTTACTTCCATATAATTTTTTACAGAGTAAATTTCCATCCACCTTTAACCACAAATTAGTCATCTCATTGGGCTTTTGGGGGGTTATATTAAGTCATTCGTCACAGATGCTGCCGATAATAGTTAGCTTAGGCTAAATGTTTCCTTGTTCAGGGTATTTATCACATCCTGTACCTGCCAGGCCTGTGAAA
Source organism: Peromyscus eremicus (assembly GCF_949786415.1). Classification (NCBI taxonomy): domain Eukaryota; kingdom Metazoa; phylum Chordata; class Mammalia; order Rodentia; family Cricetidae; genus Peromyscus; species Peromyscus eremicus. The sequence continues at coordinate 34,274,972 of NC_081426.1, forward strand.
ATAAAAGGTGGGGAGGCTGTGAACCAGCTCACCGGAGGCACAAGATAACGAGTGTGAAAGAGCTGGGTAAAATGCAAAAGCCAGTACAGTTGTGAATGATTGTTACTGGCATTAAAACACTCTTTTGAAATGAAGGCAAAGTGGAAATACTCAGGTCCTTGAAGTCATTTGGGCTTGTGTAGGTAAAAGCTGGTTCCCTGTCTTGGAACCAGGGATTCCTATCTATGATGGTGGGTAAAGTATTTCCTCTTTCTAGCTGAGTCTCCTATTTGGAAAGTGTAAATTGTAGTCTCTCCAACAAGGCTCTTGGGAGACGTAGCAGATTGTGTTTATGAAGGCCCAACCCAGTGAATTTCATCACATTTGTCTTCATCTCATTTAAGGTACTCAGCTAGAAAGAATTCACTAAAGGTCGACTGTACTCATCTGGTCAGACGTCACACATAGCAGTTCCATGTGCCTTGTCTGGGTCTGTAAGCTAGAACCTCATGCCTTCTCTAAGGAAAAGATGACTTTGAGATCTAGACACTCTGCCTGTGCAGCTCTGTTCTTGCTGTGATCATCTGCAATTGCAGCGTTTGGTTCAAGTTACAGTAATCATGGTATGCACTATCTCTCCAGCTCCTGGCTCTTGCTTAAAAATCATTATAAGGCCGGGCGGTGGTGGCGCACGCCTTTAATCCCAGCACTTGGGAGGCAGAGCCAGGCGGATCTCTGTGAGTTCGAGGCCAGCCTGGACTACCAAGTGAGTTCCAGGAAAGGCGCAAAGCTACACAGAGAAACCCTGTCTCGAAAAACCAAAAAAAAAAAAAAATCATTATAAATCACCATGCAGTGGAATATGCTAGCATTTTCCATCACACCGGGAGGAGCATCCAGTGAATCTCACCTTCTTTGCCATGCCCCACAGCCCTGATACCCTAGTGAGGGGAGGGAGAACATTTTTCCTCACCCAAACCACCACATAGCACATGGGGAAATGGGGTCAGTCCTCCAGCTCCCATTCCCCCTACCCCCCACAACTCCCCACACCACCCCCAAGTGACCCCCACTCCCATCCCACCCCCACCAACAGGGTCAGCTCTATTGTACTGCCCAGGCGAGATGCAGGGCCTGCTGTCCCTAGTGCTGCCGCCAGTGTGGGACAATGCCAATTCTCCCACTCTCAGTACCTCAAGGCCTGCTTTCCCACCCACCTCAGGTGGCAAGGGCAGGGGAGAGAAGAGGTCATCTCTCCATTTCCTCCTCTACCATATGGCAGCTGAAGGGTGAGATCAGGTTTCCCACAAGCATTCCTGGAGCTGGATCATCTGCACCTCTATCAATGGGGTAATAAATTTAAAGGGGGTAGAAAGCAATGTTTTCTGAACTTTGGGTTGATTCAAGTCTGTTTCTCTTTGAATGATGACCAATTATGCCCTATCAGACAAGAGTGTGAAAGAAATGGTTCAGATGTAAGGATAATCAAATACAAGGTTGGTGTAGACAGAACATCACTTTCCTTAACCACATACACTCAGAAAGGATTGTTTAAGAAATACACACTCAGCTTGTTTTCTAACCGAGGCTATAAAGCTATGTTTGATCTGGTGTTTGCTATGCTCCTTGCTACTGATGTTTATCTTTTCCTCATCATATTTGAAGGATCCTCTCTTTACCATCTTCACTCTCTGCTGGGCAAATGGATGTGATTTATTCATTTTAAGGTTTTCTGACTCTGTAAGAATGCATACAACTCAAAGCCATTTCAAGAAAAGATAAATGGTCACTTGATACTTGTCCTTCTCCATGGACATGTGATTCCTTCCTCTGTAGGCTATGGTAGAAGTGAGGTGGGGAGAATAACATATGTGGTGACAGAGGGTCCACAGAGGAAAAAAAAATCACTGAAGGCACAGTGATCAGCTAGGGCAGGGATTGTCTTCAGCTAACTTAGGTGTATGATCATCCTACATGGAGAGGTGCAAGATGGAGATACAAAGGATGTAAAGAAGAATTGAGTTGAACTCCAGAATTCTTGAGCTTGTAAAAATCTATTTTTAGATACATTGTTTTGTGAAAACAGTTTTTTTTTTGTTGTTTTTTTGTTTTTTTGTTTTTTTGTTTTTTTGTTTTTCGAGACAGGGTTTCTCTATGTAGCTTTGTGCCTTTCCTGGAACTCACTTGGTAGTCCAGGCTGGCCTCGAACTCACAGAGATCCGCCTGGCTCTGCCTCCCGAGTGCTGGGATTAAAGGTGTGCGCCACCACCGCCCGGCTAACAGCTAACAGTTTTTCTTTTTAATATAACATCTTAAAGAAATGTACAACTGAGTCCTGTACCCAGAAGCTTCATCTTCATATTTTCAACCATGCTTGGAACGTTTAGCTCCTATCCAGGAAAGCGCAGAGTGTCCCTGTCACAATCAAGCATCTAAAGTTAGCCATGCAGGTCAGCTGCTTTCAAATCTAAGAGAGATAAATACAGTAGGCTGACCTATAAATGCAAAAGGAGAGCCACTGGGCACACTCTACAAATCAAGAACAAACCATGCTCATAGCAGAAGGAACTGTGGACAAAACTCAGATTTGGTTTGAGAGTCTGAGAGAGAGCCAAGGTAGAGGCTGAGTCTACTCCACTGGTGTGAAGGGCATACAGGTATGCAATGTGTTTCCATGGAGAGGTGTACATCTAGAAGAAAATCAGTTTATATAGGAGCTGTTTGTAGTTTCAAGCACCCACTTACAGTCTTGGAACATCTCCCCTGTTCATGGGCAAATAACTGAATCACTTGATGGATGAGAGTATTATAGGTATGATGCAAATAGAAGAGACATAAATCATTGTCCTCAAATGGTTTATATTATCAATGAGGCAGAAATTAGCATGTAACCAACTGGTTGTGGGGAAAATGGTAGATCTTGATAATATATATGATATGTTATAATGATATGATAGTATATGATATAGAGAAATATATATAGGAAAAAAATTGACTTGTGTGTGTTTTTGGTAAAGTGATTCAGGCTGTTGCTTAGCTGGAGGTAGGAAGATTGAGGTGACATTTATGTGCCTGGGATTATGAGAAGGTGGCTGGGTAAGAATTGGAGGGGAAGTATTCCAAAAAGATGCTCAGCTGATGCAAAACACTTCACATATTTTTTTCCTGGTAACCAACCTTTCAAATGGCAGGAAGACTGTACTATCTTACTTCAATTACCATCAATTCAAACCCTTACAGACATTCCCATTGACCAATCTGATCTGGGCAATCCCTCAACTGAGACACCTTTTCTCAGGTAACACTAGAGGTTATATCAAGTTAGTAGTTAATACTAACTAGGACACATTGTAATTAAAGAAAATGCACCATGACAAATCACCAAAGCAAAGAGTTGTGGGAGAGGGCAAGAAGCTTGGTGTTTTAGTCATGGAAAATCCACAGTGGAGAATTGGTAGGGGTCACTGGGAAGACAGATAAGGGGTAAAATGGAAAATTTAGGAAGAAAACAACTTAAGAGATGCATTCTTTCATGAATTTCTTCCCAATTTGTCTCGATGAGATACTATGTTTTTTCTTGATCTACTTGGCAGATCATGGGTCACATACCATCTTATATCTGCCTTATGCTCATCTGTTTCAATGTTGCATGTGTTTAGTTTATACTTTTGGTTTAAATTCATCTTAATTAATATTATTATGAGGTTCTATTTCTTGCTCTAACTTGAGATTTGTTTAGATGCTTGGTTTGAGGATCTGGGACATCATTATACTTAAGCATTTTCTGAGCTAGAATCAGACCTTCAAGGAGAGAATAAAGAAAATAAAGCCAAAATATTGTCTACAATAATTGAATACTCTGTTTATAGTCATCTATATTTCTATCCAACAGGTACTATTTTGTGCATGCTTTGTTGGCAGAAAACTCCTGCCCTTGTGTTGGAAGGATCTAGAACATAATGACTTACAGTACACATAACAGACTGACAAACTTATATATCTATACCTGTGTGAAAATATTAGTCTCTCATAAGATAGCAATGATATAGTAATAATAACAATAGTGACAAATCGGTTAATATTTAGGAATGAACTATAAAAGGAGTCATGTGTGCCAAGCTCTCTTTAATCTTCAGAATGATTATGCTAGTTTTCCAGACAAATCAATTTAGGCATATAAAGTTGAAGGCATTATCAAGTTCATATAATAAATTAGAAAACTGTCCACCAGGCTTGAATTTGTTTGACTTCAGACCTATGTTTTAAGGCAGTGGTCAAATCAGCTGAAAGCATATTAACATGTGAGTTCTAGTTGGTGTTTCTTCATATCTATCTAATTCCTGGGTAATGGTAATACTGTGGGTCCACTATGATTATCCATGCTCTGAGTCCCTCCCAACCTGGTGGTGTATTCCCAAGGTTATGTACATTATTCAAATGGATACAGAGACAGGAAAAGAAGAAACACAGACATCCACAAGTATACTGTCAGCTCACTTCTTAAGTCTACTCAGATCTCCACAACTCTTAACTCCCTGATAAGGAAGGAGAGATTTCCTTCTCTAGCTTTTGTGGTTGAGTTCTTGTAAAGGCTGAATAAAAACATGTATTTTCACATTTTAGCTAAAACCTAAATCTAGAATTGAGAAAATTTCTTAGTTGGGTCAGGACTCCCCCCACATGCTCCTCTGTGCATAGCATCAAGTGAGACTTTCCCTAGTTTCCTCAGACTTTACAGTAAATTACATTTGAGTGAGCATGGTAATTTTTTCCTGAGGTAGCTTTTCCTAGCTAAACCTGTCCTTGTTACAGCCTTATCTTACCTCCTTCACCCTGCTCATAACACAGGCAGAAGGCCTGTGCTTAGTCAAGGGAGGGACGGAAAGTCCAGATCATTTAAGGGACTTGCCCAAGGTCACCCTGGGCATCAGATGAAAGAAGGAAGAGGACTCTGTGCTCCTGACTTCTGGCCCACAGCTCTATCTCCCTAACCACGTTGCTGTGTTGCCATGACTTGCATGCTTTCCAAGAAGACAGAAAGCTGATCAAAGGGATGGTGCTAAAAACTTGCAAAATTTCTTTATACAGTGAAGGTTCTGAAAAATAAGAAATAGCAGAACTGCACCAATCTGTTCCTTCCACTCAAGTACAGTGTTTGATTCTCCACAGTCACCGAGGCAAGATTTCAGGAAGTCTGTAGCTTTCCCCTGCCTACTTTCCCATGGATCAGGGTCCAGTTTTGCCTTTACATTACACCATTACTGGTACCTTACAGGAGGCATATAAATAAAAGAGCAGAAACATGTTGGGTTATTTAAAGGCACATCAACCAAAGTATGAGGTATGTGTAAAAAACACATTCAAGCCAAGTATGAGATATGTGCCTGGCTTTTTAAAGAGCTCAATTTAAACAGGCAGAGTAGTTTATACCTGTATTGCTATTGCACAAGGCAGTAGAGGGACTAGTATCAGAAAGTCAAGGTCATCCTTGGCTACATACTAAATTCAAGGTCAGACAGGTATACATAAGACTCTGTCTCAAAAGTCATCCGGTCAATTAAATAAAAACACCCTAGATGCATTTGATAAAATTTGAGTTCAGTGTGACTTCTCTTTTTTAATATCCTGAACCACCTATGGGAACTGTGTTTTGGTTTGGTTTGGTTTCTGACTAGCTTTTGAGTCAAGGATCCTGAAGAATGATGAACCATAGCAGTCAACTTGAGGTACGTTTGATTCTAGATAATAGCATGTATTCTTTGGAACTCATTCTTCCATATTTCAGCCCTGCTTCTTGCCAACTGTATAACTTAGTAAGTTACGTAATCTTCTTGTGCCTTCCTTTTTCTTGTCATTATAATGGAGAAAATGACAGTCCATGACTTCCAGGGGCAATCCTGAGTGTTCATGGGTACAATGCATTTAGAAAAATCCGTAAAATGTAGCAGGCATTTTAACAAATGAATTATGTTCCTTTTAATCACTGCCGAATAATGACAGTGTCAGTCTGGAATCAATCATTCGGAAGCTGTAGGAGAGAAGGATATATGGATGGATAAACAGATGTATCAGGGTGTGTTACAGGCAACTGGCCTATGATTGTGGAGCTGGTCACACTTATGAGAGTTTGTAAGGTTGTCTTCCACAGAGAAGTATTGAGAAGGGCAGGTTACTAGCAATGTGGAATCCAAAAGCATGAGATGAAACCCCTGTAGCATACACTGAACCCCATTTCCATTCTTATTGCTTTGAAGGTGGTAGCAAGGATTTCTTGTAGAAACTGGAAGAATGCATGATAGTGCTGAGCATACATCTGATCAGGAGGAGTCAGATGAATGGAAGGAGGGACCCACAGGAAATGAAGAAATTGCAAGCCCAGCTGCTGCTTATGTCAATTAAGAGAGTCATCAGGTCAGTTACAAAAAGCTCTACAATTGCTTTTCTTTTATGATCTAGAGTCCTAAAGATCCGTTCTCATGGCCCATGCTAATTGAAAAACACAAGAAAGGAAATCTGGGGAAAGTAGCTCATTGCCATGGGTAGATAACAAAACTAGCTAATTTAGTAACATGCAAGCCAATTTAAAATTGTGTCACCTGCAGTGATGAGTGTGACAGAAAATTAATTTGTTAGAATATGAAGTTTTCTTAAAGGTTAATGCTGAGGTCTCCAAACCATGGCGTCATAGTGTATCCATACCCCTTTCTTTAGCTTTCAACGTGAGGAGAAAGGAAACTTCAATTTCTTAAGTAGTTCTAGATTTGTGTCATTGCTCCATGAGTCCAGGGGTATCCAGAGTCTGCTAGCTTTCTGCCCTAGCATGTATATCAGATAAATTTTACTTTTGGGGTTACAGAATATCTACCCCATCCCCTGACAATGAACACTCCAGTCAGAAAGGAAGGAGAAAGGCAGAAACAAAGTTTCTAGGGCTGAGAAACAAAGCTTGCCTTGAATCTAGCAGATCACTGCTTGGGTCTCCAACAGACAGAATGCCTTCACGTCTTTACTTGTAGCAGCAAGGGAAGCAGGAAATGGGATTTTTTTCTTATAAATATACTAGGACTCCAAACCAACTAGGGCTCTGTTAGTGAGGAGAAGAGGGAGGCAGATATCATATTAATAACCAGCATTGACTACCAGAAAATGAAAGTCCAAAAACAGAAAGATTGATAAAAAAAAGTTCCTGGAAAAGGAATGCTAGGTTTGTGGAGCATGGGAATCTTGGCCCAAGTGACTGAAGATGCAGTGCTGAGTTGTATCTGGATGGAGAGCAGATAGACTCAATGTAGGGTGGGGAGGGTCTGGTGTAAAGATTACTCTGTGTCTTGCTTGATTTAGAAGAAGGCTAGCACATAGAGAAGCCTGGACTTAGTGCCAAGGTTATTGTCCTCACACTCCAGAATCTACATGCTTTCCAACTGATACATCTTGATGCCAGGAACATCTGACAAAGTAAGGAAGCAGTGTCAGACACGTTTCATGATGGACTCTCTAGGCTAACGTAATTGAAGCAAATACTGATGGAAGTTGGGTTGTGCATTAGACAGTTTGCGATATAAAACTAAATAAGTGAGAAAGAAAGGCTTAGGGATGTGGTAAACCTCAGCATTTACTGGTACTACATTTGCTTAGGAATGACCTCAATTCTCTGAGTCTAGGTTTCCACTAACCCATGTCGGAAAAATGGATGTCTTTGTCATCCAGCTGTTCTGAGAAGAATTTTTCAGCTTATGTAAGAAGGGCTTGGCTTTATCCAGTACTTCCTGGTCTGGATAGTTACCTTCTTCTCTGAGGTTTCTGGAAACCTCTATCTCAAACTCACCCAGTGACACTGTGGGAAGAGCCAGACTCCAGTATCACATAACAATAGTTTCAAAACCTGCTTCTCATCAGGATGTAACTTTGGGTGACTTAGGTGTTCCCATCCACAATTCTCACAAATGAAAAATAGGATAGTGATGCTTAGATCATGGGGTTTCTAAGATGTTAATACTAGTCAAGATTAAGCAAACTTAAACAAAATACAGTACATGAAAAGCTAGTTCAGAACCCAGTACACACTAGATCTGCTCAGTGCTTAACCTTTTTTTTTTTTTTTTTTAGTTAATAGGGAGATATAAAACAGATAATTATTCAGTCTGAAGCTATTGGGTTTTTCTTGACATCATCTTGTCCCCCAAGCTTGAGTATTACTTTTTTGTTAACCCTACTTTTGAGTTCATCTTTGACAAACTTATGGATAACCCTTTCTTTGTGGCTATAGACCATCAAGATCAGATCTTAATCAGTATCAGGGACCCTGGACACTTTTTGTGTAGAATGTTGTATTATATAAGTGTCTGAAAAAATATGATAGGTGCTGGAATTGTCTAATAAATAAAATAAAAATAATAGAAGAAGAAAAGGAGGAAGGGGATCATGAAAAGGAGGAAAAAGTTGGAGGAGAAGAGGAGAGGAAGGAGAATGTCAATAACTATAGTAGTTAGTAGGAAGAAAGTAGTGCGTTTTCCTTAAGTTTCAGTGGTGAAACCATGTCTGATGGAAATAGAGACCTTTCTCTTTAAATGGCATTCAAGGGACCCCTCTCTGTTCATTCTGTTTCTCACTTAGAGCTGTCAGCAGAAGTCATGACTCAGAGGGGTCTGCTGAGGGAACAGGCTGGATGTGGCACCTGACGAGAGGACTGTCAGGGGATCCTGTCATGCCATACATTTAGAAAGCATCCTGTCATCAGGCTGATCACAAGGCTTTTTTTCTTGTGACTAATGGGTAGTTTTCTTTAATCTCCAGAAACCTCTGATCAATTAGCTGCTATTTAAGCCAATCAAGGAAATTGAGATATGGCGTTTAATTAGCTTTCTGAAGGTTACACGTGGCATCATTCGGCTGAGAATCCTGAAGTGGAACTTGGGCAGAGCTGGCTGATGTGGAGAGAGGAGGAAATGCAGTATACAGGTGATGAGAAAGATGAAAGGCATGAGGTGTGATGCATGTTCCCAATCCAGCAGGGAGGTTGTTGGGTCCTTTTCTGTGCCTCCTTTGAACAACTGTCTTGTATGCCTATGCCACTCTTGCATCATGAATTCGACTAAAGCTTAGCATAGGACCTCATGTCCCCAATTAACATCAGTGTGCTCACATGGGGATAGATGATGGAGCTCTTGTGAAGATTTGGTATTGTAAATTTCAGGTTATCACAAGTGAAGGCTTTAGCTTCAGCTATTGTGATCATTGTTGTGTGGGTCAAAGTTTTTCAAGGCTACTTCTTGTTTTGTTTTGTTTTCTGAAAGAATTTAATTTCTTCTCTCTGCTGATTTCCAGTATGTGAGCTGTTTGCTCTCTTCTCAGTGCCTGGCTTTAACACGTTTGAGTGCTCAGCCCTGTGCTCCTCTTCCAAGTGCCCTCCAGTCATCCATGGCTTGACATCTCTTCCCTGGAGTTCTCTAGAATGTCTCTTCTGACTCAGTTTATTTACACATAACTTGCTTTCCTGTGAAGAGGTGACTGCCACTCAGAGGGGTCACTGGCTGTTTCACGCTTTCTCTTCAGCTGTGGCATTTCTAAGTCCTGGTTTCACTGCTAGCCTGGAAGCTTGAACTGGTGTGTGAATTTTCTGTGGCTTCTGAAATGAAGAACCATGATCCCATCTGCTGCAAACAGCACACACTTATCTTCCTGCAGTGTTGGGGTTCAGAGTCTAACTTCTACCTGCTGAATTCTCTAGAGCAGGAGTCACTCTTGTTCTTTCCTGCTTCTAGGCACTCATTCTCTCCTTTGGTTCTTGGCCTTCAAAAACTACAACTGTTTTAGGATCTTCAGGATCTCCCTGGCTCTGACTCCAGGTCTTCCTCTCATAAAGACACATTGTTTACATTCTTCACACCCAAAAAATCCAGGATGCATTTTCTAACTAAACCTTACCTTAATTACACCTACAAAATCATTTTACCAGGGAAAGTTATATAAAAACTTTAGGACACATATGTCATTGGAAATCATTGGAGACAAAAGTTCTGGTCATTTCTAATTATAATGGACTAAATGGTGTCCATTCCCAAGTTCACATGTTGAAGTACCAATCTCCAATATCGCTGTGTTCCTGTGTTTGGTGAAGGAGTCTCTTCAAAGCTTATTTTAAAATGAGTTCATTTAGGTGGGTCTTGATTCTGTATGAGTGTTTTCTTTAAACAGATAAGATTCAGACCCAGAAATATCTGCAGGGAAATGGATTTGAAGACATGAAGAAGGTGCCATCTGTGAGTCAAAGAGAGACTGATAATCCACCTTTCTGACTCTTAAACTCAAACATAGAGCATCTAGAACTTTACAAAATCAAATATCTGTTGTTTAAGCCACCCAGGCTCTGGTACTTTGTGGTGGCAAGCTTAGCAACCAGCACACATCCAGTAGCTTCTAGTTATTGCAATAACTGTGTATGATGGATATTTTGTCATTATTTTTGACTGATAAGTTTATTTGTTATTGTCATGGTTTGCTTGAAAATGAGAGGCACGTCCTAGGATATAAAGATTTGACATTTTTGGCCTTTTGAATGGCAGGAGCCAATTTCTTATGTGTAACACATCGTCTCTTCTAGGAATTGTTTTTCTAAATCAAGCTTCCTAGCATGGGCCATTACTGACCATGTGGTTTGGAGAAAATTGCTTCATCTAACTGGGCGTCTACTTCTTATCTGTAGAATTGGGAAGAAGAAAGATGGAGGTGAGCTTATTAGCAGAGAGTTTCTCTCCAATTCATGAATGGTCACAGGCAAGGGATTTGGATCAGAGCTTGTAACAGTGATGACTTGATGTCTTAGTCAGTGTTCTATTGCTGTGAAAAGATACCATGACCATGACAACTCTTATAAAGAAAACATTTTTTGGGGCTGGCTTGCAGTTTCAGAGGTTTAATCGATTATCATCATGGCAGGAAATATGGCTGTGCTCAGGCAGACTGATGCTGGAAAGGTGGCTGAGAGTTCCGCACACGGATTGGCAGACAGCAGGAAGAGAGAAAGAGAGAGAGAGAGACACTGGGCCTGACTTGAGCATTTGAAACCCCAAAGCCCATCTCTAGTGACATATTTCCTTCAACAAGGCTGCACCTACTCTAACAAGACCACACTTCCTAATTCTTGTCAAGTAGTGTCACTCCCTAATGACCAAATATTCAAATCTATGAACCTAAGGGGGCCATTCTTATTCAAACCACCACACTCAGAACCTGCAATCATTATTGTGTTACATTCTTTCTATAGGGATTGCAAAATCCTGTCAGTTCCTAGACTGGGCCCTCAGCACTTATTGTAGCAGCCTCCTCTCTTCTGTGTCTGTTTCCTTGCATGGACACAGTCTTTCATGCGTTCTCTCACAGCCTGAGAGATCCACTGCATGTCAGACATGTTACACTAATTACGTTTTCTCATTTTATTGTTTTCTTGTGTGTGTGTGTGTGTGTGTGTGTGTGTGTGTGTGTGTGTTCCTGTATGTGTGCTGTCTGCCCCTTCACTCACCACTGCAGGAATGGTTCATTGTGGTACCCTTCTTTTCTGGTATAGAGCCTGACAAGAATAGTGTTCAATAGCCTGTTTCCAGGGCCAATGAGATGGCTCAACAGGCAACATTTTTTGCTGCATAAACCTGATGACCTGAATTTAATATTTAGAACCCGTGTAAAGATGGAAGGAGAGAATAAACTCTACAAAGTTGTCTTCAAACCTTCATACAGAGCCTTGGTGCGTTTGTGCTTCCCACCACATCTCTCTCTCTCTCTCTCTCTCTCTCTCTCTCTCTCTCTCTCTCTCACACACACACACACACACACACACACACACACACACACACACACACACGGCGGGATGGGGGGAAGACAGACATAAAATAAAATTTAAAGCGAAGCCAAGCACTTAATTAAGTCTGATAATTTAAATTTTCCATTTTAAAGTCATCATGTTGTTTAGAATGGTTTGTTCCAGGGGTAGATGAGGCTGGGGAACAAGACTGGGAAGCAAACATTGTTTTGTATCCATGTTAGTTGCTACTATTTTGTGTATATCAAACTTGCCCTGTAAGAATATATGTCCCAGGCTGGGAAGATGGCCCAGTTGGCAATTTTCTGGTGCACAACTATAAGGTTCTGAGTTTGTATCCCTAGCACCTATGTAGAAGTACATCAGGAGTCCAGCCAATCAATGTGTCTCAAGTTCAATTAAGAGACACCGTCTCCAAAAATAAGACAGAGAATAAATTAGTAATTATTCTAAAAAAATCTAGCATTTACCTCTGGCCTTGACAAGTACTTGGAAACATATACATACATACCTGCAAATGCACATACCACATGAACACCACAAACACACACACACACACACACACACACACACACACACAAGCACACACACACGAAGGCAAAAGAATATTTATTCCTTGAATTTAACACCATTTAAAATTTGCCTAGATTCTAATAATGAAGTATAGAGTATGGCTTCAGTCAAATTATCCCATTTTACACCATGATGTAAACTTCAAACTTCAATGGTTTAAAATAAGAAAGGTTTATATTTATCTACAAAGTTAGTGTGTGTCCAGTTGCCTCCATGGCAGCTGGTCTTTTTGTGGTAGTGGATGTTATTCCTCCAGAACAGTATAAACTTTCAAATCTCTTGGATTTGGTGCAGATGGACAGAACATGCACCACTGCTCATCAAATTCTTCAGCCCAGCATGTATCATGGCAATGGAAAAGGGAGAAGTAGCCCTGCCATGTGCTACCTACAGCTGAAAAAGGGCAGGAAATATTGGGGAAGACACTGCCCCTACCATAGGCTGACTGGAAGATTAAATGTGTTGCCTCCCTAGGAAAAGAAAAGGAGAACTATTCTTCTCTGCCAGCCTGGACTTAACTTACCTCCTTATAAGACTACCTCCCCTGCTTACACACACACACACACACACACACACACACACACACACACACAGAGAAATGTGATATAATTAAATGGTCACATTTCTGGGCATTGTTTTGTCTACTGTCCCAGGTGAAAGGGAGTCATCTGTTACATTATTATCTTGTTTGTTCATGATAAGTTGGATAGACAAGGGGGTACTCTACAGGTGCAGTCTGATTATCCACTTCAACAGTTGTACAAACAGTGACATAGCATTGCTGGCTGGCCCTAACAGTGCTCTTTCTGTTCCACCCTCCGAGATCACAGAGAATGGCAGTTCTTTTTCATTTTGTAAACAGGTGAGGTCACTTCTTGGACTTGAGGTGTAAGTCCCTAGTCACGAGCTCAGTTCTCTGGAGAAGCTGGCACTCATGTGCCTACTACAGCTAGGGCATCTGTCTATCTTGTTAGGCTCTTCTGGGGGAAGTTCTCCTTTTGGAATCCCAGAGAGAGTTTAGGGGTGTTTTTGGTCAGGATCCATAATCCACAGCACCATGAAAACATGATGATTTTAGCTCACAAGTCCACAGTGATTTTTAGTTTCAGTTACAAGAATAGTCTACACATAGACTCATGGTAGCAAGGAAGATGGCATTATTCCACTTCATGAAGGAAGAACTAAAGTCAAGGGAGGTAAAACAATGTGTCTCATATTCAGTGTGGGGCACCAATCCAAGTTCCCTTTGTCTCCAAAGTCTGTTTCTGTCTCTCTAAAGAACAGGTGGAATTTGCCACATTGGCAATGTATTTTTAAGTATGTATATATTAAAATTACAAATGGCTTAAACGTCAAGTTATACACATAGACAGTACTCTGAAGTGTTTCCTGAGAAAGAAAGAAGTAAAACTCCTCACTTTAGACAGTATGAGGCCAGAAATAAGCACTTGCTACAAGCCAATGGGAGAAAGCAGAAAAGAGAGGCTGTACAAGGATGCTTGGGGTATTTTCCAGGAGCTCAGGCAGTGGTAGATGTTTAACAGGCATCAGAGTCAGTTGGAGAGGTGTGGGGAAATGGCTTAGTGGGTAAGAGAGTGTATTGCTCCCACAGAGGACCCAAGTTCAACTCCCAACACACATGTGGTAACTTATCGTGGCCTTTAACTCCAGTTCCAATGGCTCCTTCTGAATTTCACAGACTCTTGCACACACTTGACATACATGAACTTATGTAAGCACACACACACATACCCAGAAATAATTACATACAAGTAAAGCAAGAGTAAGTTTGGAACTTTACTCATAATTTATGACAAGACCTAAGATGACATATTACAGCCAGAAGTGTTAACAGTAATAACATGAATACAGTGACAGCAATAGATCTGAGCAGGGCGTGTTGAGCACAAACCTAAATCTAGGCACTGCAACATACTTAAACAAAATTCTATAATACTTAATTTTTCATAACAACTGTATAAAAATGTTCTGCATATAGGAAAGCTAACATTCCTTATGGCTACAGGTGCCAAAGTTACTTATCAACTGAGATTCAGACAGGGTTTGAACCCAGGTATTTCGATTTCCCAGTATGCATTCTTCTTCCTCCTATGACTTTCCAGAAGGCAAATGTCCTCTGTTCATGGACTTCCTGAGAACTGCGTGGATGCTGGAAAGTTTCCCTGGACAGGGTGTGTGCTTTGCATAGCATTACAGTTGGGAGAGAGAGCTTCATCCTTTTTGAGGGTGCTCATGATCAATATCACATCTATATTCAGGTCAGGACAGCATGCTTCATTCTTGCCCACAATGAACACTGGTACTTCCATGACTATTTTGCTTTATAATAAAAGAAATACACATGAACATGTGCACAAGTGTGGTCATCTTTATGATTATTTTAGTACATTATTCTTGAATTTTGAAAGCTGAATATTTACTTAAGTATAATTTACAATTGGATACATCTATTTAAAGTGAACATTTAAAAGTGATTAACATGATGCACACATCCCCTACAGTATGAATACAGATTTCTAGCTTTCCCTAAACACCACCTTTAAGTTGTATTACAGTGAATCGCATCACATATCCAGACCCAGGTACCCCTGAACTGCCCCTTCAGGCTGAGGGTCAGTGGCTGGGCAATACTCCATCAAAAGCTACTTTTCAATTTGCTAGCTGTTTCTTTTTTTTTTAATTAAAAAAACTTCTTTCCTTTTACTTACCAACCCCTCTTCTACCTCCTTCCCCTTCTCCTGCTGCTAGATGTTTCTTAATGTTGGACACAATTTAATTTCTAATTTCCCCTACAGTAAATTAAAATCTAGTGAAAATTCTCTGGTAACACCTCTGGTAATACGTTAGGTAATTACCTAGGCACGGAATTGGTTAAAATAATGTTGTAATGTTTTAATAAAAATTGTCCCCCACTGACTTCCGTATCTGGGTACTTGGGTCTCCACTTGGTGGCACATCCCATTGATACCTCAGATGTGAAGCCATGGATCAGCCTTTTGTGGTGAATGCTTCTTCTACACTGCTCATACTTTTATTATGATAAAACAGAGGCATGAGAAGGATGCTGATAAGAAGAAGGGATCCTAGACTTGGGATGACAAGTAGGTCATTCTTGGCGTAAGAATCTTCTTCCAGTCCCACTCAGGTGCCTTGTTAAAAATACCAAATCCAACAGATTTCTGAGGGATTTTAAAGAACAATATCTTCTGAGTAATGATTTTTAGTTCAACTTCAATGTTTTTATTAGAAAATTGACAACCTGAAATAGTTTTATAGTCTCTTCAACATAAATTGTTTAAGTTCTGGATTACCATTGTCCTCTGTTTTAAGGATATGTGTGGGAAATGGAGAACTTTTTTCCAATGTTAAAAGCCTTGAAATGGGTGATCTCAGTGGGTATCATCACCTCTAGAAGAGGCATTTATATATTTATAACCACACCAGGCCATGTTGCTCAGGCAAGCGTGTATTTCAGTACAGAGGGAATCAGTGTATGTCCTCCACCATGTCAGCTAGGCAGTCACTTGCAAGGGAATCTCAGAGGAAGCACAGTTGGTCTTCCATACCCATGGTTCCACATCCAAGAATTCAACCAAGTGTGGATGGAAAATATTCCCAACCAATATTGTGTAAATGCTGAGCATGGAACTTGGGAGGATGGGTTCTGGAAATCAAACATAGAGTCTGGCATAGGATAGACAAGTAATCTGCCCCCTATGTACTCATTGTACTCTACATAAGAGGTTCTTAAACCTTTTCCACATGGATCCTCTTTCACATGAAAATCTTGTGTGTGGGCCTAGTATATAGGTTTATAAAATAACTATACATATCAAACATTTACTGTTAACTCATAAAGAAATTAGTGTTAAGACAGTTCTTTGGTAGACATCTAATTTTACCATTTATTAAAACAAAGGTAAGTTGGAGACTAATTAGGTAATGATTTACTTTTATAGGAAGAAGTCATGGGTAAATATTTGATAATACAAGATAAAACAGTTGAATCTTGGGGACTGGCTATCAGGCCACTGCAGCATGAATCTTAAAAAGTCTTATTAATAAAAAACAAACCCGGAGCCAGGTATTGGGGTGAACACTGAAAGATTAGAGAAGCAGAATAAGCCACATCTAACCTCACCTTGCCAATTCCTTACCTGATCTTGTTTCCTCAGACTGGAAGCCTCTGAGTCCTCATCTGAGTGGATCTCAGCTGAACTGCTGCTGAAAGCCAAACGCTTAAAAAGGCTAAAGTTCCTGGTTCTCACGCCTTATATACCTTCCTGCTTCCTGCCATCACTTCCTGGGATTAAAGGTGTGTGTCACCACTATAGCTGTTTCCAGTGTGGCTTAGAACTCACAGAGATCAGATGGATCTCTGCCTCCGTAATGCTAGGATTAAAGGAGTGTGTGCTATCATTTTCTGGCCTCTATGCCTATCTAGTGGCTGTTCTATTCTCTGACCCCAGATAAGTTTATTAGGGTCTACAACATATTGGGGGACACAATATCACCACAGGCCACTCTAGCCAAAACAGGGAGATGCAGGGTCAAGGAGAAACCCTGTCTCAAAATATAAGTGAGGAGAAGCAGAAGACATCAGATGTCAAATTCAGGTCTCTACACAGAATGTTTTTATTTCTAAACAAAAAAAATAAAATAAATGCTATATGAATACTTAGTCACTGAAAGGTCTACCATAAGTATAACTCTCCAGGATTATATCAGAAAAGTTAGAGTTGATGTATGTACAAGACTATTTAATGAAGTAGTATCTGTCATGCAAAAAAATAAGATAAAAACATCACAACATTCTTCAATACAGTACACTGAATAACACAGTCAAATAAAACATATTACATGAACACAATGGAATGTTCATTATGAAACTATGAAAAAGAATGAGGAGGCCATCTATAGACTAAACATATGTGTAAACAATGCAGTGCTAAAAGGTCAAACCATTGAATTCATGATGGTAATTGAATCACTGTAATAGTAATGGGGAGGAATGAAAGTGTTCTTCTCCACTAACAATCCCCCAAACAAAACAATACTCAAGTCCAAAGGAAAGAAGCAATGAAACCACTATCGTTGTATGCCATGGGAATGAATAACCAAGCTTATATTTGGGGATTAAAACTTGTTAGCCATTTGTGTGGTCTTTACTATATATTTGAACTTAATGTATGAACTGCTTGTGGCCAAGAAAAATTCTCCAAAGAAGCATACTAGTTGAATGTGTATATGTCCTTTATAATATGATTCCCTCAAAAAAATTTCTAGAAGTATAGATCAGAATTCTTAATTTTTTATGCTTTTTTGTTGCACTTTTAAATTCCGAAATTTTTTGTTTGCTGGTCTTCTATATTTATGTAATGGATTTTAGTAATTTTCATCTCAACATATCTTCTCATCCTATGGCCCTCCCTTTCTGACTGTGACCCTTCTTTTTTTTTTTTTTTTTGGTTTTTCGAGACAGGGTTTCTCTGTGTAGCTTTGCGCCTTTCCTGGAACTCACTTGGTAGACCAGGCTGGCCTCGAACTCACAGAGATCCGCCTGACTCTGCCTCCCGAGTGCTGGGATTAAAGGCGTGCGCCACCACCGCCCGGCTGTGACCCTTCTTAAATCCTCCTTCTACTGAGGAGGACCACTGAAGTTAGGCAATACTGAGTTTATTTAACTCACCTCCCATGAGCTATCTGAAGACCGTAGACCTACCCATGAGTTATTTTTTGCTAAAGAAAGAGGAATTCAAAATCTACCAAGTACAGAGCTATCATATCATATTCATAAGGACTGGGAAAACAAACCATTAAACATCACTAAGATTGTAAAAGATATGACTGGATGATCATATGGTGATATTCAAGATTTTTTTGAGGAAAAAAAGGGTACACTAACAAACTTTCACCTGAGGGGAAAGGCATAAGACAGAATGTCCCATGTGAATTAATTTTTCTAAAAGACATTGACCTGCATACAAACTTTCACAGAGTAATAGAGTATGAGACATGTAGACTTGCAGCTGCATTATACTTTCTGTTCTTGTGAATGTATTATATTTTTAAAAATCATAAAAAGACGTTATAGAGATGAATGAAGAAATCTGATTATGCCCTGAGTATTGTTTATAGTAAGGACTCAGTGTTAACATTGTAAAGTGTTAAGATGCTATTATAGATACAGGAGATTGCGGTTATAAGAGGTCCATAGGAAAGAACACAGCATGAAATTGAATGAATCCTGAACTTTCTTTGCAGCAGCAATTAAATGCAACAAGACAACAACAGATTCAGTGTGGGAAATTTCTGATAGTTTTTGAACCCAGGTAGATAATGTATGAATTTGTCAGTCAATTTGTTGCACTTCAATTTTTCACTATGTTTCTTATGTTTGGGTATGTACACAACAATCATATGCACACAGGCATGAATATATGTGTGCACATGTGTACTAGGGCACAATGGTGGAAGTCAGAGGACAACTTGTGGGAGTCAGTTCTCTCCTTTTACCATTTGCATTCTGGGGATCAAACTCAGGTTTGTAGGCTTAGCAGCAAGCACCCTTACCCACTGAGCCATCTCCTAGGCCCTTATCTAATTTCCTCTAAGTTAAAGTACTTTCCAATAAATGTTGGAAAAACGAGATATATTGAGTATCTTGAGTTATGTCTTTGTTCAGAAGTATGACTAACCATTCTTTTTCATGGTGAATTTTGGTATGCACTGAACTCTTAGAAAGGATAAGAACTTGAGGGATTCTATCCTGACATTTTTAGCAATTCCCTGAGTCAATTTCTCTGACTCCTGATATATCAAGTACAGGTATATCTACTCAATAACCTGGTAGGTTTCTAACTGTGACAACACAGATTAAACACCTGTATTATAGCTCTGTCTATTTATGTGTGACAATGGCCAGTTTCTCCAAGCTTAAAGTATATGTTTGCACATAGTACAAGGCTGCTATGGAACCATGGTGATGTACATTAAGCACTTTGCAGGGTTGGGGAGGTATCAGTTGGTCATGCTTTATCTTACTTCTAGAAACTATACTTAGTTCTTCCATTCTCTAGAGCCATGCTAGTTATTGACATTGTAACCACATTACAGAAGAATGCCTGTGGATTTCTGTTCATGTGATTGCTATTGGAGAACTATATCTAAAGATCTATTTTTGATGCCGTGTCTTCAAGTTATTTTGGAAGCAAACCTGAAAGATTCCAAGCATAGTAAGTGAAAGAAAACTTACAAACAATAAACACAACGTCCCGGGGAATTTTCTGGTATCATTCTTGTTTAGTCAGACTGAAATTTAAAAAGTAACCTAGAATTCCTTTTTCAGATCTTTCTTTCAAAACTAATCTGAGGTTGTGTTTCTGCATTTTCCCTGATCATCTTGTTCTTTGAGCTGGAAATCAGAATTTCCTCAGTAAGTTGGGATTGCTATCATGTTTGCCTCTGAACAAAGTTATTTCCAGAATTCCCCATTAGACATATGGCTATTGCTGAAACACACATAGTCCCTTCATTCTGAGAAACTGTTCAGCAACAGCAATTTGGGTGAGTCCCACATGTGTTCATGTTCCTCTTCATGCTCTGTGGTAAGGCTGGGTTATTACTTCGTTTTCAAACAAAGTTTCTGGGCTATGTCATGTTTGTTCCAGAGCAATCGTGCTCTTGAGTTCCTTTTTCTAAGCTGGGTGAAGTGAACGTGATCAAACACTGCGGCTTAAGGACAACCTTCAGACTCAAGAGAAGCAAACACAACTTGGGAAAGGTTCTTTTGAGTTCCTCTTCCAGCTTATCTTCGGGAAGAGTCTCATACATGGATGTCATCCACTGAAGCTTTGCAAAATTGTAAGCTGAGCGCTTTGTCAGAAATTCTCCATGTAGGAATCAATCCCCTCCTCTCCTTCCTGATCAGCTAACTCTTGCTCGTTCTTTGCTGTGTACCATAAATATCCCTTCTTCTAGAAAGGATCCTATATTTGCTTCCTTGGCTGATGGAACAAAGATCACAAACATGGTACCTAAGGATAACATAAACTTGTCCTTTTGTAGCTGTGCGGGACCAACATTCAAATCCAGTATCCCTGGACTCTAGTCAAGTATCAGTAGCCAGTGTTCCCTCTGGAGACTTCCCTGTAGTCTGCTTAGTTCTTTTGTTTGGGATGACTGTTGGATTCCTGTCTTGTGGTCATGTCACTCAAGTCTTCAATGCCAGTATTATCAAATGTCCTTCCCTACCCTATCATCACACTTCCTTTTCTGGGTAGCTGTGTATCAAATCTCCACCCGTCCCCCTTAAAGAAACAGTGGAGTTGGTGTTCAGGCATACCTGCATGATACAGGATAATTCATTCATCAAACTTACAAGTCTAACTTTACCACATATGTAGACATGTTTTCCCCTAATAAGGTAACTTTTTCAGGCTTGGGGGATTTAGAGTTGACTTCTTCTGGAAGTTTTATTCAGCATGCTGTACCTTCCTTACATTTTTGCTTCCAACCCTAGCTTGTCTTGAGAATCTGGATTATGGACCTTTTATATCAATTCTGATTTAAGACCTTGTTTATTTTTGTCAGGGTATATTTAGTAATGATAATGAGGGGGATATTTTTGTTGATAGCTAAAACCAGCTAGTTGGTAACTTAGGCTGGCCATCAAGAGCTTCATAAATATCAGATAACTAATAAAACAGTGTTAAGATATAAAAATGATGTTCCACACCACTTTTCACATTATAAAACTAAGATAACATGTGTGGTAAGCAGATGAGCTGAGCTTTGAATCTAGACAGTTCAATCTGGAATATGTGTAGTGTTGTACCATGGATGACTTACACACTATTTCTCTCCACTAAAATACTCTGGAAGCCAGCCAGTATCCCCAACTGCTAACAAACATCTCATACTCAGCAATGTTTGGAAACTGAAGTTAGAGGTAGACTCTATACTGGCTTTGCTTTTAACTAATATGTGGCCTCAGGTATATCTGAAAAACTTCTTAGGCCTCAACTATTTAACAACAGTGTTAGGTTTTCAATGATTGCTAGGATCTTCAACACTTTTAAGAGGAAATCACCATAGAAATTCAACTGAGGCCTAAACTTTGGCCTTTGGATCAAGTCAAGTGGTATGATGTACTCATTTGACCTGTGTTGTTGGTCTAAATATAGTCCAATCAGTTAAGGATTTATTAATTTCGAAAGGAGTCATTATGGAAAGACCTTGTCCCAGAGGCTTTTGAAGAAGGCCAGAAGGCATCACTGACATCTGTCTTCCTAAGATGAGTAAGTGCCTTTTGCAGCTGGAGGAAAAGATTTAAGTTTCTAGGAATTTTATCAGGTGACTCAGCTTTGGTTGTTTTTCTTGTAGACTAACAACAGAATCTCTCTACCCAGGTGACCTATCTACCTAATAAACGAATATTACTGCATCATGGTGTGGTTTGTGTGCTCAGTTCACATACCTACAGGAACCCTATACACGAACTTAAAGAATGAGTTTCAGATATAAGAAGAAATTAACCTCAGAGGTAAGAGCTGCATGTTCACACACACACATGCCTTCTATACAGGTCACTTCATGAAGCAGTTCTCAAGTGCTGTCATGGGAACCTTCTAGATACTCACAAGTATTAACTGATAACAAAATAAAAACTTTCCAGAAAAGTCATCAATGCTATTTTTTGGTGCTTGTTTATTCTCTGAGGGCTCTCAAAGTCCATTCTTCAGTTAGATTAAAAACCACAGAAGAAGAATGCCAAAAGGGACTGTAAGCTTACCTCAAAATGCACATGACTTGTTTCTTATCATTCCTGAGATATGGACACCACAACAACCTCCTGTAACTGGAGCACTGCCTATTGTGTTATTGTTGCTCTGGTATTGAGTACTGTTAGAGGTGACAAGCATTCACTGCTCAGAAATTGCTTATTATAATAAACAATACCATCTTTGCATTCAAATCCTAGGTAGCACAAGTTAGTTGTATGGTCATGGGCAAGCTACATGAACTGTCTTCTTACAGAGCAGGGAAAATAGGGCTTGGGGTTTGGTGAAGACAGAGATGGGAAGATAAGATGTTGACTTGGTGGGATTCTACTGAATTAACAGGATGATAAGTTTGGGTCTGATGTTTACCAATTAATTTCAGTATGTTCTGAATCAGCCCATGGGTCGAGATCCCTTTGCAGGTTGGTCAAATGACCCTTTCACACTTTCACAGGGGTCAGCTAAGATTATCAGAAAATAGACATTTACATTGTGATTCACAACAGTAGCAAAATTAAAGTTATGAAGTAGCAACAAGAATCATTTTATGGTTGGGGGTCACTACAATAGGAGAAACTGTATTAAAGGACTGCAATATTAGGAAAGTTAAGAACCACTGGTCAACAGTTTAAAGGAGCATTTCACAACCATACCCTGTCAGGTGATTTCCTCCCAAGTGTGTCTCTTGTGTTGCCATCAGACAGCATTGCCTTACTATAGGAAAAGAACAAAGGTCAAATCTCAAATGAAAATGGTGCATTTATTTAAAATAAGAATCAAATGACATCACTACTCACAACAATATGTTGACAAGGCAAATGTTGGAAAGAATCCACACTAAAGAGATAAAAACAGAACTCACACAAATACATACATGCTATGACCGTTATTACTGTATATACTCTTTAGAGAGAATACCTTTAGTTTCTGCACAATAATGTTGGCCATCATTTGAATCTGATGTTGTTTATACGGACAACAATGGGTTTTTGTTTCATTAGTGATTACTTCATACATATTCTTAGGCTTTATACTACCATAAAGTTATTAGCATAAGGTGATTTTAATGAGTTTATATATATATATATATATATATATATATATATATAATGAGTTTATATATTTATTTAATGAGTTTATATATATAACATATATATGCACATTTAAGTGACATTATAATAACATATGGACCAACACTAGGGGGTACATGAGAATATGTTTTTGCAGATGGCATTTATGTACATTCAGTTTGAGCAGAATAGCTCTGTCTTACAGAAATGGCAGAATCTTTGACAGCCTTCAAATGTCCTAAGCAGGCCAAAGGCTTGTCTGTAGGCCACTGAGGAGATAAAGAAATTAGAGAGACTGCATCACCACAAAGGCCCAAATGCTGCACATGGAATTCTGAGACAACACCTAACTCAAAAATCACCAAGAACACATGTGTTTATTGAGAAATGAGTAAGTAAAATATGACATAAACTGTAGTTTTGTAGGAAAGGTTGGCCGGGGTGGGGAGAGTGAGATCTGATTTCAAATTCTACTTTTACTTCACGTCAAGTGGTTTTCTTCATTTACTGTCCCCGTGTAGGTGCATGTGTGGAACTGTTGGTCCCCGTTTGATGATGCTGTTATGGGAGCTCTGGAAAAGTAGGAGGTGGGGGCTACATGGAGGAAGGAAGTCATAGGGCTTGTGCTTTGGAAGGTGATGCTTGGTCTTCAGTTCCTTCCTTTGTCTCTGCTTCTTATCTAACAGGTGAAGAGGTTTTCACCCCAGTCTGGACACCAGGATGTTCTGCTCAAATGGGTGGGACCAAGAGACAGTGAGAAAGAGTCAGTCTCTCCTCATTTGAGCTCTTCTCTCCAATATGTTGGCCACAGTGGTGCAAAGAAGACTAAAGCTGAGAGAGTTTATTTTTCCAGAGCCTCCCCTTTTTAAGACTAAGTAGCTTCTGTGTAGTTCTCTTCTGTGGGTCAAGCAAAAGAGAAATGAAAATAGTCAAGAGCTAAGGAGAGCTGTTAGCACTGGCACTGTATTCTGTTGTGTCAGAAGCTCACGAGATACAGCAGGATTTTTTTCTTCTGATTCTTTACAATGAAACATCTCAGCAAGAAGAAAAAGCCCTTAGAAAGCCCAAGGTCAGTGAAATAATGGTTCTTGCATCTAATCTAGACTCCTATCTTGGCAAATGCAGAGTTGATGTACTGCATAAGGAAAAAAAAATACTTAGGGAAGTAGGTTTAGGTCAAATGTCTAACTGACAGAGAATTCCCCCCCACCTCCCCGCCCTGTAGTTCCCATTCAGTTAATCCAGGCATTCACACATTTCCACAGGGTCACACATGTGCTGGTGTTTTCAACTACATAGACTATTGGCTGACATGCCCTTGACTCACTCTTGAATGAGCCAATATTGTTCACCATAGAAACTCACTCTCCTCACTGATGAATTTCAGTCCTTCCTGATTTAAATGAAGTAAGAGAAGAAGCCGTCATCTTTCTCTGTCTTACAGCATTTGTTTCAGCCAGCAATGCTCTGCTGTTCTGTTCTGTGTGTTAGGAAACCACCAAAATAGTTGTTCAGAGTTTCACATTATTGCTTTCAGCCTGTCCCTGAATCTTTTGAACCTCAATTTTCTTGATTGTAAAATAAGGATATTCAAAATCATCTCTTGGACATGAATCATGTTTCCTAGGTCTACAGAAAGGTAATTTCTGTTCTTGTGTGTGTGTCTGTTCTTGTGTGTGTGTGTGTGTGTGTGTGTGTGTGTGTGTGTGTGTGTGTGTGCTGTTTGAGAAATGGTCTTACTATGTTGCACAGGGTAGAACTCATGGGGTAGCTCTGGTTAAACCTCTAACTCACTCCCCTCTTGTCTCAGTCTCCTGAGTGCTAGGGTTGTAGGTTAGCAATAGCATGGACAGGGAAAGTAATTTTGAAGGGTAATATATGCTATAGACAGAGAGCTATAAGATAGCCACACACAGAAAGGGGAAAAGGGGAGGAAGGAAGAAAGGGGGGAGAGAGAGACAGAGAGACAGAGACAGAGACAGAGAGACTTAGAGTCTCATGTACAACTATGATGGGAAAGTTATTTTCCAAGATGGCCCAAGATTCTACCCTGGAAGAGGGAGGCTTCTCAATGCTCACTTGCTGCTGGTTCAGCTTCTTGTAGATCTTCACGGTTCTCGCCAGCATCAAACTTACTTTTCTTGCCTGGATTCTGGCCTTTCCTGATTTCCCATGATCCCACTGAACCTGCCTTTGCCTCAAGCCATTTGTTTAGCTCTGATCTATTGTAACATCCATATTCTCTTCATGTTGTATAATTCCACATTTGTGAGGGAGGACTTTGATATCAATGTTTATCTTTTTCACATCTGGTCATACAATTTTCACTTTGGATTTCCATAGATCTCAGGTAAAACTCTAGGTCTAATGTTTACTAATTTGTGACCTTAAATGAGCTACTAAATTCCTATCATATGTGTTTTTTTATAGTCACAGAGGAGTAACTTTGGATTTTACAGCCATTGAACTATAGTGAAAAAATAAATCAGATAAAAACAGAAAGATCTTAGCCTAGTACATGGCAAGGAGCCACAGTAGAATCCTAAGTAATATTTATGTTGATTTTGTGCCTAGACTGGAAGTCACCTTATAGTTGAATGGTTTATCCATCAGTTGATCACTCAGCCTGAGCCATAGGAGGGCTGAGACTATAGGATGGTCTTCAAGAAAAGCTGGTAAGGGTTTCTGTGTTGGTATCTACTCAGCATACTATAAATGCAGCTCTCCTTTAATTCTACTTAAGACTGAAAGATAATGTCACAAGTTAATACTTACATAAGTGAGGATATTGACTTTTGAAAATTGCATTAATATCCAAAGTAAATAAAACATTTTCTCTCCCTTCACATATCTGTTGGAGAAGAAAAACATGGGCTATCTGAAAAATATTAAGAAAGAGATGAGGGATCAGAGAGAGATGTTCCAGCAATTAAAACCACTGGATTTTCTTCCAGAAGGCCTGAGTTCAGGTCCCAGCATCCAAATCACAGTTCCGACCAGTTTAAACTACAGTTTTAAGAGCTCTGATGTCCTCTTCTGGCCTGCTTGGGTATTACACACATGTGGCCCACTCATACATGCAAAATATTTTTTAATTAAAGAAGAAAACAGATGAGTGTAATGATAAGGCAGTGGAAAAGGGTACTTTTGGCAGGCCCAGTCAAGGTGAGCCGCTAAAAGATCATGCTACACAACAGATCTAATGTAAGAAGTTTATTGAGGGAACAAGGAGCAGGAAAGACCATATTGGAGTGGGGACATGAGAGAGACATAGAGAGATAGAGACAGAGACAAAAAGACAGAGATAGTTATAGATGAACCGAGAGACAGACGAACAAGATGGCAACATCTCTGGTGGCTGGGACCTTTAAAGGGGACATATGTCAGTTCATAACTATGCAACTCATAAGGACTGGAACAACAGTGGAAATACATCATTTCTGGTGCAGCAGGTGATGATATAAGCTGCTGCCACCAAGGCACTGAAAGTCACATAAATGCTCTAACCAGAACTGGAGTTGAGTAGGAGAAATGGGGCTTCCTCGGGGTGAGTGTTCGAGCTTTGAAGTGAATAAAAATTAGATTAGCAATTCACAAGATTTCAATAGTATTGTTTGGTCACACCTTACATACTAGAAATCCCTGTCCTTTGAACTAGTTGCCATCAAGAATGCTAATGGTATGAAAATGTCAAAGAACAAATGAATTAATAAAAAAAAGAAAGTTAATAGTAATCTAAGAACCATTTTCTTCCAACATATGCATTCCTCTAAGAAGACAGATATTTTGGTTCAAGTTCAGAGAAATCTTGAGTATTATTTAGGAATTGCTACTTTAAAGAATTTATTAAGGGCTTATCAATATCCAACCAGTCCACTAGAATGTTCCTTATTATAGACTTCATAAGAGAGACCTTCTCAAAAGTATCATGTTCTGTAACAATCATAATAGGAAGGCAGGCTTAGTTAGAATTGCCCTATGAATAATTCTAGGTGTGTGTGTGTGTGTGTGTGTGTGTGTGTGTGTGTGTGTGTGTCTGTGTCTGTGTACAAATGCCAGAAGTTGTTTGAGTGTGTTTACCTCCATCCCTCTCCACATTATCTTTTGAGACAGTGCCTCTCATTGAATCTGTAATTCATTGATTTGAGGAGAGCAGCTGACCAGTGAGCCCCAGGGATCCCCTTGTTTCAGCCTCCCCAGTTGGAGGATTACAGATGCAGGCCACTGTGCTTACCTTTTTGTATTGATCTCCAGGATCTGAACTCAGACAAGCACTTTACTGACTAAGCCCTCTTGCCTAGATTTCTATAAGGACTGTTAGAGCCAGGCTTAGTCTATAAATATCTTGTCACTGAGGACACTCTCTCAAGACTGCTCTCAACCACTGCCGTGTAGTCCTTTTGCAGAGGCTGGAGTACAGCCCCTGATCATGGCTTTGCATTCTAAGAGCTCCAGGATGGTTGTGTTTAGCTCTCAATGTGAATGTATCAAACAAGTATGTTTTGATTCTTTGAAAAGGCAAAATTGGAAACACACAAAATCAAAAGAGAATAATTTAGCAACCATCTGTGTACCTGCCATTTCTAACTAATAGGTATTAACATTTCATGTTTTCTTTACACATTTGGTTCACAGAACAGCATCATTGTAAAGTTGAAGCCTGCTGCTTGGTCCCTTGCCCATGTCACTACCCACTTCCCAAGAGAGCTATTAAAATGAATTTGATTTGTAATTTACCCATCAAATGACAAAGCTCTAGCCCACAAACAATATGCTAAACTTTTAAATATTTATTACAATTATTCCCAAGTGATATCTGTCTTTCTGTGATTAGTATAATTTCCTTCAACATGGCACTTCCTAAAGGTCTATCTTGATGCATGTAGGTCAATTTCATTTATTATCTTCCTCAGATAGATGTTAAGATGTACTTTCAGGTTTTGCTTGGACTTTCTAAGGACTCAGTATCACAGAATGGAGACCTGCATTGTTTCACAAGCAGAGAAAAGTTTCCATGTGGCAAGGAGCTTCCCATAATTTTTTTGCAATTACAACCAGATTTTTTTGTTGATGGTATCATTTCCCATTCTAAGTTCAATTTATATTTCTGTTTGTTTTTTTTGGGGGGGCGAGTAGGGATGGAAAATTTATATTCAAAGTGTCATGTATTAACTTTTATAAGGTCACACAACTTACTAGATAATAGAAACTTGCAGAAATGGATTTCCATGCCCACTTCTTTTCATTTATCACCCATGTTCATACATGCCTAAAACCAGAAGATAGGAAGCAGTGTCCTCAAACCCACTAACAAGGCCTGGGATTGCCAGCCCTCAGAATAATCCATTTTCCTCTGTCCCACAGAACTTCCCATGTAAGAAATTACTCTGTAAAAAAAAATCTTCTTTATTAATATCTTATTTTGTCTCCAGCTATGATAATTGTGCAGCCAATTGTTCTCTCCCTCCTAGTCAAGTATAATAGTGGAACTTATTTATACAAGGAAGACTCACAGTCACAGAGAGAGAAGGGCTCACCGCTTTCACTCACTGTAATTCTGATGTGAGCCAACCTCTTTAAGTAACAGGCTTTGAGAAAATAATTATCAGAATAAGGCAATGTTCTCTCCAATGTTGACTGAACTACTGGTTTGCTGATAAGAAACATTATTTGGTTGGTTCTTCTTCTTCTTCTTCTTCTTCTTCTTCTTCTTCTTCTTCTTCTTCTTCTTCTTCTTCTCTCTTCCTCCTCCTCCTCTTTCTCCTCCTCCTTTTCCTCTTTCTCCTCTTCTTCTGCCTCCTCCTCCTCTTCCTCCTACTCCTTCTCCTCTTCCTCTTCCTCCTTCTCCTCCTTCTTTTGTTTTCCTTTTTAACTTGGGTGAACTTGTGGAAATAAAAGAGCTTAGAGGTAACATGCCCTGGCCCTAGAGTAAAGTAATAATGAGGTAAGTCCTCATTCAGCCATTTGAAAGTAGAGGAAACACGTGAAAGTAACACATCCATACTGAGTGCAACTTCACTTTTTTGCTAAACAACAAAAGTCTCATTCAGACCTCTGTGTCCAAGATCAAAATATACTATCTGATATACACCACAGTGTTTGTTATAAACCATAGTCTTCAACAGGAGATTTTGAAATGTCACTAGATATTCTTGAGCTGTTGATAATGAAGATGCTGATAGGTTAATTTGTTTCCCTAATCAACTACCGAGAGAAAGACTCCAACCAATGTCAGGAAAAAAGAATGGAAGATTTATACTGAGGGTTTTCAGGTCTGGAATTGTCAAATATTTAAGGCATTTAATTTTTATATCCATTCATTTGGGTTGTTTTTTGAGATCTTCACTCTCCATGGGACTGCCCTCCCAAAACAAGCTCTCAACAAAAACACCTGTGTTTTCCTCCCAAGTTGGAATTCCTTTAAATTAGAAGATGGGAGAAGAAGAGCATGTGCCTTAGAAACCAGGAAATACCATAAAATACTTCAAAATAGTGTGTATATCAATTACTGCTTTTGTTCTGCTACTTTTTATTTTGAAAAGCATATAAAGGACTCAGTGGTGGAATGCTTGCTTGGCATACTGAATTCGGTTCTCAGCACAATAATCAAATAAAATAAATGAAAATGCAAGTGTCTAGTTTTCATAGTTATCATATGAAAATATACTTTATGGCATTTTTCAAATTTTAAATATATGCTAAGTCATCTTAAGTAAAGAATATATCATGGAGGGTCTAGATGGCACGGAAATAGACCTTTGACTCCAAGAAAAAAGCTACAATTGTCTTGTAAGGTTCTGAGCTTCTTAGGGGGAAGGATAAAAATAATACAGGATTTGTCTTAATCAGGGTCACTGCTGCTGTGATGAAACATCATGACCAAAGCAGGCTGAAGAGGAAAGGATTTATTTGGCTCACAGATGGCCAAACTCATCATTTCTCCTTAGTTCTAGGGATAAGATACTTCCCCTCTCTGTGTTCTCTGGGGGAGAGTCTGCTAAGATAGCTCTGGTTGTACCAGACACATGATGAACTCTTCCCTGTTTTCAGTCTCCCTAACCCAAGACAAATGGTGTAGTACTCTCCCCTCCTCAGAGTGTTTTAACCACATCAGCTACAGGACTAGATTCTACCGCTGCCTGTGATTCCCAAAGGAATGTCACTATTTAACAGGCACAGTTCTGTACAATTCCACATTCTCTGTTTCATTTACTTTGCTCTGATTACCTCCTAGAACATCCATTGTCATCTAGATAACCCCAGTCCCAATTCTCACTAGCTTGGTAGTGCTTTCTACTTGAGTGTTATTCTGATCCATTATGTTTGCCCTTCTCTCCATCTGTACCGACTTTGAATTAGCTTTTCTAGGAATGATTTACTGAAATAAATCTACCAGTGATGTCCTTCCCATCTGGCACATCTAAGAGCTGACCCATTGTCTGATTATATTCTTGGAGATATCTCTTGCATTGTATTTTCTAAGATAGTCCCAAGTAATCTCTTAACAATGTTTGTGAAATTGTTATCATGGCAAAGTAGAGCCTCCACAGTGTTCTTTAATATCACTAAGAATGTAAGGACCTTGTTCGTTCACTAACCATGGGACTGAACATTTTAACAGATAAGCAAATATAGAGCCAATGGGTTATCTGAATGACAAAGAATGTTTCAGAGTAACTCTTGAAATACTAAAACTGAAAATCCACAGGGACGGAGCAATGTGTGTGTAACAAAACAAGCTTGGTGGTGACTAGAAAATCCTTCTTACTGCATATTTGCTACGAATTTCTTCACCCAAAAGACCCTGGTTCTAAAAGCATTTATTCACATTGGGTTGCATTTGGCTGTTTGAATGCACACACACAACATGTTTTGTAGAACACAATGGTGTCCCCCCTCCCCCCGGAGAAATGGAGCCTTTGATGTCCTAGGGAGAGTGTACGTGAGAGCTGCCTCAAGCTACCTTCTTTGTTCAGCAGGCTGTCATCCCTGCTCCTCTCTGCACTGTGCATTCTGCTGGGAGCACCTGGGGATACATAAGGGCCTGTTTACCAGTGTCTCAGCTGGGGTTTGAATTCCAGGGTTGCTACATTCCTACTGTACTGTATTTACTATATGGAGGGCCCCATGTTTACTATTTACAAAATAACAGACACTGCTTTGGGTAACTGCGTGAGAATGAGATATAAAACTCCAGACCAAAATATTCAAACAGAGCTGTAGTTTACTCCATACCTAATTTTAGTCACCTTTATCTTAGCAAAGAAGCTAACCACAGCTACAAACTGTAAAGGTACTAGCACAGAGTCCAGAGTAACATATTCTTCCATTCTCTTCTGACATCTACAAGTTATGGGGTCTCTGTGTAGTTGATTCCAGGAGTTCCAGAAGCTTCTTATGTAAAATAAGGGCAATGCTACCTTTTCTTAAATCCTCATAAATGAGATACTAAATTTCAACTGATGCTTACTACGTGTCATTTTCTTTTTATCTTGATCTTGATTGGTGAAGGAGGTAATGAAATAAACAAATCTGTCTAGGAAGCTATGCACATTGGTGATTAGTTGAGAAGTAGTTCTGGGCTAGTATGCCAGGGCAGGCGAGTCCTGACTCTGAGAGTTCTCTCTCCTCTTTGTGGGGGGCGCAAAACAGCTTGACCACACAGCTGCCATGACAGGCTTAGAGGCCCAGACACAGCTTCTATGACAGGCTTACTGGCAGTCAACACCCGGACCCAGGAAAAGCCATAAATTGGCCCCACCCAGGGAGTGCCTGCATCTAAGGGGAAATACCTGACATTCAGAACATTCCCTATACCCCTAGACAAATGCCAGCCAATCAGAGTCCTGAACCCTAGAAATCCCCTCACCCCAGCCTCTGCCATGATAAAAACCTCATCCTGTCTGGGCTCAGGGCTCTCTGCTCTCCCTGTTACATCAGACAGACAGTCCAAGCTCTGAGCTTAAAATAAAGGCTTTTTGCTTACATACGGCATTAGGTCTCTGTGGTGGTCCCCTGATCTGGGCATAACACTCTTCCATGCTTTTGGGGATCTCTATGCTAGACAACCCTTTGGAAGTAGGATGAGTGATTAGAAATAGTGGGTATCTTGCCCTTGTCTGCAGAGAAAACCTCCAAGGATTCCAATCCAGGAGGGTGTTTGCATAGGAGTCTGTACTTACCTCTTTACGTGTGCCAGAGCCTCAAGATCAAAATCTCAGCTTCTGCATGCATGTTCCTGGCTGGACACCATGGTAAGTGTGACCATAAGTCAGTCACTGAACAACTGAAACTAGAGATAATAATCTTGGGCAGAGGATTGACATAATTGCTAAATTAAATAAAAGGATGAGGTCATAATGATTGGCATGCATCAAGTTGTGCCCACTATGCTCAGTATAGCCATTATTAATCTCCTTACAGATAAGTACATGTAGATATGAAAGTAATGTTCATGTAGCTGTGGGTGGGGGGCATGCACGTCTGTCTTTATTTTCCTAAAGGACAGGAAAGAGAACTTGCAAAGCTTCTCTTGGCAACTCCTGCAAGAAGGTGTCAGATGTTCCCCTACATCTGGGTACAACAGAAGGCATCTGGAGCAATGCCTCTGAGGTGTGGCTAGCTTCCTTTGTCTATGCTGGCTGCCTCATAACAAAGACTCTTACAGATATTGACAGGAGTTCACTCTCACTTACCAGGCTGTAGATGTCATGGAAAAGGAACTGGTTCCATTATAAGCTTTGTTCCTGACTCCTTCTGCAGTGTTGGGCCATTCTGCCTCTGGGAATCCCTACTTTTTCATCTTAAAACATAGAATGATAGTATCTACTGGACAGTTCATTCACATTAAAGATTTGCAGAATGAGAAACAGAAAGAGAGAGAGAGAGAGAGAGAGAGAGAGAGAGAGAGAGAGAGAGAGCGCAACACTTATTTAATGGTTGTACATTATGGTCCTACTGTGTGTCAGACTTTTTATTAGTCTCTGTGGGGTGACATTAAAGAAGCAGCCATTGCCTCTTAGGACTTATAATTACTGTTATATTATAAATATGACCATGGAATATGAATTTCCATTTTCCTTCCATGTCTTTGTATAGAGATATTTTATAATTTTTGGAACCCTTGGTTTCTCAATGTCTGTACTCTGCTTCACAGGTAAATTTCAAGTTCAATGTGCCTCAGGCAAGTCTATTATTTTTAAGCCAGGAAGTGGGGGTGAGGTACTTTCAAGCTTGAGGAAGTTCTAAGGTGGGAGGAACACAGGAGCATTACAAAGAAACTCTTTTGTGGGAGCAGTTGGGGAACTGCCAAATTTCTAGTAAGAAAGGAATTAGACTTTATTTAGTGAAGGTAGTGGGGTTTTCCGTCACAAAAGCCAAAGGAGATCCGGCTCCTCAGGTTTAGGTCCTAGCATAACTTCTCTTTCAATGAAATGCAGCTAGCATTGGCGTAATCACAGAGACCCTTTTGGCTAAGGAAAAAAATGGTTTGTGTCATAGAGGTGGTGCAGAGCATGAACAATAACCTGAGGCTGGCACAGCTCATGCTGGGCACAAGATAAATTAAGCACTGCTGTATCTCACATCCTGGAGCTGGTGCATATGGATAAAGTCCAACCCCTTTCCCTTCGTACCTCTGCATTACCCAGGATTCACCAAGGCTCGGCCACGTGACTGGGTTTTGACCAATGGAATGGCTGAAGGGGACCAAGTCAATTTCTGAGAGTCTTCTCTATGCCAGGACCTGTCCTCATCTGTAGGGGTGCAGCAGGAACCAAGCCCAAGAAAAAAATCTCTGCTCCTGTGAAGCTTCTATATCCCGAATTTGAGAAAGAAAATGTGGAAGTGTCAACAGAGCTGTTTATAAAGTTTGAGCACACCTTATTTCAGAGTCATAGGATTAAAATCATTTAAAATATAAAGTCCTTGCATAGTGCCATGGCATCTTTTGGCTTTGAAGTTTCTCCCAAAGGAAACATGTGGTTTGGCCTTTGTCCCCAGGTTAATGCTAATGAGAGAAATGGGAGGAGCTCTATATGAAGTGGAGCCTAGTGGCTGGGGTTTTTCCTCTGAAGGGCACTGTGGGATCATGGTTCTTTTCTCTTGTTATCTTATACTCCCTTACTCTGCCACATGCTCCCTAACAGGACCCATTGCATTACCACAGGTCCAAAAGCAGCAGGATCAGCCAGTAATGGACTGGAATTTTCCAAAATGTTAATCCAAATATAAAACTTTTCTCTTTACAAGTTGTTTATCTCTGATATTTATTATAGTGAAAGAAATAGAATCAATGCATAAATTGTTATCGAGATAGGGGCCTTATGGATGCAACCAGCAAAGCTGCGAGAGGAGGACTTCCTCATCTTCCCATGGAGTGTGAGGATGCTATTAGTGAAGTTTCAAGATTTAATTGCCCTCCTGGGTTTCAGTCTCACTCTGGCCCAATTCTTTTTGTCTATTATTCCTCCCTTTTGGAATGGGAACTCTTATCTTGTTCCTATCTCATCATTGTATCTTGAAAATAAGCAATTCAAAGCTTCCAGTAGTGGGTATAAGATACCAACCCAGCCACAAACCTTCAACTTACAATTTGTCCTGCCTGCCAGATGTGTTGGGGTAATGATAGTGTAGAACTTGTGAGAGTAGCCAACCAATGTCTGGTTCAGCTTGAGACCAATTCAACATGAGGGAGCTCACTTCTGACATTGGCTGGAGGATGAGGAACCAGAGGCTGGATATCCCCGAGACCTGAGATAGAGCAAAACCTGACCAGCAGAGGAAAAAAAAGTCAATGAAATGATTCCTAATGATAGTCTGTTATACTCATAGATCAGGGAACCTTCATCCAGCAACTGATGGGAGCAGATGCAGAAACCAAAACTCAAACATTAGGAAGAACTCAGGGAACATGAGAAAGAGGGCAAGGAAGGGTTGCAGGAGCCAGAGGACACCAGGAGAATCAACTACAAAATCAACTAAGCAAGACTCATAGGGACTCACAGAAACTGAAGTGACAATCACAGAGCCTGTATAGGTTTGAACTAGGTCCTCTGAATATATGCTATGGTTCTATAGCTTGATGTTTTTGTGGGACTCCTAACAATTGGGGTAGGGGTTGTCTCTGACTCCTTTGTGTGCTCTTGGGACCCTTTTCCTCCTACTGTGATGCCTCATCCAGCCTTGATAGATGATGAGGGTTTGTACTAGTCTTACTGTAACTGGTTATTCAGTGGTCAGTTGGTATCCTGTGAGGCCTGCTAATTTCTGAAGAAAAACAGAAGAGGAGTGGATTTTGGAGAGAGGGGAGTTGAGCAGGCAGGAGGGAGAACTACATTCAGGATGTAATGTGTGAGAAAGGAATTAATAAAAACAAAAACAAAATAAGTGGTTCTCTTTTATGCTTTTATAGTCATTTCCATTTGAGTCTGACAAGTCTCAGAGGTTACATATTTGGATTTAAGGGCAGCACTAGAGTATTCATGACTTAATGACTCTGGAGATGGACTGAATACATTTTGCATAATGAGAAGGATAGAATACTTTGAGAGTTCAGGAGCAGAATTCTACAGTTTGGACCTTAAGTGTCTACCCAAAGACCACATATCATAGGTTTGGTCTCCATCTTAGGGAGCTGAGATGTGAGGTAATGGGAAAAATGTACCCAGTAAAAAATCTTAAGGTCAGGATATTGGGAGACAGGTCATTCTTCTTTCTCTGCCTGTTTTCTTGACTGACAGAAGTTCTCTCTACCATGATCTCTTGGCTATGAGGTGCTGCCTTGTAGCAGGCTCAAAGCAATGGGACAGCTGATCATGGCCTGAACTGTGAGCCTAAATAGACATTGCTCTCTCTCTCTCTCTCTCTCTCTCTCTCTCTCTCTCTCTCTCTCTGTCTCTCTCTAGACAGGGTTTGTCTGTAGCTTTGGAGCCTCTCCTGGAGCTCACTCTGTAGACCAGGCTGGCCTCGAACTCACAGACATCCACCTAGCTCTGCCTCCCGAGTGCTGGGATTAAAGGCCTACACCACCATAAGGTGAATATCTTAGGTTAGAAAATCAGCTCAGTGATTAAAAGTACTTAATGCCCTTGCAGATGGCCTGTGCTCAATTCCTAGCACCCATATCAGGGACTCATAATCTCCCGTAACTCCCACTCTAGAGTATTTTACAGTCTCATCTGGTCTCCACAGGCATTGGACCCATGTGCACAAATATACATACCAACACACATATAACATGTACACACACACACACACACACACACACACACACACACACACACACAATATAAAAGAAGTGATTATTTCCATAACCAGTATAATCACAGAAAATGACCAAATGACCAAATTTCTCAAGCATTTTAGTTTTTGGATTGGTATAAAATACGAAGATATCTGCTAAGCCCAAGAATAAATAGGTAAAGATCAGAAGTAGCTGGAGAATAATTTTGAAGAATTATCTGTGAAAGCCACATAGAGAAAATGAAATCTGAGTAAAGAAGAGCTTAAGGTAATAGACATACAGATACACAAGAAAAGAACATCCCATGGTGATCAAGGAGCACCAGATTAGTGGGGTGAAGAAGGGAGATTGTCTTAGTAGGGTCATTTGAGAGGTGACAGGAATGTGGATCATCTGGGTCTCTGAGACTTCCAGGCTGCTGTTTTGCAGGATGAGGAGAGCTAGTAGTGAGCAAAAAGGTGCTCCCACTACTGCTAGATTGAAAATCCATTGAAAGGGACTTGGGCTCCATCAGAAGATCAGGAAGACAGCAACAGAAGCTCCTGTGGGGTTTCGATTAGAGCGTAGGCTGGCTTTGGTAGGTGGTGGAGCACCAGTGGGAGATGTGCTGAGATTCTGGATATACCCTCAGTGTGTAAGCAAAGGTTTTGCTATACACAGTACATAGAAGCTGGGAGCAGGCATAGACCTGAGCAGCTCTGAGCTGGGAAGGGAAACAGGAGGTGCTTCAGGAGTTATAGAGACCTAAAGTTTGAAATGTTTGCATTCCCAAATGATTGGGCATGTGTAGCACATAAATGGTGGAGAAACGCCAATTAAGGTTACACAGAGAAGTCACAGGCAGTGTGGGCAATCCTGGGGCTAATGGGGTCATCTTGCTTATCTTTCTGCAGATAAAAGTTGTTGAACAGCAGGTGCAGTTACATGGAGGAAGTAAGTCAACTTGGAGAATAGAGGTTATCAATCAAGAATGTCCTGGCGCAGCTTCCTCCTAGGGGAAATTTATTAAACTTCTCACGGGATTCCAAAGATTTTCAAAGAATGAGGAAGAAAAAAAAGAGACTCTTTATGGGAATTTTACTAATTAAAAAAAAAAAAAAGAAAGAAAGAAAGGAGAGATAAATTATTTACTGGATGACTGGGTAACCACAGGCTCCCTGAAGAGTGACTCACAAGGTTGTTTGAAGGCACACCTTGATAACGGGCTGAGTGATGGCAGGCATGAATCCTCTGATGATTCATCTACTTACGCCAATCATGGGTGGGAACACTGGAGCTGCCCTGATGACAGACTTGGTTCTTAGGCAACTTCAGTAAAATTAAAGCACGTGCCTTTTATTTGTTGAAAACTATCACACAGCTCAATCAAAAGCATGCCCAGGACAGGCAATGAGTGAACTCAGGAAAGTGCCGGTAGGGGAAACCAGGGTGCACTGATTTGCAATTTTGAACTTGACTTAATAACCATGTGGGAACAGAGTTCTCAATTTCTTAATACTTTCAGCACTCTGGAAATACAGAATTCAATGTAGGAATGCCCAATGTCAATAAAATGTGGGTATGTAGAATATGTTAGTCAACAACGGTATACGCGAAACAAAATGTGTGTTCTGTCAAGTTGTAGTTGAATGAACACAAACTTTCAACCACTGTTTGAGGACACACGATCATCTCCTATGCAACCACCTTTAAGACATATGCAAGTAACACAGCACCCAGCATGACTGACTTCCACCCACAGCATGGGGTGTCAATAGTCCGTGTTTTGTTGGAGTCTGAAGTAATACAAGAAAAAAAGCTAACCCTCTAGGTGCATACACTGAAGGCTTCATGGAAGGAAGTGGTGTTGGGGTAAAGTCAAGCTTGAGAAGTGAAATCACAATGGGAGGTGTCAGAAGTTTGCCAAACTACAGTCATATTACTTACAGTATTTTAATGACTTAACTGTAGTAATCTATGTATGCTTTGATTATTGGATGTTTGTAATTAATGTTGTGCTCTACTTTTTACATTGACTATAGCAGTTTTTAGTTTTACTGAAATGTAATTAATAAAATTGTATCATCCAATGTATTTTAGTGTGTC
The DNA here is from genome assembly GCF_949786415.1 of Peromyscus eremicus. NCBI lineage: Eukaryota > Metazoa > Chordata > Mammalia > Rodentia > Cricetidae > Peromyscus > Peromyscus eremicus. Next base: position 34,313,540 of record NC_081426.1, read on the forward strand.
AACAAGGCAGCATCAACATAATATGGTTTTAGAACAAGTTTTCCCACTGAGATCAAGGCTTGTACCCCTTAAATGAGTGACCCCCCAATGTTCCCCCCCACACACACAGACACATACACACACACCCCATTTATGTACGAACTACCTATTTGAATGGTAACTTTATAATAACTTAGGAAGTTGTCAAGTGGTTTTACAAAATGACTGCCTCTATTTGTTTTGCTGCCAGCCCTAGATGGAGGCAGGGATGGGGGATGGGGATGGGTGGGGTTCTGATCTCCGTGTCTTCATCTGCGCTTGTAGTCTTCTGGGCTTGTTACTTTTTCTTGATTGAACCTATCAGTTGCTAGGAGATGGAATTTATTTATTGGTTTTATTTGCATCTTTAGTTATTTAGGAACTGAAGAATCTTTTTGTATGCCTATTAGTTCTTTGTATATATTTTTTGGAGAGAAGTATATTTATATCCATTCACGTCTTTGAATTAGTTTATCTTTTTATTGTTGAAGTTTTTATATAGTCTACACTAAAGTCCATTTCATATTTACTGTTTGGTTAATATTTTCTCATTCTGGGAGTTGTTTTTTTTTCCTCCCTGATGGTGCTTGTCACACACAGGTTTTACTCTTAATACTAACTTCTGTTCTCTCTCTCTCTCTCTCTCTCTCTCTCTCTCTCTCTCTCTCTCTCTCTCTCCTCTCTCTCTCTCTCTTTCTCTCTCTCTCTCTCTCTGTTTCCATTTCCTCCTCCTTCTTCCCCTTTCTGTCCCCTCTCTATTGTCTGTGCAATTTGGTATTATATATATAAAAAGCATAGCCACGTATAATGTCAAGATTCAATTTAAAGCTGCTTTATGATAATAATGTTATAATATTTGTTCTTCCATTAAGGTCTATGATACATTTTAAGTTACTTTTTGTACAAAGTGAGGTAGGGCACTAATTTCATTCTATTGTGTCTTCTCAAATTTCTCCATTGAATTTTAATGGCACACTTTTTAAAAGTAAATTGAGCATATATATAAGGATTTATTTCTTGCCCCTGAATCCCATTCCATTTCCTTGAATGTTTACCTTAACACAAACACTATACTGTCTTGCTTACTTTCCTTTTGTATGAGGTTTTTAAAAATATATGAATGTCAAACTTTCCAATTTGATCCCATATTTTTTTATGGCTACTGATGGTGTTTGTGGTTTCACATGAACTTTAGAAAAGATCTATCAACTCATGGAAAAAACAGAAAGATATCAGACAGTTTGATTAGAAGTATAGTGAATAAGATGGCCAATTAGAGAATGTTGCAATCTCAACAGTGTTAAGTTTCTACCCATGGCAAGGGGGATATTCATTTTTAATCTCTTTTGAGATGATATTTTTGGACCTCATGTTTGTGCCTAAATTGTGTGTATATGCATGTGTGTGTGTGTGTGTGTGTGTGTGTGTGTGTGTGTGTGTGTGTACACAAAGCATTTCCTTGTTTGTGTCTGTATGTTGAAGGCCAGGATACAATCTCTTGCCATTGTTTCTCAGGTTCTGTCAACCTGTTTCTTTAAAATGGGGTCTTTCATCAGCCTAAAACTTGCCATATGAGCTAAGATGCCTGTTTGCACTTCCCCAGCATTAATATCATAGGTGTGCCATTGCACTAAGGAGCTTGTATATGGCTTCCAGGATTCAAACTAAGACCCCATCCTAAGACCCCATCCTTGTAAGGCAAATACTTGAGCTATTCCTGCAGCCCTGTACTTAAGGTTTTAAAGACATTATTTGTTATACTGCAGAGAATTGAATCATTTTCTTAATTTTACTTTTGGAATGATCATTATTAATGTATAGTATGTGATTAGCATTTCTACACTGTATCTAGAAACTATGATGAGCTACTTTATTATTTCTAACTATGTTTTTAGTGTACTTTTTTAAAGAAATTCTCTATGCAAGATTATGCAAATAAAGACAGTTTTATAGTTTCCTTCCCGATGTGATCAACTTGTTTCATGTATTTGATTAATTGCTCTGTCTATAAACTCCAGTACAATGTTGAATAGAGCTGACAGAAGCTGATGTACTTTTCTGAATCTTGGTCCCAGTCTTAAAGGAAAGGTTTTACAACATGTACAAGACCTGTGCATAAACTCAAGCCAGACAAAAATCCCAGCATGAACTCAGGAAGTGGGCTCAAAGCCACACCCCTAGCTGAGGAGCTGTGGACGTATCCATAGCTCTTGGGAGAAGGAGAGTCAGGTTTTTTTTTTTTCTTTAAGGGTTTGATTCCTAGTAGATCAAGTATGTTCCAGTGAAAGGCCCCACATCTCAGAGTACATGGGCAGTACAAATTGGACTTGATGGGTTAAAAGAAAAAAAAGAGTTGGGTGGAGAGGGAAAGGGATGAATTTGGAAGGCGTGGGGAAGGAAGGGGAATATAATCATGATATAATGTACAGAATTCTCGAAGAAGTAATAAAAGTTCAAAAAAGCAGAGGGTGCTCAGTGTTTCCTCAAGAAGGATGGTGTTAACTGTGAGTTAAGTGAGTTAAGACACTATAAGTGTCTTTCAGTAGTTTGGGAAAATTTGTTTTTGTGCCTAACATATTATGTTTATTATGAAATACATGGAAATTTTCCAGTATTTTTCCTGTGCCTGTTCAGATGACTGTATGTTTCTCTCTGTGTTTTATTAGTATGATTCATGATTCCTGGTTTTTCTTTTTCAGATCTCTAATCAAACTCACAGTACTGGGATAAAACAAAGCCATGGTGTAACATTTTAAAAATGTTACTGGACTTAGAATATTGTTGAAGATCTTTATGTCGATGTCTACAGGGATAAGTGTCTTCTGTTTTCCTGTGATGCTGTTACCTATTTTGGTACTAGGGTGACATTGACAGTCAACCAGTAAGTCCATTTCTCATCTATTTGAAGTTTGTAAACAACTGGTTTTAAAATTTCTAAAATGTTAAATGAAAGCGGAATAATTTCAGATGGAACTAAGGCTTCCTTTAATGGAAAAATTGTCAAATCGCTAATTTAATCTGTCTGTGTGTTCTATCAGCCCTCTTTCCTTATCACTTTTTTCAGCAATCTGTGTCTCTCAATAAATGGTTGCTTCGTTCATCTAAATTATCAAATTAGTTGACACAGATTTTTATGTTCCTGTGATATTTTTGTTTATTAAGTCTCAGTGACAATGTTTTTCCTTCATTTCCGATGTTAATTATTTTTTCCTATGCTATAAAATCTTAGTTTAGTTCTCAAATTTGATAGAGCTTCTTGATTAATTGTTTCCTCATTCACTCTCTGTTGTTTGGATAAACTAAGCAACTTTCAAGTATTTTAAAATAACTAAATACTTATGATGTTCCTTTGCTGGCAGAGAGCTCATATTCTGGAAGTTTCCTGTTCTCACCACAGCTTCTGACAAATATCTGAGAATCCAATGAAAGCCATGAACTTTCTCCCTAGAGAAAGATCTAATTACAAAAACTAATTTTCATAAAAGTTCAAGCAAGTTCATTAGCCTTCCTGAATTTTAGGAAAATTAGATTAAGAATCCTTTCAGATTCTAATATCTCATGTTACTAGAGGGCTTATAGAAGAAGAGTGTGGTCTGTAGACAGTCATGAATCCTAACTATCTTATACCAGATTTCAGTGAATCATTTCATGAGGCAAAGTGAAAACCAGAGAGTGTCTGACATCGTCAATAAGCAAGATGTCTTCAAATCTTTTGAAATCACTAGTAGTACAGTGATTGTTTACAGGAAAGCCTTTCCTAGCACAGTAATGGTGGTGATGTATTCTAACAGTTGTACTTTTCTAGGATCACAGGTTTCAAGAAAATCTATTATTCTTAGTGTAGACTAGATAAGATCTGTAGTGGTATTATCTTTGTCATTTTCTCAATCTTTTTTTTTTTTTTTTTTGTTCCTGCAGTGTTTAAGTAACTCCTTCTCAGTTTACACTGTGAATATATCTGAGACTTTCTTTGGATATTGTGCTGACCAATTTTGTTGTCAGCTCAACACAAGCTATGGTCATCTTGGAAGAGGGAACTTCAATTGAAAAAAACCACCTCTATTAGATTGTCCTGTGGGCAAGTCTATTGGGCATTTTCTTGTTTAATAATTGATGTGGGAGGGCCCAGCCAAATATGGTTAGCTTTACCCTTAGGCACAAGGTACAATAAAGGTAGCTGAATATTAGGGGCAAGCCAGTAAGCAGAATTTCTTCATAGCCTATGCTTTGGTTCGGGTTCTGGGTTCTTGCCATGAGTCCCTCCCCCAACTTCTGTTCAGGATAGACGGTGATTGAGACCTATAAGCAATTGAACTCTTTCATTCGCAAGTTGTTTTTGGTTATTCAATTTATCATAGAAATAGAAAGCAAACTAAGGTATCCAAATCTGTGTTCTAGTCTTTTATATAAAATGAGCAAGTGCTTGAATACACCCTATGTACACCTTTCTCCATACTTAAATTATGTCTAGATTACCTGTAACGCCTACACCAATACAATCTGTATACTATAGAGTTAAAATGTTATACTATTTAGGAAATATGAGTTTTAACATAGTTGATATAGATGCAAGTTTATCAGATATTTTCAATCTAAAATTGATCAAATCCATAATGTAGAAGCTATGAATATGGAGGACCATAAGGTATCAAAGGTCCAAACAACCTTTCAAAGAAAGAGTTCTGTGGAAAGAGGCAAATCTATTCTGATCTCTCTGAGTCCTGAAACAGTTGACCCTGAATGCAAAGGTTGCTAATGTGGTATTGACCTTAAATCTAAAGGTCGCTAATGTGGCATGCTGCCAGACATGGCTGGGTCAGTTTTGTCAATGGGCATGTTCATGGTATGTTAAGACCATGAGCTCATACATGATTGTCTCCTCTTCACTGTCTCTTTTGAGAACTTGATGGCTGTTAAGCTCTTTTCTGTCTGGCCTTTAAGTCAGTTTGCCTGCCTCTGTCCTGGACTGATTCTCAGAAGGGATCATGGATCAAAGCTACCTAGATACCACAAGACACAGGAAACCAAGATGCCTTGCAGATTTTCTGAGGAGCTGAATATTTGTATTTTTATGATATTAAGGTCCCAGGAGATCATCATACTTGAGATCCATTATTTATTCCATACTTAACATTTTCTACCAACTTCAGGCATCTATTCCTTTGGTTGACAGTGTTTTTTTGTAACTATGGAAACAAACAGAAAAAAAAAACCAAAAAAAATGTGAATATGCTGCTACTTTTTGACTAGAAAGGTCAAAAGCTATCTGGACTAGGGAGGTTAGATGCAACAGAACTCAAGGAATAGCCTAAAAGTTACATAATTGCTCATCTCCCCTAATTAACTAATAGCAACTCCTTGCCAGGTTTTCTTCGTACTACGGAAATGTATGACAGCAGTAATGTCATATATTGCTTTAGTAAATATTGTTTTAAATTCATAATTTAATGCTTTAGGCCCATTGTTTGGTGGTCCATCATTTTTTACTGTTATATTTGCATTTTTACATTTGTGACATACAGAAATGTGGGAGTGTTTTAATATCTCTTTTGTCTTACCACATTATAGGCCACCATTTGGTATTTTGCCAAATATTGTATATTGTGTGGCTTTATATACTGAAGTAGTCAATGATTATATCATTGGTTTAAGCAGGCTTAATATTTTCTTGTGAGACTCCTTGTCTTTCTTTTCATTATTTATGCCCCCAATGATAGAGTTTGTTCATAATAATTTAATGATTCAGATTTTGTTTCTAATTTACTGCTCTTAGAAGCAAACCATAGCAAGTCTTTTTGTACTTGTCATTTTACGCACATGAGAAATTTCTTTCCAGAATGTGTATGTAGAACTAAAAAATGGAAATTAGCAAATGTATTAGTGTAGCAGGAATCTTAAAAGTTCTTTTTAATAAAATCAAACCTGTGGCCAGTTATTGGGGTGAATGCTGGACAGTCAGAGAAACAGAACAGGCCACAGCTAACCTCACCTGGCCAACTTCTCAGCTGATCTTTTTTCCTCAGACTGGATACCTTTGAGTCCTCATCCAGAATGAATCTCAGCTGAACTGCTGCTCGAAAGTCTGAAAGCTTAACTAGCCAAATGCTTCTAGTTTCTGGTCCTCATGCCTTATATACCTTTCTGCTTTCTACCACTACTCCCTGGGATTAAAGGCTCACTTTCTGGGATTAAAGGCGTGAGTCACCATGCTTGGCTGTATCTTTGAACAGATGGATTTCTGCCTCTGGAATGCTAGGATTAAAGGCGTGTGCTACCACTCTATCCTAAGTATCTAGTGGCTTTTCTGTTCTCTGACCCCAGATAAGTTTATAAGGGTACACAATATTTTGGGAAACACAATACCACCACATATTAGAGTTCTGCAGAGAAACAGAATCAGTAGAACACACACACACACACAAACACATACACACACACACACACACACACACACACACACACACACACGCATGCACGCACGCACATATACACTGTAGGATAATGCTTTTGTACACAGATTTAATAAAATGCCGATTGGCCAGTAGTCAGGCAGGAAGTATAGGTAGGTGAGATAAGCAGAAAAGGAGAATTCTGGGAAGAGGAAAGCTGAGTCAGGAGAAGCCAGCCCGCCATCCAGGGAGCAGCATGTAATGACACACAGGTAAAGGCACAGAACACGTGGCAATATATAGATTAACAAAAATGGGCTGAGTTTAAGTGTTGGCTGAGCAGTTTTAATTAATACAAGCCTCTGTGTGTTTACTTAGGTCTGAGTGTTTGTGGGACCATGGGTCCATGGGAGTTGGGCAGACCAGGAAAACTTTCAGCTACACCACACACACACACACACACACACACACACACACACACACAGAGAGAGAGAGAGAGAGAGAGAGAGAGAGAGAGAGAGAGAGAGAGAGAGAGGATTAGTTGTTCTTTTCATTGCTCTGAAACAAAATCCTTAGCAAGAAGCAACTTAAGGGAGGAAAGGTTTATTTTGGCTTACAGTCTTAGAGGACATCATTCATCAAAATAGCTGTGCCAAGTGGGGACCAAGTGTTCAAACACATGAGACTGTAGGGGGCTTTCCACATTCAAACCACAAAACATAATTATATAGAATAATATTTACCACAAATTCTGTCTCAGGTCATCATGGTGAGACTAATATAACCAAGATATGTATGGTGGGTGCACAGAAAAACTCATGGTGCAGTGGTAGGCAAAGAGTGAAAACCTGAGAATAAATAGTAGTGTGAGTCCTAGTCCAGGTCTGAAGGCCCAAGAGTCGGTGTCAACATTGTGAATCCCAATTAAATTTAAATCTGAAGGACTTCAAGGCAACAATATTGATGCCTGAAGGCAGAAGAAGATGGATTTCCAAGTTCAAGAAGAAAGATTGAATTTGTCATTCTATTTCAGCCTTCCTGGATAAGATAATGCCCACTCAGTGGGGGTGGGGGGAAGGGGTCTTTACGTAGCTATTGTTTCAAATGCTATTCTATTCTGGAAAATATCTCACAGACATAGTAGGAAACAAGTATGGGGTACTCTCAGTCTAATCAAGTTGAAAAAGTTAATTACCATGGCGACTATCAAAGTAGCATATTTTCTTTTAATTTACTAGATATTTCTAGCATGTTCTAAAAATAGTCATACTAGTTTTCTCTAAATGAGAATCAATATTATGTATGGCTTTACATGGACTGATACCTAAGATATGACTTAATTTAAGGTACTTATAATCCAGAGCAGTGTTGTTCCTTAAAGAGTTTGTGTGGATGTCAAATATTCTCATATAAAATGACATGCACATGAATGATGGATATGTTATTGGCTTTATTGCTTTATTCTGTAATAAAATATATCTCAAAGCATCTTATTGTAGTACACAAGTGCATTCAAATGTTATTTTCCATATTAAAAAAGGGGGAAAAAGGTAGCTATCTTCATATGCTCTAACTAAATTAGGAATTAATACTCATATATAGCAATAGAAAAATAGCAATGTGGTGTGTGATCTTGAGGATCTAAAGTTTTGATTTAATCATAGTCTTTAAATATGGACAAATTCCAAGTATCAATTAAATAAAGTGAATATAATTAAAAATATAATTTTGAAGTATTCATGTGGCTGGGGCTAGCCACGTTTGTCAGCACAATACTAGAAAAGGAGAACTGATGTTCTAATGGTTGTGTGGTCTGGCATGTGTCAATCAGGGAAGCCACTGAATTTGACTATTATTTAAAGGAAGAAGCTCAGGGTGATGAGGTAGGGATCATTTGAATGAGTAGCCAGGATTACATTGGGTGAGAAGTCTGAGCCAACCACTCAGGTGAAGAGATAGTTAGTAAGCACAAAAGTGACAAAGTAACGATCACATACAATATGTGATACAATAATACCGTGTAGTGTCACGTATGTGACAAGAATAAACATCAGAAATGGTGAGGCTACTATGTAATTTATAAGTTGTTTAATGAACACAGAACAGAGAACAAATATATGAAATAGAGTGATCTGCAACAGAGACTTTAAGATCATTCTTACTATTGTTTTCAAACTCTTCAACTCTTTATATGGTTTTCTTCATTTTGAGGAGTTGACTTGCAGATTTCATGGTTTTATAAGCACAAATGATTCAATAAGCAATTAAGAATAGGATTTAGCCACAGTAACAAAGTGGATTTCAAAGTTGAGAAAGGCTAAGCACAGTTTTGAATAGCAGAAACTGCAGGCTGAACATCACACAAACAGAGATTGATGGCAGTTCCTGACTGTGTGTTCCTTGAGTAAGACAGTATTATGACACATTCTGGATTGATGATCTCATACCACCTGCCGTGATCTTACTCAATACAACACATGAATAATTTAGGAGACAGGTTTTGTTCCTTCTTATAGAAGCACAAAGCAGCTAGTAGCTCACTCCCAAGTAAATACAAAGAACTTGATTGTAGAGAGTTCTACAATAAGGTTTTTGCTTAATTTCGTTTTTTTCATGGCATTTGTATATTTAAGGAAAAAGAGGTTCTATATGTTTCCAAGAGACTTAAAGATATAGTCTCAATTGCCTTCTTGCTTTTGATTACCATGGCCTTGAATATTTAGCTGTTGCTTGAGTTATTTACAAAAAGAATAAAAAACTATTTTATTACATAATCCCAAACCAACTGAAAGATTTAAAATATGAAAGAAACTTGTAAGTATTATTGACTGGATGCCCCATGTCCTCTGAACACTGTAATATTTATTTTCCCTTAAAGAACATTCTTCTATACAATCAGAGAAATGCCATTAAAAACAAGGAAATTATCACGATAAACAGAGCTGTCTGATCTCAAAATCCATCAAAGTTTTCTAAGTGTTCTAAGAATGTTCTTGGTAGTGATGAGTATAATATAGAATCATATTCTATGTCATTACCATAGTTATTGTCAGAGCCATTTAGTAATCTTTTCTGGAAAGTTAATTGTTGTAGAATATTATTTTAAGATGTGTTACATTTGTTTATGCTGTGGAACATTTGTTTAATGATGCAAAGATTTGTTGTATTCTTTTATGTTGCATTTGTTTAACTATGTGAAGCTATGTTACCTTGCCTGTCTAAATTACCTGATTGGTCAAATAAAGAGCTGAATGGCCAACAGCCAGGCAGGAGAAAGAATAGGTGGGGCTGGCAAGCAGAAATAGGAGGACAAATCTGGGAAGAGGAGATCCAGGAGTAAAAGGAGAAGGAGAGGAGGACTAGAGGGGTCAGCCCCCCAGCTATATAGCAAGCCAAAGATTCAGAAGTAAAGAAAGGTATACAGAAATAAATAAAGAAAAAAGCCCAGAGGCATAAGGTAGATGGAATAATTAAGAAAAGCTGGCTAGAAACAAGCTAAGCTAAGATCAGGCACACATAAGTAACAACAAATCTCCTTGGTGTTTGGGAGCTGAGCGGTGAGACCCAAAAAGCAAAAGTCAAAGAGTAAAAACAACCAACAACAGTTCATGCTTTTGACTTGTATGGAAATCAAAGGGCAATTACTGTTTTCTATTGTGGTTTGTCTAAGTTTGCTTTATGTTTCTTCTATTACACATTTTCAAAATGAAAACAGGGAAGTGATCCTGTCTTCACATCTTTGCATCTGAGACAATATGTTTTCCATAATAGATCTATGAAGATCTTCTACTCCACAAAATGTGGTTATTATATGCTGTTGACTTTCCCCTATGAAGAGTTGGCGTCTGTGCTTGCTTTAGAGTGAGGAGAGCTGCTCGGGGATATCTTTCTATACACTGTGAATACATGTTTTTCCCATTGCTTAATACATAAGCTGCTCTGGGCTATGGCAAGGCAGCTTAGAGGCAGGTGGGAAATCCAATGAGAGAGACAGGAAAGAGAAAGGTAGAGTCAGGGAAGATGCAAGCCTGCCACTCAAGGAGCAACATGCCAGTAGCCTGGTAAAGCCACAGAACATGTAGCAAAACATAGAGTAATAGAAATGGGTTAATTTAAGATATGAGACCTAGCTAGCAAGAGGCCTGCCATAGGCCATACAGTTTGTAAATAATATTAAGCCTCTGAGTGATTATTTTATAAGTGGCTGTGGGATTGTGGGGATGGGTAGAACCAGAGAAAACTTTCAACTAAAGAGAGTTTTTGACTATGAAGGAAATGAAGCATGCATTCAATTCTCCAAATTTTTCATAAGTAGAAATATGGGTTCTCCTTGATATGTTTGAGAAAACTTTTCCTGGTGCAAAGATATGGTCTCTATACCCTCATTGTTTTCTTTTGCAGTCTTGTACACCACAGAGTTGAATTAATCAATGTTAAACAACCCTGCTCTGTAACACCACTGCTGACCCCATCCAGGATTCAATGAAGGCAATCTTACTCTGTCATGCCTGGTAATCTTTTGGATTAATTATTTAGAAATAGAGGATCAAGGAGGGATGGACAAAAAGAAAGACTAAGAGTAAGTTTTTGGAATTGATATTCATATTTTGATTTTGGCATTTAGAAACAATGTTTTCTTTGGCTTCTTGATAAACCAAGAACCCTCAGTTACTTCATGTGTAAAGTATGAGTTGAATACAAGGCACTCAGGTACGCAGCTACTGAGAAGAGGGATGCCTGCTAATATGCACCCTTTATGCATCTCTTCTCCTCTGACATAGAATAAAGGTCAGGGATTTGGGCTTATAGCTGTACCAAGTAGTAGGTACATCATAAGCATTCCATGTGGCATTTACACAAGGAATAAATTTATCTCTTTACAAAAGCTTCATAATTTATAAGATTCCAAATTCACCATGGCTGTTATTATTGAATAAAAATTACCACTTCTTTGAAATATTCAAATACACACACAATTGCACACACATTCATAAGAATTTATTTTGAAATGTAATACTTGATTTCTAGTATAGTTTCTGGTATATTATGGGTGTTCAATACATATGAGTGATTAGAAAAATGCACCAATGCATGCATGCATAGGTAAATGATAAGTAGATGTTTGTCAAAGAAAGTATTCTGAACTGAGTTGATATTTCAGACCTAGCACAGATGGAAATTACTAAAAGCTTCATGTAAATTAAATGAGGAAGAACTTGGCCAGCCACACTGCAGAGAATAGATGAGAGACCAGCCAGTTATTCAGTTGAATGGACTGTTCGGATGTCATAACTGTAAAGTTTAAACTCAGGACTGTTATATGACATGAGGAAATGAATGTGATTATTACAGTGCTAATTTGTGCAACTGTGTAGCAAGATAATACAGGATCATGTTCAAATTTCCAAGCATGTATTCACTGTTTTCCCCATCTGCTGCAACCTACATGCCTAGCCTTATCTGGCATTTCCTATTCACTCATTCATTTTTCGTATGTATATGGTTATGGGTTAAGCATTTCCCCTTATTTTCTCCTGTTATAAAATGAAAAATAATAACTTCCCAAACTCTCTCATTAGATTGCTGAGACTTGGGGGGTCACAAAACATGAAATCAGTAAGTGATTTTCATTTGCTAAATATTTACTGATTGTCTGATGCATGACTTAAGCTGTAGAGGACACTCAACTGAAAAGGTTCAAGGGTCCCACCTTAGTACACTGAGGAACACTGGTAATAAAATGGATATGGTGGGAAAATATTATAAGTTCACACAAGCTCCAGTGTGGATATTGTTACCACACATTTGGTTATTGGATTGTTAAAGTTAGTTAACATTTATTGTGCTCCTCCTACAAGCCAGTCTACCGTTATCATCAAATGCTACAGTCATTATTCTTACAGAGCATATTAATACACTGAGAAAGCAACAAATGGGCAAGTTTATAAATCCTATAATTCTAAGTAAATGCTTTGATGGGAAATAAATGACAAAAAAGGAATGCAGTATGTGAAGACAGGGTTTAGTTTGCTTTTCATAGGGAAGGGCATCCAGCCCAGGTAGCAATCTTCAGAGTGCCTCATAGAACTAAGACTGAGAGCCTAGTAAATAATGAAGAGGAGGCAGAGGGAAGAGTAAAATATCCCAAAGGCAAGAATGTTCTCATGAGTTATATGGACAGCAACAAATCCTGTGGTGATATATTGTGTACCTTAGTATAGCTTGGCTAAGGATCAGAGGATAGAACCAGCCACTAGATTAGACATAGAGGCCAGACAGTAGTGGTATACACCCTTAATCCTATCTCTCAGTAGGCAGAGATCTGTTTGGATCTCTGTGAGTTCAAGGTCACACTGGAAACAGAGCCAGGCAATGGTGGTACACACCTTTAATCCCAGTACTGGGAAGCACACATGTCTTTAATCCCAGGAAGTGATGGCAGGGTAGAGAAAGGTACATAAGGCATGAGGAAACAGGAACTAAAGCAGTTCAGCTGAGATCCTTTTGGGTGAGGACTCAGAGGCTTTCAGTCTGAGCAAACAGAATCGACTGAGGAGTTGGTGAGGTGAGGTTGGCTGTGGCTTGCTCTGCTTCTCTGACCTTTCAGTACTCATCCCAATATCTAAGATTCGAAGAACAAAATCCAGTACTCAGAATAGACCGACCAGGCTACTTGAAATGGAATAAAGCTAGAGGTAGCATCTTCTGCTGAACCATGTAGAATTTTGTCCACAAAAAATTTTGTTTCTAATGTGATTGAAGATTTTTATAAGGGTTTAGAAAAGGAAAAAGATATAATTGATTTATATATTAAAATTAACATACACAATAAAGGAACAGGAGTGTAGACTCGCCAGAACCCAATGAGGATGTCTGGCTTGAATTGGTGGCTAGTAAGGAAGGTGGTGAGAGAGTCATGTTTACAATATGGGTTGAGAGAATGCAAATTTCCTTGCTAAGCCATTAGATAGGAGAGTTAAGAAATGCTATCAGTAGGGTAAATGGCAGCAATAGAACCCAAAGAAGGGATGGAGAACTGGATATATTTGTTACCATTTATTTGGCTGGCCATTTGACTTTCATTAAGGAGGTATTATTATTTTGTTTTTTATTACAACAATCACAGCAAATACATCTTCACACAGTGTATGAATATGGCACAGTATTTCTCCATTTTTGTCTAAATAAAAAGGAAAGGTTTTAACTCTAACATAATAGTGATATATATAATAAAAACAATTATTAGGTAAGAATTACCTTCACAATATTCAGTCCATTTGTATTTGACAAATTCAGAGAAAGTACTATATTATTTATCCTATCTTAGTGAGTCCAAAGTTTTATACCTAAACCCCTAAACCACTTTCTACCATAACTTATATTACCATCCTAAAAATATCTTTTTAGACCTCAAAACATTTTTATAGATAAGCAATTTAAGCTTTTTATGTTTCTCAACCTTATAAACATTTTATATCTTATGTAAGTTTTGTTTTTGAATTTGGTAACAAGGAAAACTGTAACTATAACTTTCTTGTATTCAACTCCATCAGAGACCAAGAAGGCTATAATATTACTCAAGTAAACAGGAAGTACAGAGGAAGCAACTTCTAAAACTATATAAATGACAGAAACAGCTGGCTATATAGACAATCACCCAAGGTTCCTCTGAAATGTTGGGACATCAATCTTCAGCCTCCAGGCCTAGAATATCCAACAGACTTTTCTGTGAAGCACGGATTTTGAAGGAATGTCCTATCTTGTCTTGGCAAAGTTCAGCAGCCAATTTCTTTTGTGTCCTTCTTGTTCAATTTAAACAGTATACTGGCAACTGTTGAGGCAAGGGCAGTTTCTTGCCCAATGCCTAACTTTGTCACAATAAAAGAAAACTCCATATGGAGATTTTTTGATGCTCATCATTCTTTTTTGTAGTAAATTGGTGTTCCCAGGAACAGATGTGTCTCACTGTCATGAAAAGACTTAGGTTATTAAAACATCTTAAATGCCATATTCTGTAGATCTCTGAAGTGTTTGAACAACATCCATCTATTTAAACTGTATCTCTGTATGACCCTGAAAACATATCTAATATGACTACAAGCTTGATTATTATAGACGACTACTAACCTGTATTTATTTCTTAATTATACATTACGTTTTTTTTTTTTTTTTTTTCACTGTTCAAGGTTTATTTGGTGTTTTCATTGGCATGACACTTGGGTAGTTGGTTGCATCATTCATATGCACATCTTACTTTTTACGTAGTATTTCAGTGTACACCACAGACACATAATACACAAAATAATATCCTTTAGAACAGTTATGCACAAATATGCAGGATGGATTTACCCACTGGAGCCACGTTATGACTAACTGGGAACTCACTGGCCTAGGCATGTTGGTGAGGGTGCACAGCAGACACAGCAGGCCCCCGAGATAACTGAAGCCTGCACACAATTGGCAGTGTGTCTCAGAGATAGTGGGACGACAGTGGGACTGCCACACCACCAGGTTACCACTACACAAGTATCACTTAGCAGCAGGATAGAGCTGTGGGAACTGCCACCTTAACACAACAACACTAAACACAGCTCAGATGAGGAGATGGTGTGTGGTCTCCATAGAAACCCTGCTGCAGCCTGGACAGTGAAGCTCTAGGACATCTGAGGACTTTAGAACTGCAGCTCTTTCTGGATGCCCCAGAGCGTATCTGCACTCTTCTTCAAGCGGGCCTCCTCTTCAGAAGTCAGAGTCACCTTCACAACATCTGAGATTCCATTTTGTCCCAGGACACAAGGGACACTGAGGAAGACATCATCCTTGATTCCATAGAGACCCTTAATCATGGTAGAAATAGGATGTACCCGCCTAAGATTCTTCATCATGCTCTCAGCCAGGTCGGCCACGGAGAGGCCAATGGCCCAGGATGTATATCCTTTGAGTTTAATCACCTCATAGGCGCTGTCAACCACCTGCTTGTGAACCTCCTTCCACTGCTCCTTGTCCGCATCGCTGCCCAGTTCTGGGTTCAGATTCTTCAGCGAGACTCCAGCAACATTCACACCACTCCACACAGGCACACTGGAGTCCCCATGCTCCCCTAGGACCCATCCATGACAGCTTAGCGGGTGAATGCCCAGTCTTTCCCCCATCAGGTAACGGAACCGAGCTGAATCCAGATTGCAACCACTCCCAATAACTCGGTTTTTGGGGAAGCCACTTATCTTCCAGGCCACGTAGGTCAAGATATCAACTGGGTTTGAAACAATAAGCAGCTTGCAGTTTGGACTGTACTTCACAACATTGGGAATGATGAACTTGAAGATGTTCACGTTTCGCTGGACCAGGTTGAGTCGGCTCTCTCCCTCTTGCTGACGGGCCCCCGCTGTGATAATGACCAGCTGGGAGTTTGCAGTCACACTATAGTCTTTGCTAGAGACAATTTTTGGTGTTCTGAGAAAAAGGCTGCCGTGCTGGAGATCCATCATCTCTCCTTTTAGCTTGTCTTCCATGACATCAACAAGGGCAAGCTCATCGGCCAAGTCCTTCATTAGGATACTGATGGCACAAGCCATGCCAACAGCACCAACCCCAACAACCGTAATCTTGTTCTGGGGGGTTTGTTCTTCCTTAAGTAGATTCACAATCAGCTGATCCTTGAGGGTTGCCATCTTGGTGGACTTTGAACTTCTTGGGACCGCTAGTGCAGGATGGACAGCAGCGTGGTCTGGACTTGGCGACAGAGGCTCCAGCCATACATTACGTTTTTAAATGAGCTGCATAGGTACAATAGCTTAAACAAGAGTAGAATATATATACAATATGTTGTAACAAAAATAACCTTAAATTTGTTTCAATATAAAAAATACCATAAACAAGAGTAGAAATATATGTACAGTATGCTATAACAAAATAACCTTAATTTTGTACCAATATACAAAAATCCATACCAATGTTAAATATTTGAGATTAATAGTTGCTTTTTAATTTAAAAGTAGATTTAATAATATATCATTTTATCCTATCATTCCTATACCCTTTTTTTCTTTTCAGAAAAATATCCTTGAATACAACCTGCTTTGTTAAGTTTTTTTCCTGACCATGATCAGTTACAATTTGTAACCAACCACCATAAATGATGACAGACATTTATAACCACCTAATGACCAAAACCACCCACTACATTTCTTGGTAATGTGGTTGTTGTATTCCCTAGACTGATTCCTGTTGTCTGGGGGCAATGACATCTTTAGGAGACCTTGAGAAAATTGGGATAATGATCAAGTCCTAGAAGAGCTAACCTCATCATTTATTGTCTAGTCTCTGTGTAATGGGAAAGTACAGAGCTTATCTGAAGTCCTGGTTGGAGTAGTCTGTGAGGCTAGACCATCTCAGCTAGCAGCTTTGAAGTTGATCTGGCTGTAGAAATTTGAAACTACAACAGATGTAGTCTGAGGCTGAATCATCTGGGCTATTTGTTTTCATTTGTGTTTGTTCTTTTTTTCTGAAAATGTACAAACTTTTAACGGTAACAAATATCTGCATTAACACAAGTATGGAATGTGCAGTACACAAGTCAGCTAAAGATGATTTTTTTGTTCTATGTTTGAGTAGGTAAAAAGCAGGTCAACTTTATAAGTCTGTTTGGACTACATATCCAAAGTGTAATCTAACTCTCCATCGATGTTATATGAAAGGATGGCATATAATAATAAGTCATGAGGACTCTGTAGCCAACAAGATTTATCATGTCTCATCTAGTCTCAGAGATGTTCCCTGTCAAGGGATCAGCATATTTGTCACCTGTACTGTAGTCCTTTTGATTTTTTTCCCTCATGTCTGCAGCCAAGATCCTTAGGAGGTCTTCCTCAATCAAATAAGATCTTTATTAATTTTGAAGAGAAACATAACTTTTGTTTCCTGTGGAAACAAAGGAATAACCTCTCTCCTAACACAACGTATTTCCTGACTTCCATTTTGAAGCCAAGACATTTCTAAAGTATATAGGCTGGTGTAATTCAGCAATCTCTTTCATAATCCATTGTCTCTCAGCAGCTATTTTTTTTTTGTACGTTAGCATTTAAAAAATTCAAAGTCAACAAAGTACCATATAGGCTCCAGACACCCTGTGTATTTCCCATCTTTACAAGGCTAATTATATTTTTATATTATTTTACTCATTCTTTGAAGAGTTTATTATTTTTAAACTATTTTTTTCTATGACTGTAGAAAAATTTCTAAACAGTCTTAATAAATAAAAACACAGAGCCAAATATATGGGTGAAAGCCTTAGAGAAAGATCAGAGGAATAGGACAAACCATGAGCTAACCTCACCTCACCAAATCAGCAGCTTCCAAAAGGAACTTCTTTCTATATACTCATGATTTTATGCCTTTTCTGTTCTGTTTTCTCATTGATTCTCTTAGCCCAGATACATCACTTTCTCTTTCTACACAGCTCTGTCACTTTCTCTCTGTCTCTACAGACCTCCAGACCTCTATGGTTGGTACTGGAATTAAAGGCCTGTGTCACCATGCTTGGCTCTGTTCCCTAGTGTGGCCTTGAACACACACAGAGATCCTGCCTGCTAAACTAATAGGATTAAGGGTGTGTGCTACCACTGCCTGACTTCTTTGTTTACTTAAAATGGCTTGCTATTTCTTCTGAACTCCAGGCAAGCTTTATTTATTAAAGCACAAATAAAATATCACCACATTTCAGCACAAATAAAATATCACCACATATGATGGTCAATATCCACTTTTTACTGTATCTGTTTAAAAGTTTTCTCAGTCTGGCTCTCTTTACTGCATAGCTGCAGCCTTCTCTGACCATGAGGCTAACCTTAAACAACCAAGCCATTCATGGCATAGCTCTGGTGGCTGGCTCTATTCTCTTTGGTTCTCTGAAAGCCTAGCCTCATGCTGGTGTGTTTAACACCCCAGTTCTGGGGAAGCTGCTGTGTCTATGATGCAGCAAACATTTTTAACTAGAACACTGGCTACTCAAGTGCTCTGCTGCACAGCAGGGCCTCTTAAAAGAGCCACAACTCTGTATACCAAGCCTACCTGAGAGACTGATTTCTCAGGCCCTATGTGGATCTTTGATCCTCACTTTGGGGGCCATATGTGTAATAAGTCTTTTTATGTCTCATCAGCCAGCTTCCAAATAATGACATGAGGACTTCTTATTAATTATGAAAGCTTGGCCTTTAGCTTAGGCTTGTCTTAACTAGCTCTTATAACTTAAATTTACCCATTTATATTAATCTACATTCTGTCACAAAGCATTATTTCTCTTTCATCTTGCAGATCCTGTTTCCTCTCTGTGTCTCTTAGCATCTCCTCCTTTATTTTTCCCAGAATCCTCTCTGTCCCTCGAATCCTGGCTATATCTCATGCTTAGCTATTGGCCTTCAGCTTTTCATTACATCAATCACAGCAAATACATCTTCACATAGTATACAAATATCCCACAATAGTTGCTACTTCATAACTGTAATTTTGCTACTGTTATGAATCATAATGTAAATATCTGATATTTCTGATGGTCTTAGGTGACCCCTGTGAAAGGGTCCTTCAACCCCCAATGGGGTCAAGACCCTCAGGTTGAGAACTACTGAACTAAATTACCTTTTTTGAGTTGCTTACATAAATTAGCAACTTATCTGTCAATAGAAGGCTAACTTTTGTGGTATTGGGGTAAATAATGGTTAAGCCTGTGATCTGGTTCCACAATCAAATGTACTTGGTCCCTAGTTATCAGGCGAAGGTAGGTACTCATGCAGATGACTATGTCAGAATGTACAAAAGAAGTTGTTAGAAGGCTTATTTTAGTGTTGGCTGGAGAAGTAAACAAATTTGCACAAGTTTTAAGGGATCAACTTAAATTTAATTGGTAAATAATTTTAGAGCAATTTACACAAGGTTCAGATCAGAATATGAGGAGAGCAAAATATGACCAGTGTGAAATGGTGTCAAGATACTATACATACTAGTTCTTTCATGTATTCAGTGCTCACCCTTTGACATTCTATCACAAATCCTGGAATATAGAGCCTGGGTTGCCTCTACATAGAGGAACTCTTTAGGTGTTTGAAAATCCCAGGTAGAAATAGACTTAAAGTGTAGACTTCTGAATATACATCCATTAAAGACAAGGTGGGGGGCTGCCACAAAAGCATACACATGGGATAATATAATCAAGGAACTCGCAGGGAATGCTGAAACACTTGCAAATAAAAATAGCGTTTTTAAGGATGTGAAGTGAAACAGATGGTCCTTAAGAATTAGACTGGGAAAACAGCCAGTATGAAAGCTTCTGAGCAACCTATGGGGCTCAGCTTTCAGAACCTGTGGTCTTTGCTCAGGTAACTGGATGGATGGGGTAAATCGTGAGTTTATATATCTAATAATAGCTTTCCTTTACAGTATAAATGGGATTTAATTGATGAATATCAGCTACATATGCCATAGGATACTTTTATTTTATATGTAGTGAAATGATCACCACCATCAAATTAATATACCTATCACTTCATAGTTATCATTTTTGTTTATGTGAATGAAACCATACACAACTTAGTATCTTACCAATTTTAAATGTACTGCACAGTAAGATCATCACTATTGTCACCTTATACTGCAGTAGACCTCCAGAAAATTTTTTCCTATATTGTAGAAACTTTGTACCCTTATATAAACATCTCCTTATCTCTCCCCACACCTCCAGGGCCAAAGTACCACCATTCTACTATGCTTCATCTTAGTTGCAACATATGATTCAGATTACACAGTGCAGTTTCAATGTGCCTGCCTTATTTGGTGCAATGTCTATTAGGCTAATTCATGTTGTTGTAAATGACAGTCCAGGCTTTTTTTCAAAGGAGAAATATACTCCACATATGTATTCAACTCTGTCACTTTGTTCTAACCCACCCACACATACTTAAGTTGATTACCTTTGTTGTTGTGAATAGTGCTATAGAAAGCATAATTGTTTACTGCTGTAGAATAGTTGACATTGTGAAGGACACTAAGATACAGGAGACAATCTCAGACTATGATTCTTGAATAACCATTGTCTTGGATCTAAAGGAGTTTGGTTTCTGGCTCCGGCTGTAGCACTAATTAGTTAGGTCTGTGAGCCTTCAGACGATCTTTCTTTTTTTTCTTTGACTCCTCCAGAAAATGGGATATGATTAAGCGGCAATATGGCTGTTGTAGTTTTGATGCTAAATGTCTCAAAGGCTCATGTGTGGAAAGCTTAGCCAACAGTTGACAGAACCAGTGATAGGTAGTGGGATCTAGCAGAAGGAAGTCTGACCTTGAAGGGAATATTGGAACTCTAGCCATCTCAAGGTGAGGTGTACTACTCCACTACACATTCATGCATGATGCTCCACCTCACCATAGGCCCAAAGATACAAAGCCATGCAGCTGTTAGACCTCTGAAAGAGTTAGCCAGAATAATTTTTTTCTCTTTTAAGTAGTTTGCCCCAAGCATTTTGTTACAGAGATAGAGGTGTGGCTGAAACAATGGTTTGAGAATTTGGAGTTTGAATGAGAAAGTGTTTTTCTTCCCATTTCACTGTTTGTCTGCAAGATAATCAGCCACCCACACCACAGTAGAGTCCTCAATTGTAAGATGCATGTGCATTCTTCAAGTCAGTGTGAGGATTAGGAAACATGATGGATATGAAATATGTAGAGTTGTGCTTGGGCTGCACTTAACACTACAAATATACTGTCATTACATGTGTGTATGGTGATATTGTGTTCCTATGTGTGTCTTCAGTAGAATAAATGTCATAGCATCACATGCTAACGTCATGCTGTCATGGCTCACTCAGGTACATTCCCTTTCCTAGTATTGTGTGCGTGTCTATCACCGGCTGAGATGCTCACAATGGACAGCTGCTGGATTTCTGGGAACTTCCTTCTCAACAACAGTGACTATGATTAAGCTAATTAAATGTCAAAATACTTAGAGAAGGACTAAATATCTCTATGAGCACTGTACTATTAAAAACAAACCTTTATATATACCCAAGTCCTTTCTGTATTCATGAATATTTAATATTTTGAGAAATAATTGTTTATGAGTCAAGTAAGATTTTTTTAAAACAAAGTATTGATGAATTGTAAGAGACTTCAGACAGCTGTGTCAGTACTTTTCAGTCTGATACACTAAATATCTAAAGAAGTGAAATACAGCAGTTTCATTTAAAACAATCTCCTAGCTTCAACTGCCACTGCCCTGAAGTGAGGTAAAGGAAAGCTAATAAAATAATTTTTGTTCATGGGAGACTCTTTCAATTTCTTACTCTAAGAACAATTACTTTCATGTAGAATTCTATACACATTGTGTGAGCAGGTGTGTGTGTGCGTGTGTGTTATAGTACAGGGTCAAACAGTGAAAATAAGTTAAGGATAATGATTCAGAAGACAGAAATAAAATCCTTCATCCACAAACACAAGAGTAAAACACAGCAGAAATCAGGAAAAAAAAAAACCAGATTTTATCTACCATATACCTACCTTTCTTATCTACTGCTTTTATCTGAAATACCTTTTTAGCCTTTACTGTATAAAAATTAAGACTATAGAGAGAGCTCAGCAAGTAAAGGCACTTGCCAAATCTGATGGCCTATGCTTTATCTCAGTGATCTACATGGTGGAAGGAGAGACTCAATTCCTGAAAGTTGGCCTATGACTTTCACATATGTCCTGTTTCATGTGCATGCTTATACAAACACATAAATAAAGAAATGTAACAAAAAGTGACCAACAAACGACTGACACAGTTTTTAAAGCATTCATGCTGATGACATCATAGAAGATTTTTATGGGCTTCACAATTTAAGATAGGGCATGGTTCCTGCATTTTCTGCTTGAGATGCCACAAGCCACTCATTTCTGTTGAGCATATGAACTACAAGTTTAGTTTGGGTTGAGATACTGTATGCAATGTACGTACATATATATACATGCATACATATATACAGACACACATACACATACATATATAACTAAATTATACATTTATATATGTATATAAAAATTCGAAAGTGTGGTACAAAGAATGTAGAATGTAAAATATCTTATTTATATTTTTATTGTTTCTAATGCTGAAATGGCAATATTTTGGATATATTTTAAATTTCATTTCTGTTTTTCTTTTTAAATTTGGCCATTAGAAAATCTGAGAGCACACATGTGACTTGCATTATATTTCTGTTGGTCAGTAATTGAATAGTTACTTATTTAAGGAACGTAGAATCTTTTTGGACTAACCATGTTTAATAGACCAAAAGTTGAATGTGGTTATACATAAGCTATTATATGCAGTAAGGTTAGAGCACTTTTTAGAAGACCTTACACCTAATGAAGGTAGGATAATAGAGCATTAGGTTATGTTTTCTGGTGTTGTGTTGTTTCATAAATAAGACTTCATGAGTCTCCTCAAGCAAAAAAACCAAAATAACTATTATTATTTGCTTTTCCTTCCAATGCATTTTTAGGATAATTACAAAAATAATTTAATGGTGAAATACCCTTTGAAGTGCTTACCAGATACAGATCCCTGGGCAAGGCTTGATATTTATGATTTTGTTAGAAATGGAGATGGTGAATCCCTCTGTTAGAGATATATATGTCTAGGCAATGACTGCTATATACATGAGCTGCCATGCAAATAATTGTTGTTCAATAAATATTTGTTGGGTGGATGAATGAATGCTATCAGAGCATCCATACCCCTAGTTTGTGTGGTGTGATGAGTCCTGAGTCCTGGGAGGCCCTTAGCTATCAACTTGTAATACACATGACCAAGAGCAACACATATCTCATCTTCCCAGCGTTGTCTTAATGGTGGGTAATTTAAGCCCCATTTTTACATCAAAGCAAAATGTATTGTGTGAAAGTGCTAGAATCTCATGAATTTTAAGATAGAACAAATAAGAGACTTCAAAGGAATGACATCCTGGTGACAGATTTTATAAGGCTAGGTTCACAATGACTGATATCTCCTCTCTTCTGCCTGTTGATCCATTCTATACTTTGTTGAAAAGTTTACATGGACCTGTTCAAGCTAACCTAATCCTGAATGAGAAGAACCGCTGATGTCAGGCACCCTATGGTGGTCTGGAGATCCTACCTAGATTCCCCTTACATCAATCACCTATTAGAACAGCAACCATCTTCCTACAAGTGTCATACAGAAATTGGTTTCTACTCTTCTACTGGTAGGACACCAACACTTTCACTGTGATGTCATGACATAAAATCCCGAATCTTCAGGACTAGTGATTAAATTATGGTTCTCACATGCTGCTTGCTATATTTGTAACTTTTCAACACAACCAAGTAGGTAACCTGTGAGTTATATTCCAACTATATTCCAGGTGTCATTTTCCCTGCATTTAGATCTGCTAGTTAGTTAAGGGGAGGATGCAAGTCTTGACACAGCCTTAATGGGACTTTAACTCAAGAACCCATTCTATCTTTCTTTCCTTCCTACACATATCATTCTCCATAGGGATAGTGGCTACTTAATCTGGTTGTTAGTAGGGACTGAGCATCCTTGGAGCATCATACTCCTCTGTGCACTATTTGGGTGATGTCTGGAGTGATCTATATGTGCCAGTGGCTGTGTGACTGTGTCTAATACAGAGGGATCAACCTCACATGGCCATAAATAAATATCCATACCGTCAATTCTAGTCTACAATCCCATCTAGTTTTCTATGAAGATACTTTTCTTTTGATTTTCATTCTTTTTTTCCTCCACATTTTAGTGTGTTTTTTTCTAAACATAGTGGGGAGGGGTTTTAAGTTATAAGCTCCCAAATCTCCACTGGAACTATATATAGCTTTGTAGAATATCAAAGAGGGATACATCATGTATCACTGAAGAGAATCAGCAGATTTATATCAAACATACTTCACTCTTGTTTGGAAGCTATTTTGTGGCTTTTCCTATTGTAACATGAATACATGTCTGTCCATCCCAGAAAGGACACTGATGGTAGACCAATGAACTGATCCACTCATGTCTAGCTTAGTGAGTCACTGAGCTGATTGGGGTAAGCTGCAGAGTTGTCGGTACCTCCATGAAGCTCTGTGATGAAAAACTGTTTGCCTCAGCAGTTGTAGCTTTGAGGAGGGACCTTGTGAATTTTATGTTTTAGGAGTTTCCTGAACTTGGTAAGTTTTGTAAGTACTCTGGGTCCTAGGAGCCTCCTTCTTCATGTTTCAATTTAGAGGAAGTCTATATAACAAAAACTATAACTGCTCACTGCTTGTACTCATGTAGTAAGTATGCCTTTAATCCCAACTGGCTAGAACATATGTAAGATGGACTATGCTGGCCTGAACTAGATTTGCTCAAGGAAGCCCTTGGAGGCCCAGGTTTTGTAGGGCATTTTTCCTGGTCTCCTGCTTAATACCAGAAATGAGGACCCTCTAGAGTTTACGCCTACCTGTCAGGAAGGTGTGTCAGTTGTAAGGTGAGCCAAGATAGAGGTAGAAACAGATAATTCACACGTCAGGATTTCCAGTATGATTTTAAACAACTGGAAATCTTGCTCTTTCCTATTCTCACCAAAACAAACCTGAAATGGTCATTGCAATGGATTTAACAAAATTATCCAATACTAATATCAGATAGGAAGAGAAAACAGAAGACAGAACAGTGCACCTTAAAAGGGACCCTGTTACTTATCATGAATAATAACATAGATAAAACTATTTTGTTTAACTCAGAGCTTCCATAATTCTTATAAGTTAGAAGTACTTTCAAAGATCTTATATTTGCTGTGGGTAGGACACCATCCATTGTGAAGCAGGCCACTCTATACTGCTTACTAGCTTGCTCAGGGTGGTAACACAGAATCCTCCTTTGACCAAGGCATATCAGGCAGATTTACTACTTCCTTCCTTCCAGGAAATCATTGTGGGATGATCCTCATAGGCTGTGAAGTATTGTCTAGGGCAGTGGAAGAGACAGAGTTTCATCTGCCCAGGCTCTACTGAAGGACCCCCCCAAAACAGCTCAGATTTCATGTCCTGGGCAAACATGGCAGTCTAATCTAAGGTAAGTGAATGAAGGGCTTTCTGTTGTTTGAGGTGACTGTAACAGAACTTGGACTCTTTTAGTCTCTGTATATCTCAAGATGTTTCATTTCCACCATATTTTACAACTATTCTTAAGAATTTCAAGTGAAGAAAAGGGGATAACTGGCGTAGTCCAAGGCCATCTCTCCTATACTTGTGAGAATGGGAACCCAGACCATTGTCTGGTGTTTGATAACAGGGAGGTCCATGTTGTCCTCGATCCACAACATGTTCAAGACCAACACATTGCAATAGCTTTATCCTGGGAGGTCTGAGTTGATGATGAAATTAGATTTCCTAGGTCAAAAATAAATTATCATACACGTTTAATATTTACAGTATTGCACTTATCAAACACATGAAAGTCAGAGTTTTTGCTAAGGTAACTTTGAAATTTTACTGTTTCTCCATTTTTCACACAAACCTAGAATTCCTTATGCAGTTCTTGATGACTATTTATGTGTATGATTTAATATTTAGCTAAAAGATTTAATCTAAGTATGAATGTGGAAAAAGTTCTGCACATGAATATGAAAAATGTAAATAAATCTTTCCTTGAAAATGATGAAGGTCGGAAGATTGATCTTTCCATTGAGACATTTTGTTTGCCTCAGAGAAATCTTATATAACGTCAAATCATAATTTCTATTTGGTTGTAAATGATGACACAAAACACAGCAGGCCTTAAGTCTAAGGAATCAGTGAAAACCTCAGTGATGCTCAGTGTTGCCAGCCATTGCTTTAACCTTTCAGAAGCCTTGGTGCTGTTTCTCCTACACAGAGACCATCTCTACACCCATTCTGTTTTTAGCAACATTCTGCTCTCATTCCCAACCCTTGTCTTTCTCTTTAATCATAATACACCAAAATTGGCTGTATTTGTTGTGCTTTTCTATGGCACTTAACACACATAGACATATTTAGCTACAACCACAATGAAGGTTCAGAATCCTTCTAACATCTTAAATTCCCTTGTGTTACTGACGGCAGCACCCTCCCTATCCTATAAGACTGCTCCACAACAGTTGTCCCTTTTTACCTCCTTTTCTATATTTTAAAAGGACACTTCTGTATTTAAAGAAGAAATATAATAATATGGTTAAAATTACAGAAAGAAAAGGCTCAGAGTGGAAATTCACTAATTATAAACTTGAAAGAAATTCAAATATGTACACCACCAACCAACATTTTTCACTATGGTTCCCTCATCAAGTTCATAGCACCTGAAAATTATTTTGATAACTCTTTCCCAATTCTCCCAACAAAACTCCGTACAAGACCATTCTAAGTGTCTAGGGAAGATTAATTCACTATATACAATGGCTATTTTAGAATCTACTGAATTGAGTCTCTTGTAAGAACAGCTGGAAGAGTCTAATAGGCTAATTATTAAACAGGAAATCCCCACAAGATGCAGGAAGATTTAATTATTAATTTAGGTCCATCAAAGAATTAAAATATAAGAAGACACCACATCTGCCATAGAATATGACATTAGTATAACAACACTTATTGATGAAAAATATTCAGTCATTAAAGAGCTTAAAGTTCAATTTCATGAGATAAGACATACTTGCAATGTAGTTAGTATTAGGTGGAAAGTGCATGGTGTGCAATGGAGCTAACACAGAGCTGGATGCATGAATGTTAGATGCATGCCCATGGGTGACCTTTTCAAGAAGGACTTTAAATAAATTTATTTTGAGTCTTAAACTATTTTTTGGTTTTAACTTTTTGAATCTTAAACCATTTTTGTTTTTAACTTTTACATGACATCACATTTTCTTCAATACCAGATATCCAATAATCTGATGTTTGTGAGTACTTATTTTGGTTATGATGGTCTTTTTAACATAGTAACTTACCTTCTCTTCAGCCGTCACATCAGAGTAAGGCACAAAGCTACATAGTGCTGTAGAGATTTTTTTTTTTTGCAGACATCTAAGTACAAAATGCATTGATTGAAAGTAAGAAAGGCTGTGACCAGTAGAATCTGTTGAACTTGCCACTATCCATTTAAAATTCTTAAAAGTGGAGCTGAGGGTCTCCTGAGGATGAACATGTGCCTGTGGGTTGCCACAAAGCAGGGTGCTCTGTTCTTCCAGCCCTTTCTTCTACTAGCTGCCACATAGAATTCAGAAATTATTATATTACATATTATTTAATATATCTTTCTACTATTTCTGGTTTCCTGGTTGAACTTCAGCTAAAATAAGCCTGTTAAACTGTTGATATGCAGTCACTCAAGTGTTCCATATTGTCATTATCTACTGTTTTTTAACTTCTCTAGAAGCTCATCCTGAGACAAGCAGTTTATTCAGAAGATGACCCCAGGATTACAGTTAGGGGATTGGGGAAGTTAGCTAGGAAGCAGCAAATAAATGCTATACACTGGCTGTTTTGCTCATGGGCAACTGAGATCACAGCTGGAGACATCTGGAATGCCAAGCGAATGGTTTCAGTATTATCTTAGCCTAGCAGTAAACAGTGAGGATGAGTGAGTGTCAGTCAAATTTTCAGTTACCATTGCTTAAGGGGCTTCTAAAGTCATTGAAACTAGCCTCACTTAGGACGTGCCCTGTCCTTCTCTTATAGTTCCCTCATCCAAGAAAAATCAAAGAATTAGTTTTATAAGTCTTTCCTGAAAGTGAAAAGTAAGTGTACCATGGCTGGAGAGAGGTGCTCTGTTGGGATTCATTGTACCTTCTTACTCTCACAGATTAGAAAATAGTCTAGGCAGATCATTTGTTTGGGGGAAGTAGTTAGCGTAGCCCATCACAGTTCTGTTTCCAAAACCTTCTTAGACACTTTCCTACAGAATATATAACTGATAATAATAATAATAATAATAATAATAATAATAATAATGTTTGTGTTGATAGTGACATTCTTATCAAGAAAGAAGTTGCCTTCTTCTGTCACACTAAGTTTCGTGAGTGTTTGTGATATCTGTTTGCCCATGAAAAATGGAATTATGTCCTTAGTAGGACTTTCTTGTTGGACTTTTTTAAACTGCCAGCCCCCAAATAATGACACAGAGACTTATTATTATTTATGAAAGCTTGGCCTTCTTTAGTGGGTGGTTGTTTGAGCCATGTCCTGAAGCACCACCCCTAGTGATGTAGCAGGTAACTGTTACGTCTGCCTATGACCTTGAGGTACATACCCCTGGGGTATGGCCATTGGGGGACCCTTAAGACCTGGGATGCACATATGTACTCTCTCTTTGCTACCTTGTGGTTTTGGATACTGAAATATTGGACCAAGCAAATCAGCATGGGATATAGCTCAACTTTCCCAGACTCTATGATAAATCTCCCATGGTTGTGAGTTAACCCCCAAATAAATTCCTTTACTCATTAGATAGACTCCGTGGATTAATCCCATTAGACTTTAGCTTAGGCTTGTTCCAAATTAGCTCTTATAACTTAAATTAACTTGTTTCTATTTATCTATGTTTTGCCATGTGGCTTTTTACCTCTCCTCCCTTCTGTGCATCCAACTTGCTCTGTGTCTTGCTGACATCTCCCCTGTGCCTGGTTAATCCTGAGTTCCTCTGCCTGAAAGTTCCTCCTACCCTCTTCTGCCTATCTATTGGCTACCCATCTTTTCATTAAAACAGTCACCGTGATATATCTTCACACATGTATAAATATCCTGCAACAAGGGCCCTTTTACTTCTGAGATATAGACTCTACCATAGCTTCAGCATGTGCCTTGTGTGCATAGACAAACTAGGAAAAAGTTTGCATTAGAGGTATGGGTGTTGGCAGTGCTTCACAGTGGCAACCTGGAGAGATGACTGCACATGGTTCACTTCCTCTTCCTCTTTCTCTTCCACACTAAAAAGTTAATTTTGTCAATATTTTTCTTTTCACCAAAGTTGGCTCATATCATCTGGGTAATGTTTCAAGCAAATCTTCGAAATGACATTTGTAGCACCTTTCTGAGGATTGTGCCAAGTACAGCAAATTTGAGGACAGGGAATAACATTTTTTTGAGCATGTAGTCTATATCTAGCATTGTGTGCTCAAACTATTTTGCTTTATTTTCTGAAGATGAGAGGCTATGAGTCTCAAATGTGTAGATTTCTGTGCTCATGGTTGCATGAGCACTTCTCTCTCTCTCTCTCTCTCTCTCTCTCTCTCTCTCTCTCTCTCTCTCTCTGTGTGTGTGTGTGTGTGTGTGTGTAAACCAGAGATCAATATCAAGTATCTTGCTCAATCATTCTCTTATTTTTTGAAACTAAAGCTCTCAATAAAACCAGAGATTACTAATTTTGATAGACTAGCTGTCCAACAAGCCCCACTTCCATCTTCCCAGCGCTGGGATTGCTGATACAGTGCTTAATCTGCATGTATGGTAAGGATCTGAACTCAGGCCTTAATGCTCATATAGCCAGGACTTTACCAACTGAGCTGTTTCCCTATCCTCTAACAAGACAAGGTTTATTATTTCACTTATATAGGTGAGAAAATTGACTACAGAGAGAATGGACAGTTTGAAGCTAAATGTGCTAATCTGAGATTCAGAACCAGGACATTTATCTTTACAGAAGATGTTCTCATCAGCCATTCATAGTGCCTGACTCAGAGAGATTTGATGGCAGAATACACAAGAGATCAAAAATGATGGCAGGGATGACAGAAGGCTGAATTTTGGTTACTGACAAAGAAAATTGTTGGGACAGGATGTGACATGAGTACCCTATTAGGAAGTCTCTAGGACACCTTTGCAGGGAGAGTGGAACTTGATGACATATGCAGAAGGAGAGCAAGGAACACACAGCAGGAAGCAGAATGCAACTGTTTTGGTCAAGGATTATCATGGGAATTTTACTGTGGGCTCTGAGAGCTGAGTATGTCCACATTGCTATTTAAAAGACTCTGATGGCATCGAGCATCAATCCAAATGATGCTTCCCTTATGTGGCCTTCCCAAACACTAACAGAGCTGCTTTGCTTTGACCATACTTCCAGAACATTCTCTTATACTTTGGAGTGCAACAGTTTGGGGTACTTAGAGTCTAGGTGTAGTTATACAGCCAAAATGTAGCCTCAATCTCTTCCTACCTGCGATCTTGGCAGTGTCTTTTTAACCAATCCTTACTCAATTTTTCTTATGTGAAGAGTAATCATGGTACTTGTTTGGTTAAGATACTGTGGGGTATAGATAGAATGCCAGTTGAGGCTTCCAACTTGAGTTGGCTTTGTGTTCCTGAAGCCAATTAGCAATTATGGAGATATTTTTGAGATTTACAGCTAGGAGAGAAGATTGTTACAGGCATTTAATGAGTAGAGAACAGAGAAACTGCTAAATAATCTACAATGCCCTTCCCAACTTCTAAACAAAGCCATATGGTCCAGCTTGTATTGATTTGGTGATCCTAGGTGGGAGGTTTTGAGTAGATTAAGTGTATGTTGAAAATATGTATGCACACACCCACAAAGGCAAATTGTGTGTGTGTGTGTGTGTGTGTGTGTGTGTGTGTGTGTATACATGTGTATGGTCCAATAATTTCTTGTTAGAGATGTATATTATGTACCCCCACAAAAAGTATATATATATATATATATATATATATATATATATATATATATATATATATACACAAACATATACTATGTATATATTTACATATGTATTCCCAATATCTTCATCAATCTTCAATAGTGTTTGTTCACAGAACTGACAGAAGCTCTGCCATCAGTCCTCAGTGACTAATTAAAGATACAAGCCAAAGCAGAAGTAATAATCAAACTTTTAATCACTTACAAACTGTGATGGGATTGCAAGGTAACCAGGATCTAAGTCACAGACAGTACAACTGCCCTTTTTTTCCACTGTGCATTGTGACACAGTGTGTCAATTATGCGGTAGAGGTCAGTATATGAGGAAAAGAAAGTCTTCTACAGTTTTGTGGACCAGAGATGCAGGGGAAGGGTCTGGAGTTTTAACATACATAGCAGGGAAAGTGTTCTTCAAGGTTTTTCTCATCCCAGGCAGAATGTGGCAGAGTGCTAGAAGAGGACTTTTGCCCAAGCTTCTGATGAAGAGGCCCAAGAAAGGGCCATCTGAAGAAAGGAATGCACTTTGGGAAAAGCATGACTAGCCAGTGAGGTCTGAGTATTGATGAGTCCCTGCAGAGAACACTGTGTTTTTGCTATGCCTAGGTCTGGTGTGCCCAGGCCTGATTCCTTTGTAATGCCTGCCAAGTGGAGCCCTTACAAAGGCCTCCACACAGGGGCTTTTGGCCAAGAGCTGGACTTCTAGGAATGAATTCACCAGTGTGAAGAGTCATAAGAAAAAAATGTATGTATGAATAAGATTAATCACAGACACTTTTCTATTTGACTAGCACCTATATGATAACCCATATACCTACAGATTTAGAGGTTATTTTGGGACAAAGGAGTGAGTTCTTAAGTAACTGCACTCCATTTCTGTCATTATCATAACATTTTCAACAAGATGTGTTTTATTTTCTTACTTGGGCTCAGATAGAATGAGACCATTTGGAGTTGGCTTACGCTCAACTTTAGTGGCTGAATTTAATTGTTTATGACCAAACTTGGGCCTGTTGAGAAAGCAGTTTTAATATAAAAATACTGAAATAGAATTATACTTACGAAAACTATAACTTAGCCACTCTGTGGAGCTGCTCCAGAGCAGAGCTTCCGAGGCATCTGCAGAAGCACTCTGGCTGGGAAGACTCTAATACCACTAATTCTGACGGTTGTAATTGGTGCCTCTGAATAATCAGTTCTCTGTGCCTAATTGCATTTTTGTTTCCCTGTGACATCAGAGTGATCATAACTTGTTTGTTAGCAATCCATGTGTAATCTCTATGAAGTTCTTCAGAAGATAAGTGTGACAGGTGGCAAGTTTTCTGCATGTGTGTACTGGTCCAAGATGGCGGCACAGGGTGGGAGGGTGGAAGCGCAAGGAAGCATTCTCCTGACAGGAGGGCACTGCCAAGCTAAAAGCTAATGGGATGGAGTTGTATATTTTTCTGGCTATTTCTTTGTTTTGTTTTTGTTGTTATTGCCAGAACAAACTTCCAGAGGTTGTGTACATTGTAAACAAAGAGGTTTAGCTCTCATTTCATCATATTCCAGAACATGGCACCAATGTCTTCTTGGCTCTTAAAAGCGTCTTCTTGGCTCTTAAAAGTGCCTCCTTGGCTGAATCACAATATGGTGAATTCAGTAATCATGGGGGCTAGGTGAGAAGGGGAGGACTCACGGCAACATGGAAAGCTCCAGAAGTTAGGTCACTCTTTACAAAACAGCCCTTTCTTGAGCTGGGCCAGGGGCGACATTAAACAGGGTCTCACAAGAATTAGTCCCTTCTGGGGGCAGCATATCAAAGATCTATTCATCATCATCATCTTTTTTTTTTTTAAGATTTATTTATTTATTATGTATACAGTGTTCTGTCTGCATGTATCCCTGCAGGCCAGAAGTGGGTATCAGATTTCATTAGAGATGGTTGTGAGCCACCATGTGGTTGCTGGGAACTGGGGCTGGAGAGATGGCTCAGAGGTTAAGAGCATTGCTTGCTCTTCCAAAGGTCCTATTCATCTTCTTCTAAGCCTCACCTCTGAAAAACTCCATGCCTTAGCAACATCACCACACTTACGACCAAACTTCTAGCAAGTGAAACCTTGTGAGGAGTAACCACATTGAATCCACTATGTCTTAGTTTGCTATCTATTGCTGTGATGAAGACCACAACCAAAAGCAAATAGGGGGAGAAAGGGCTTATTTGGATTACAGGTCTCATTCACAGTCCATCACCGAGGGGAAGCAAGGCAAGGACTCCAGCAGGGTAGGAATCTGGAGTCCGGAAGTAAAGCAGAGAATATGGAAGAATGCTCCTTACTGGCTTAGTCTTCAAGGTTTGCTCAGTGTGCTTCCTCATACAACCAAGAACCACCTGCCCAAGGATGACAGCACCCACAATCAATCGATCATTAATTAAGAAACTTCCCATAGACTTGTCTACACACTATCTGATGGAGTTATCAGTTATCTTCTCACCTGATATTTCCTCTTCCCAGGTAATTCTAGCTGTTATCAAGTTGAAAAAACAAAACAAAACAAAACAAAACAAAACAAAAACTAACCATCACACGTAGCAATTAGCAATTTGGACTATCATGGCCACCAAGAATTATGAACATCCAGTTGCGGGGGAGGGTGGCTGAGGTGCTAAAAGAACATACCTTACAAGTATGAGGACCAGAGTGTAATTCTAAGAAATAAAAAGCCACGTGTGATAGTCAGAAACTTGAACTCTTCAAGCTGGTGAGGGGGCATATAGACATGAAGAACCCTGAGGTTTGTTGACAATTCAGCCTAGCCTATTTGCCAAGATCCAGGCCAATGAGAAATCCTGAGAAAATCCATGAGAAAAGAAATCCATGAAAAAAGAATATATTCCTGAGGAAGGCCATCAATCAATGTGCATACACATATGCACATGAACACACACATACACACACACACACACACACACACACATACACACACACACACACACACACACACACACACACACACACACACTGTAAAGTGAAATAAATGCTTATCTGGGGTGAGGAAATTGCACTCTGATGGATGATAGGATTCAAGCGGCCCAAGGAGAAAGCAGGTGCCGAGTCTCTTGCATTTGACTGCAGTTAGACCAGCATACTAAATTTGTTGTTGAAGGTTTGCCATGTGGGGTTGAAAACTTCAGCATTTTCCCACCCTTCCCCCACCTATTGCAGCTGCTCCTGGCTCTCTTGCTCTTTATCTTTGCACTCACATCTGACATATGATGAGGCTCTTCTGACATTGTTTACAGCACCTCTCCACTGGCAAGACACTAATTCACACTCCCACTTACTTCTGCCACCAGTCACAAAAATCTAGCTTTCCCTGTACTACTTTCAGGCTGCAAGTACAGAACCCAAACATCCAGTTTAGGGCCTTAAGATTAGGAACCTTAAGATGTCCAGATTTTCTGTTCATTAAAGCCTGGCATCTCTCTTCTTATAAGCAATTCAAAAACCAATTCTATTATTTTGAATTTCTGTAATTGAAGTGGCATTTTAAAGTAAATTTTCTAGCTGTATAGTTCTAGAGGTTTATTGACCTTGAATTTCTCTCTTTTATATGTGTTTTGATTGCTCCTTAAGCACACATTCAGAATTGCCAGAAAAATTTAGTCAGACTTCAGTGTTTTTCTTAATCAGTCCAAAGAGTGATCAGGGAGACTCTAAGCATAGACAGAGCAGACCTTGGGTTTCACACTGAATAGTGCATGAGGGATAGGAGACAAGGTGAGGCAATAAAGAGCCACTCATGATGGAATAAGGACCATGAGGCCGAGCCACCCATCTACACACCTCATGATCCTTACCCTAATCCCTGGGACTTCTTGGATGTTAGGGTCTGGACATCTCCACAGTTGTCCTGCATGCACACGATGACTGCGATGCTGCTTCAGCCAGTTTCCCTTCTGTTCTTCATATTGAAATGTTTCTTGTGTCTTCACAATTCCCACAACATCTGAATCAATTTCCACTCATTTCACAATAAAACTGAAAGAAAGCACACATCTACTGACCATGTTCTTCCCAGCAGCTACTGCCTTTCTTCCCTTTGAACAAATAACTTACTTACAAAACATGGCCTTTATGTGCTGTGTCTGGCCTCTTCCTTCCTCCTCATTATGGACACTTGCTCATCATCCCTTCCTCCTGACAGCCTCGGTGTCCACTATGATTCGGTGATCATTGATTCTTCATGTAAACTTACATAACTTCAATGCTTCCTCTTCCCTAAAATCTTTTTTGTTTTTTTAACTTGGCTTCCAAAACAGTTCATTTCTGTTCTGACCTTTGTCTCCAAGAGCTGCTTTTCTTTCAGAGGCGTTTCTCTTGTCCTGAACTTTACTGATATCTTCTCTTGATCCTCAGCCTCAAGGCTCCAGTCTGATAATTAGTTTCCTCTACACAGTATTGCCAGTGCTGCACTCATAGTGGGTGATGACTTTCTTTTTCATCTCATTTATGCTGTTATCTGTATTTAAGGTAGACAGTATGAGCAAATAAGCCCCCCCAACACACATGAAATAATTACTATAGTCACAACAGACCCACCTCCTCATGTACTTACCATGTGGGTGTGATGAAATCAACTACAATTTAATCTCTTAGCATTTTTTCCAGTTTGTAACAATATTATTAAATACAATTTAATAATTGTATTATTATACAATTAGATCTGTTCTACATTAGATCAATGTACCTAGTAATTTTATACTACTATAGGTCCATATACTTTAATCTACATTTTAACTCTCCAACCTCTTTGTCCCTGGTAGTCAGTTTTCTAGTCTGTACTTCTTTATATTTCATGTGGTTTTTATATTTTCCATATAGGTGGAGTCATGGGGCATTTTTTTAGAGTGATTTTTACCTCATATTACAACAAATGGCAAGATTTCATTTCTATGCCAAATAATATTCCATTATAAGAAATTGTAACAAAAGTGTTGCCAGTTCATCTGCTGGTAGACACTACATGGTCCCCGTATCTGTCTTTCATGAGTAATGATGCAATAGACATAGGAGTGCAAATATCTCTCTGAGGTGATTCCTTTTCTTTGTGTGTACATTCAGATGAAATATTGCTGGGTCATAGGATAATTCTATTTCTGTTTTAAATGTCTCCTCTGTATTATAAAGTTCAGTGCCAAATTCTATACTGAAGCATCTAAATTTCAATTTGAAATTAATGCTTAAATGTCTATTCACTTAAATCTGTACCTGACCCAAGACCTCTCCTCTCAGTTGATGACAATTCACCTTTCTTGTACTCAATGCATTCATTTGGAATCATAAGATGACCTCATATCCAACAGTCCATGCCCCCTTGGAATTCAAGAGGAATATCTAGAGCAGTGGTTCTCAACCTTTCTAAAATGCTGTAAATTTAATATAGTTTCTCATGTTATGGTGACTCCCAACTATAAAATTATTTCTGTTGCTACTTCATAACTGGAATTTTGCTACTGTTGTGAATCATAATGTACATATCTGTATTTCCCGATTGTCTTAGGTGATCCTTGTGGAAGGGTCATTTGACACCCCCCCCAAGTGGTCACTATTCATAGGTTGAGAACTTCTAATGAAAGCCTAATCCTCATTTCCTTACAACTCCACCTTCTTCCAGCATTCCCAGTTCCTCTTCCTCACCTCATCACACATGACTTGTCCTTACCCTCTACAGGTTGTTTTCCATGGTGTACTGCCAAGAGGATGAATTATAAATATGATTTCATTCATCCACTGCTTAACCCCCACCCCCAACAGCTCCAAAGAGCCAACACTATTGGCATTTCTAAGACCCATGTGACACTTTCCTCTTACCTTGTGGTACTGTCTTTCTACCCTTTCCTCATTTATACCTCTTTGACCTTAACATTTCTTACAACCCATAGGTAGGCTTTCATCATATGGTTTTTATTTAGCTCTCACCACTGTTTGAGTTGAACCTGCCCTATAAATCTCCATGGCTTATACTCTCCCCTCAAGTCTTTTTCTCCATTCACCCAATAGTCCTGTTGAAACTTACATTTTCTGTCTTCACCAACCTTCCCCTTCTCTTCTCTGGTCTCTTGTGCCTTGTTAGGTAGTAATTTGATAAGGAGTTATTATTTGAAACTCACAGAGAAGTGACTTTCTATACAATCATTCTATATAAGTGGTTGCAGCCTTTAAACCCACACTGGGGTATAAGATGACAAATTCCACAGCATTTATTTCATAGAAACATAATGATTAGTGGGAACTTTGTACCTGTGAAGTACTGTCTAAATGCCTTATAGTAGGGATATTTGGAGTTGAGTATCCCTTTAAGTGCATTTACAAAGAAGTAAATAGCTTTTAATCTTGTAAAAAATAAAGCATTAACTACTTACCAAGGAACAGGGTGTACAGCTTTCTAGGTGACCAGAGAAATGAATGGATCTGCAGGAAAGGTGGGCCATCCATATTGTCACATTCAGGTCCCTAAACTTTATATTCTTTTCTACCAGAAACTCATCTTCATGAAAGTGTCTGAAAATTGTCCATGGCCACACTGTTTAATGTACAGAAGGCTACAAAAATCCATATCTCAAACACCTTCCCTCTTTCTAACATACAAAAGAAATAATATATCTGTTAGCATTTCATAGCCTACATGTAGCCTGTATATATGTGTGTGGTGAGTGTGCCCATGTATGTATGCAAATACACTCACTGATTGAGAACTATATGTTTTTCTTCACAAAGATTGATCATTTCTTGGGACATGTAGTCTTCAAAGCCATTTTGTTCCATCATCTTTTTTTTTTCTTTCTTTTCTCTTCTCTTCTTTTCGCTCTCTCTTTTT
The DNA here is from genome assembly GCF_949786415.1 of Peromyscus eremicus. Classification (NCBI taxonomy): domain Eukaryota; kingdom Metazoa; phylum Chordata; class Mammalia; order Rodentia; family Cricetidae; genus Peromyscus; species Peromyscus eremicus. Next base: position 34,351,490 of record NC_081426.1, read on the forward strand.
TAACATCAGAGGTAATAAAGTCCAGAGCAATGAAATGACTTGTCCATGGTCCCACAATGGCTCTGTTGCTCTATTCATGGGAAGCCATCCTTTGGGTTGCCTCCTCACTCTCTGCTCATGAAATCTTTCAGGAGAGGTTGGCAGCCAATCTCATACTCTATTTGCCGTAATGACAATGTTAAGTATTATATAATGATGGCAAAACCTGGCTTATGTTCGGACTTGACAAAATGTTGTAGGAGTGAGAACAGCCCTCTGTGTCCAGTAGCCATTTATTATTGGCATTTGGTTTGATGGGTACTTTCTGTGGTGTCTCACCCCAGTTGTCTCCAACACTCTCATTATGAAAAGTTAACTGTTGTTCTGAGATTGCATATTTACATTCCTTGACTCTGTAGGATCTTGTTCCTGATTAAAGGGCCCATTGCTGCCAATTCTCTGTGAAGGCGGCTTTCTGCTGAAGCCTTGATAATCATTTTTATGCATCGAGGAAAGCACAAGGAGCATCGAACCATAATCATTTCTATAAACATAGACAAGCCGTAAATTGTGACTGATACAAATTAAACTATGTTCCTCAGTAATTATATTTTAGAGATTGTGCACCACTTACCCAAACACAATTTTAAAATCAGAAAACTATAATTGCATGTTTAGTGCCTAGCACTTTTTGCATGTTTTTTTCTCTGCATGAGTTATTGCAAAGAAATTGGTTTCCTGGGCACATCAGGAACAGGTTCATTGGGCCATTGCCATGATTGCCATTGCATAATATTATTCTCATTATGTCAATCATCTTCTTTGGAAGGAAGATGTAGGGCCTTAAGCCATCACACAAAAGTGTAACTAAGTCCTCCCAAGTGTTTCTTCTAGTTGTCTTCACTTTAGCCCTGTCACCACTGGTGCTACCATTATGGATACCTTGGGTACCACTTCTTTCAGCCATTACTAGTATCTCCCATTAGTCTACATCCACATCTCCTGTTACTACTCCCTATAGCAGCTTTATATCAATCTCTGCTGAGTGTACACATGCACATACACATGCACATACACACAAACACACACACACACACACACACACACACACACACACACACATACACACCCCCCCCCCCACAACTGGAAAAGTAGTTTTATGTTACCTTTAGTACATGTGGTGAATAATGCCACAGAAACTGTCAAGACTGACAGAAACTTAATTTATTAGAGATGTTGGTTGTCAACAATAGGTTACATGACAGCACACAAGGCTATATGTCTGGTGGTTTCTTTATAATCAGATTCCCAGATATAAATTATCATACTGATTGTTCATTTAGAAATTGGGTACTGTAGTAAAAAGTGGAGATATGGGAATATCAGAAAAGGGAAGGAGGAAAGTCAATGGGATTTATTGACAAAAAAGATGTCAATTGGGGGCACATGGAGAGGTGAGTCTTGCTGGTTCACACTGAGAACTTAGACCCTGGAGTCTGAAGACTCCAGGAACTCTTCTTACCCACCCATTCACCCTTTATTGACTAAGGGATTCCGGTGGGGCATTGCCATTTCCACCACACTCCTATTTTCTAATTCATTCCTTTCCACAGAGATGCACGTTGTTAAGATAATAAACTTCCCTGGAGTGCTGTGGGATGGTCTGTATGTCAATTGTGTTGCTGATTAGTCAATAAATAAATCACTGATTGGCCAGTGGCCAGGCAGGAAGTATAGGTGGGACTAACAGAGAGGAGAATTGAGAGAACAGAAAGGCAGAAGGAGTCACTGCCAGCCACCGCCATGACAAGCAGCATGTGAAGACGCCAGTAAGCCACGAGCCACGTGGCAAGGTATAGATTTATAGAAATGGATTAATTTAAGATATAAGAACAGTTAGTAAGAAGCCTGCCATGGCCATACAGTTTGTAAGCAATATAAGTCTCTGTGTTTACTTGGTTGGGTCTGAGCGGCTGAGGGACTGGTGGGTGAGAGAGATTTGTCCTGACTGTGGGCTAGGCTGGAAAACTCTAGCTACACTGGAGTTTCACACAAGCCCTTGGACTGCAGTCTGCCTGTCACCATCACCCCAGCATCACCACCTCTGCATCTCAAGTTCCTTTTAGTGTTTTATCAAAAATGAACCAAAGTCTTTTCTCCACATTGGCTTCAATGATCTCAGCTAACTCCTGCCAAGTCACCCACTTTTTTTTTTTTTTTTTAACAAAAACAATGCAATGAGAACAATTTCGGCTTGGCTTGTATTGCATCAGTACATCACTATTGCCCCAAATGCTTGTGCCTAGGAACTCCGCTCTTCATTTCACAGTTACTGAAATTTGACTTTCCTCTCTTCATTTCAAGCCATGGCCAAACTGAGCTGACTCATTGCCTAAATTTTCATCATCTTTCTAGCTTGATTTTTATGTTTAGGTTCCCTTCAACCTAGGACACTCAGATCTTCTCTTCTGCCAACTTTACTAATTCTTTGGATTTTGGTTCATACAGCATTTTTTTTTCCCTAGAGCCCTTCCCTGGTCTAAATTAAGGTTTTCTCTCAGGTATTAACACTTTTTCTTGCTTTTCTCTTACCATATAACTATCAGTGAATTATAGTTTGAGTTGCTCACACAGTGGTCATCCCTCTCCCTCAAAAGGACATTTACATCATGAGAGTGAAGCCCTCATCTGTATCTTTCAGAGCCATCTCTTCAGCAGCCAGAACAGTTTCTATTTTATATGTGCTCAGTAAATATTCACTGAATGATGAAATGTATCTTCTTTCCATACACTTAGTCCTGGCTAGATTCACAGTATGTGATGGAAAAAGTATAGAAAACATGGAGAGGTCCTACACTATTAATGAAAGCCATGGAAACAAGGGTATAGTTTTTCTTGACGGGTAGAGAATGTGTCCCTGAAAACTCTGAATGCTAGGCAAATGCAGAGAGTCTGTTTTGTAGTAGGAAATTAATCATTGGGCAAGTGCCTCTAGTGGGATGAAGCAACATTTGGATATACACTCAAGAGCGGTATAGTTGGATCCTGAGATAGATAGATTTTCAGCTTCCTGAGGAACTGCCACACTGATTTCCATAATGACTGTATAAATTTGAACTCCCACCAGCAATAGTTGAGTATTCTCCTTGGTCTGTGTTGTCATCATCATGTGCTATCATTTGTTTTATTGAACTTAGCCATTCTAACTGGTGTAAAATAAAATCTCAAAGTTTTGATTTCTATTTCTCTGATGATTAAGGTTGTTGAACATTTTTTTGGGTGCTCCTCAGTCATTTGTGTTTCCTCTTTTGAGAATTCTCTGTTTAAGATCTGTACCCCATTTTTTTAAATGTTCATTGTTGCTCTATTCATAATAGCCAGAAGTTGGAAACAACTAGCGATGTCCATCAATGGTTGAATGGGTATAGAAAATATGGTATAACTACACAAAGGAATGTTACTTAGATGTTTGTAAAAAAGGAAATAATGAAATTCATGGGTAAATGGATGGAGGCAGAAATAAAATCATCCTGACTAATGAACCTGTATTTAAAAACATAGATATGGTATATATTCACTTACATGTGGATATTAGCTATTAAATTTTCAATAAGCAGGCTACAAGTCATATAACTAGAGAGGTTAGATATAGAATAATGGACTAGGGAGAGAGGGTTGGATTTCCGCAAGAAAGGAAAATAGTTATGGATGGGTGTGGGGGACTAGAACAGTAGGGCCAAATTTAGAGAGGGAGGGAAGGAGGGGCTAAGAGACAGAATATGGGAAAGGACAGCTAAAACTAAGGTACATTCGAAGTATTGTATGGAAACCTAATACAGTATAAGCTTCCTAAAATATATACATATATGAAGGTGATCTAAACATAATTGCCAAATAACAAAGGAGACAGAGCCCCAAGTGGACATCTCTCACTGCCAAATGAAGCTCCCAGTTTTGAGAATGGGTTACATTTAATTAAGTTGCTGGGCAAAGGATCTCCCAGACAACTCAGGCTATTGACAAGGCTATTGGTTGCCCTCCATAAAGTGACAGTAAAGCCCTATTGTTAAAGACAACAGCTACACGACTTACTGAACATGGAGAAGTTGAGCTGGTGCCGCCTGGAGCCTTTACCCATATTGACTAGTTTTCATGGGATTGGAAGGTATTCCGCATGCTGCCAAAGAAGGAAGTAAACATTAATGTAGGTCCAAACCTTTTATCTACAATGGTGTCCTGCCTGCAAAAGGCACTGTGCAATAGTGGAACAAAGCTCATGGCAGTAACCAACCACTATCTGATTGGATTTAAGGCCACTCCGTGAAATGGAAGCCATCCCCAACACTGCTTAGGTGGCCAAGAACCTGAGACTAGATCTAGTGATGTAGGGAAAAAACCAAATACTACTGTTCTGCTAAAGGCACATAATGAAAAATAACTCAAAAAAAAAGAAAAGAAAAAACCCGAAAGCAAAAAAAGACTCCTAACAACCCTCTACTCTGCTCATAAATCATTGTTTTTCTCATCAATGATCAGAAAAGCTTCCTCCTGCAGTATGCAGGAAAATACAGAGACACACAGTTGAAAAATGTGCAGAGTGAGAAACTTTGGAACACAGGCTTAAATGGGATGTCTCCATCAAATTCTTACTTGCAAGGATCAGGGGACCCTGTGGAAAAGGGGACATAAAGATTTTTAAGAGTCAGAGGATTTACATAAAACAAGACCTTCTGAGTTTGGACCTTTTCATAAAGTAGCAATGAAATAATTTTGTGTTTGGGGGTCACCACAACATAAGGGACTGTATTAAAGGGTCATAGCCTTAGGACCCTTTAAGCCATCCACTATCTGATTGGATTTAAGGCCGCTCTGTGAAATGGAAGCCATCCCCAACACTGCTTAGGTGGCCAAGAACCTGAGGCTAGAGCTAGTGATATAGGGCAAAACCAAATACTACTGGTATTGGGGAGATACCTTACAGGTCCTTTATGTTTTGTGTTTTTACAGGATTCCTTTGTTTGTGAAAGTGTGTGTCTCTGAATCTCTTTCTTGTACTTTTTCTTTGGCTATTTTTCTTCTATTTGTTTATTCTGTCCTATTCTGGTTGGTTTGTTTTTATTTTATCATGTTGAACTTTTTTAATGCCTGTTGTATTTTAATGAAAGAGAGAAAGAAAGGGCATATATTTGGTGGGTGAGGAAGTGGGGAGGTTCTGGGAGGACTATGGTAAGGGGAAATTATAATAAAAATATATTGTATGAAGAATTTATTTTCAGTTTAAAAATTAATTATTGGATAAAATGGCTAATCATTGTACTGATGAAATAGGATTAGCAAGATGGGATTAACCTGCTGTTAAGTGTGATGACCTGAGTTTGTTCCCCAGGTCCCGCACAGTGGGACTAATTTCTGAAAGTTGTCTTCTGTCTACTAGCCTCACACTGTGGCACGTGCACCTACACATGTACATGCACACCAACATAGTAAGCAAGTAAATAAACATACAATAAAACAATGTAAAACCTGACCACTTGTTTTTATGAAAAGGTCCAAACTGAGCTATATCCTTCATGAACTGCTACCTGCTGCTTCCTTTGCTTCCATACTTCCTGTAGGACTTCATCACTGGAGCCACATATGTGCTTTTGGACACCTGCTGCAGGCTCATGCCCACATGCTCAGTGAAAGAGCCGGTAAGTTGGTTTTCTTCTTTCACTTGCCTGTGCCTTTTCATGTGCTATTTCTTTTGCTCAGAGAAGCCTTCCCCTTTCCTTCTTTCCCACCCTTCCTGGCAGGCTTTCCTTGTGAGAAGTGGCTTCCCTGGACGATAGGCTTTGGACACCTTTTATTGGGCCTTCCTGTACCCACTGTAGGTTCTTCCTCAGAGTAATCATCAATTTACAACTGACTTAGACAAAGCCAAGTATGGCCATGGTTCTTGCCTTTACTCAAGGCTGCTTAACTCGTGGAGAAACTCAAGTTCCTGGTACATATGAGCTGCCCAGGAAACTCTTATGAATAAAAGTGATGGAATACATACATAAGTAACAGAATTTGGAATTGTGTTGAAATGGGAGCATGAGACATGCAATCAGAGATTTCACAATATGTTATGATAGGACTATGTGTGATGTAGGCTTTCAAGATGGCTTAAAGGGTCCTAAGGCTATGACCCTTTTAATACAGTCCCTTATGTTGTGGTGACCTCCAAACACAAAATTATTTCATTGCTACTTCATAATCTTAATTTTGCTATTGTTATGAATTGTAATGTAAATATCAGACATGCAGGACATCTGATATGTGACCCCCCAGAGAGGTCACTGCCCATAGGTTGAGAACTGTTGACTTAGTGAGTAAAAGTGCTTGTTGCTAAGCCTAACTACCCAAGCTTGATACCCAAGACCCATGCAGTAGAAGGAAGGAGCCAACACCTGCAAGTCTTCTCTCTGCTTGTGAGCTATGACATACATATCCCCTTCAAACCTCCCTCTCCCTCCACTGCCCCCCACTACACACTTAATTTTGAAAGAGAATATGAACAATAAACTTCAGGTAAGAGAGATATGCTGGAGAAACTCATTACCAGGTTCTGGTTGATATAGGTTAGAGCCTATCTGTATAAGAATGTCAGCAAAAAGTGATAGATTGTAGAGACATTTAGATAATTTCAAAAGGTTAGAAAAAAAATGAGTCCTTATTCACCTTTGGGGAATATCACCTCTCAGGGTACTTGTGCCAGGGTCTTGTACACTCATCTTATTGCATCCAAGAATGTGTGTCATGTAACACTCCAGAGTGACAATGTCAAGAAGCATGGGGGACTTCAGGACCCTTGGCTTTGGTCCTCTGAGGAAGGCCCAGGCTGTGACGCTGTGAGCAGAGCTGGCATGCACCGTAGAGCAGATGAGCTTTTAAAAGATTCAAGTTTGGTTCACAATTCACAACTCGTGAGTTCCAAATGGTTCTAAATTTGGCTGAATGCATTTTTTTTCTCCCTAGCTGTGTGCCATCAAGCAAGACACAGTGACTTCATCGAGTTAGAAAAACAAAGAGCTATAATTGCCTCCATGCAGAAATAAACTTGATGAGGACAAAAGGGGTGCATTGTAAGTCCTATAGCAGCAGACCCCTAATTTTGTGTATTTTCCACTCAAACAGCTTTCTCTGGCATCAACAACAGAACCATTCTCTGGAAGAACAGCACCAGTTACCGGCTTACTTATAAGCAAAGTGGCACTAAGTGAGTTATCTTTCAGCTTTGTTGAACAAGCAAATTATATAGTAAATTAAATCACATTTTACTGTTCAGTTGGTGTGGTGCACATTACAGAGTGCACTTTGATTCAACCTTGCATCTCCTGCATATTTTATAGTCTGAATGTTCCAGTGTTAATATGGGATCATTCAGCAGAGGACTTGTGTCCGTTCTGTTTTCCCTGTTTATGCTTATAAGTTCATTGCAACCGTCCCACTGGGGACGGCGTTGGCCTGACACCAAAAGGCCATGTTTTGTTTGGAAAGAAGTGTTAGCTTCTGTTTAATTATTTAAGTGACGAGATGCTGTCTTCCTGTTATTTTTTTTCCAGTGTCCTCTACAAATCTGTAGTCTGTGCAAATATACATGTTGCTGCTCAGTCAAAAGGAAGATAGAGTTCATTCCTGGAGATAAAATTGGCTCCCCAGAGAGGGACGTTATCTAGATTCCTGATGACCACATGATAGAATACAAAGCCACTGGTATCTAAATAGCACAAATATGGGTTTGATTCTGGATTATACCACATTGGCTATATGAAAGTGGGTATCTTAAATGATTTTGGGAGACATGTACTTAAAGGATGTTACGTTACCTGTCATTATTTGTGTAACAAATGGAGTTCAAAATAGATGCTCAATAAATTTTGTTTTTACCCTTTTACAAGGATCTTGTCTTAATGATGGCTTGCAGAACTGGGAACACACTCTACGCATGTGTCCTCACCAGAAAGAAGTTGATACCTGAGGATGGCAGGTGCCATTTACTTGAGTTCGTGATGAAGAAGTGGACGAAGAACAAGGGAAGAGAGACATTGCTAGAGACATTATCAGAGGGTAGTTCAATGATACTCTTTCTATATAATACCAATGAAAGTACCACACAGGTCAGCCCACAATTTGGCATTTCTGACAAGTGGGTCAAGAGAAATAGGAGTGTCAATTTATTCTTAGGAATGTGTGGTGATGTGACTCTGAGTGACTAAGTGCCCTGCCATGAAGATCCTTCACAAAAATAACACCAGACTGACAGACTCTCAGAACATCCAGTAGGTACAGACATGGTTGTACATCAGTCTGATGCTTAAGTGTGTTTCCATTTGATGTTTTGAAAAGGCACATCATGAAGTTTACAAAGTGCCTCCTTAGAGGCCAGTGTGTGCCTTTCAGATTATTTTATACCATCATTATCTCACATTTCAGGGATTGATATTAGATATTGCTAAAGAAGATCTTGTTTGTGCTATTTTTTATTTTCTTATTTTATTTTAATACTTTAACATTTGTAAAGCAATTTTCTGGCCCATTAAAGAAAATGATTGAACTAGATTTTCTGATAACATGATGTGTCTCTGGAGGTCTAAACTTATAAAATCCTATGGCAATGGAAATCTCCTTATAAGTGTTAAATCCTGACACTGTGTCTACATTTCATTTTTCACCAGATTGAATTTCCACAGATGCTGAATAGAGCATGGCTGTTAAGAGAAAAGGAACCCCATGGAATTGCCCAATATTCATCCATTTATTTGACCAGCAACTATAGAGATGTCATGAGATGGACTTGTGATATTACTCTGCATGGTGAGGTGCAGGTAGAGCCTTTAAACTGTGCGTGATGCTGCAAAGAATGCACCCATCAAAATTCGTCCTGATAAAATATTTTTATTGGGTCATGGAGAGATAACTCAGTAGTTAAAATGCTTGTGCATCGAGCATGAGGACCTGAGTTTTGTTTCCAGACCCCATAGCATGGTGATACATAACAATAACCCAGCACTAGGGAGGCAGGCACAGGTAGAGCTCAACCTCTCTGTATAGTCACTGTATTCTAATCAGCCATCCCCAGGCCTCAAGGAGGGACCCTGCCTCAAAATTAAATGTAGACAGCATCTGAGGATCTAGAGTACCTGAGGTTGTTCTTTGGCTTCCATAGGCTCATACATCAATGTGCATGTGAACCCACATACAAATTGCTTTCCTGAGATCTCAATTCTATCCAAATTGTCTATATTTGTGCATTCATTTCTTTTAGTTCAACAAACTAGACAGCTGTTTTGTCTTTGGTTATTTGTCATTCTTTAGGCCTGGCATTCATTAATTCAAATGCAACTTGAACAAATTTCTAAACTTCTCTATTTGTCTGCCACCTTGTGTTTCAAACCTTTCTGTCATCTCTTCAGTATCACGTGCCAGACATTAGCTCTCCTTGAACTTCTCAGTAAGCCCCTTCACACTCTGACTTCTGGTCACCAGGGCAGCCTTTCTGTCTACCTTACTTCCCACTCTGCTCACATCACCTCTCTCCGTTTCATGTATTTGTCATGCTCTTCCTCTTTTCTAGTCCTTTCTGAACACAGCCCCTCTATCCTGAGAGGCTCCTGCATCTTTCCTGGCTCCATTTCTGGTCCTGCCCAGGCACTCAGGCCACACTGCTTCTTTTTTGGAAATGTTTTCTGAGATCTTGAACTGAGATAGAACCAACTTATGAAAGGTCGTTAGGAACAGGGCTTCTAGCTATGTAGCCTTTGACTCTTCACCTGGATGAGTACCGGATGGAGCTCTTTCCCACATAAGTTCGACAAAGGCAGAATTCCTGTCAGACACTATGCCCCACTTACCCCTCCCCCAGCCCTATCTATATACAGATGAAGCTGAGTCGACCCATATGCAATGAGCAATAAATATGACAGCGGTGAGTAGAAGGAGTCACTCTCAAGAGTCTCTTTGGAAAACTGAAGGTTATAATCTATCATCTGGCTCCCCTTTCATGTGTTTCCTGGCCACCCTCAGAGCTTGCTCTCCTTTCATTAGAAGGTTTAAACAGCACTGCAACGGGGTATGGGACTAATCTCTGCTTCGTTATGACTCACTTCAGGAGAAGCAAGGATTCCTAAGAATTGCTCTCTTCATGGCCATTATCTCAGGATCACATGGCTACGTGGTGTGCTCTGACCTCATTCTCCTGAAATTATTTCAGTAGCATGCTTACTTTGCTGTGATCAGGATCCTGGGTGTGAATTCCAAGGAACTCAGAGTACTTTCATTCAATAAGCCTTTCTTTGACTATTTAGACAAGGAATGGGCTGGTCTTAGCAATAGGAAGTTGGTTCAACAACAAGGGAGTTTTGTTTCCTTTTCCAGAGAACACATTAGAAAGGCTAGAAGGGCTCAGCTTGTCTCACTGTGGCTTGAGGTTTGCTCTCATTTGGTCTTGCTATGTAAATAGAACTCATGGATTCTGACTGCTGGGTTCTGCATTTCTAATGAGCAGGAACTCAGCATTAATGGTGGCATTAATGCTGACAGAGAAGACCAGCTAACTCTGGGAAATGTAATGATGGAAAAATGTGATTGGCTTTGAACAAAGAAAAAAACAAAACAAAACAAAAAAAAAAAAAAAGAGAGACTAAGTTATTAAGCCTTTAAAATAAGGAAATCAACACCTACATGGGTATTTTAGGAATTCAAGACTTCTGAGCCTCTAGCTCTCAGTGTGTTCACTTTATTGTGTAGGCTCAGTTTTCTCTTTTATTTTTTCTTACTTTTTTTTTGTCATTGTTGTTCATGAAGTTGTTTTTGTCTCATTGAACTCACTGTATGCATGGAAGCCTGCATGCTAACTGGGACTTTCGCATTAACACTAGTAAAGGAACAGGACACACCCAAAACCTGGATGTGCATTGCTTGTCCTGGCTTCAGCTCTCCTGTAACCTAGAACAGCAACTTATTCCCCAATTCTTATCATTCACTGTTGTTGATAGACAGGGTCATTTTTCATACCCTGGCCATGAATTCCATGCTCCTCATCTCTAGTGAGCAAAAACTTAGCCATATTGAATGGTGTTGGCAATGATAAAGGGGAAAGTTTCTATCCCTGGGATGCTCAAGTTTTTTGTTTTTTGTGTTTTTTTTTTTTTTACTCATTTTAATGATAATAACAGCATTAACAATGACTTTCTCGGTAAGCAAACATCCAATATTCTCTGAGCTTTTTGCATATGTTATTATAGTAATCACACAGACACATACCCAGGCAGTACCTATTATGTTCCAGATACTAAAATTGCCATAATCAACAAAGCACAGCTTGTGCATAAAAAGATGAAAAGGCCACTGGTGGCTGATGGGTCAGTCTTCCTTCAATCACAAGTACATACCATACTTCCATCACCTATGTCCCTACCCTTTGCCTCATGGGGTCATTTCTGTAGTACTGTGTAACCAAACTGTGATTTCCATCAGCATCTTCCTGACACCAAACTCTTGTATGTCACGATATGTTGATGCATTGTTATGCCCAGATCACAGGGACCCCCAAAAGACCACCACGGAGACCAAATCCTGAATGTAAAAGCAAAGAGCCTTTATTTCAAGCTCCAGAGCTTGATCCCTCTGTCCAACACAGTGGTGAGAACAGAAAGCCCTGAGCTCAGGTGGGGCAGAGTTTTTATCATAGCAGAGGTTGAGGTGAGGGAATTTCCAGGGTCCAGGACCCTGATTGACTGACAATTGTCTAGGGGTATCTGTAAAACAAAAAATAGGTGTGTGTGCTAGATTCAAGGACATCTGGCCACCTTATCTAAAGGTTGGAATGTTTGGGATGTCAGGTACTTCCTCACTCCTGGGTGGATCCCTGGGTGGTATCAGCTTAAGGCTTTTCCTGGATCTGGGTGTTGCCTGCCAGTAAGCCTGTCACAGAAGCTGTGTCTGGGCCCCTAAGTCTGTCATGGTTACTGTGTGGTCAAGCTGTTTTGGGGCCCCTTCATAGCATGTGTTTATTATTTGCTCAATTATTTAACCTTATGGTCCCAGAGTTTAACTCTATGATCTTGTGTGTACTAAGCAAGCACTTTTTCACTGAGATCTCTCAGCCCTCTGTTTACTTTTATTTTCAGAAAAGACCTCACCAAATTTCACAAGCTAGCCCTCAAATTTATGAGTCACCCAACTTAGGTTCTCTAGTAGTGAGGACTTAAGACATGCACCTTTAGTTCTAGATAAGGCAGCCATTTTTTCTTTTTCTTTTCTTTTTTTTGTTTTTCTTTTCTTGCCTTTAGGAGTAAATAAAAATATTCTAGAGGGAGCTCAAAGTTCTCTATTTTTAATAAAATTACTTGAAGTGATTTTTTTGGAAAGCAAGAAAAAAGTTATTCATGACTGCACAGAATTTGTAAAGAATTTTCAATTACATTTTTTTTTTAAATAACCCCTAAGGGAAGGAAGGGGTCTGGAATCCACTTATCAGTTCTGGGTATATTTAACTTTATTTTATGTGCTTTAGTGTGAAGATGTCAGATCCCCTGTAATTGGAGTTACATACAGTCTTGAGCTGCCATGTGGAAGCTGAGAATTGAGCCCAGGCCCTCTGGCAAAGCAGCCTGTGCTCTTAACCATTGAGTCATCTCTCTAACTTGGAAAGAATTTTCAAGCTAGGAGAACAGAGTGGAGAGAAAGATTCCAGAGATTCCGAAATTAGCATATGAAAGAAACTATGGCAGAGGAAGACTGGAGATAGCTCCACCCACTCAGGTTACAGTATCAAAACAGACTACATGCAGAAAAGGGCAAATATGTAAATAACCTACAAATGTTACAGCCTCATCTCCTCTCCATGGAGAGGAGGTTGAAGGCCAAGGTTACTCTCCAGTTCTGGCTCACTTCCAAGCTTGGGGGTATTTCTTCCTTTTAACAGACCATTGCCTTTTCTGTTCATAGCCTACTTGTCTCTGTCCACATCCTTGCTCCAGAACACAATAACTTGGAACACTTAGCTGTCAGCTTCTGAACTCAAATCCACAATGTCTTAGCTAGGGTTTTTATTGCTGTGAAGAGCCATCATGATCACAGCAACTCTTACAAAGGAAACATTTGGGGTGGCTTGCTTATAATTTCAGAAGTTCAGTCCTTAATCATCATGGTGGGGATCATGGCAGCATCCAGGCAGATGTGGTGCTGGATGAATACCTGAGAGTCCTATATCTTGCAGGCAACAGGAAGTCGACTGACTCACTGAGTGGTATTCCGAGCATAGGAAACCCAAAATCCCACTCCCACAGTGACACACTTCCTCCAACAAGACCATACCCACTCCAACAAAGCCACAGCTCCTAATAGTGCCAATCAAACTACCATACACACTTATAACAATATGATATGCTCATGAATAGTTGTCACTCAACAGGCTTCATCTATCCACATAATGATTTATCTCTCAACATGCCTGATAATCCAACATCACTTATAACAATATGATATGCTCACGAATAGTTGTCACTCAACAGGCTTCATCTATCCCTATAATGATTTATCTCTCAACATGCCTGATAATCCAACATGAACTGTATATACTCCAAAGTAATATGTTACAACCAATAGGAGGTGACCACTTGTTTTTTCTTATTGATCAGAAAAAATTCTGACTCTTTGTGATGCAGTTATTTGAGTTAAGTTCAACATGACTTTCTTCTTTTTTTCTTTTTTTTTTTTTTTTTGGTTTTTCGAGACAGGGTTTCTCTGTATAGCTTTGCGCCTTTCCTGGGACTCACTTGGTAGCCCAGGCTGGCCTCCAACTCACAGAGATCCACCTGCCTCTGCCTCCCAAGTGCTGGGATTAAAGGTGTGCACCACCACCTCCTGGCTCTTCTTTTTTTTTTTTCTATTAAAATATGTTTATAAAATATTGCAGCATCGATCCCAAGGACTCTAACCATAACATTTTGCAATCAAAAGAAATAAAAGGTAGCTGGGCATGGTGGCACACACCTTTAATCCCAGTACTCAGGAGGCAGAGGCAGGCGGATCTCTGTGAGTTTGAGGCCAGCTTGGTCTACAAAGTTGAGTTCCAGGACAGGCTCCAAAGCTACACAGAAAAACTCTGTCTTGAAAAACCAAAAAAAAAAAAAAAAAGAAAGAGAGAAAGATAAAGAAATAAAAGGTAGCCGGGCGGTGGTGGCGCACGCCTTTAATCCCAGCACTCGGGAGGCAGAGCCAGGCGGATCTCTGTGAGTTCAAGTCCAGCCTGGTCTCCAAAGCGAGTTCCAGGAAAGGCGCAAAGCTACACAGAGAAACCCTGTCTCGAAAAACAAAAAAACAAAACAAAACAAAACAAACAAAAAAAAAAGAAATAAAAGGTAACCAAAACAAATCCTGTTGTAGATATTTATTGAATTAATGACTAAGTATTAATTCAAACTCACCATTTTTCTTCCTTTTCAAGTTTTTTTTTCTGGCAAATCTGAATTCTATACATTATACCATTTGTACAGAATTTTATTTAAAATAGTTTAGTATGAATAATGTAAGGTGTACTCATGTCTGTCAACACATAATACATATGAAGATTAGCTAATTTACACTTCAGTGGCTACTAAATTGTGTTTGGAGTGCTGAATCAGGAACCAACAGGCTACATGGCTGTTTGGCAAGTGCTTCAGATATTAAAATTTATAAAAGAAAGAACAGCATAAGGCGTGTGAGAAATGATTTCTCATTGGTGAAATGAATGAAGCTCAAAATAGAAGAGTGGTGAGTGAGACACTGTGAGCTGTGATGTCCTTCACAAATGAGGGAATAACAGAGCCACCTTATTGCCAGTGCTCTGCAGAAGGTCTCCATCTTGAGTGTCTTCAAGTTGCCCTATATATTAAAGCTTCTGTTATTGTTGTTTACTCCTTTATTCTTTTGCTCTTTTGGGGGGCCCACCACCATCTCCCAAAGAAATCACATATGGAAGCTTATTATCATGTATAAATGCCCTGCTTAGCTTGGCTTGTTGCTAGCCAGCTTTTCTTAAACTATCACATCTACCTCTTGCCTCTGGGCTTTTTATTTTTTTTACTTCTGTACATCTCATATTCACTCTTACTCTGTGGCTGGCTGGGTTGCTGGGTGGCTGGCCTCTTCTTTTCTGGCTCCTTGATCTCCCTTTTTCTCCTTCTATTTATACTCTCTCCCTGCCAGTCCCACCTATCCTTTCTCCTGCCTAGCTATTGACCATTCAGCTCTTTATTGGACCAGTCAGGTGTTTTACACAGGCACAGTAACACAGAGTTAAACAAATGCAGCATAAAAGAACACAACACATTTTTGCATCATTAAACAAATTTTCCACAGCGTTAACAAACGTAACACATCTTAAAATAATATTCTGCAACAGGCTTCTTGTTGATTGATCTGATCAGAAAAGTTTGTATTCTATTTGTTGATGTATTATCTTTAAATTTTCATCATAACCACTTTTTATAAAGTGTTTTTTTAGAGTTCCTTTGCCTAGCAAATACAGACTTTCTTGAAAATAGTCTTGAGCCACTGTTTAGCCTTGCTAGCAAATGTTGGATTATTTAGAAGGATTTGATTTAAAGTTTGTTTCTCCTTTCTGCACTACCTTTGTGCCAAATTATTGAGAAAGAGTTATGAAACTCCCACTGCAAGGGCTAAAGTTAACCTGAAAGCCCCACTTGCTTAAGGACAGATAGCTTCCTAGAATGTTCAGGGCTGTTGTTGATGTAAGATAACAAGGCACATGTTTTCACTTCAACAAATAAGGTTGGGTGTCCCAACTGCACAGAATATGCTTGATCATACATGAGCAGGAGATACGTAAGCAGGAAGTACATCAGGATGTGTGCTTGGCCCCCATTGGATGAAGTCAGAAAACCTTGTGGGTTTGGCCTTTATAGGCACCTGACGGACCTAATTAAATGCCAATTCTCTGTGATTCTCAGGTATGGACCTTGCCAGTGTCCATGTTCTTGGCCAGTATTTAATAAAGCTTGCTTTAACTGGACAATCATGAATTTGGTCTTTCTCTTCGAAATTTTCAGATTTAACACCACCTAGTTATGACTGCAAGAAGATACCACTCTTTTTTCAGAGGATCATGAAAATGGCTACATAGAGAGCTTGTGGCAATACATTTGCTCAAAATGTTCAGACATTCACTGACACTGCATTTTTTTTTTCATAGCTCATTGTTTGGAGTCCACAGGCACCAGGGACAATGAATGTAAATATGACCCATGCATGTTTTTCTATACTATGAGAGCATCAACCTTTTTTCCATTAGGTGCCTGAATGAAGCTCTACATGTGACCTTTCCAGTTATCTCTTTAGTATCTTACCTTTTGTGCCTTTTTTTTTGGGGGGGGGGAGTTGTGCATTCATTCATCTAATTTCCTGAGTATACTTAATGATCTTGGTAATGATTTATGTACTGAACCAATGGTGGTAAACACTCCATATTTGAAACATCTATGTGTAGACAAAATTCTAAATGGTTTTATTAAATAAGAAACACAGAGCCAAATGCAGAGTTAAAAGCCCAAGAGATCAGAGCACTAGTGAAGAGCCAAGATTACCCTTAGCTTACCACTTGCTGCCATCCTTCCCCTGAGAGAGAGCTTCTCCCTGCATGACTTGTCTTTATTGCTCTCCTGTTCTGCCTTCTCATTGGCTCTAAGCCCAGCCACATGACTTCCTTGTCACTGCCTGTCTATACAGACCTCCTAGTCTCTATGGTTGTTGGAACCAGGATTAAAGACTTGGGTCACCACACTTGGCTGTGTCCTTGACCACATAGAGACTCTGCATGCCATGTGATTGTATTAAGGGCATGTGCTACCACCACCGGACTTCTGCTTAATGGCTGGCTTTTACCTCTGATCTCCAGGCAACTTTATTTATTAGCATACAAATAAAATCACATTTCAGCACAAGTAAAATATCACCATATCTATGTACACATGCACATGGTAAGAGAACTAGGAAACATAAAGAAAGAAGCAGCAAAAAGAAATAGGACAGGGATGAAGGGGCACACACACACACACAAAGCGGGGTGGGTGGGGGGTTGAGATGACTCTCTCTGTTCTGTAAGAACCTTGTTTTATCACTTTTGTTTCCAGTCAGTACTGTCCTGGTCTTGAGAGAGTGTTTCTCTCCCCACAGCTGATTCTTACTTGAAATTTTTATAGTCTGCCAAAGATGACCCATTATGCACCCATGCCTATAACTTTAACCTACTTCCTTGTTTTGAAAGTTCCAAATAATTTTCCAGTTGGAAACTTACCTGCTTATTAGACTTTCACTTTGAGAGACAGTTGAGGATAACAAGAGTTTAAAACTTACAGCAAAACCATTTGCTTACACCCCCACAGGGCTGGATGTCAAGTCTTCTGCAAAGCCATACCACCTCCACGTCCCTGAGGCCCCATGACCCAGTTTGCAGCTACAGCCCTACTCATGGAGTCTCAGGAGTCTTCCTCTTACCCTTGGAGCTCTAATTTCCCTTGAAGCTTCTATTGGCTGCTGGGCATCCGAAGCTGAGCTGTAGAGGTTAGAAGCAAATACCCAGTGAGGAGGCTGGCTCCGGGGGAGGTATGCCGTTGGAGGATACAGGAACTAGCCTTGTTTCCAAAGATTCCTAAAAAATGAGATCAAATGAGTGGTTAGAGCCTTCTGAAATATGTTCCACATCTACATATGTCATTCAGCTCCTGCTTTATGCATTAATCCATTACAACAAAGCTTATCAGGTTTTCAGGTATTGCACCTATTTTTTTAAACTCCAGTTATTTCTTTGGGTTACAGACTTGCAAAACCTGTTTCTACCAGCTCTGTTTTCAGATGCCATCTGAGACTGTTTCCGTGTTGTCTTTTGAAAGTTATAATCAGCAACAAGAAAAAAAATGGAAGTAAAATAATATCTTCCTCAGTAGAAAAAAGTAAAAACCACAGTAAAATAAAAATTATGGTGAATGTGTGTCAAACATCTTGGACAGATGGCAACCAATTATCAACCTCTTAGGTCGATTCTTAAGCAGAGAGTGGCTTTCTCTCAAAATAAATGTCACAGTTCCAAAAGGCCCATCTGACCCTTTAAGTAGATCAATGGAACATAGAAGTTAAAGGAGATTATGATGGAAATATTAGTATTATATCATTTTAAGTTGTAATTATTTTTAGTGTGTATATGTAGTGTGTGTGTGTGTGTGTGTGTGTGTGTGTGTGTGTGTGTATGTATGTATGTGTAGAGGGGGCACTCTCATGTCATGTAGACCTGTGGAGACCAGAGAGCAGTTTTTCAGAAATTGCTTCCCTCCTTCCAGTGTGGGTTCTGGAGATCAAACTCAGGATGTCAGATGTATGCACAAACACTCTTACTCAGTGAGTCATCACACCAGCTTTAAAATGGAAAACATTCTGAATCCTAGTCACATTTCACAGATCTGCAAGAAAGGTGTTCTAGAGTTAAAATAACACATACACATACATGCATACACTCTTGCACACATTCATATACACACTTGCATATGAACACACACACACACACACACACACACACACACACACACACAGAGGAATGTTGAAGACCTCCTCCATGAGCAAACTGTTCCCTCTGTGGCCCACCTCACAGTTTACATAGAATTCTTAGGCTGAAAGTAGTCTAAATAGTTTAAAACATTTGAAAAGAATAAGCAACAGTCTGCATGCTTCCCACAAACCTGAACTATTTCTTATCTTCCTCTTAACATTTGAAATTTACCAGCTCCTAAGCAAGTGTATTCAGGCACACTGGTAGAGCTAAGTTGTGGCTAAATAAAAGGAGAAAGAGTCATAACAGACCCCCACACAGGAATTCTAATTAACGGATTTTTACTGGGTGAATGAACATGGCTAGAAACAAAATCCAACAGGCTTAGGAAAATTGCAGAAAATGAAGTGGAAAATAACAATTTTGTATATCAGTTCAAATATTAGAGACATGGGGGTTAAGCAAAGATTATCACATAATTATAATTACAACTAATACTCTGTGGCACTTTTTAGGTTTACTAATTCATTTAAGATTCGCTACAGTCCCAGGAGTGGATTCTATTGTCCTGGGGATATAGAAGAAGGAAACTCAGGTACAAACAGGTCAGATCTTTTTTTCAAGGTCATTCTTGAACAAGTACAGAAAAATAGATGTGACCTCTGGAAGTCTGACCTTAGAAAGCCCACTCCAATTCACTCCATGAAACTACCTGCAACAGCAATGACAATTCAAACACATGTGTAAAATCTTCCATCAAATAAAAATATTTTAATTAACAGACTGAAAGGAATCATATATTTCAAAGGTAGGCTAGGGGTATAGTATGAAGCAGTCCATGAGAGCCCAAGATCAGACTATATGGTGACTTCAGACTCCTGAGTGCCTAAATGGAGAGGTGGTGGGGTATGTTCACGAAAGAATGGAAAGAAACTGTGACTGCTACTGTTTTTAGAATATTCTCAGTCATGAAGAATCTTGGGGGCACAGAGCCTGTTATTCTTCTAAGATAATATTTTCCAATAAAATCAGGTCTAGCCAAAGATATAACCAAGTGAAATCTAGGAAGCCCTCAGAAGACACCACTGTTAAGAGATGGGTAGAAACCATGAGTTAATGCAAATAGACTATGCAAACAAAACATGATGTGGGGTACAGGTCAGCATGTAAGTACTTGTCACCTCTAGCATGCTGACATAAAAGCTAAGGGAGTTCCGATTGTGTTATAAGGGGTAGGAACAACGCAATGTTGAAATGTTAAATGCTTTGGTTTCCTTAGACTATGGTCACACCATACCATAGAATGATAGGAAGCACTAAATCTCTCTTGGAAAATGAAATTGGATGGTTTCAGAGAGGTCGTGAATTTAGGAATATTATAAATGATAAGATTGAAAAGGCTGCACATGCTATAATAGGGCATTTGAATTTTGACTGGTCGTGAGAAGAAAGACAAAAGCTAGAGATGATAAATTTTTTCTTATAAAACATCAAATGTCACCATATTCCAGTATTCCTTGCAGCCACTGTCTCAGCTATTTGGTCTCAGCGGAATGTAGGCATCCACAAACAATGTTTAGGTGAATGTACAAGGCTGTGTTCCAAATAATCATACAATAAAGCTTATATATGCAAAGAAAGTCAGTGATGTGGATTTGCTTTGGGATCATAATTTAAAGAAAAGGATTGGTCTCTGTATTAGTCATTTTTCTTATGAATGTGTATTTCCTAATAGAAGCAATTTCAAGAAGGATTTACTGTGGCTCACAGTTTCAGAGGGTCACAGCCAGAGGTATTCCATCAGAGTGAGAAT
Source organism: Peromyscus eremicus (assembly GCF_949786415.1). Taxonomy (NCBI): domain Eukaryota; kingdom Metazoa; phylum Chordata; class Mammalia; order Rodentia; family Cricetidae; genus Peromyscus; species Peromyscus eremicus. The sequence continues at coordinate 34,371,853 of NC_081426.1, forward strand.
GAGCTTGGAGATCATATGGTAGTCAGCCAGGATGCATGGAAAGCATCCAGAACTAGTTGTGGGTGTCATTTTCAATGGCCTACCCACAATGATTTACTTCAGTCTGTTAGGCTTCACTTCCTGAAAACTGAACTTCTTACAAAGTAGTGTTCTAGGCTGGGGCCCTTGCTTCTAAAGCAGAAGCCCATCTTGCACCTTCATGATAGCCTTGTACTTTAAATTGATCATTTAGAATGACATAAAGAAGTGGGGATTTGAAGACAAAATGGAAATCCCAAAAGTTTGCGTTGGCCTGGGCCACACCACACTTAGGTCCTTGTTCAGATCTAGGTCAACTCCATTGCAATTGTAATCACGTGTTTGTCTCTCCTGTCAGACTCTGGGGTATTTCAGGTCAGGGGCTGTATCACATTCATTATTTTGCTTCTCATGTGCTGTTATTTGGAGCGCTGTACTTGAAAGATGCTCATAAATATTTATGTACTTAATGAATGAATAAATGAATGAGTAAATTGGTTACTGATTGGATAAGTGATGAGAAGCAAGACATAATTTTTCTTTCTTTTTTTTTTTAAATAAATCTTGCTTTTTTTCCAAACTTGAGGTTTTTCCACACTACCTTTGAAATGTTGTTCACATCAGACTGCTCCCTGAATCTGTCTGTCCTAGTTGTGGATTTTAACTATCCACTTTTAAACAATTCTAGAGTGTGTCTTCCAAACTAAGTTTTATGATGCAATGAATAGAAATCCAGTATCACTTGCTATATTTGGAAAATAAAAAATATATGCATTGTTATCTGTATAAAATATCTACTTCACATGGCAGAAGCAGCCTCAGTCACCTTTGATACAATTTTCAGGTCTTCACTACCTCCAGTTCCTCTGGTGGCTGATCCCTTTGTATCTGCTGTATACAATGTCCTCCTCTTGACCGCCTTCCTATGGAAAAGTTGCATGCTGGCTCCATGGATCCTTACAACCCACATGGACTTGGCAGGTACCACTTGGAATACCTCCCAACTGCTTTAAATCAAACCAACCAAGACTCCTCATGGGAAATTGTTTAAACTGCCTTATGGTCCAACAAAGGGATTGTTTCACAGGCTCATTCATGTCTTCCTATGTTCTCTAACTATCTGATGTTTCTGTGTGTCACGTGCAGGTGACATGTGTGCCCCACCAGGCCTGTAAGGTAAAAAATAATCTTTATAGTCTCATTTTATATTTCCTAGTTTTTGAAGGCATGCTTATATTTTAAAGTCTCCAGTCAAAATAGTTACAAATTATCGTGACCCAATACCATTAATTAATTTGGCAATAAGTTAATTAACACAATTTTTACTATCTTTTGATTACTTTGAGTACAACAGTGAGCAAAGCAGAGGAAAGATTTTTTTCCTTTAAGGAAATTATAGTCAGTTAATGTAGTAAAATTTGGCAACCTTTAGCATGTCAAGGATTAGGAGTCCTATATAACCTTTTTGCAAAAAGGCATCTTGATTTAATTTATGAAGGAATTAAACTTTAAGCAGACTTGAAAGAGGAGAGAAGTTATTTTTCATATTGTTGTAAAACAACAAGCAAGTCACAAAGGAACTGATAGGTGATGGGTTCCAGAGGCAGGAGTACATGTAACAAACAGCAAGAAGGCATGGAAGATGGTAGAAGGTCCTTCCACACTTTCTAGTTCTTCCCTGGGAAACACTACTTCATTGAACTCTCTGAATGAGACTACCTTTCGTTTTGTAAGTTCTTTGAATTTCTTGAACTCTCCTGTCATAGTCTGTATCCCAGTGTGTAACTATAAATTCATGTAATACTGAGACCAAGTTCCTTATTTCCGCTAGAATGTGTATATACTGAGAACAAAGGCTGTTATTAAACCATGTAACTCTATGTATAAAGCAGGGCTTGGAATTTGTACAGATTCAATAAATACTTGATTTCTAGATGGTTTAAACGATGGGTGCCTGCAGGAATAAGGTGCCCATGGTAATATAGATGAATCTCTCCAGTCAATGTAGTTTGTCATTGTGAGCTGTGAGGCTTTGAAAGAATTCCTGATCTCTTCCTACTTCTGTCTCAGAATAAAGGGAAATGGATGATTTTGAAATACAAACCTTTCCTGGGACAACTACTTCCCCAGAGTATTTGTAGATTCCAGGTGGGGGGAAAAGTAGTAAGATTTTTTTTTCTAACATGTATTTCAGAATTAATACAAGGAAATGTACTGAATATATTAAGACATAATTCCTGTTATAGGTGAAAATATGCTTTTAACAGAAGCCAAGACATTTTAAAACACATATAGAAAGCATCCTTATAGTCGAGTATCAACTGTAAATTAGCTGCCAGCTTCGGCGTGCACAGTCTGCCGGGATGTTGCCTTACACATCCTGCCTCATCATTTCACTTTATATTGGTAACATCACCCAATGATCAATGATGATTGAACTTTCTCACTAAGCAAATTTATTTCTTTGCAACTGCTACTAAAAGACAACTTAATTGAAAACTATGCATTGGTTTTAGATGCCATACTTTATGCAGTCTATATTTAAACTACATAATTTTAGAAGACTCTTTGGATCAAATATTATCAGAAACGACCAGTCCTGGTGTAGTCATGTCCATAATGAAATAAATGCCCTGAGAATTGAGCTCATTCCTTGAGTAAATGTATTCCCTTCTCTGTAACTTTACAATATTTTCTCCCATGCATGTTGTACTGAAAATGTTTGTTTAAAGCCCTTTCTCATTTTATAATTAGACCAAAGGGTTGTGTTTGTCTCTGTAAGTCTTAGCAGTTAAATACATTGCAATATAATTATACCTAAATCTGATTAAAATAAAGCTATTATTTCTAATTTTTGAGATGTATTTGTATTTTAAGTGAATGAATATTTGGCTAACCATGTATCACTATCTGTGTGCAGTTCTTGGGAGGCCATAACAGGTTGTTAGATTCCCTGACAGCAGGAGTTACAGAAAGTTATGAGCCACATGACTGCTGAGAATTGAAGTCAGATCTGGAAGAGCAGACAGAGCTCTTGATCACTGAGCCTTCTCTTGAGCCCTTAAGCTATTTTTCGGAGTAAAGTATCCAGCACTCCATCCTCTGGTCTTTTCCAGGCTGGCTATAGCTTTTTAGAAGTATCTTCTCTAGTTTTTTTTTCTTACAGCATTCACAGAAAATCATGCACATGCTTGTGTATGACACTGTTACAGTTATCCCATGCATTTATACAAATAAGTGGACATGTTAATGGACACAGATGCAACAGTTTCATGACTGTGTGCTATTTAGCCATGATTGGTTCCTCAGATAAACTTATGGAAATGGAACTGCTAAGGGAAAATTTAAACATACACACACACACACACACACACACACACACACACACACACACACACATATATATATATATATATATATATATATATATATGATATATATTTCCAGGATATATTTAGAAGCTTAATTCTTCCCATATTATTAAACTTTTGAGTTATGTCATTCTTTTTAAAATAATTGCTTTATTTTAAAAGGTAACTTTTTGTGTGTTCTTTTGGCTTATGAGGAAATTGAGCCCCACTAATACTATTATCTTTCTTTCTTTTGGTTACCCTGATGCTGAGGAAAAGCACTTGTATATTTGATAATATCCATTCTTTCTGGGGTGAGCAGCACCATGGATGCAACATTAGGTTTGCTAACTCAAGTCCTCCTGACAGCCTCTCTGCCTTCATTGCTCAGAAGCTGCATAAACTTGAGTGTATAATTTAGAAACTTTTGGCTTTGGTTGCTCAAGTAATTTAATCACGTTGGGCATCTGCTTTCCTCTGAGAACTCACGTTTTATTTGCAGGACCAGGGCTTCAAGATGAAATGGTTGGTTCAGTTGAAACCTGAGTAACCAACTAAAAGAAAAACTCTATGTTGTAATAAGAGCATTGTGTATTTAATATTAAACCATATGAATGTCTTGGGAAAGTTACCAGCCACCGCTCATGAGTTGTGAAATGTCATAATGATAAAATCATGCTTTTTTTTTTCTAAGATGTAGGTTGGAAGATGCTGACATTTTTTGTCAAATGATGGAAATAGAAGCCAGAGGAGCTATGCACAATGCAGTTACAATGTATGCATGTTTCTTCTGTTGCATTCAAGATCAAGCCCAAAGCCTTGTACATGCCAGGCTGGTGCACATTCTCTGAGATGCATCCTCAGCCCCTCAAATATATATATTTTGAATAAGCATATAACTAGGACTATTTAGAAATGGAAAGAAGAAAATCAAAATTGATGATGAGAATTAAATGATATTTAGAATGTTAACAGACAAGGTTTCTTCTAGAGAGTAGTCTGACTGTCAAGTAGTGCAACATTGTTATCAGCAGAACTTATGCTGTGGGATCAAAGTGAAATAGTAGATCCAGCTGTAAGTGGTGAAGAGATAAAAGGTCTTGAGTTCTTTTCATTTCCTGGAAAGAGCAAACAATCTTTCCTTAGCTTGGGGACCTGGAGAATGGACTTGTAATGCTGTTTCATGGAGCATGTGGACTCTCAGGTCCCAGATCTAGGAAGGTAAAGACCCATTAATTTGTTCAGAATGGGGCTGGGGAGATGAGTCAGCTGGGAAAGTACTTCTGGTGCAATTCTGAGGACTTGATTCTTTTGGATTCTTAGCATCCACATAAAAACAAAATAAAACAACAGAAGGAACAAATGAAAAGAAAATAACAACAACAAAAACTAGCCTGTTACAAACTAATGTTGAAGAAGTAGAGACGGGAATACCTTGGACTTACTGACTAGATAACCTAGGCAACTGGAAAACCTCCAGGTCCAGTGAGAGACCAAGTCCTAAAAAATAGGGTGGAGAGCAATGGAGAAAGACACCTCATGTTAACACACACACACATACACACACACACACACACACACACACACACACACACACACACACATCCAAAATGGCTACAGAGAAAGGAACACAAGATGCTTTGACTTCCTACTGGACAGTAGCTTTATGTATTTGAGAGAAAATCTATTCTGCTCCAAAGAAAGAGCTCTGTGTCAAGGAAGCATGCCCTTGTTCTAGGAAGCCAGGGTCACTTCCTCATCCTTTTCTAAAACCAGCCCCTTCCCAGGTTTTGTTTTCCACTAATATGGCTCATGGGACAACTTACCCAGCTCCGTGGGTTACTTTACTTTCCTCATTCCTGAAGGTCCACGCTCATCCTCCTCAGATGTGTTCCTGTACATAGGTGAGAAATGTTGGCATCGAATAGGACATTTCTTGGCTGGTGGAAACACTATCTGATTCAGCTAACCTGCATTTTTGGAAAAACAAGAGTCTACAGAACTTCCCAGAATGCAAATGCCATTCTCAAGATTCCAGAAGGACTAGCTCAGTCAGTGCTGCAGAAGTTTATTAACCCCTTCTGGGTCTCAGAGATTTCTCATGTGTGAGGTTATCAGATACAAAAGGGCTTCCCCCAAGTCCCTAGCTTCTGTACCTCCCTGAGCAAGAGGCCTACAGAGACTTTGGCCACTCAATTTTCTTTCTTCTTTCCAAGCCTTTGGAGGCCTTGGATAGAGGCTCCCAGCTCTACTGTTGTTCCCAAGCAATCCTTGTCACTCTGATGCAGCAACACTACTGTCAACCTCTTGTCTCCTTAACTTTGAGTTTGACTAATTACACTTAGCATTTCTAATCTCTGGGTCTGCTGAAAGGTATAGGTTCATCTTCTTTTCTTTATAATTACAGAAATTGAGTCCTATAGAGCTTGTTTTGATGTGAAAGCATTTAGCATAACACCAAACAGTAGAATTACTTCTATGTGTTCAATGCTTGCCTTACATCAGGGGATGTCAGGACCAATGAGGCAATTGCAAAATCATTTTTCCACCATCCCTACTTTATAAATATTTCTCACAGTAAATGCTTGTCAAACTAATAAATGAATTGGGTACTATAATAAAGGTCATTAAGGTTGAATGTCACAGTGGCTTTATATTTAAACTCTTGTACAGCCTCCAAGTAAAATTAAATGAAATGGTATATAAAGTTATAATCTTGGTATAATTTGGACATTTAAAGCTATGCCCCATTATCTGACTGTGCATGGTGTGGTGACCTCATTATTTTTTATTAACTGCATGTTGTGTTTAGCATGGGAGTGGTATTTTTTTTTTGAACAATGAGTTATTGCTAGATAGCAATGTGTTTGAACATTTTTTTGGCTTCATTTGTAGTACATTAGAAATATCAGAAAGACTAAGGTGGCTTGAATGTCTTTTGGCCTCAGAGACATTCCGTAAATGGCCAAATGAACAAATTCTAATGGTAGTACATAGCTACACCCCTTGTCCTCTGAATGTCAACATTGATTCTAGGCATCTGATAGACATGAGCCGAGACCCAGCATGCCGAGCTCCATCCCTGAGCCTGTGTATGAGTCTCTGTCTACATGACTCACTTCCTCCCCCTCTTTACTTTGGCAAACGTCCCAGTCTTCTGTTACGACCTTTGCAGAAATCTCTTCTAAGGTACCTTTCATTTTCCATGGTTTCCCTACTTCCTCCTGGCAGGGAGCTTGGCTCTGTTTTCACCCTTTTTCGTTTCCCAGAGAATGAACACATGCAGAGAATGTCCTCAACTTATTGGATTGTTTAATTCTGTGCAACCTGAGCCATGTTGAAAGTGGCCCATTTTCAACTCCTTTTCTATTTGGGTGGCTCTCCTGTGCCTCTCCTAGTCTTCTGTCAGTAAAGGAAATGAGAAGAGGGGAAATCACAATTAATTGACCCTCTTTCCAGGCTGTTGTTATTCAGAACACAGAGATGAAGGTAAGGAACCTTGTTAGCATGGCTTCATGTCTGCGTAGCTGTAAAAAGTCAGTGAGCCTTTCTTACCATTCACGTTATTGAAGATGGAAGTTGAGATTACAAAACCTGTAGTCTGTGGCAATGGGTTTGGTGCTTTTAGTATCTATCATGGTTAATGACCTTTCATTTAGACTTCTCTTGCTTCTCATTAGAACTTTGAAAGCACAGTTATCAAGAAGATAGGCATTGATGAACTTCCCTCTTAGTCTTTTCTTTCTCGAGTGCAAGGAAGACTAGAAAAGTTACCAGCTTACACGAAACACATTTGGCAAAGAAGAATGCCATGGTACAGAATAGTTAGCACTGCTATAACAGTGGGGAATATGTTTTAGTGTTTATTTAACTTGTAATATTTTTTTTTGTTTGTTTGTTTGTTTGTTTTTCGAGACAGGGTTTCTCTGTGTAGCTTTGCGCCTTTCCTGGAACTCACTTGGTAGCCCAGGCTGGCCTCGAACTCACAGAGATCTGCCTGGCTCTGCCTCCCAAGTGCTGGGATTAAAGGCGTGTGCCACCACCGCCCGGCAACTTGTAATATTTTATAAGAACATCTGTGATATGACAGAGTAGTTTAGTATGCAACTGATAGCGTAAATGTGATTGGTTCTATGGCTATCCTGGTTTTGTTTATTTTCTTTATTCTTTAGTGTATGTTTTTGCGCACACATATGTGTCAGTGTACATGTGTGCACATAGTGATTTTAGTGTTCTGATCAAGGATTAATTTTAAAATGGGCATATCGGGGCTAGATGATGGCTCAATGGTTAAGAGTACATACTGCTTTCACAGGAGACCCGACTTAAGTTCTCAGTGACCACATCTAATGGTGCATAACTGCATTTAAGTATAACTAGGGGACCCGGCATTCTCTTCTGGCTTCTGTGGTCACTTGCACCAATGTGTAGGTACTCCTCATGTACTCTCTGGTAGTATGAGGCTCCTGCCTTCTGTGTTGTACAATCTAGACACCATCCGACCAGACACATATATACATAAATAATAAAGTAAAATATTAGAGAAAAAGAAAAATTGCTGTGGGAAGGTCTGTATGTCAAGTGTGTTGCTGATTGGTCAATAAATAAATCACTGATTGGCCAGTGGCCAGGGAGGAAGTATAGGCAGGACAAGGAGGAGAATAAAGCTGGGAAGTGGAAGGCTGAGTCAGAGACACTGCCAGCCGCCACAATGACAAACAGCATGTGAAGATGCCGGTAAGCCACGAGCCACGTGGCAAGGTATAGATTTATAGAAATGGATTAATTTAAGCTGTAAGAACAGTTAGCAAGAAGCCTGCCACAGCCATACAGTTTGTAAGCAATATAAGTCTCTGTGTTTACTTGGTCGGGTCTGAGCGGCTGTGGGACTGGCAGGTGAGAGAGATTTGTCCTGACTGTGGGCCAGGCAGGAAAACTCTAGCTACAAAAAATAATGAACATTCTATTGAATTTTGGTCAATAATACAATAAAGAATGGTACACTGAAGATCTGAGAAAGTTCACCTCATCCTTAAAGTGAAACATAAATACAGGTGCTCATTTTTTTTTTCCATCCATGCATTCCAATTTCAATTGTAAACAAGATGACCATCTTGGAAAATCAAAGACATGATGACAACCCACTGAAGGTTCAGAGAATCAGGGCAGATTCCATGCACTTGGTGATATCATACTGATACCTTGAGATGCTAATACTGTCAACATTCATTTTGAGAATATTTAATTGTCTTCTTTTGGGCTTCCTGTTGCATAAATGCATAATTGACTTTTGTCACCTAAAACTCCAGCTGAATAGTGTTCAGATCACACAACACAGAGTCCAGAAGGCTACAGTGAGCAGAGTAGAAAGTTCGGTCTTTGAGGGTCTCCTGTTTTGTTTTGCATGTACTCAGCTATATTGTTGTAGAAATCGATATCATCACAAAATAGGCAGGTATGAGTGTGCTTTAATACATATCTGTGAAAGCATAAGACCTAAGTAGATGTGACCTGTACATGATAATTTTTCAGGTACTACTACAATGGAAGAGTGTGGACTTCTGAATTACACAAAAGCTGCCTAAAGATCATCTATGTCACACTTGATGTGTTCTACTGCACATATTTAAATATGAGAGTATTGGTGAAATTATTAAGGCCACTCCATGTACTTAAAAGGGAGGTTTATTTTGTGGGGTAACTTACAAGTGAATGGATAGTTTACAGAGTCTGGGAAAGGCATGGCGCAGTCCGGCGGTGTTCTCTGGAGAACTCTGCTCTGTCTACCTCCAGTGTCCAGTGTCTAGGAACTAAGAGAGCTGGTGCATCCGGATCTTGGGTCTTCAGGGTCCTCTCTTGGCCCTGCCTTGTAGGTGTGACAGTTACCGAAGCCTCAATGGGGGGTTGGAATTTCCAGATCAAGGCTGGAATGGCTACCCACTACATGAGAGATGTATAAATATATTCATTTCTATACTCCATTTCTCCAAGTATATTAACATCCATAGAGAAGGATCTTGCTTCTCTTACATAATTCTGCACCTCAACACATAGACAAGTGCACAATGACTGACAAAATGTATTTGTTATTGAGATTCTTAGTTTTACTGTTGCTATAAGGACAAAGAGATCTTATCTCATCCATATTACCATGGGCATCTTAATATGAATTTATGCACAGAAATTCCCTCCCTTCAAGTTCACTGACACAGCCAATGTCACAGAAGTTCGCTCAAACTCCCAACCAGCTGCCATGTGCACAATCACTGTGGATGGAGTGATTTTCATTCCAGCTCTTCAGAATGGCTGTAAATGAATATATCCTTTTTTACTGACCATCAGTTTGTCATCTGGAATTTGATGAACTCTTGGAGAGCAGAGACAATTTTGTAAATAATGTATCACACAAAATATCTTGAAAGTGCCTACCTGGAATTCAGTAAGGGCTTACTGAAAGTTCAGTTTATTAACCTATTTGGCAATGGGTCAGTACACTTAATTAACTTCAACATGAAAAGAGGTATTCATTTGAGATAGCCTTTAAATGAGCACCTGCTGTAGGCCCAGACCTCTATTTAGGGACATTTTTAACTTCAAATGCCTCTTCCTGAGGGACACACACTGGTAGCATTTTACACTGGAGTGCAGGAATCTTAGAGAGATCAAATCATTGGCATGAAGTCTATGGAGGCAGTGCTATATTATAGCACTGTCCTTTCTCTCAAAAGTATAGGGGAAGGGCTTTTAAAGATGAATATAATTCATAATGTTTTGATGATATGCACTCTTCCCTAAAACCCATGATTTGATGCTAAAATCTATTTCTCCATATTTTCTCTTGTTCCCTCTTCATTTAAGGGCTTCTCTACTCTTTGTCCCCCTTCCTTTTTTGGAAGTTTGACAGTGTTGCCGGCAAATGTGGAGTGGACATTGATAAGCTATTTTCTTCAATGACTATGGAATGTAATTTACTAACTCAAACTAAATATTTTTGGCAATGAAAAAAGAAATTGATGGGAAACTTCTGTGGAATAAAGCACTATGAAGAGCATCTAAGTACCCCTTCTTGGGTTGTTCAAATGTTTCTAATTCTAGCTAAATATTGTGAGAGCTAGAAGACTTATGGGTGGCTGTATGGTTCCTCAATGACGACAGTAAACAAACAAACACCGGTCTCTATTATAATCTAGCTCCAGACTAAGGTTCAGCTGGCATCAAGTCATCCACACTTTAATAGATTGTACCTTCATTTTTATGTGTGTTGATGTGTTGGATTACATGTTTGGTTGTGTATGGACTGGGGAAGACATCCTCAGGGGTCATTTTTCCTGAGTTTTCTTGTCTTTTACAATACCGACTCCAGCTGAGCTGGCACTCAACAGTTAGTCCAGGATTGACCTGTGAGCCCTAGGGATCTGCTTCTTCTATCCTGAGATAAAGAGTGCTGAGCACCATACTATACTGATTTTTTAAATGTAGGTTGAGGGGTTGGCCTGGAGTCTTTATACTTGTGTGGAAAGTGCCGTACCACCTGAGCTATCTCTTTAGTGACTGTACTTTTTCTCACAATAGCGATCTTTTATCTTACTGGGAGCCAGTGTCATTACATGTGCCCTGGATTGATTAGATTCATTTGATTATTCTGTTTAATATTTTCTTCTTGTTGTTTTTCACTGCAGCTTTTGCCTGTCTTTCTGTACCAGGATCTGTTCCTCTTTAATGAATTATTAACACATTCTAGATCCTGCAAACCATAAAAAGCAAAATGTGCCTCATGTCTTTGTCAGCCCCTAGTTCCTCCAATCACTGTCCATTTCTCCACTTTGTTTCACAGCAAAGTCCTTCAACACAATTATTCTCTGAATTCATTTTCTCTCTTCCTGCTGCTCTTTACCTCAGCACTACTGTTGTCTGAGGCTGTTCTTGTAAAGGTCATTAACTGTCTAGATCTTGCCAAATCCAAAGGTCAGGTCTCCAGCTCTCCTGGGATCACTCTGCCAGCAGCTCCTTAGCAGCAGCAGGTGGTACTGAAGTTTGTCTTTAACATTTCCTCATTTAGCTCCAAGGACTCCATGGCCTCCTGATTTTTTTGTTTCTCTGTCTCCTTCATTTTGTTCTCATCCTCATTCTTTCTCTCAAAGACTGAAATCTACAAAGTTCAGTTGTTGGCCTTTCTTCCTGCTTTCCACCTTTATGCTGTTCTTCGGAGACTTTACCGAAGCTCAAAGCACCCCAAATACAACATGTCTTTGTGACTTAAACCCTCATATTTCCATAGGGCTCCAGGTCAGTGTCTGCTACTGACAACTAATAGTCACGAGGGATTTACTAGGTCAACAATAAAGTTATTGGCCATTACGCTCTGAAAAGCTTCCTCTCACCCTCTACATCTTGATAAGTACTGAAAAATTTTGCCTGACTGATCTTTAATGTTTATTACTTTATATTATTAATCCATTTGCAAATTTCATCAATTAATTCACCAAAATATATCACAGTCTGGCCACCTCTCACCACTTCTTTTGCTCTCATCTTTGTCCAAACTCGTATTATCTCCAACTTGAACGGTAGAAACACGACCTCCTTAGTTATTCTTCCATAGCAGAGACATTGCTGTAGGTTGAAGTATTTCAACCTCAAGAGCCAAACCTTGGAATGATTATCCACAGTGTCTCAGAATAACATGAAGTCTTCAGTGTGGTCCTTAACCTACTATAACCAGAATCCTTGTAGGCATTAAACATTGGAGTGTAGACACAGGCATGTAAACAGTAAAGATCGTATCAGAATTCAGGATGAACAAGGGTAACTATAGCTGAGGAGGGAGGCCTCAGGAGAAGCCAAACCCATTCTCTTGCCAGGCCATGATTTATTTATTTGTTTATCTGTTTGTTTGTTTGTTCATTTATTTATTTGAACTAGGCCCTCTCTGTGTGTCTTTGGTTGACCTGGAAGTCACCATAAGACCAAGATGGACTCAAATTCACAGAGATCAGCCTGCCTGAGTGTTGAGATTAAAGGCATGGTCACAACACCCGGGCTAGCCCAAGTCTGTTGTTCACTATCAGTGACCTGATGAATATTGCTGGAACTGCTTGTCAAGCTTCCTGAGGTATACTCTACCTTATGCATCCTGCCTGCCAGACAGACTTTCAGAATTATCTTCCTCTCCTGCCACTACTCTCTTCTATCCACTGTGTCTGTTCTAGTCTTCCTGGAGCAGATGACTAGAGAAAAAAGCAAAGGAGGCAAAAATAAAATAGAGAAAATAATGAAAACAAAAAAAGAGAGGAAATAAAATCCTCTGAATATTTATGTTCTTTCTAGTTGCAGAGTATTTTTAAACAATATGTATTTTTTGAGATTATAATGTGTATGTTTTCCCTTTCCTTTTGTCCCTCCAAATTCCTCTGTACCACCTTGCCTCCCTCACTGAGGCTGTATGATGTTACTTGCATGAATATATGTTCAGGCTTGACTATTTGGTATTGGAGAAACAAACCACGTTCTCTTCCCTGGAGACTATTTCCCCAGCTCTTAGCATCCTTAGTTGCTTGTAGTTCTCTGTGTGGGATTGAGGTCACCTGAGTTTTTCTCTGACCATTTTACAGTGTCTGTTAGTGTTGCCCTTGTTCAAGTCATACTTAGGGTAGGGCATTTTTTTTTTGTAACTGAGTCCATTTAACACTTATCATTTATATCATAGTATTATTGACCTTGTGCAGAGGGGGAATCTCAGATAAGTGGACTTATTATCAACCTACATTGTGCTATGATAGGCCATTCTGTCACTCTTAATCTTCAGCCCACACCATTTCCATATCAGAAAGTTTAGAAAAAGCTTTAATGATAATATGAAAATGTCACTCACCACGTAACAGCCAGTTAGTGAGGTAAACATTGTTTACTTAAGATAAAAAAGAAAAAGACCACATTTCAGTATAGACTTCAAAGTGCAACTTGCAAACCTGCCTACTTTAATAACTTCCCTTGTCCCAAGGTGCATCTGTTTCAGATCTCTCCATCTTTCAGCTTTTACCAGTCAGCCTACCGCCTACTAGTCAGCTTATTGCACACATGGGTGTGTTAGTTCAAGAGTGTGTCCTGGTGACATGGAGGTTATTCTAGATATAGGTGAAGGGTGGTTGATGCTCCAGTTCCCTTGAAGTGAAGTTGCCAGTGGTTCTCAGGTAGTATAGCACCCTTCTGATACGATTCATGCCAGAGACCATGCCAGCAAGCCTCAGCCTGTCCTGGTTTGTGCTATAGGTAGTTTCTTGCCTCTTATAACTATAGGCATTTGGTCAACTGTGGGTTTCTTAGTGTCCTAAGCAGAACCTTGGAGCTTTTTTGAGATGTGGATGGAAATACACTTTCAGAGTCATCCAGGTCTTGTGTATAGAGACAATGGAAGTCATCTACTAGCGTTCACCATGATTATAGAATCCCAAGGAGATAAAGACACCTTCAGTGCACATATTTATTAGTGGCAGTGCTGGGTTAATACTTAGTTCTTTTCTAGTTCAAATTCTCCAGCCTTGGCCATGTACAAAGCATATCAGCGGGAGATACTGGGTCAGAAAAACAATAACACACAGGAAGAGTCCAGGCTGCTAAACTTGTTATACATTCTTTACAATCACTAGAACTATACTCTAGTTTTCCCATACCATGGGAAACTCTGCTTGGCAACATAAGGGTCTGGGAAACTGCTCATTCGTGCTGCTATTGTTCGTCTAAGAAGCATTTGGATATTTGTAGATATTGGTCCCCATGCTCTAAACAATGTGAGCTATTTTTTCAGGAGTGGCCTGGTTGACCCTGCAGCCTGCTATTTCCTGATTCTCAAAACCAGGAGGCCTGGGCCATTCAGCTAAGCCCCAGGTGGCCCTGAACAGAAGGACCAATGCCTGCTTACTTGGATTCATGTCCTTCCAAGTGGGAACTGTGAATTTTCAGGCGCCAAGAACTAAGGAAGAGGAGGACAAAGTCTTTCTTCCTGCTTACTGTGTTTTCCACAAGGCAGCAGTCACAGTCACCCACTGTATGAGGATGTACTGCCCTGGCTGGCTGTCCCCTGCATTTCTTGAGAGGGTGGGGATGCAGTGGGCAACAGGTACACCAAAGTTATGGAGAAACGTAATCTGCCTTTGGCTTATGTCCAGGCAAGATGAGCAGTGGATAGTACCTTTTGCTCCAAATCTGAAAACACATGTTGTGTATGGCTGTGCTGGCCAGGAACAAAATCTCTGAAATTTAAGTGACAAAAGGAAAAAAAATAGAGATTTGGCAAGCTGTTGAACAAAGGAAGCAAAATATCAGGTTTTCAGGATCACAAAGATGATTAAAGAGAAAAACAAGGGAGGAACCTCATTTCCTCTATCCGTGAAAACCCAGGAAAACTGGAAAGGCAAGATTGATGCACTTCCAATCAGGAGAAACAGCCTGAGATGATTGGCTTGGCATAATGTCCTGGCAGGACAGGAAAACAAAGGTGAGGGCAGGACTCAGAACAGCTAAAGAAATTAGGGAAGTTTTCAGGGCAGCCAGGGAACTTTGAGGAGAAGAAGAAGGAAGAGATGCTAATGAGTTTTAGGCAATTTGCATTTAGCAAATGTCTGAAGCACATGTGCCTGTCAATAATCCTCACAAAGCAAGTGTGGCGGCGTTTCTCTGTCACAAGTCACTGAGGTCAAGTCTAGGTTTTTTAGAGTGTGAGTCACAGATTCTTCATCAAAACCACTTGCAATGCTTGTTAACAGCAATCCATGAATCTGTTTCCAGTTCTGAATCAGAATCTCTTGATGAATCCAGGAATCTACCTCATCATAAATTTCCTGTGTGATTCTCATACACAGTGTAATTGGAGCATCATTCTTTAAGCTATTGCTTATACTTGGAACATACAGGCTAAACCTAATGGACGCATATCCCCCTGTCTTCTGTTTGGAGATGATGATACTCTGTCATTCCACAGGAAGCTGGGTATCTGGAGTTATAGACTCTCCAGAGGATAGTGTGCAGCCCATTGGATGAGGGGCCTACTTATAGTTAGGATAGCTATGATTTCCCTTGGACAGACTTCTGTTAAAATATAAGGTATCTGCTTAAATTTGAATTTCAGATAGCGTAAGTTTCTTTATGTACAATATGATTATGGTATGGGAAATAGCCACATAAAACAATAAGTGAAGTATTTAATGAATCTGCCAACCGTAGGTTCAACTGCTATAAAGCCCAAAGCCCATTGCCTTCTAGTTTCATGGCTTGACAATCTGTCAGTTTTCAAAGTTGTGTGTGAATGAATTTATTAGAGGAAATTCCTTACTAAACTATAGAACCTATACCTCTAAATAAAAGTGGATAAATCTAGATGTCCAAACACCACAGGATTCACTGTCTGTAGTGGAGATGCCTTGTTCAGCTGGTCTGGTCACTCACATACTTTCTCTTGGCTGTTATGACAAATTAGCCTGAAGTGAGTGGCTATAAACCACACAGATTTATTATCTGAGATTTATTGGTCAGAGGTCCCTCAGAGACTCACGGAGCTGAGTAGTAGTGTCTGCAGGCTCTTGGAAAGAACTTGATTTCTCATGCTTTTGACTTCTAGAGAACAGCCCCATTCCTTAGACTGTGTCCTGCTTTCTCTTTCTTCACTTCCAGCAGTGTCACATGACCCTGTCTGTCTTATAACCCTTCTCTCTCTGACCATAATTAGTAAATAGTCTCTTGTTTTAAGTATTAGACCTTACCCATCTGAAAAACTCAGGTTTATCAAGATCTCAATTTACATCATCAAAGCTTCTGTTACTACAGGGATGGACGTGTGTGTGTGTGTGTGTGTGTGTGTGTGTGTGTGTGTGTGTGTGTTAATGGTGGTGGTATTATTATTCTGCCAAATACACTTCATAATTCATTTAGAAGTTAGATCAGAAACAAAGAAACTGATTCTCTTTTCAGGTGTTGCTCCTCCACCTTCTACCCATTTTCCTCACCACTGCAACCATCTCCTAGTCTTTTGACTTAGAATCTACCTATATGTCAACAAACAACAGCTGATGGAAAAACGAACAATCTGTTGGAAACAATGCAAGCTTATAGAACTTAATATATGGTCCAGCAAATATTCTTTTTTTTTTTTCTCCTTTGGTTTTTGGCTTTTTGAGACAGGGTTTCTCTGTGTAGTTTTGGTACCTGTCCTGGATCTTGCTCTGTAGACCAGGCTGGCCTCAAACTCACAAACATCTGCCTGGCTCTGCCTCCTGAGTGCTGGGATTTAAGGCATGCACCATCGCTGCCCGGCACAAATCTTCTTATAAGATATACTATGCAATTCTCAAATGCTATTGCTGAACTTTTTATTAATCAATAGGAAAAGGATATGAATAGAATGTCAGTCATTTAATTTATTGAAAAACAATTATAAAGGCTGGGGGATGGTTCAGTGGGTAAACATGTGTGCTGTACAAGTGCAAGGACCTGAATTTGAACCACCAGAATCCGCGTAGAAGCTGGAGGCAGAGCATGAACATCCTCCGTCCCAGTGCTCCAACAAGGAGATGAGAAGTGGGAGACTGCAGAATCCCTGGCAGCTCATGGGCCAGCTTGTCTAGTGTACATTGCTGAAAAGCGACAAACCTTCAAAGAGGAAGACAAGAACCAACACTCAAGGGTCTTCAAGCTCCACACACATTTCATAGCACACACCAGTGCCCATACTCACAGACACAAAAGAGAACAACCCCTCCCACTACACTTAGGCAGAGCTAACTCCATTCTAAACCCTGTCCTATGTATTACAGACATTTACCAAATCTGTAATAAGCATGGTACTTGTACTATTACTCTTCCTCTAAAGATAAGAGATGAGGCCCAGAGAACCTTATAACACCAATGTTCACCACAGGGAGATTATTATGCTGATTGCTCAGCTTCATCTCAACCACCTTGCTTTCCTTGAGCAGGTTTCACACACAGCATCTGATGACAAACTGAATAGTATTGAATGACCACTTAATCAAACAGTAACATTTAGAAATGTGTACATGGGAGAAACAGAATTGGTGTATCTTATGTGGGGATAAGTACACCAATTGGTTGTCTAATACCCAATGCTCAGCCCCAACAATGTGCATGTGAGTGGCATTGTTCAAAATGAGCCAATTATATTTGGGAATATATGCATGTACACGTATATGCCATACACATGTAGGAATAATTGAGAAGCCATGAATTTGAAAGAGAGCTAGGAGGGATGAAGGGGAGCTTGTAGGGAGAAAAGAATGGGAAAAGTGACATAACTGTACAGTAATCTCAAAAATAAAAGGAAAAAAAGAACTTGAGTAAACCATTACTTTCTGTAGCACTTTAAAATTTATTATCATTCTTATTCTTCAATAAATGTTTACTTAATTCAAAGGTCAGAAAATTATTGAAGGTATATTGATAGCTAATAACTAACAAAAATATTTTTGTTGGCACTAAATTCTGTATATTTCTTATATTAACATGAATGAAGTTTGGGTTTTTTTTTTTAATTGTTGTTTGTTTGATTTTTAGACGTGTTTTTGCTTCTGTATATGTGTGAATCTGTGTGCCCACAGAGGTCAGAAGAGAGCATTGGACTCCCTGGAGCTGGAAATACAAGTAGTCTTGATCTGCCAAATGGGAGTGCAGGGAACAAACACAACTCAGGTCTTCAGGGAGAGCAGGGAACACTATGAACTGCTGAGCCATCTCTGCAGTACCCGAAGTGAGTTTTTAAAATTAACACATAGTAATTGAGTATCAATTATATGTCTTAAAAACTGTTTAGAAAGGAAAATGTGAGTGAAAGAAATATTAGGTCCTGGCTTAGTCTAAATAATTTAGTTTTGGTTTAGGCTAGCATGCTATAATTAGGTGAGATTGAGTAAATCTGTTCTAAAGTTAAGGCAGGGCTGTGAGAGTCTCAGCTATGATCCAAAGCCACTATTATAGACATTTGGGGACCGTGAGGTCCCAGGTAGCCATTGGTGCAGTATAAATAGAGGCTCTAAGAGTCTCTTTCATACAGGCTGATGTTATTTGGGCAGACAGTAAAGCCCAAACCCAATATCAGCCCAGACTTTGTTCCCAGAACAGCACAGTAGAAATTCAGTTGAGAACTCTGCCTTCCCAGTATTCTCCATTTAAATGTAGCATATATCAACAGTGCTAATTAATGTCTCTGGTTACTATACTGTAAGCATTTAAGGAAGAAACTAAAGCTCCCATTTGGAATAGATGTTCCAAGTTAAATACACACACTGAAGTGGGATGCTCATTGGAAAGAAATGGATGGAAAACTGTAAAGACAAATGAGGTGCCCCTGGATCATTGTCATCTGTATAATCCTCCTCATAATAAATACACTGGTTTTTAGTGAATAAAACCAGTGAGCTTTGTGTTTAACAAAGCATCACCCATAGCTCCATTGTTCATTATATGCTACCTGCTTCTCCAGAGCTATCTCTATTCTTGTTTGGATCTTGTCATACTCTCCCAAGTTGATTGCATCCAATGGGTTCTTGTCTTCTGTGTTCCCATTGGATGTGGTAATGGTATGCACCACTAAAAAAGCTGAGCAAACAAGGAAAGTATGTGGAGGTGGCTATTTCACCAGTTCACTCTCTGCCCAGTGTTACTTTGGTAACAGCCATGATACTCATTTTAGAATATAGCCTTTACCTCTGGTAGCTGTCATTAGCCTTCAATATCAAGTATGGGATAGGGCACATATTCTATTGTAATCTTATTCCAGAGATAGGTGGTAGAGGAAAGCACAACTTTCCAATTTGTGAGGCATGGCACCACAGTTCGCATAACTGAATATGGGTGTTGCAAACTTTGGCAACAGTGAAAAGGTTCTTTACATACATTGGCAAAAATTAATTCAAAATCAAATGTGTGATGAAATCAAAGCATCTCTGGCAGAATTTGACCATCTTGCATTTCAATGTCACTGTAGCCCTGCTCTGAACACAGAACACGCATATTTTTGTACTATACGTTCTACCACATAGTATCATGCTTCTGTTCCCATAGAAATGTAATGGTATACTTATAGAAAACAGGACTATTTAAGTTGTTCATTTGAGTTTCATAAAATGCCATTAAATGAACTATGGCCTGGAATTAGGAGAGAATTTTCAAAGATTTCTGAAATAGCCCTAAATATATTTCTCCACCTTGTACTACATATCTGTGCAACTATCATCTTCAACACTTATAATTATAAAATAAAAATACCAACTAACTCTATATCCTGCAGTATCACATATTCAGCCAGAATTTAATTCTCCTTATGTAAAAATAAATATGTATATCCAGCTAATTATTATGAAAATTTCTTTCATCTTTATTAACTAATAAAATTTTATGTATACTAAAAACTGTTCTGAATAAATTCCTTGTAATTTATGATCAGCAAATGTTGATTAGCACATTTATTTTATGTACGCACACACCCAGTTCATGCAAGTTTCTCAAGTTTTAAAAAGGGGTCAGGAGCAGAGAAAGCCTAAGAAGCCCTAGAGTAAAGAACAAAGGACAAAAGTTCCTCTTTCACAGAATTTAACATCCAGTGGGAGACAAAAAAAATATGCAAATAAAACCCAAAGTATGACTGATGGTGACTAATGCTACCAATAAAAGCACAGCAGGGAAAGGGGCCACAGAGACTATCTATTTTCAAAACCTATAAGTGATATTTGAGAAAACATGATAGATCTGAAGAAACAGCCTTGAACATATGGAAGAGCAACCATCTTGGCAGAGCCAAGGCGGGGAACACAAGTAAAATCCAAAGACAATGACATTGTTGTTGTTTCCATATAACAGAAAAACAAGTCAGAAGAGTAAAAAGAGGACAGTGGAGCCCAAGGAGATGGTGATGAGAGTTCACATAAAGATTTAGATATCACATTAAGGATTTTGCTTTCTTCCTGGGAGGTATGGGACACATTTGTGCTGAAAATATTTCATTTATTTTCTATGATGGTCACCCTTGCTTCTGTGTCCTAAGCATTTCTAGTTTGTCTGTGAAATAAAAGAACATTAATTAGGTGTTATAGCAATAATCTGAAGACAGACGGGGATGGCTTGGTGCATGGGGAGGAAGCAGTGTGAAATGGGTGGGTAAGGTAGGGGGACCGGAAGGTGTTCAGATAGATTGCATTGGAAGAGTGAAAGGAAAGAATCAAGGATGATTCTAAAATTTTCAACCTGGCCAGCCAGAAAACTAAAGCTGCCAGTCACTGAAAGGGAGAAATTGTATTCAGTACAGCAGACAGAGGAAGAATGAGAAATTACATAAGATCAATTTCAGAAACACCTGCAGCCTCCTAGTGGAGTTGTCAAATAGATGCTTGTACCTGTAAGTTGGGGTTCAAAGGAGCTGGACACTAATCTTCAGAGATCATATGTGAAGTTATGCATCTGTAGGATTGCTATTCCAGGAAAAGTTGATCTGTGTGACTGAATGCACTTTAGCTCATGTGCATGAGCACGTGCAGCCCCTATTACTTTAATTTGGGCATCCTGGGACCATTTGTGTAGGCTAACCTATGTTCTCCTCTCACCCCTGCTTACAGTGTCATCAATTCCTTATTCTCCATTCTGAAAATCTCAATTTTAAATTTGACTTCCAGTATCTGGGACCGAAACTCTTTCCATGAGTAGTGACTTGTAGCTTCCAAGTTCCGTTTCTCACACACACCCTAGGCAGGAAGGTGTCTCATTGGCACCAGGGTGTAGTCTTTGGGTCACAGGAGGAAAGGAGTGACTAACTTTCCCACCAGTACTGGCCTATACCCTGCCCTTGAAGAAGGAAGTTTCCTGGAGTGGTATAGCTCTCACACTCCTTCAGAAAATGCTATATCCACCCATAAGACATAGTGAACTGCTCCACTAAGAGTTTCTGGAATGTCCATAATCCTATAAGGTGTGATTTAACCTTATACATTCCACAATCGTATTCTGTGTTTCGTCATGCCTTGACTGTATCTGAACTGCAACCAATACCTTCAGTTCATCCTGGGGCAATGGCCAAAGTGTCTTTGGGACCAGAAGTGGGATGTTACTAGGTTGAGGTTGGTGATTATCAGTACAATGTAGGAGTATCTGTGAGGTTTCCTAAGACTTAGTTTCTCTTTTTCTATGAGCACTGCTTCTCTCTTGGCAACACATAGGGTATTTAGGAGTGTTAGATGAGATAATACAAGCACTTACTCATAGGAAACATTATTACACTATCAATATCATTTCAGGATGAATACAAAGAACTTTCACCTTAAAACACCACCAGGAGAGTGTTATTCATTATCACACACTATTGGAAGAGGTGACCAGAAAGAAGGAAATGAGAATGATAGAGCAAGCATAAATTCTTGGATTACCTCCAAGGATTAAACACTGGATGTGGTGCTACAGATACATGATAGAAGGACTTGGCCACCATCCTAGAAAGTATGTATGTGAAAGCATGTAACATTTGACAACAGTTTTAAATTTGACTAAAAAGAGGAAACCTAGAGCAGACAAAGCATGAGAGTCACACAGAGCACCAAAAATACCACCAAGAGGCTATGGAGCAAGAACTGGGTTCATTAGGTAAAGGAAAAAAGAAAAAACCTGCCACTCAACACTTTGAAGGTATTTCCTAATTTACGTCCCTCCTCAGCCACAAATGAAGCTTAGCTCAAAAATTTCCCTTATGCTGATGACTCATGCATCTATGCAATGAAGGCATATGCATTGCTTTACTCAGCAAAAGTATTCATGAGTGGCTGAACACACATCAAAAGTGGATATGAATCATCTCTCATCATTGACTTACATTAATCTGCTGAGAAGGCTCTAAATAATTCAGTGGTAATTTTTCTGAGACCAAGTTCAATGAGCCAAGTACATTGTCCAATGTTAATGTCTACTCATCCCGTCTGCTCAAGAACATAACCAGAAATCTGTTCATTTTTTCCCCTGCATCATCAATTTCCTCTTTCATTCTGGGTACATTTGATTAAAATTATGTATAAAACTTTTTCTACATTAAATAACCCTTACTGGGGCTTAACCTCTAGTTATTATTCCATTTATTTGTCCTGCCTTACAGGACAGTAAAATTCTCTAAAGGATGATCTTCTTTCATATTCTTTAAATTCCTTCTGAGTCTCTTGAATCCAGCAGTGCTCCTGTTTCATGCACTATTTAATACATAATCTTTAGTCACTTTGCCTTAGCCTATTAGCAACTGACCTTAACAATAGATCTCTCCTCTTTTCTCTGGTAACTTTCTTTAGATATGCCAAATACTACATTCTGATTGCCTTTAGGGCAGCCTTTGTGTTTTTGACTTAGTGTGTCATTTATGAAGATTGTCAGACTCATGCCCAGGTGCTGAGAGCTATCAGATCTGTGATATTAAGTGGAGAGAGTGGAGCTTACAGCCACCTGCAGTTCTGTGTTGATATTAACATAAAGAGTGTCTCTGTTTAGTTACATGACTAGGCAGACTAGCAACGCTGCTTTGACAACCATTGTGGGAGTCTTTACCCCAGAGAAACAGAGGTGGCTCAATAATCACCATCCCACTGATTGTCCATCATTTGGTATTTATTGGTCCTTTGCTGAGATTGGAAACACACACAAGAATTATCACCTTATCTACACCCAAGTCTTCAGGCGTCATCTTCCAACATCTCTTCCAATAACCTTTACTTTGACTCCCAGGTTGTACTTGCTAGTTTTATATCAACTTGACACAAGCTATTGAGTCATCAGAAAGGAGGAAGACTCAACTGAGAAATTACCTCTATCTGATCAGGCTACAGGCAAGCCTGTATGGTATTTTCTTAAGTAGTGATTGATGGGGGAGGGCCTAGCCCATTATGGGTGGTGCTATCCCTGTGCTGATGGTCCTAGGTTTTATAAGAAAGCAGGCTGAGCAAGCCATGAGGAACAAGCCAGTAAGCAGCATTCCTCTGCATCAGCTCCTGCCTCCAGGTTCCTGCTCTGCTTCAGTTCTTGTCTTGACTTCCTTCGATGATGAACTGTGATGTGGGAGAGTAGCTGAGCAAACTCTTTTCTCCCCAAGTATCTTTGGTCATGCTGTTTCATCATAGTAGTAGAAACTCTAGCTAAGACACAGGTTTTACTTGGTTTCTAACCTTCTGTAGACTTATTGGAGTTGGTGGATTGTTCTTGTTTCCATTCTGTTATGATAAAACACTTAGGGGTAAAGCAACTTAAGGGAGGAAAGGGTTTACTTCAGTTTGTAAGTCACAGTCTACCACTGAAGCAAGCTAGTACAAAAACTCAAGCAGGAACCTGAAGCTAAAATGATGGAGGATTGCTGCTTGATAGCATGCTTACAGGTACACTCTTGGATAGCTTTCCTATGCATCCCAGGACTATCTGATCAGAAAATACTGCTGCCTACAGTGGGGTGGGCCCTCTTATGTTAATTAGGAATTCAGGTAATCCTCTGCAGACATACCTACAGGCCAATCTAATCTAGACAATTTCTTTCTTATATGATTCTAGGCTATAGTTGACAGTCAAAACTAAACAGGACACAGAGTGATAAGCAGACTGGACATTTAATTTCACTTTGAAAATCTGCCTCCCAACAGGATTGCTTTATCAACACATGGAAAGGAGGGTCCTGCCATGAGTCTGTGCTAAATGGCCTTAGACTCTGTTAGTGTTAAATGTGGTTTGTAGACCAATTATAACCTAGAATCTGTGGCTTAAAAAACTACTTTGATACTTTTTAGTCCTTGAAAAATATGTAGCTCGGTATGCAAGAGATTGTTAAGTGGTTAAGACTTCTTGCTGCTATGCCGGGCGGTGGTGGCGCACGCCTTTAGTCCCAGCACTTGGGAGGCAGAGGCAGGCGGATCTCTGTGAGTTCGAGGCCAGCCTGGTCTCCAAAGCGAGTTCCAGGAAAGGCGCAAAGCTACACAGAGAAACCCTGTCTCGAAAAACCAAAAAAAAAAAAAAAAAAAACCCTGTCTCGAAAAACCAAAAAAAAAAAAAAAAAAAAAAAAAAGACTTCTTGCAGCTCTTATTGAGGACCTGAGTTCCTCTGTTCCCTGGGGGAAACAGTCTACAACTCTAAGTCCAGGGATTCTGATTCCCTCTTCTGGTCTCTGTAGGTAACTGCACTCATGTACACATAAATTTGTACATAGATACATAAGCATATATGTAATTAAAAATACGTAGCACTGTCAAATAGATGCAAGTGTGAAAATGTGTCATAGTTTTACTCTGCTCATACAGAAGAGAGTATATGTTATTATTGGTTTCCCATGACTTAGATAATCAGTTTCTCATTTTGTTTTTGTAAACCTCAATGAAAGAATTCAATGATTTTTTCCTCTGAAAATTAATTAAACAAATGCATGTTTATACTTACATCCATCATTAAGGTCTGTGGTTGGGCAAATGTACACACCCCATTAAAACTGATTTTCTTAATTTGAAAATGGGGAAACCATGTATAAATTACACTGTAGAGTTCTAATAAAGTCAAAGCCTGCAACAGTTTGAAAGACACGTCTGTCTGAGGGAAGATACTAAAAAATTTGAATGTGTATACAACAGTTTATTTATTTATGTATTTGTCTGAGGCCACATGCCATGATCTTCATGTGGAGATCAGAGGAAAACTTGAGGAAGCCAATTGTATCTTTCTTTTGTTTGTGTCCTGAGATTGAATTCAGGTTGCCAGACTCAGTGGCAAGATCATGTGACCACTCATCTACCACACTGGATCTGCATGTGAATTTTAGAAAGAAGATTCAGAATAGCAGAAATATAGTTTCATGCATTCAGCTTTCCTACTACGAGGTGCAATCAGCTTAATGAAACAGAAACCCACCTAACACCTAGGTAGATGTTGTAAATTCCTTGAGTTCTGTTCTTTGCAGCCTTGAGATATGCCAAAAATTTGATGTGGGCACTAGAGGAAAAGGTTATAGGAAATGAGGACACATAACATTTCTATAAGTAAAGGCTTCAAAGAAGAAACTGTTGAAGCTTTTCGATGTAGGCCAAGTACAGAACTTCAAGGATAATTAGAGTTCTACATTATATCAGCAAAGTCAGGCCACTGCCTAACTGAAAACTCTCCTAAGTCTAAATTCATTTTTTGCACCCATTATTCCCATGGTCCATTCACAGAATGTTAGAGCAGGAATCATCTGCAGGAATTAGACTACTGAACAGTCCGGAGGGCTCCTCCATGGGGCTGGTTCTGACACTGTGGGTAGACTTGTTCCCCATTTCATAAGAGGGCTCCTCACATTGCAGGACATTGTCTGTGACCTCACCAACAAAAACCAATGATGACGATAATTGTCACTCCCTACACTGAGTCTATTGCAATCCCCTTCCCCTGGTTCAGATGAGGACCAAAGTTTCAGAAAAGAGTATCTCATTCTGCCCAGTGTTTGTGCTGTGTCCTAATTCCCCTCAGGAGGTGCATTTTCCACTGCTGTGTGTTTCTAATTACATCCCCAATGAAAGCCATTCAGGTCCCGAGAATCTGCAGTCTGAATTATAAGGTGTTCTAATATCTTCACTTGGCATATGCAAAAAGTGAGGAAGAGAGAAAGGATAGCTATGGAATAATCCAGGTGCCTGGAAAGCTCTAAGTAGCTTTACCATCAGATACCTCAGAGAAGCCAGTTTGCCACAGTGTATTAAAGTTGGATATGTATTTAGAATTGTGAAAGATTTTCAAGGTGATTTTTGCCTAGAACGGGATAGGTTGGGTTGTAGTGACATGACTGTGGCTTGGATGTGGGGACATTTTCTATGGGAGTGAGTTTAATTGATTCCAGCTTTGTTATCCAAAGACCAAAGGAACAAACTACAACAGCATTCTTTACTACTCAGACATGTGTTTAGTAACTTTATATAAGCAAGAGTCCTCGCAGTGCCTGTTTGCTGTGTCTGTTGAGTGTCCTGGGTATATTGCCTCTGTTGGTTTGTATATTCCTGTTTCTAGCCATGCTACAGTTTCATTTTTCAGTGATGCAAACTGAGGTTCAGATGCCAGGTGTAGTGGCTGGTGTACATCTTTAACCCCAGCACTTGGGAGGCAGAAGCAGGTGGATCCCTCTGAATTCAAGGCCAACCTGGTCTATACAGTGAATTCAGGATAGGCAGAGATACACAGTGAGACCCTGTCTCAAAGAATAGAAAAAACCAAAACTTATAACAATAACCTGTCTTGAGGTTTAGATCATTTTCCTAGCTGTATAAAACTCACACATTATGAGCAGAATTGGAACTCAACAAACATAGTCCTTTCTATATTCTGCTTTCTATGACACCTATTGGAGACCCACAGTTGAACAAGGAAAACTCTTGTTTCCCAGCCCAAGCCCATTGGGGCAGGATACTTTGCACTGGATATTTGAGCAGGAGATTGTAAAGCTTTTCATTGAGCAATGGGGCTGAGAAAGTGGGGCTGCTGTCTAGACTGGTTGCTGGGGGGAAGTACTGTGAGCAAAGTTTCCCAGAGGACTCCTGCATTTGTGGACTTGAAGAATGAGTGGGAATTAACCAGAGGAAGGAAGACGGAGGTTAGTGGCGAATTGTGGCAAGCTTGACATGAGAACTCAGTCTATGCAAAGACCCAGGAGTCAGGCACAAAGCTCCTTTGTGGAGAGACAGTTTTCGTGACTAAAAATGAGACCCAAGCTTCAGGAGGTGGGTTAGAGATGATCTCTCCTTCCTACATGAATATAGGATAAGCAGCCTACTCTAAGAAAGGAGACCACAGTACAGTTGAATAGAGGAGGAAAGCTCATAGAGGCAGTGAGCCACTATTATAGACTGAAATCTAACACAGAACATAAAGGGGATGGAGGGAAGCAGGTGGAGGGGTGCATCCTTGCAAAAGGGATGGTGTGCCTGTTCTAAAATCGTCCTTTGCCTTCTGTCTTCCCTCATGCTGACTCTTTGCCTGCCTACCTTGGAACAATTGTTGAGTATTCCATCTGTCTGCATGCTCAGATGTCTTCAAATCAGGGTTCAAGTCTTGGCTCTGCCACTTTCTGAATATGTGAATCAGAGGGGTCAGTTAGCTGGGGCCTCAATTTCCTCACGTGAAAAGTTGGCAAATTCCCTCAAGGGCCATGGAAGGCCAAATTTTAAATGTGAATTCTGGCTGCCAATTCTAATGGGGAAAATACATATAATTTGTTATTGTTATTATAATCTGGAAGTCATAGTTAACATAATGGTATAGCTTGGAGTTTCTAAATTTTTTGGCTTCCTATGTGTAACTAGGAGAAGGAAAAAAAAAACATTCTGCTATTTGCATTTAAATACAAGTCTAAATCCCTCCCAAAAGCAGTAATAGCCACCCCAAATGAATTATACATTTTCTAATTTTAAAAGGCTGTTTTATGGAAATGAGGTTATTTGTGCTGCATGGTATGTTCTTGTTGTAACAGTGCAAATGCCAAAGGGTGTGATTTATCCAGACTACAACACCAATGGGAGAGAAGTGCAAGGACCTTATTTGCATCCCATTTTAAACACTCTGTAAATATATTACCTGCAGCCCCTCCCCCATGAGGACAGAGAAGCAGCCTCATGGGCATCTCATCGTTTTCAGCTCAGTGACAATGATTTGTTTGGGTTATCCAACACAGAGTGCGTGGACTATCCTGAAGAAATGCAGTCGATTTGTATGTACAGCCTTGAATAATTTTGTGAGTGTGAGTCTTACAGTACGTTTATAGTCACTGAAAATCTGAGCATGTAAATCCAGTTGATAGGTCCAATGGCAATCCTTTCTTGAAGAATGTTTTCTCCTACAATTTGCCATGTTGGGTTTTGGAGTCAATGACAGGGACCCTCTTTTTTTCCATTATAGGCAGCAATGGCTGTCATTCTGCAAACAGAGTGACTTAGAGGCCAGAAATGAAATGCCTTCAATGTCCACACTAACTCTTTGGCCTCTTGTCACATAATCTATGCACATGTGGGCTGGAAAGGGGGCTGGGGAAGGAACCGAGCTGAAAGGGAAAGATTTCCTGAAATCGTTCTCATTATTCATGGAGGAATAATGAAATAATGCCCTTTCAGATGTAAAATAATTCCCCGGGAAGAAGAAAAGCCTACCAAAAAATACAAAATGCTAATGATTTTTCCCACGAAATATAAATAAGCAAAGCTCTTTTTTTTTATTTTCTTCAAAACAAAATCAAGGGAAAGAGGGGAAACAAAAAGAGCTACCTCTGGGAACTAGCTTAAAATGTATGTTGTGTGACTTGCAGTGATACCCTCTCATGGGCTTTTCCATGTTTTAAATAATAAAATTAGAAGCCTGTGCTGGTGACATTTGAGGCACAGCAGCAGAACTTTCTCTTTAATGAAAGAAATTCTAATGAGTAAAGGAAAAAGAACATCTACTTTATCGGTAGACTATACTTCATAAACTTCATGAACTATGCTTATTTTAAGGTCAACCAAGGGGAACAAAATATATAATGACCATAAGAATTAGAAATTCTCAGCCCCTTTGACACACTAGAAACATCTATCATGGAGAAATGAAGCTCAGGGAGGAAGCTAACACCACGTATCTCTAAGCTCACAGACTGAAGGGAAGCTGAGAAGTCTTCTAAGGAAGTGGGTGTCTGGGTATATGGAGCAAAAGCATGCAAGGATGCTGTGGCTGCCTCTGGATCTCAGTGAAAAATCTAAGACTAAGAGATTGTCACCATGTTACCATGGCTAAGCTGTCTTCTGAAAGGGATAATCAATTTCCATTGCTGTAATAAAACATCATGACCAGGGCAACATACAGGCGTATAAATTTATTTGGGTTTAAGGTTTTGGAAGGGTTAAGAGCCCATCACATCACAGCAGAGAAGTGTGATAGTAGGCTGGCATGGCAACAGGAATAGCTGAGAGTTCACATCTTAGACCAAAAGCAGAAAACATTGGAAAAAAACTGGGAATGGGGTAGGGCTATGGAACCTGAAACCTGCCCCCCCTCTCCCAGTGACATCTATTCTTCTCCTAAACCTGTTCAAACAGCATCACCAACTGAGGAGCAAGCATTCAAACATCTGAGATCATGAGGGACATTCTCATTCAAAGCACCACAGAGAGTTGTAAGTCCTGCTCTGGTTGGTTTGCCTTATGGGAACTTGTTCTTCCTGTACAGATTTAAGGTGTGAACATAGAGTGGAAGTGAATTCTTGGTTGTTTCTGAAAAGAAGGAATCCCTGGACAATTTGCAGGGAGAAAAGAAAACACAATAATCCTGTCTAGTCATGAGTGGAAGATGGGTACACCCTTGTATCTCCTTCTTCGTTGGAAATGGCTTGTAGTGGAGTGGTGGGTTCAAAGGTTATGGATGTCCTAGTCCCCTTAAATCAGCAGAGTGGTCATGATTCCACCCTTCTATGGGGACACATTAGAGATGAAGGGACACATCATTTATCTCCTAAATTGAGACACTGTGAGAGTGTGAAGAGGGCCATATATATAGAACCAGGGTATCCAGGAAATGTCAGAGCTGATTCTAGCAAAGCACAATGCTATTATTATAATCTGATGCCTCTCAGAATTTCTAGAACTCTGTATTTGTACTAGGCTTTCTCTTTTGGGGGGCCATCAACCAGCTCCCAAATCACAACATGGAGACTTATTAGTTTTGAATGTTCTGCCTAGCTTAGGCTTGTTTCTGGATCTTTTTTCTTTAATTTAAATTAACCTGTTTCTCTTTACATACCTTTTGCCTCAGGGCTTTTTACCTTCCTTCCTTCTGTATATCTTTAGTTTTTCCTTTTTTTTAAAAGTTTTTTTTTATATTTTATTTTACAATATAATTTAATTCTACATATCAACCATGGATTCCCTTGTTCTCCCCCCTCTCGCCCCCTTCCCTTCCCCCCAACCCACCCTCCATTCCCATCTCCTCCAGGGCAAAGACTCCCCCAGGATTGAGATCAACCTGGTAGACTCAGTCCAGGCAGGTCCAGTCCCCTCCTCCCAGGCTGAGCCAAGCATCCCTGCATAAGCCTCAGGTTTTAAACAGCCAACTCATGCACTGAGAACAGGACCCAGTCCCACTGCCTGGATGCCTCCCAAACAGATCAAGCCAATCAACTGTCTCACCTATTCAGAGGGCCTAATCCAGTTGAGGGCACCTCAGCCATTGGTTCATAGTTCATGTGTTTCCATTCATTTGGCTATTTGTCCCTGTGCTTTATCCAACCTTGGTCTCAACAATTCTCGCTCATGTAAACCCCCTTCTTTCTCGACAATTGGACTCCTGGAGCTCACCTGGGGCCTAGCCGTGGATCTCTGCATCCAGTTCCCTCAGTCATTGTATGGGGTTTCTAGCATGACAATTAGGGTGTTTGGCCATCCTATCACCAGAGTAGGTCAGTTCGGGCTGTCTCCCTACCATTGCCAGCAGTCTATTGTGGGGGCATCTTTGTGGATTTCTGTGGGCCTCTTTAGCACTTTGCTTCTTCCTATTCTCATGTGGTCTTCATTTACCATGGTCTCCCTTCTGTATATCTTACTTTCACTACTTCTCATGTCTGGCTAGCTAGCAGCTGCCTGGCTAGCCTGGGGTGTGTCTTTTTCTTTTCCCTCATCCTCTTCTTTCTTCTCGTTCTTTTTAGCCTAGATATATTCTCTCTGCCTGCCAGTCCCACCTATCCCTCTCCTGCCTAAGCTATTGGCAGCTAAGCTTTTAATTAGACCATTCGGGCACCTAAGGCAGGCAAGGTGAAACAAATGCAACATATCTTTATATAATTAAACAAATTCAGCATAAACAAATACAACACATCTTTACATAGTTAAATATTCCACAACACGTACTCTCTCAAAATATACCCCACAACTCCACCACGGCTGTAGGTCTTCTTACCACCCATGTATCCTTTAGGGATGATGCTTCCCTGGTGCTCTACTCATGAAATTTTATGTAGATAGTTATTGCATAGTCACTGAACTAGACATTGTACTTTCCTTCTCCACACGAAGTCATTTTCCTCTACCACTACTGACCTCTGAGATTTGCCTAGTGTTTTGCAGAGAATGAGAATCACAGTATTTTTGCCATAGGAGAAGTAAACTAGGTTCACTGTCTCATTCTGAGGATGATCTTACATATGTATGGAATTTCTTGCTCTGCCTCCTAGTCTTCCTTTTCCTCTTTTTTATAGTCCTTATCTTCCTCCTCATTTGTATTCATATATTTCAGAATTAAATAACTGAGTCAGTCAATGAATGATCTACTGTATTATGATAATTATCTAGGTATCTATAATATAAAAATATGTATACTTCTGACTGTGTATTCAAGAAGTTAAGTCCCGTCTGATAGGTGTAATTCGTACCTCTCATCAAAGGAGCTTCCTATGGCAAAAGATTGAGACCATTACAGAGATCTATAAATGGTCAAAATACGGAGAATAAATGACCCCAATTAATACACCTACAACACTACCCCTATACCTAAGGCTTGGGGAACATTGTAGGAGGGGTGGAAATATTGTAAAAGCCTGAAGACCAGAGAGTCTGCTTCAGAATAATGTCTTCTAGACATGACCTGGATATTGCACCCATGAAACATCAACTATGTTGTTTCCTAAATAAGGACTGCATAATAACTGCATCAGTGGACAGGCCAACATGGATGTAGGAAATTTCACAAAGCCCAATCCCCAGATGAAGAGATACAATCAATCAATTGCTTCCAAGAAAGTGAGAATCAGTTGTCTATAGGGATGGGCATATGATAGATTTTCAGTCCTAAGTATGTACATACACACATACAAATATATATACATACAAATATACACACATACAAAGAGCAATACTGAATTGACTCAAAAGGTTGTATACATTCATGTATACATAAGAATAATAAAGAAGATGCAATGAACATAAGTGGGAGTGAGGGGAACATGAAGAGTCAGAGAGGGGAGAGGAGAGGGTGGGAGTGATATAAATGCAGGACTCATGTATGACATTCTCAAAAAAATAAAGAAAATTAAATTAAAAATAAGTGAATTTTTATATTTATTTCAATAGCTAAACCTTCCCCCCTACTCCAAATTACCTTCCCCCTGGATCTTAAGTATCATTCAGGTTACCAGTTTTATAATACTAAGTCCCCACTTAGTCATTTACCTCCTTGAAGCAACACATATCTTTCCTGGATCAAAAATAAAATACATCAAAGTTGGGTATTAGGCCTGTGCATGGGTACTATGAACATATTTAAATAAGTGTCACTGGCATTGGCTTTCTGAATGACTTTCTGAGATTTTATTATCATTTTGTTGGTCAGAGTGCTTAGCTTCAGAAAACAGAATCCACCCAAGCTTGTTGAAACATAAAGCTTGTTCATCAAGGCACCCTGTGGCTCATGGATCTAAGAAGAGAATGAAGGGAGTAGACTCCAGGTTGAGTTCTAAGAATACTGTGCTTTAGGACTGGCCTCCAAGGAAGGGCTATATTTTCTTGAGTCAAACATTTGCTGCTATAGCAACTAACTGCAAAGAATCCTTCCTCCACATAAGGAGACAGAGTAGGAAAGGGGTGTCAAGATGGCTGAGGTTCTAACTGCAAATAAATAGCTACAAATTTATCCCTTTGCTCTTAGGGTTATAGAGATTCACCCTGCCTGGTTTATCTCTCTGTTGCTCTAGATCAGCCATATTTTAGTATGTTTGCCTCAATACTGTGTCTAGTGTAACCCTCTGTGTGGTCTTCCTGATGGAGATATCTCTCTTTCCCCCAGATCTCAGCATCTTGCAAGAGAGAGCTGAACTACTTTTAGAGGCTGCAGGGAAGTGACCACAGTCCTACCTTCTTCCGAGATTTGTCTCTTGCCTAACATACTACCCTGTAAGCATACTCCTTCTTTATCCTGGATTCTTTGCAGTTGCCACTCTTCATCCATGAACTTACCCTTTTCACAATGCTGTTGCTGTTAAGTGACAAGTAGCTATCTAGGGCATTTTCAGTTTGCATTAACATTAGCTGACCTCATCAATTCACATTTGCCAACCCAGAAAATGCCTGTTAACTTCTGACTCCTTGAACTACCAACAAAATTTTGACTCATAACCTCTCCAAAACTCTTGTGAATCAAATCTCAGGTTACTTGTTCCATGGGTAAACCAATGTCATGGACTGACTCATCTTTCTTCCCTGTTCCCTCAAATTTGTATTTAAACCTTTACCTCCAGGACCTCAGAATGATGCTGTATTTTGAGATTTGGCTCACAGAAGAGATTAAGTTAAATTGGAAACATTGGGGATACTATAAGCAAATACACCTGATAGTCTAGTGAGAAGAAATTTGTACATGGAAGGATCATTGGCAATAGGCTCGTATTGGAAGGACCATCTGAAAACACTCAGCGAAGATAGCCATTGATAGGGCAAGATAAACAACTCTACCAAGTCCTTAATCTTAGAGTGCCGAGCTGGATGATTGCATGGAAGCAAATCTTTGCTGTGCAGTCAGCCTATGTGTGGTGCTTTCCACAACAGAACTGAAAGACAATAAAACCGTGAATAGCTTTTAGGCTTGAGACTTAATAGTGCTTCTCAAGTGCCAACCATCCTTGACTCTTTCTTCATCCCAGTTTGTTGTCTCTTACTTGACTGCACTCATTTACTTTTCCGTGTATGAGCATGCTGTACAGCCAGCATGATCCACTCAGTGTGTACTAACCGGACTCCCCCAGTGAGGAGCTCTGGGTCCAGATGTGCTCCTCATAGACCTACCCCTGACCTAAGTAGTTCACTCTGGCTTAGAAAAGGAACTTCTTCAAATCTCATTTAACACACACGAGCTTCAAGACATCACTTACATAGACTGCATCTTCTCAAGGAGGCTGACAAAGCTAAATTTCTTAAAAATGTAAATATCTGTTCATTTTAGCACTGCATAGCCCCTCTCACATATCTGTTTGTTCTTCCTTCCAATGAACACATTACTCTCTAAAATGTGAAGCAATGTGGCATCTTTATTAGGTCAATGTTTTATTGCCTGCTTGAACTTTCTTGATATGAAACATATAATGAACATATTATATGAACATATAATGATATGAACGTATAATGATATGACTACAGCCAAGTCTATTTTTGTATGCTAAGAACATTGAATAATTCTCGAGATCTGCCAGATAAACAATGGCTGATTAACTGAATGATACGTGCAGTCTCTGGTTCTTGTCATTCTCCCTGAGCTAAAAGAGATCTTCTGCTTATCCTGTTTTTATTTGGTGAGCTTCCAATTTAGGAACTGATAGTCAAGAACATGACAAAAAATATGATAAATTTTTATCTGAACTTCTCTGCTTTGTTGAGGAAATAAAGAATGCCTGCAGTTATCAAAACCTACTGGAATTTAAATTAAATAGTGGATGGTTAATCAGAAGTGATTCCTATAGACTTGCCTGCATATGGTAGAAAAGTTATATATTCCCTTCCTTACAAATGGAATATTTCCTACCTTGAAATCTGACCAGCTGTAAACTATTTCTTCAGTTAAGAAAATGCCAGGTTCACAGTAATAAAATCTCATCATGAGCTACCACTCCTCTTTCTCTGTCTCCAGAACAGAATTCATTTTACTTGCTTTGACTAAAAATTTTTTAAACAATTTAGAACATGAGCAAAATAAAGGTCTTAAAATGTTAACAAGAAGGCTGACAAGCTGTTACAAGAAACCAGGAGATTGTATACTTAACTGTTGACTGTCTCCACTTCCTTGTAACAGACACACACTGCAGCTGATTCACCTCTTATGAACTGACCAGGATCACTAGATTGTGTGGGACTTGGGTTCTTCCTGCATGAAGCAGCTGTACTAAAAGCCCATCAAGTTATTGAGTGGGATGAAAGAAACTATATAAATGAAACTCCTGGTATACCATCTTGAATATAGTGAATAGTTAAATATGCTGCTGAATCCTGCCTCTGATTTTGACACTCAAATTCCTGTCACTAAATTTAACTCTCATTTGTTCTCTGTATCTCTCAGGACTTTGAAATACACACTCACTTGTATCCATGATGTCTCCTCAATGTGCTACAAATAGTCTTACAATTTACCATCCTAAGATCTACATTCATCTTGGCTATTCTTTCACCTATATCTTTCTGTCAAAACAATATCTTTGCCTGAAGAATTGTGTCATGTGAGGGTAAAAAGATCTTTTGACACTCATTTAAACTCAGTTACATAAGATGGTGTGGTCATTTGGTAATAATTGTCATTGGCCTGGTACATTGGTGATGGGACATGTG
Source organism: Peromyscus eremicus (assembly GCF_949786415.1). NCBI lineage: Eukaryota > Metazoa > Chordata > Mammalia > Rodentia > Cricetidae > Peromyscus > Peromyscus eremicus. Next base: position 34,407,567 of record NC_081426.1, read on the forward strand.
CAAGACACTGGCCATCCTGGAGGAGGATGAGGCAAATGCAAAAGAAATCAAGTGAAATTTAAGAAGGAGAGAGAGAGAGAGAGAGAGAGAGAGAGAGAGACAGAGAGACAGAGAGAGACAGAGACAGAGAGACAGAGACAGAAACAGAGACAGAGACAGAGAGAGACAGAGACAGAGAGAGACAGAGACAGAGAAATCCAGGAGAAATGAAAATCAGCTGTGAAAAGTCAAGAAAATGCATTGTGTTGGATTAGATGAGAGATCTCTAATTGTTCTGATTATAGGCAAAGCTCCTGGCTGAGAAAGAATTGATTAGACATTGGGAGGAGTAAAGAGGAGGTAGATTTATGGACCCCATGAATATCAGATGAAGAGAGTGGTATTAGCTGAAAATAGAAAGGTCCATTTTTAAATCACTCTGGGAACGGAATAGCAAAATACAGAGAAGCCCATCTTTTACTCAAGACAGTCTATAAATGCTAAGATGGAGTGGAATGGCTATTGACAAAATTAATGAGTTGTCACTCCTCCAGTCCCTTAGCTCTTCCACTCAGACAAGGAACCTTATGTGTCCTGGGGAACGGGAGCCTCAGGAACAAGAAGGGAGTCTTTGACCTTGTCAAAATGCATTTCTGCCTGAATGCAGCCAAAGCTATTTATCTTGTGAGATAATCCCTATTCAGAGTGTGAACATTTCTTTCCTTGTGAATTTTGGTGACTGCATCCTTTCAAAGACAACTCCCTGAAGATGTCATTCTCCTAACTGAGAAAGAGTTGTTTTCACACATAGAACAGTAAGTTTGAGGATGTTCCAGAAAAGTCTAAATACAGCCTCTTGATGGTCTCAGAGTCGTCTGTCACTTCATGTGATGGGTGGCCTGTGAAACCCATAGGCATACATACACAGCTACACAACCTGGTTTACTTTTATCTAACAAAAGATTTGCTGTAGTTTGCGTGCGTAAAATTCAGGTCACCTGGGTTCTAGAATATACTGATAGTAATGATTCTTTCTTGCTTTCCACTGTGATTTGTTCTTCGATATTTAGAAGCCTATCCTTGACATTTTAATATATTGGTCCACATATTTTCTAACACAATATTTTTATCTGTTAAAAGAGAAATGAAAGATAGTTCCTATGATATTGGAGGGAGTGTTCTCATTGTTCAAACTAAAGTCTGATTTTGAAATTGCTTAATATTCACCCCCATAAGTGAACATAAAATCTACATTTTGCCTTGGGGAAACTGTCTGTGGTGCTTCAGAAGTGCTATCAGAACTGAGCTGGGTTTTGATGGTTCTTTTGGATTTAGAAAAATTTATACATAAATAATGAAATATCTTGGATATTGGCACCAAGACTGACACAGACTTACTTTAGCTCATATGGATGCAAAGTCGGACACAAAGTTAATTTTGGTTTATACATTATATACACTCAATATTGATGATAATCTCATATTTTTTTAACATTTTTAGTGCTCTTAAATTTGACTGCCACCCACCATGTAAGAACAAATGTAGGATTTTTCTCATTGCTGTTATGCTGAGGGTCAAATCCTTTCTGACTTCAGAGCATTTGAGATTTTAAACCAGGGAAATTCAAGCTGTATTTGATCCTACTTATGACTTACAGTTTTGTGGTTTGAAAACATTCTCTATTTACTATTTTCAAACAAGGTTTGTGGTTGACTTTGTTCCTATACTTGATAAAACAGTCCTTTTGATGCCCGGGATAATATTGAAATCTGTCCTTCTGAGTCTTACATCCTTAGGACAATCTGGGTGGTCAACACTCCAATTACAGGGGCAGTGACTAACCCAGGGCGGGGTGTGTCCTCAGAGCTCTTAAAGATCTCCTAGAAGTTGTCATTCCTTCCTCTTTATGGGTGATGACTTGCACAAGTACAATAGTGTAATTCTCAGACCTTCACTAGAACATAAGTCTATGAGCAGCTGAACTATGCTCCTGCAAAATTCTTCAACTAGTGTCTGAACCCTTCACCTATACTGGGCTGACTGCAAACAGAGCTGTTGTAGATACACATCAACACAATGGGTCTATGCTGGAGTAGAATGAGCTTCAGCCATCAAGATGCTCCTATGATATCATCAAGCTTGACAACCTGAGTCCATCCCTGGGACATCAGTGGTGAAAAGAGAGAACTGGCTCCTTTAAATTGTCCTCTGACATCCATACACACTGTGACATGTACATGCCTGCATGCACATACATACAAACACAGCTCACATGGTGTGAAGCAGAATAAACCCTTCTTAAGGTGATTTCTTTGGGAATTTTATAATGATACAAGCCACTGAAACACATCTTAAGATCTCATTTGTCACAGTGCCTCCTTAGGATTTTCGTTTTTCTTTTTTCTTTTTTTTTAGTATATATTTTATGGACATTAAATAAGATTACACATGAAAAGATGTTTAAGTTGTACAGTACCTGACAAATGTTAGCTATGGATACTTTTATAGCTAACCAATAAATCTCCATTGAAGGGTTGAATAAAATGAACTTAAATGCGCCTTCTGGGGAAATAATTTTAACACCACTGTAGAAAAGACTAAAAAATACTCAGCCTGAGAGATTGTCACTTTGGCTATTTAATGCAAATCCTCTCAAACACTGTTCTGAAAAAGGCTAAAACCTTGTCTATTTTGCTTAGATCACACACTCTAAATCTTTGCACTCCAAATACAATCCTCCAATCAGCCATGTATGCAGGACACTGGCATCACTTTGGCATTTAATGGGAATGCAGAATGCCAAGTACCCCAAACTCAATGACTCAGAGTCTGTATCTGCTTGTATCCTTAGGCCAGTAGGGTTTATATTAAACTAGAGATGAACTGTCATAAAAAGAATCTCCTACATAAGTTTACATTCTTACCTCATAGCTGTAAGTAGTAATTTATAAATGTTCTTTGCAACTCTGAGCATGTGATATTGGAAATTGCCCAAGTTTTAGAGTTCAATAGAACTGAGTATTAATCTGCCTCCATTCTGAGGGAACAATGCAGATCCTTGTAAAACATTCTTTTTTCCTCCCTCTTCAGGACCACTCAGTCCCCCATCCCAGCCCATCCCCATTTCTAAGTATCAGTTCCTAATACCTAGACACACACTCTCAGGGGCCACACTTAGCAGGAAAAAGAAAAATTCCAAACCAGGCAACACATAGCACCCTCCCTGCCCCGAACCAGAGAGGAAAACAGAAACTGAGGAACTAAACACCAACCCATCAAAGAAAAGGCCAAATATCAGCACCAAGGAACCAAGAATGACAATTATCCCAAACACAGATCCCTCAACACCAGTGTAAAAAATACTAACAGTCTCCACCCAAGCCAAGCAATCCTACCACAGTAGGCTCTGAGTATTGATTGCAACATAGCTGAAAAACAAGATGAAGTCCTTAAAACAGCCCATTTAAATATGACAGAGGTCCTTAAGAAATGAATAAATCCCTTAAAGAAGTCTGTAAAAACATAAATAAATTGTAGAAAGAAATTAATAGAACAGTAAAAGACCCAAAAGTGGAAATAAAATCAATAAAGAAAACCCAAACAGGGAATTCTGGAAACGAAAAATTTAGGGACTTGTATAGAATCATCAGATCAAGCTTTACTAACAGAATATAAGAGAAAAGGGAAAGACTCTCCGGCATTGAAGACTTGAGAGAAGAAATGAATACCTTGGTCAAAAAATGTTAAACTGAAAAGATCCTGGCACACAACATCCAGGAAATCTGGGACACTAAGAAAAGACAAAATCTAATAATAACAGGAATAGAGGGAAAAAAGAAACCTGGGTCAAAGACACAGAAAATATTTTCAATAAAATCATAGAGGAAATTTCACTAACCAAAAGGAGATGCCTATGAAGTTACAAGAAGCATATAGAAAACCAAACAGAACAAACTAAAAAGAAATTCTTTTGCATATAATAATCAAAACACTAAATTATAGAATACAGAAAGAATATTAAAAGCTACAAGAGAAAAAGACCAAGTAACACATAAACCTGACTTCTCAATGGAGACTCTAACAGTCAGAAGGACCTGGACAAATGTACTGCAGACTCTAAGACACCACAGAAGCCAGCCCAGACTACTATATCCAGAAAAACTTTCGATTATAGTTGATGGAGATAAGAAGACATTTCATGTTAAAACCAAATTTAAAGAACATCTTTCCAGGAATCTAGCCCCTCAGAAGGCAGTAGAAGGAAAACTACAACCAAAGAGGTTACCCACAGCCAAAAAAAATCAACAAATAAATAATCCCAGACTAGCAAATTAAAAAGAAGGGAGAAACACACACACACACACACACACACACACACACACACACACACACACACACACCACAAAAGAACCCTAAACAAAAAGAGAGTCAACAAACACTGCTCATTGATATCAATGATCTCAATTTCCTAAGGAAAAGACACAGACACATTAACAGAATGGATGCAAAAACAGGATCCATCTTTCTGCTGCATCTAGGAAACATGCCTTATCATCAAGGGTAGACATCACCTCAGGATAAAAGGATGAAAATAGATATCAAAAACAAATGGACCTAAGAAGCAAGCTTTGGTAGCCATTTTAATATCTGACAATATAGACATTAAACTAAAACTAATCAGAAGAGATAGGGAAATACAGGATATTTCATCAATGGAAAAATCCACTAAGAGGATATTTTAATGCTTAACATACATAACCAAATACAAGGACACCCAAGTTCATAAATACAAACAAACCTAACTAACTAACTAACCTACTCTACCTTAAATCACATGCATATCTTCACATACTGGTAACAGGAGACCTCAATAACCCACTCTTCCCAGGTGGACAGGTCATTCAGATAAAAACTAAACAGAGAAATGCTGGAGCTAACTGATATTACAAACCAAATGAGCCCTAACATATTTATAGAACATTTTACCCAAACACAAAAGAATATACCTTCTTCTCAGCACCTCATGGAATTTTCTCAAAAATTGATGACATACTCAGACACAAAGCAAGTCTCACCAGATATAAGAAAATTGAAATAATACCCTGCATCCTATACGATTGACACAGATTAAAACTGGATATCAGCCGGGCGGTGGTGGCACACGCCATTAATCCCAGCACTCGGGAGGCAGAGCCAGGCAGATCTCTGTGAGTTTGAGGACAGCCTGGGCTACCAAGTGAGTTCCAGGAAAGGCACAAAGCTACACAGAGAAACCCTGTCTCGAAAAAAACCAAAAAAAAAAAAAAAAAACTGGATATCAACAGCAAGAGAAACATCAGAAAGCTTATAAACTCATGACAACTGAACAACTCACTTCTGAATGAAAAATGGGTAAAGACAGAGTATGAAAAGAAATTCAAACTTTCTAGAACTGAACGAAAATGAATGTACAAGATACCCAAACTTATGAGGCAGAATGAAGGTGGTTCTAAGAGGCAAGTTAATAGCACTATGTGCCTACATAAAAAATTGGAGATAACTCATATTAGTAACTTAACAACAGACATGAAAACTCTAGAAGAAAAAGAAGAAATCACATGCAAAAGAGTAGATGGCAATAAATAATCAAACTCAGGGCTGAAATCGATAAAACAGAAAAAGAAACAAAAAATATATAGAGAATCAATGAAACAATGAGTGGTTCTTTGAGAAAATCAATAAGCTTGAAAAACCTTTTTCCAAAATAATAAATAAATAAAAAGGAAAGGAAAGGAAAAACCTTTATCCAAGTTAAATAAAAGGTAGAGAAAGAAGATCCAAAATGAACAAAATTAAAAAAGAAAAGGGATATTTAACAACAGCACTCAGGAAATCTGGAGAATAATAATGACATATTTAAAAACCTGTACTCCACCAACTTGGAAAATCTAAAAGAAATGGATAATTTCCTCAAAACAGACCATTTACCAAAGTTAAAAAAAAAGACAAGCAAATTTAAACAAACTCATGATCTCTAATTAAGTAGAAGCAGTCATTAATAAAACTGATGGTTTGAGCTAATTCCATGAGACATTCCAAGAAGAGTTAATGCCAATACTCCTCAAATCATTACACAAAACAGAAATTAAGGAACATTTTCCAATTCATTTCATAAGACCACAGCTACCCTGATGCCCAAACAATACAAAGACCCAACAAAGTAAGAAAATTATAGACTAGTTTCCCTTAAGAATATACTTGCAAAAATACTCCATAAAATGCTTGCAAACCAAATCCAAAAATACATCAAAAAGATCAACCACCGTGATCTTTTAGGGTACATCTCAGAAATGCAGGAGTGGTTCAACATATGTAAATCAGTAAAGGTAATGCACCACATAAACAAATTGTAAGACAAAAACTTCATTAGATGAAGACAAGGCCTTTGACAAAATCAAACACCCTTTAATGATAAAAATCCTGGAGAGATTAGGGATACAAGGGACATGCCTAAACATGTTAAGGGAACTTTAGAGCAAGCCCATAGACAACATCAGCTTAAACTCAAAGAAATTACACTCAAATTAGGAACAAGACAATGTTATCTTGTTACTCTCTCCACACCTGTTCAATATAGTACTTGAAGTCCTAGCTAGAGCAATAAGACAGCTGAAGAAGGCCAAAGGGATACAAATTAGAAAGGAAAAAGTCAAAATATCTTTATTTGCAGATGAAATGATGGTATGTATATATAAATGACCTCACAGATTCAACCAGGAAAACTTCTACAGCTGATAAACAGTTTCATCAAAGTAGCTGGATACAAAATTAACTTACAAAAATCAGTGGTCCTCATATATTTCAAATGACAAAGGTCTGAGAAAGAAATCAAGGAAATAATAACCAAAAATAACCTCAAATAATATAAAATAAAATATAAAATATCTTGGGGTAACTCTCACCAATCAAGTGAAAGACTTGTATGCTTAAACATTTTAAGACATTTATGTAAGAAATTGAAGAAGAGAAGAGAAGATAGAAAGATCTCTCATGTTCATGAATTAGTAGGATTAATACAGTAAAATGGCCATCCTACCAAAAGAAATCTGCAGATTCAAATTAATTCCTATTAAATTTCCAACACAATTGTTCACATATCTTGAAAGGACACTTTTCAGCTTCATATGGAAAGACACACACATGCACACACACACAGGCATGCACAAAGAACAACAACAGCAGGATAGCTACAACAATACTGAATAATAAAAGAACTGCTTGAGGTACTACCATCCCTGATCTCAAATTGCCCTACAGAGCTATTGTAACAAAAACAGCACGGTATTGGCACAAAAACAGATACATTGAACAATGGAATTGAATTTATGACCCAGACACAAATCCACACATTAGCAATATGTGTTATTTTTTTTACAAGAACCAGAAATACACACTGAAACAAAAAATAGTCTTCAGAAAATGATGTTTATCAAACTGTATGGTAGAGTCATACCTATCAACTTTGCACAGAACTCAACTCTAAATAGATCAAAGACTTCAACATAAAACCAGAAACACTGAACCTGACAGAAGAGAATGCCTTGATAGAAGTAATAGCTTTGAACTCAATGGCATGGGAAAAGACTTTCTAAACAGAAGAGCATTAGCACAGGCACTAAGATGAACAATTAATAAATGGGACCTTATGAAACTGAAAATCTTCTGTATGGCAATGGACATTGCCATTCAAACAAAGTGTCAGCCTACAGAATGGGAAAAGATTTTTGCCAGCTACATGCAAGACAGAAAGGCTATATCCTAAATATAAAAGGACTCAAAATAACCTAATTTAAAAAGAGAATTCTCAGAAAAGGAACTCAAATGGCTGTGAAACACTTAAAGAAATGTTCAACATCCTTAGCCATCAGAGAAATGCAAATCAAAAATAGTTTGAGATTTCATCTTAAATCTTTAAGAATGTCTAATTTCAATAAAACAAGTGACAGCTCATGATAGTAAGGACGTGGAGTAAGGGAACACTCATTCATTGCAGGTGGGAGTGTAAACTTGTACAGCCACTTTAGAGATCAGTGCAGGGTTCCATATGAAGCAGGGAATAGATCTACTTCAAGATCTAGCTATATTACTCTTGGACACTTACCTCAAAGATTCTTTATTGTACCACAGAGACACTTGCTCAAACATGTTCAATGCTGCTCCATTACTAATAGGCAGAAATTGGAAACAACTTAGCTCTTCCTCAACAGATGAATGGAAAAGAGAATGTGGTACATTTACACGATGGAGGGTTACTTAGCCATTTAAAAAATGATATCATAAAAATCACAGATAAACGGATGTAACTAGGAAAAATCATCCTGAGTGAGGTAACACAGACAGAGAAATAAAATATGGTATCTTCCTTTATATGTGGATAGGAGTTGTTAAGTCAATGACAACTACGTGACAATCCATACAACAGCAGAAGGTAGGCACACTAGTGAGGGAGGGAGTGGATAAATCACCATAGGAAAGGGAAATCAAAAAAATAGTTATGGATAGATGGGGCAAGTTTACTAAAACAAGATCAAATGTAGAATGGGAGAAACTAGGGGGAGGAGGGAAGAAATATGGGGAGAGACAAATAAAAGGGCCATTTGATATATAATGTGAAACCTATTATAGTAGAAGCTTTGTAAAATAAATACATATATGAAGGCTGAAGGCACTCTAAATAACAGTTCCAAATAATGGGGGAAGCAGGTCCCCAACTGGACAGCTCTTGTCATCAAATGCAGCTTCCAATATCAAGACTGATTTACATCTAACTGAGTTGTTGGCCAAAGTGGTCCCATGGGAATCCCCAAACAACCCAGAGGGTTGTTCAGATAATAGATTGCTCTCCACACACTGATGGTAAGGCCCTATTGCTGAAGACAACATCTATACAACTCGTTGAATATGGAGAAGTCAAGCTGGTGCCTACAAAGAACCTTCACCCCTACATTCTAGTACCTTTGGTACAGGAAGGTACTCTGCATGTTATCAATAGAGAAACACAAACACCAACCCAGACATAAACCCTTAGATCTACAACTGTGTCCTGCCTGTAAAATATGCTAGTGGAATGGTAGCACAAAACTTATAAGAGTAACTAACCAATATATGATGTGACTTAACACCCACTCCATGAGATCGAACTCAATGCTGCTTGGGTGACCAAGAACCTGAGAATAGAAAGTCCAGTGTCCTAAAGTAAAACCAAATTCCAATGTTCTAAAAACAAGCAAGCAAACACCACTACCGCAAAAAAAGTAGCAATAAAATGACTCCTAATGACAAACTGGTATTCTCATAGATCTATGTCTTTCTCAGCCATCAGCAGAGAAGCTTCCTCCTGAAACAGATAGGAACAAATACACAGACCTATAGCCAGAGATTAAGTAGAGAGTCAGAGATCTTGGAACATTCAGCCCTAAACAGGATGTCTCCATCAAGCTCTCCATCCCACCTCTAAGAAGTCAGGAAACGCTGCAGAAGAAGTCAGAAAGAATTGAAGAGTTTAAGAGCCAGAGGGATTGAAGACACCAAGAGAACAAGGCCCTCTAAATCATTAAAAACATTGCATATATTAACTCACATATACCCATCCATAACACAGAGTCCATCTCTAACTTATAAACACTTGCAAATGAAAACTTAGTTTCTTGTAAGGGAGTCTCATTGGGGAAACAGAGTACTCTTATGGGTAGGCTGCATGCCCAGCTGTAGATGGCCAGCAGAAAATGAACTCAGTGGGATCTTTGGAGGTTCCTTGTCTCATAAAGTTGTGTCAGGGCCTTTCTTTTTATTTGTTTTATATATATATATATATATATATATATATATATATATATATATATATATATATATAAAACAAATATGATATATATATCATATATGTATATTCTTCTTTCTTTTTACCCTACATGTCTTTTGCTTCCAGTTTAGTGTCTTTACCGGACTCCTGAGTGTGTGAACAACTGGATCTCTGTCCTTTGTGCCTTCTCTGGGGCTCTTTTCCTTCTCTTTATTTATTTTCTCCTATTCAGATATGTTAGTTTTTCCTTTACCTTATTTTATTTTATTATTACTTCTTATAAGCCTGGGTTTTTGTTTGTTTGTTTGTTTGTTTGTTTGTTTCTCATGACAGATAGAAAGACAGTGGATCTGATGGGAGAGGAGGCAGCAAAAAACTGTGAGGAGTAGAATGAGATAAAACTATAATCAGGAAATATTACATGAGAAAAAAAACATTTAATTTCAACAAAAGCTAAATTTTTGCATGGTTCTAGAAAAGGCCCAATGATGATGAATATTAACCAACCAGTATATAACAAGTATTCAAAGAGATTCATGTCATCTGTCTGTGTGACAAGGTCTCATTTTGCTGCTTGATTTCTGATTAATCACTGTGGAGAAAAAAAATCTGATTTTTTTTTCATGGTCATCAGTGATGTCAAGAACCAAAGAGTGTCACATAGGTACATAAAAATATCATAATGGAGCCTGTCACTTTTTACAATTATTAATAATATAAGCTTACACATAAAAGGAGCCTGGAAGTTTTATGCTCTTTGTGAATTTCTTCTCTGAATATGACATTTTAGGATGGAAAGAGCTATACAGAAGTGACACTCCCTGTAGCTGCTAGTATCCTTGAGAGGAAGCCTCTGCATTTGTCTGCAGTACCAACCTTTCTCTAAAGAAATGTAAGCATCTTTGAATGTGGCACATTTCCTCCTGACCTCCCCTCTGTCTCTCATGCCATGGTGCTCCGGAGAAGGCAGAGCTCACATGCAGCTCTCTGTGGGAAACATCCCTTGGACACAGGACCAGTTCAGGCATCATTGAGCAGAAGCTTTTCATCCCTGCTGAGGCTGTTTCCACTTGATTTTGTTATTTTGATCTTTTGAGCATCTTTTCAATGCCAACAAAAGTCAATACATTCTTCTGGGAGAAGCCATCAGAGAAATGGTAATGAATTGTTCAAGGGGCCGTGTCATGGGCATAAACTCTGGGGAAATATAGGCACTTTGTTCCTGAAACTCACATCGTGTGACCTGCTTGCTGTGTGAAATGTTAATATTTTGCGTTGTGCTTCATTCCTGGTGTCATCACCAACCTCAAGAAATCTTTGGGGTGGGGATGGTTGCTGAACATTTTGTGAAAACCACATAGATCCATGCCGGATGTCAATGTGTGAATCAGAGCACTTCTCTAGGATGCATGACTGTTCACTTCATACTTTAGCCCTGCCAAGGAGGTTCAGATGTGTATGTTTGGAGGGAACAGAGTTTAATTTGCCTTTCTCAGTGAGATGACAGGATCATACGGTCCATGGATGACTATAGCAATCTCTGACTACTGCTTCAAGCTAATCACAGTGGAAATCATGTCATCCTCCTGCCTCCACAACTCAGGGGGCTTTTCCCACCATCATGATGCTGAATTCCTTCAATTGTCACAGTGAGTCCACCCCCAGTGCTATAGTCTATGCTGTTGTTAAGACTAAGCAACTCCAAACTGCAATTTTTCTTTTTATCAACATGTCATTAAAATGAAGGCAATCCCGGAAGCCACTGAAGTTCACATAAAGAAGCATGTTTAGGGCTGGGGAGATGGCTCAGTACATAAAGTGCTTGCCATGCAAGAATGAGGACTGGAATGCAGATGTACAGAACCCACTTGAAATCTAGGCAGGGATGCCGAGACAACTGTAATTCTAGTGCTTGGAAAGAAGATACAGATAGTTATGACAAGCTAGCTAACTAGCCTAGCCAGAATTAGTGACTCTAAACTCAGCAAGAGACCCTGCCTCAGGTGGAAGGCAACAGAATGTGATACCCAATGTCAACTTCTGACTTCTGTACATGAGTAGAGATGCCCACATTTATTCATATATATGACCAAACACATGAGTGTGCATACACATGCATTTACTTTACAAAAATCTAAAAAAATAGGAAATATATTGGTATATAAATGAAAGATAAATAAAACATGTATTTACCATCAACATATTACACAATTATGGATGCATTGATATGCATTTTAATATTCATATGAGTATTCATCCTAAAGTATTTATATTTTGTAAGTGATATATACATGTGTATAACTGTGAGCCAGACCTGGTGACTCATGTTTATAATTCCATCACTTGGGAAGCTTCAGCCAAGAATTTCCATGAGTTTGAGGCCAGCCTGACATAGTGAGTTTCAGACAAGTCTGGATTATAGTGTGAGATCCTGTATTTTAAAATGTACATAATTGTTCATATATTTTATATCAAATGAATACTAGATACTTACTTACATGTTATCTATATTACATGAAGATTTTGTATATTGTGGAATAAAGTGTGAAGTCATTGATATAGTGCAAACTCAATCTATGGCTCCTTTTCTTTTCAACCTCTGTGAGAGTCCAGCTCCCATCTTTTTGAAAGGTTCTTATGAGGAGGAATAAGGGATAAGAAAATATTAGATAGAAAGAAAGACCTAGCCAATGAGAAGAAAGACAGAAATACAGGATAGCTTTGGAAGGGCCTGGATCAATACCCAATAGCCTTGAAGGTTTATTCAAAAGGCTATTTATAACACGACAAGGGGAGAGGCAAAAGACCTCCCCTTGCAAGGTAAAAGCACACTGTACAGCCAAGTGTAGACCCTTCCAAATACCTTGTAAACACTCCCATGGTCAAATCATCCCATTATGCAACCTTGCTGGGTAAAACAAGCTCAAATTCTGTGACCCTGAGTAATTTGGACCTCCACAAACAAAATTTGGGTTTCTGCAAGAACTTCTCAATGGAGAATGCATTGTCCTTACAATACTTTGGGAAATGGTCAGATGTGGACAAGTAACTAGAATGAGGATGAGGTTTGGAATTGCAATATTTACAGAGCTGATTTGTCTTCCTTAAAGAAATTGTCACTGGGCTGTGGTGGCACACGCTTTTAATCCCAGCACTCAGGAGACAGAGCCAGGTGGATTTCTGTGAGTTCAAGGCCAGCCTGGTCTACAGGGTGAGATCTAGGTAGGACAGGTACCAAAACTACACATAGAAACCCTGTCTTGAAAAACAAAACAACAACAACAACAAAAAGAAATTGTCACTGGGCAGGCCCCAAGGAGCGAGCAGGTAAGCTGTATTGTTCTAATCAGTAGAAGTACAATTTATAAACAAAAGGAACATATTTTAATATTGTGATTCATGCATTTATAATGTTTTGTCCAGGCTATAAACTGAAAAATATACTAAAATCATCAAGAGTTATTAGACTATGCATCATAATTATGTGGATTCATGAGTGTCCTGGTTTTACTGAGAAATTCTTTTCATAGGCTCTGATATTGGAACACTTGGTCTCCAGTAGGTGGCGGTGTTTGGAGAGGTGGTGCAGCCTTGCTGGAGGAAGATGATCACTGGGGCGGGATTTGAGATTTAATAGTCTCATCCTACTTCCAGCTTACTTTCTACTTAGTGCTGCTGATTGAGATAGGATTTCCGAGCTTCCTGCTCCAACACCATGCTTCTCTGCCATGATGGGCACTTATCCTTCTTGACCAGTAAGTCAAAATAAACTCTTCCATCTGTAAGTGGCTTTCAGTCTTGGTATTTTATCACAGCAGGAGAGAAATAACTAATACCATGAGTCAATCGATTGAAGGATGAGTACATCTGTTACAGAGCAAGTATGCTCACATGTTAATGGTACATGTTTGGTCTACAAGTCAAAGATGCTGATGCATACTGGAAATCTCGTTCAGTTTTGCTCTGGGCCTGAAAATCCCACAGCAGAATGTTGGACAAAGTGAGTTATTCCAAGCAATTAGCTCTACATCTTGGAAGTTACTCTCTATTGTCCCTATTTCCTTCCGGAAAACATTGAAGAGTCAGAGAATGGCGTGGGTGGGAGTGTGGGAAGGCACCCTTGCAAAACTGTCAAGTGGAGATTGAGACTCTGATTCCGATTTCCAACAAGAGGTCCAGAGTGTCTGGATTTCTAAAGTGGAACAAATCAGGCTGCAGAATGTCTTAGTCTAGAATCAACCTTTGGGCCTTGCCTGCGATCCTTAGCCAGTGTGGATGGAACTTCTGTGAGCTTCAGCTTCATTGTGGATCTAAATTCCAGAAAGTTTCCATGAAAATAAAATGGTGTGTGAACAAGTAAACCTTACAGTACTGTAAAGTTCAAGTGTGTGTCAGATCTCTTCATTCTCATGTCTAGGTAACCTAGGCAAGGCTGCCACAAATTAAGATAATGTAGGAGAATTAAACTAAAATCAAATGTTCTTATAACTTGTTTAATTTTGAAGCATATTTAAGGCAAAAATTAAAACATTTTCTGTGTTTTCTTTTTTTCCTAATTCTGGGCCTTGATTCAAGGACCTCACAGTAGCTAGGCAAGCAGTCTACCATTTAGCTATATTCCAAGTCTGTTTTGTTTGCTTGTTTTTGTTTTTTTACTTTATACTTTGAGACAGGGCTCCAATAAATTGTTCAGACTAGCCTTCAACTATGATTCTCCTGCCTGAGACCCCAAAGTTGAGACCACCAGCTTATGGTACCAAGCCCAGCTAAGCTTCTTTACTTGTGTTTGTGGCAATGTAGGTGGAGTGTGAGTGTGTAGGTGTGTGGCTAAGGAGGTCAAGGCAGGACATCAAGTATCTTCCCTTGTTGCTCTCTGCATTACGGTCTTGAGAAAGTGGCTCTCACTGAATCAGAAGTTTGCCATTCCACGGAGGTAGCTGACCAGCAAGGTCTCTGAGCTCTATGAATATCCTGTCTCTATCCCTCAGTGTGGCGGTTACAGTCATGCAAAGCTACATCCATCTCTTTACAGGAGAGCTGGAGATTAAAGCCAGGATCTCTGAATTTCCAGAACAAGTGCTATTATTACTCACTGAGCATCCTCCAAGCCACTGCTAATCCTTTCTGCTTCTAATGTTATTCATTCTATAACTTTTATCTTTTACTCTTTGGTGGGATTACTAGCCATGCTATATTTTCAATTTTAACATCTTTAGGCATATTTGCATTATTTCTGCCTTCTAAATTTGTCTGTGTAGCACTATGTAAGTATCAATGACAGGAATCTCTGTTTTTATTTCTGTTTAATCTCTTTTCCATGACCTTTAATGAAAATCTAATTAAGATGCACACAAGAGCTGACATCCTAGGGGTCTACACTCCCAGTTTCCTCTTTTTACATATTCAAGTAAAACTGTCCCTAGCTGAACTTCATAGATAACCTTTTCATATCCAGGATTTGATTAACCACTTCGCCCAGGCTTAGTTTTACTGACTTCAACTTTAATAATGAGTATGTGTGAAACCTTCAACAATGATACAGTTGTACATGTAGATTAACTAACCCTTGCCACCTGTTTCTTTCCTACCTTCTGTTGTTGTTGACTTTCTCTGTTTCCACATCTTCAGGATGTCTTGCCTCTTCTGCCTAGCAGTTTGCCTTTGCTACACCCGCAGTTTGCATACTTCAGCCACACCCAGGGATCAATGGCATGAGCCAGAAGCATAGGAGATGCTTCACTGGGAGCTCAGGCTATTTAACTCAGGAGCTCTTCACTGGGCTGCCTTCAGGCTATTTAAAATTCCAGGTGCTTTCTCTCTGTCTCTCTGTCTCGCTGTCTCTCTCGCTGTCTCTCTCTGTCTCTCTCTGTCTCTGTCTCTGTCTGTCTCTGTCTCTCTGTGTGTGTGTGTGTGTGTGTGTGTGTGTGTGTATGTGTGTGTGTATGCACACATGTGCATCCACATTTGAAGGAGCCACAAGAGGTCATCAGGTATCTTTTTCTATCACTCTTTCCCCTGAGTCACTTGAGACAAAATATCCTGCTGAACTTGAAACTTGCCATTTAGACTGGTCTAGCCTTGTCTCTTCCCCTGCCCCAGTTCTGGAGTTCTGAGCCATGTCAAGAGTTTTCATTTGGGCGCTGGAAATTCAAATTTGTGTTCTCATGATTGTAGAGCAAGTGCTATTACCCAACCATGATCACAGTCCCTATGACTGCATTTATAAGAGCATAAACCATGATTTAGCAATTTTAAAGACTTTCCATGCAACTGTACCTATTAGGCTCAATGGATAACAACTGAATTGTGTGTGTGTGTGTGTGTGTGTGTGTGTGTGTGTGTGTACATGTGAAGGCCAGGCGTTGATGTCAGGTGTCTCCCTCTATTTCTTTCCACCTACTGTGGGGGACAAGATCTCTCACAGAACGTAGAAGTGATCATTTTGCCTAGATTGTCTGGCCAGTGTGCTCTCAGGATAAGCCTATCTCTGTCCTCCACACCCCTAGAAGTTATAGAGATGCACTGATAACTGTGCCTGATGTGCTAGCCCTTTATCTGGGCTGGGGGTCAGGATTTAGGTCTTCATGCTTGTACAGTGATCCCTTTACCCACTGAGCTAACCTTCTAGCCCTTAAACACTGCATTTTGAATCAAATTTCTTGGAAACAAGAGTAATATAAGAGAAAAATATTTTTTTATAATTTCTCCCTTCTAGGATTTCTTCCACATGTATAAAAATTGAAATCTTTCTCTTTGATTATTATTTCTCAGATAGGGAAAATATAAATGACTATGCAGTGGCAGTATGCAGAATAGTTGATTTAAAAATAAGCCCAGTAGCTTACAGCATGCTTCATCAATAATCCTTGAAGAACGTAGCATGGAGTACTCATTGTTACTGCTATGACCTCATCACTTATGATATTTTTTTATTTATTTAGAGAAATAAATATTTTAAGAGAGGTCAATTGACCTCAGTACTCAATCCATAGCATCTGTCATATAATTTACTTTTTATTTTCATCACGCTATGCCATTTATTTGCTTTAAATAGAAAGTTTCCATGTAAAGAAACTGACTGACATTGACTATTATCAGAAACTCCAAATAAAGAATCAAGACATTTTAACACAAAAGGTCACATCTTGTCATGTCCTCTGCCTTAGCTCGTGATATGAAAGGTATAGTTTAAAGCATTTAGGAAAACTTTATTTTTGAGTTCTTTTCAGATACCACTTTCTACATAGCTCTTTGTCTAATACTCCAATGAATGTCATTCCCTGCTCTATTCCCAGAGCATTCTTTATGTATCTTGGTTATAACTTTTCTAACCATGTTTCCACGTTCAGTCTCCTCTAATTTATTCTGGTGGATGGGATCTTGTTTTGCTATATTTATATTTCTATAGACAAGGATATTTATTGTGTCCAAAACGTAACTGATAGGTAACATTTTGGCTAGTTTTATGTCAACTTGAAACAAGGTATAGGTATCAGAGAGGAGGAAACCTTAATTGAGAAAATGCCTCCATAATCTCAGGCTGTAGTGATTGATGAGGGAGTGCTTATCCTATTGTAGATGAGACTGCCCCTGGGTTGGTAGCTCTGGTTTCTATAAATAAGCATGCTGAGCAAGCCATGGGAAGCAAGGCAGTAAGCAATACCCCTCCACGGTATTCTGCATCACATCTTTCCTCCATATTCCTGGCCTGACTTCCTTCAATGATGGGATATAATTTGGAAATGTAAGCCAAATAAAACTTTTCACCCCCAACTTGCTTTTGGTCATGGTGTTTCAACATGGTAATAGTAACCCTAACTAAGACAGACAACAACAGATTTTTGAATGAATAACTTACAGATTGTGTGAAGAAATGACTTCATTGATGAATTTCTTCTCAGAGGGAGGTCTGAAGTTGAAAAAATTTTTGAGAGTTTTCAGGAAAAAGTCACTAGTGATAGGTACAATGAGGGAGGACCATTTACTTAGAACTGGAAAGCATATACCCAAAATGCCTTCTTATGCAACTGGAATATGTTACAATATGCCTATATATGTTATTTTCTTTTTTGTTGCTGTAATAAGACACCATGACTCAAGCAGCTTATAGAAGAAAGAGATTATTTTACCTTAAGTTTCCAGAGGTCTACATTCCATTACGGCAGACACAGCATGGTAGCAGGTGGCAGGCACAGTGGCAGAACAGTAAGCTGGGAGCTCACATCATGAAGCAGAGACAGATAACTGGAGTTGGCAGGAGGTTTTTAGCCCTGAAAGCCAACCCCCAAGTGACATACTTCCTTCAGCAAGGGAGCACCTCAAATTGGGGACCAAATATTCAAATATGAGAGCCTGTGGGGGACACTCTCATCCAAACCATTACAGAAACCAACAATTTTTTTTTTTATCTTACATGTTTGAAAACCTTCAGGAGGAGTATTTTAAATCCTGGTATATGGGAGGGTCTCGAGGAAATAAAAGCTAGATGTAAATGATATAATTATATTAGAATCTCAAAAAATAAAAGAAATAAAACCAAAAGTTAAATTTCACTCAAGAACCCCTCAAAGTGTAGTTTTAAGTTTCAAATGTTTGTGCCTAGGATGGATGAGTTCAAATATTCATGTGACCTGTTCACTCTATCGCTTAAAATAGAGACAAGTTTGGATTGCCTAATTAGTGAGAAGAGGAGATTGGCAAGAACATAATGATAGTTGATTTGGAATTAAAAGATTGGACAGTCCCAAAGTTCTGACTTAGTCTTTTTATAGATGTCAATAGGAATCAAAAAGATACTACTGTGTTGCTACCTTCTCAGCTTACTGAGTGACTGGCTGGCCTTTGTTTTTTTCAATATCATTACACCTGTGTTTCATGTTTTTAACAGAAAAAAAAAAACAGACAAAGAAGAAACCAGGTGAGAAGCTATGACCACAATTCACCCTACTTCTGTACGTTCACATCGCTTCTAAGGAGCTACAGGCTGGAATTGAGCATGATTGCTTTGGTAATTCTCAATACTTTGGGCTAAATGAAAGAAAACCAGACTTGATATGGCATATGCAAAGACCTAGTACCTTATACAGAGGCATGTGATGCCCCTATTAAGATCCTAAAAAATGTGTCATTTTCAAATTCTTTAAGGTTACTGAAGATTTTATTTTTTAATTTAACCTTATCTTCTTTTTTATTTTTAATAATTTCATACACAGATACTGTAGTCTGTAGTTTCTCTCCTGCCTGCCTGTTCCCAAATACCAAGCAGCCACTTCCCAAATAATTGACTCAGAGGCTTAATAATATTTATAAATGCTTATTGGGTAGCACAGATTTATTACTAACTAGCTCTTACACCTAAATTAGCACATAATTCTTATCTAAATTTAGCCATGTGACTTGGTACCTTTTCTCAGCAAGACATTCTCATCTTGCTTCTTCTGTGTCAGGCTGGCTACTCCTTGACTCTACCCTCCTCCTTCCCAGCATTCCCAGTTTGGCTTTCCCACCTAACTTCCTGCCTAGCTACTGGCCAATCAGTGTTTTATTAAACTAATTTGAGTGACAAATCTTTACAGTGTACGGAGGATTATTCCACAACAGGATACTGTATTTACATCATTTCTGTCACACACCTCCAATCTTTCCATGCTCCCCTCACTTCCTCTCTGTAATCCAATGACCTGTGTGCGTGCGTGCGTGCGTGTGTGTGTGTGTGTGTGTGTGTGTGTGTGTGTATACACATGTGTATCTTACTTGGTCTATTTGGTATTGCTTATATTGCTAATATATACATATGTTTAGAGCTGGTCACTTAGAATTAGAACCTATCGGGGGCTCACCTCTGGAGAAAATGGATTCTCCCAGTCTCCATAACTATTGATCACCTGTATCTCTTCATGTAGGAGTGGAGCTCTGTGGGGTTTCTCCGTCTACAATGGTGTATTTATTGAGTGTTATTTTTCTCTTGGTAGAGAAAATATAAAATGTAATGTGATTGCTTCTATTGTATATATGTGTGCTGGGTGGAAAATAAGTAATTTGCTATAGAATATCTCCTTTAAGCACATTCAATTAATATACACTTGCTAAAAGATGGTCACACATGGATATGAATGGTCATATTTACTGAATTATTGATCAGCACAGGGTGATACCTGCATCATTCTCTAAACCCAAGAATAATTGTGTACATGCAGAGCAGGCATGCTAACATTTCAATAATGAAAATAAAGAATCTTACATAAAATGGTTTGGGTTGAAACAGAAGCACATGTGCATTTGTTTATCAGTGTATAATAGTCTTGTGTCACATTTAATTTCTTACTGTGTTATGACAGTCCCAAGCCTGTTCCTGAACATAAGCCCAACAAGGATAAAACACAGTGATGAAGTAAGTTAAAATGCAGGCATTCCTTGCTATTTAAGCAAATCTACCTCCCACAAGACTAATAAAGCTGAATAAAATGTTTCATAATCTTCTTGCACTCACCTGAAAACTGACAAGTCACTAATGAATCCTCAGGATCAACTAATGGAAAATGGGATTGAGTTTGCTGAGCTCCACATTTAGGTTGTGTCTCTACTTTTACAACATGCAGGAAAATGGATTTTCTTTCTAAAGCTGACTGCAGAGTTAGGTGCAGAACTCAGGGCCAGGACTGCATAGGATACTGTTCAGTATTCCTCAAAAACCTGAAGTCTCAGGATTCCCCCTCAAGTGAGATGGGAAGGCAGGGGACCACCATCTGTAGCTTTGCCATCAGCATTCAGAACACAGCAAGAGCAAACCCAACCAAATAGACACAAACCCTAAGCTAGAGTCCCAGCAAAGTTAGAAATAGGCAAACGAGTCAAGTCATGTCAATTGTGTTGGAACTGATAACACAGGAAAGCAAAGCCAAGAACTAGGTAGAACACCAGTCACTCTAAGTGAAATCTCTGCTGAGACAGCAAGCAGTGAACTGGGTAACTTACACTGGTAAACTTGAAAATGAAGAATAGACACATATCTCAGAGATGTAACTCTCTGACATCTAAGTGCCAGAAATATACTTGTATCCACCACAAACATTTAATTAGCAACTGAGACCCTTCCACAGTGAAAAGTTCAAACACAGAAAACTTTGTTAGTGATTTGTATGAATTGTTCATAAAATAAACATCTTCAGTCAAACCTTCACACAGTTGGACAACAATATTTAAGCAATTGTACAACCATGTGCTATTAGCCAATCTCTGAGAAACATATCATATGCAAATACAAACATATGTAAAATTGACTCATGTACTAGTAAATTATATTTATGCATATTCCTGAGGTATATATTTCCTATAGATTTATATATGTAAACTTAAAATGTGTATAAAACAAATGCTAAAATGTATGTAATAAACCCACATTTTTATAACAATGCCTAAAATGTAGAATAGATCATAGGTTAACACTCTTATGTTAAAGATTCAAACATTGTTCAGCAATAGCAAAGGGATCAATTTAATTCACCGAAATTTTGAAATCATAAAAATACATCCCAACTCAATAAATGCATAAAAATAATTTTTATGAAGTTAAAATATACCCAGAGCAGAAGCAATGCTATTAGTTTTTCTTTTCTTTCTTACCTGCATAGATTCACTTGTACGGTCACTTTCTGGATCATTCTCAAGTAATACCTACAGCCCAACTGTTATCTTAACCAAAGCTTTTATGAAACTCAGACCAAGTCACCGATAACCAAAAATATACAGTAATTTCTACATGGATTACTAGAACTGGAAACAGAACAACAGACAACAGTGGATATATATATATATATATATATATATATATATATATATGTGTGTGTGTGTGTGTGTGTGTGTGTGTGTGTGTGTGTGCATGTGTGAATTTACATAATAGAATGATATAAAAAACAAAAATGTTCTCAAAATGTAAATCTTGCAAAATGCTATTTTAGGAAACAAAAAAAAAGAGGAAAGGAAACTGTTATTTTATTTTACTGTTAGGAGATTAGCAAACAACATATGGTATTTTTTAGGTATTTGTGAATTTTTAGGTATGTGTGAATGTTGAAACTATTATAAAAAGCAAAAGGTCCTGATCATATACCTCTGAAGATAAAGAACCATTAGGGAGGAGAAGAGTTGGCTTAGGGATGGCCACCATGTTCTAATGGATGAGACTTTCATGGGTAAATGGAAATTCATAATTATTTCATAAGTATCTGTGAAATTATATAGTAATCCCATTTTTTTTATGAACTACATTTTATAACATTATCAACACATTAAGGAGGAAAATGAAGATAGATAAAAGAAGATAAATATTTGTAACAATATTTGTAACTCATCCAGGTGACATTTAGATTTGAATGATTGTGTTCCCCCAAGCAGGCAATGACTTCATATTTGCTACCATGGCTTTTAAGTCTTTTGAGTAGAATCATGTAAGATTGCTTTTCATTGAGGCAAAGGTATCAGGAGTGTAACAATTCTCATTGAACAGGTGAGGACACTGAGTCACCGAGAAGATGCATAGTTGTCCAGAGGACAAAACCTAGCAAGCAGGGGAGAAAAAAATGAATCCAGTATCTGTGACATGTAAAGCTTCACCAGAGAGACCTACATCTGAACCCTTAATAATTGGTCCTAACTGTTTGCAGTATCTAGTAAGCGACAAATCAAAAGTAGAACCTTCCTTCCTAAGAGCATGAACATAGGGTAAAGCCTCCTAAAAGGCCACACCCCATCAGATCGAATTAAAGGCATATGGACAATCCAGCGTCCCCTGTAAATCCTTCGGTTTGTGTCATCTCTTTGGAAATATTGGCCCCATAGAAGCTCGGGTTCCACAGCTCCAGTCTAGAACAGTTCCTAACATCGTTTTTTAAATTGCACTTAAAAAAGGGGGTGGAGTGGGGAATCACAGTTCATTATGTCACTCAAGACAGTTTCCAAACAGAAACTTCAGTGGGTGCATGGATCCATTCTTTTGTGTGAAAAAGAAGCAGCCTTATCTATGGCACCTGTTCAGAGGAACTAAGCTCAGGCTACTGAGATTCATTATGAGCTACTTCGTGAATTTGTCTGTAACCCTGTAACTATGTGGGCTGCTGAATGGCTTGGTCTACAATCACAGATATCTTTATAAAGGACAGGGTTTTGCAGGACTTGCCCAGGAGTTAAAGATGCAAGATATCAGTCTTGTAGGAACCCAAGAAGATGTTTTTGAAGAGGATCATAGAATTTCTGAGAATATTGTCAATATTGCTTCTAAATATATAACATGGACTTAGACATCTGGCATTTTACCTGTCATTTGTCTTACATCATTTTATTTAATTCTCAGAGTAACTCTAAGTTAGTTTTGATTTAACAGATTAGAGATAATACATTAGAAGTTTGAGAGTCTTTTCTGCGGTCATGCAGATTACCTGACCCAGAAATTTCCAAATACTGGATTTTTCATATTATGGTTTAAACAGCACTAAGGTAACTCTCTGTGCCTGGCTATAATAATTTTTTTGGTAATAGATTCTCAGTTAGCCCAGGCTGGCCTTGAGAATTTGATAACTCATATGTAACAGACGATGACCTTGAATCCCAGATTTTCTTGGCCCCACTACTCCAGTGTTAGCATTATAGTCCTGCATCAACAAACCTGGCAAAGCTAATTATTCTCTGTGCAATTTTCCTTTTTGTTGTTGTTGCTTTGGTATTTGTTATTGAAGCCCAGGTCTTAGACCTATACACAGACTAGGCAAGCACTCCACCAATGAAATACATCTCCAGATATTTTCATTCAAATTCTACAGTTTGAGTTCTTTGTGCCTTAACTTTGTCAATAGTAACTCCTTTACAACATGCATAGCTGGATGCCCATAGAAATTAGCATTCATATGTATTGCTCTCAACAATGACCCTTAGAACTAGTATCGGACACAGGTTTGCTTAAGAGAACACTGCTCTCATCTCTAGAGATTCTGATTATGCTTATCATGATACAACCTGAATATTGATATAGAGAAAGGCTTCCCAGGGGATTATGACAAGGTTTGGACTTAAATTTTGCTATCTTAGCAATTCTTCATCTCAGCAACTACACATCCATTTTTATGCCTTTGCATAAACAGCCTTTCTGTTTGATCTGCTCCATGTGGAGCCACAATTTTTATTCTTGCTAATTACTTGAGGTTGAGAAAAGATTTTTTTTTCTAGTATCTCCTGGTATCTTTGACAATGATCCAGTAGTTGGTCATTCAGGTCTCTCTGATTTTTCTCTTAACTAACAACAGAGTCTGACATTTGTTATTCCTAAGCCATGTTTATGGGTTTTCCCTCCAGTTTGCATACAACTAATTCATTTGAGAAGAAATTCTCTTTCCAAAAACCCTATTATAAGGTGTACATCCCAAATATGGGCTTTCCTCACATAAAAACATCTATGCAAAAATTTATTTCAAGACATCTCATTCTTGGAGTAACATCAGTTGTGCCTTATCAGAACATATATTAGCAGTTAACATATAACATGGCCATAATGAAAATCCACTGGGTATCAATTTCAATGAGTAAATACTTTATTTAAAAAAGAAACTACAAAATATGAAACCATATAATATACAAAATGCAGCATTACTAGAAATAATATCATTAGTTCTCTATTCATTAACTCCTTATTTTTTAATTTGTGTTTTAATGCAATAAAATCATTTTCTTCATGGCTTTGTATGTTTAACATATCTTTGTTGGCTGATGTGATAATTTACCTTGAGAATACAGATTTCTAAAAGTCACAGAAGTTATTTGTTATAACAAAGTAGAATCTTTCTGGCCCCATATTGAAATTTATTACATAGATTCATTGATTTCTAGCTATCAGCACTGAAATAATTTTGTTTGGAAAATGAAGAACAATGCTGAGGAATAGAGAGCTTTCTTCTGAGTTCACTTCCTGAACAACGTTGTGGCCAGTGCAAGGACTGACCACTCACTCTTTTGATTTGTAGGTTTAACACAGAGTCCATGATTTGTTGCTTTCTAAAAATGTGCCCGGATTAGTGATTATTTATCAAACTAAACTAGAGCATATTTTTTTCTTATCACAGTTTCTAGACAATGGCAATTTAAGATGTTTGATTTCAATTTTCCCTCTGTACAAACTTTTCTGCATCTGGATGTGTATGCTGGATAAAAAAAATACATAATTAGTTATCCTTGCATTATTCAGATCTTCAAGGGCTGGAAAATTCTTCTCACCAAGGGAAATAATCAAACGACTCATTAATAGAAAATAAATAATGAATCAGATGTAAAACAAATTCTCATGCATTAGAGAAGCGTTTTGAAAAAAAAAAATCAAGTTACAGATACTGATTTCCCTAGGTGAAAGAAAAATATGCCTTCTAGGCAGAACCATGCTTTTTTATTTTTATGTGCAGAGAACCCATGAGGACTCTCAGGGAGCCAGTAGTGGTAGCTCTGGGAGCACACACCCTACCACACGAAGAAAAGAAAAGCTAGTCCTGTCCTAAGGCCATCTTGGTTGACTCCAGCATGTTGGTCAGGTGTTCTTGACCTATTGAGATTTGAATGTCTGTCTGCCCCTTCACGGATCTGCAGACCCATTCCTACTTCCTCCTGATTCTTCCCACACTGTAATATGTGCTATATATTTTTCCTGTATCCCACACATAGACTCTACTATCAGAACCACATATCTGCTGTACAACTTTGTAAGAGTGCCTGATACAAATTAAATGCTCCATAGATGTGTGTTGAGTGAAGTAACAACAGTGTAAATGGTCAACTTGGGAATACCAGGAGACAGTTCAAAATGGACCATATCCATTTGAAAATAACAGTCCTGTCTTTATTTCTGAAGCTATTAAAACAGGTATTTTTTTCCAATATGACTACTCATTCTAACAACATAAGCCAGATGCTGCCAGACTCGGCATGTATAAAACTACAG
Source organism: Peromyscus eremicus (assembly GCF_949786415.1). Taxonomy (NCBI): domain Eukaryota; kingdom Metazoa; phylum Chordata; class Mammalia; order Rodentia; family Cricetidae; genus Peromyscus; species Peromyscus eremicus. The sequence continues at coordinate 34,433,358 of NC_081426.1, forward strand.
CAGAACAGTACATGCAAAACAAATCAAAGCAAACTGTGGTAAGGTCTAAGCCCACAAAAAGTTAGAGACTGTGTGATATTTAGTGTTATTTATCAACTTGACAGAATCTGGGAGATGGGCCTTTAGCTGTGCCTGAGGGGGAATCTTGGTTACATTAATTAAGGAGATCTGCCCACTGTGAGTACCACCAGTCCCTGGTTGGAATCCGAGACTATAGGAGTGGATAAAGGGACTGAACCGCAGTGTGCATTCATCAAGCTGTGTCCTGTTGTGGATTCAGTGAGAGCCCCTGCTTCTATCTCCTGCTGCCTTGACATCTGCGCTATAATGGAATGTTTATTGAACCATGAGCTAAAATAAACCCTTGCTCCTCCAATTGCTTTTGTCGAGTAAGTTGTCACAGCAATGGGAAGAGGAACTAAGACAGAAGAATTAAATTCCAGTGGCATCGTTTGGGCATCTAGGTTTAGACAAATCTGAGCCATTGAAAGCACTCAGCTTTTCAATTGTCCAAGGCAAAAAATTCCTTTTGGGCTTAATTAAGTTGAAGAAGAGTTCCTGTTCTATCATTTAGAGCTTGAAGAACCTCAACTCATGCAGAGAATACAAGAGAAAGCAATGCTGCCTGTTTGCGAGTGTGTTTCTCTCTTCCCTGACTGGAGGTTCAGTTGACATAGATCTGTCTATTTCAGAGCTTGTGAGTTAGTGGATATTTCGGATCCAAATGTATTTCCTCTTACTGCCTGGTTTATCTAGGAACCAAAGTGTCCTGGTGCTTATCTGTGTCATATATATATATATATATATATATATATATATATATATATATATATACACACACACACACACACACACACACACACACACACACACACATACACACACGTTTCCATCTAAAACTGTAAAGTTTTCCATTAATAAATATACTGGGGTATCACAAATGGACTACTAATCTGTTAATGGAATTAGACCCATATTTGAAGCTTAATCTATTTCTTTTTAATATATTAAATGAGTTAGAGTCTCTGAAATAATTCATGAATGTATATAACTATATATTAAAAATTAATAATCATATATTTGCATTTTAAAAATTTGTACCTAGCAAACAATCTTAAATAATGTTGTCATTTGGAAAGCAAAAGGATGGAGAAATGAAGACATTGCCGGCCTCACAGAGAGGAAATGAGTCTTCAATACTTTCAAGATATTAAAGGAATGGCATATCACAAATTTATCTTCTTTACTTCTTCCTTACTCACATGGACATAGTAACTATGAGGCAATGAATACATATTCATTTTGTAAACAACGAAATCACCAATATTTTCATTCATTTTTTAAAAGTCTGTGTAAAATTTCTCGAGTAAAGTCTGTATAAAATTATTTGATATATACTAGAAAATAAATTTAATAATAAACACTTGTCAGAAGCATACACTACCATTCATTAAACTCATACTTTTTTATTAAATTAATACAAGCAATAAAATAAAAACTGTATTTTTCATATGTTAGCTAAGCTTCCATTACTTGCGTCAGTGCATCAGTGGCAGATAATCAAATATCACTAATAGATGAATGCCAATGACAAATGTATAAATATCTGCCCCCACCCCTTAGTTCACTGCCCAAAGCCAAATGAAGTCGACACTGTGTAGAAACTTCTAGAAATAAAAAAAAAAATGCTTTAAGCTCCCTAATGATATCTCATCCTCTTCCTCTGCTGACTGGGATATGAATGATCTTGCCATGAAGAGTATCCACATTATGTATCTTTTCTACCCACTAGTCTCTCGACAGACATCTAAGTTATTAGCTACTCTCAGTGTCACAGTGCCTTTGCTCACAGAACGCTTATTGAGTAGCTACTCTACTTGCACATAGTGATAGTGGCAATTCAGATATATAAAAAGAAGCTATAAAACCTTATGTCAAAGGTGAATATTTGACACCTTATCATGTCTGTGACTATGTGAGGAAAACCACACTTGTACATCTCATGCTGGGTTTATTACCTCTCAAAGGTTCAGCCATCCACTGGCCTCTTGCAATGCAGGTCCTACCCTCCATAGATAAAGAAGAGATTTAATAGACGTGCACAAAATCTGTAAGAGAGCTTCTCAGACTCACTCTGTACCTTGAAACATGCTTCCCTTTCCACAAGGCCCCTTATGACACTGGGGTTTATCTCTTAAGAGAATAAATAGCACCATGTGCTCCCACCATAAGCCAGGCTCTATGCAAGGTATTTGGCCTTACCTGTGTTAGTAGATCATCAGCATTAGAGAGGGGCCTGGGAATGTAGCTTAGATGGCAGAGGGCTTGCCTAGCATGTGCAAGTCCTGGGTTTGATCCTCAGCACCATATAAACTGGGCATAGTGGTACACTCCTGTAACCCCAGCTGTCAGAAGTTTGAGGCCAGAGGATCAGGGCATCAAGGATTTCCTGGATTACATAATACCTGTCTCAAAAAAAGGAAAATATTGACTGGTTAGTAGTTGGCAAGAAGTGTATAAAACTATTCAGGAAGAGGCAAGCCTTATATACTCTCCACCCCACCCTGGAGAAAGGTCTGATGAATATGCATCTGCTGGTGTGACATGGCTGCCTCTCATTGGTCCAGGACATCTCCAGATCATGTATCAGATGCTGTTGCTAAGGTCCTTAGGCAGATCCAGGTTGGCTCTCAGAAAGTATCTTTTTGACTGGTTTGGGCCAGCTGACCTGCAAGCCTGTTAGGGATGAGTTATCCCACATATCCACCACTTTTTATTTTATGAGACATGCTCAGTGGGAGCTGGGGTGTATAACCCTAACTTTGTTGACCCCACCTCAGGGTAGCTCAGCATAATGGACTGTGCCACATAATGGACTGTGCCTGGATTAGGTTGGCTTGTCAAACAAGCTTGTACCTGTCATTGACTACCAGCAGTTGAAGAACATCAATCCTGGAAAGCTGTCTTGGTGGTAGGCTCCAGGTGGTAGCCTTCTGTATCTCAGCAAGCCATTATCTCTCTAGAAGGACTTCGTTCTAAGTATCTGAGAGCCAATAAAACCTTTAGTATCAACTTTGTGGCTGCCTTCTGTTGGTGAATCTGTTGCAGAAGATATTTGAACATGAGAAGGATTAGTCAAAAATTCAGTCTCAAGGATGTGGATGGGACCCTAGTCATATTTATTTTGCCAACTAAATCTTTCTGATGATGGATTAGTGAACTTGTAGCAGATGAGACAATTGCTTTATATCTAAGGTCACATGCCAGTAATGACATGACCTTTATTAATGCCACAGAGGTAGAGCAAATCATACATTACCCTTCTGAAGCTTCTTCTTTTTGGCCAAAGTCTTTTGGTTTGTTGCAGGATTGTCATCTCTGGAGGGTATTCATATCACTGTAGTGGTATTCTGGGGAAAAATGCAAGCATACCCTCTCCCTTGGGTTGTCAGACCATGGCTCCATTTCCTGAGGGACCAGCCCTTATATGGAGAACAAAACTATGTGCCACCCTACTGTACAGACAGACTCACAAACAAGACAAACAAGAAGAAAAGGGGGGAGGGTCCCAGTGCTTACCTGCTGAAGAAACCGAAAGCACACAACATAGAAGAGGGGTCTACTCACCAAAATACACTGCTCAAGGGGGCTGCTCAACCAGTGCCATGCAAGAGCAAAGGGAGAGAAACAGTCCCTGTTCCAGTATCAGATGTAACAGGGTCCTGTGCTGTTGTTCCCTTTGGGGGAGAGGGCCAAGTAGGTGCAGAGTCAAACCTCACAGACTCTGGGAGAATGTCAAAACAGCAAGCTCAGTTTATTCAGGAAGAGACAAGACTTCTATATCCTCCATCTTACCCTGTGGGAAGGTCAGATGAATATGTATTGCTGGTGTGACATGGTTGCCTCTCATTGGTCCAGGTCATATCCAGATAATGTCTCAGCTGCTGTTTCAAAGGCCCTTTAGCCAACCAAGGATGACTCTTAGAAAGTTTTTTTTTTTTTTTTTTTTTTTTTTTTTTTTTTACTGGTTTGGACCAGCTGACCCTTAAGCCTGTTAGGGATAAATCATCGCACATACTTGCACATAGTGATAGTGGCAATTCAGATGTATAAAAAGAAGCCATAAAGCACTTGCTTTATGTCAAAGGTGAATATTTGACACCTTATCATGTCTGTGACTATGTGAGGAAAACCACACTTGTACATCTTATGCTGGGTTTATTATCTCTCAAAGGTTCAGCCATCCATTGGTCTCTTGCAATGCAGGTTCTACCCTCTGTAGATAAAGAAGATATTTAATGGACGTGCACAAAATCTGTGAGAGGGCTTATGAGAATTACTCTGTACCTTGAAACAATTCCCTCCCCTCAAATGACAGATTGTATGAATCTGGTATCATACTTTCTCTAGAGAAGCTTCTGGAAATGCATCCCTGGCTATTTGAGCAACGGCTCTGCAAACAGCAGAATCAGTGGGGATGTATCCTGAAGAGACAGACAGGAGAGTTATGGAAATTGTGAAATTAGTAAGAAAAAAGCACAGTCAGATTTCAGATAGGGCTGTAGTTGACCAGGCTAATGTCTGTGTGCCCTTAGTCAAGCCCAGAAGAGAACACAGCAATGAGCCAGGCAAGTATGAAGAAGCAGGTCTACAATTCTGTTTGGGAGACTGAAGCAGAAGGATTCCAAATTTAAAGCCCGTTTCGGCTACATTGTAAACTTGACATCCGATTAGGCTACATGGTGAAACCTTATTTCAAAAGCAAATAAGTAGAAACAAAACAAAGAGATGATGTTAATATCATGATATTTTAACGCAAATTAAAACCAAAGGGCACTTATAAAATCAGCAATTTTAAAAATTGCAATGATCAGGTTTAGCACAAGAGAGAAGAGGGCAGGCTCACAAATGTGTGCTAAAGGTTTATGTTGACTGAGCCTTTCAGTCGTGTCTGTATCCTGCAGATACCTTAGCCTGCAAAGATGAACATGCTTTCCTACCTAACACATCGATATCTATAAATTCATTCTAAGGAAACTGCAAGCTACAAATTTAAATTGGAATATATTTTACAGTTTATAGTTATAAGGGACTTAAAATAACTTAAAAATATTAAAAGATTGGGTCGATGCTAGTAACTTGCTCTCCAAAAATAATATATTATTAAATAATCCAGATGAAATATTAAATAATAATCAAGGCACATTATTAAGCAGTGTTAAAATTATCAATCTTAACATTAATTTAAAATAAAGCTCGAGAACCATACAGAAATTATGATCTCTATAGATTTCAAAGATAAGAGTTTTCACTGAAATCTCAATAGATCTTGTGTCTGCAGAATAATGAATCCCTTTATTTTGCAACCAGGCACACAAATGTTGAATACATGACCACCTAAGACAGAAAAAGGCTTTTGAGAGTAAAGAGGAACTCCGGAAACTGAAAAGCTTCTGTAAGGCAAAGGACACTGTCAATAAAGCAAAACAGCAGCCTATAGAATGGAAAAAGGTCTTTACCTTTCCCACATCTAATGGAGGGCTGATCTCCAAAGAACTCAGAAAACTAAACATCAAAACACCAAATAATCCAACTTTAAAATGGAGTACAGATTTAAACAGAGATTTATCAACAGAAGAATCTCAAATGGCTGAGAAACACTTAAAGAAATGTTCAGTATCCTTAGCTATCAGGGAAATGCAAATCAAAATGACTCTGAGATGGTAATCTTACACCTGTAAGAATGACTAAGACCAAAAATGCTACAGCTTGTTGCTAGTTTTTTATTCTTACTCTTTTGGGGACCTCACTACTCAGCTCCCAAACAAATCACATACAGAGGTTTATTCTTAATTATAAACGTCTGGTTTTAGCATGGCTTGTTGCTAGCCAGCTTTACTTAACTTATCTCACCTAGCTTTTGCCTTTGGGCTTTTAACTTTCTCTATTTCTGTATACCTTCATTATTTTTTACTCCACGGCTGGCTGTGTAGCTGGGTGGCTGGCCCTTGATGTATCCCTCCTTCTCTGGCTATTTCTTCTCCTTTGCCCAGATTTTTCCTTCTATTTCTTCTCTCTGCCTGCCAGCCCCGCCTATCCTTTCTCCTGCCTCACTATTGGCCATTCAGTTCTTTATTAGACTATCAGGTACTTTAGACAGGTACAGCAACATAGTTTCACAGAGTTAGACAAATGCAACATAAACCAAAGTAACACACCTTAAAATAATATTCTCCAAAAATAGCCTATGTTGGAGAGGATGTGGAGTAAGATGAACAGTCCTCCACTGCTGGTGGGAGTGCAAACTTGAACAGCCACTTTGGAAATCAGTATGGCAGTTTCTCAGAAAATTGGCAATCTACCTCAAGACTCAGCTATACCAATATTGGACATATACCCAAAGAATGTTCAATCATATACTACAAGGACACTTGCTCAACTATGTTCATAACAACATTATTTGTAATAGCCAGAACAATCTAGATGCCCCTCAATTGAAGAGTAGATAAAGAAAATGTGGTACATTTACACAATGGAGCATTGCTCAGGTATAAAAAAATTATGACATGAAATTTGTAGGCAAATGGATGGAACTAGAAAAATAAATCATCCTGAGTGAGGTAAACCAAAGCCAGAAAGACAAACACAGTATGGACTTACTCATAAGTAGATAGTAGATGTGAAGCAAAGGATAACCAGGCTACGATCCACTGCCTCAGAGAAACTAGATAACAAAGAGGAATTTAAGAGGGATGCACGGACTTCCCTGGAAAGGGGAAATAGGTGAAATCTCAAGGGTAAACTGGGGGTGGGAAGGTCAGGGGGAGAGGTTGGGGGGATGGGAACATGAGAGATCAGGTTGGTTTAGTTGGAGGTGGGATGGAGGGGGAGAATAATGAAAAAGACATCTTGATAGAGGTGGACCATTTTGGGATTAGGGGGAAACCTGGTATCAGGGAAACTGCCAGGAATCCACAAGGATGACCCCAGTTAAAACTCTTAGCAATAGTGGAGAGGGTGCCTGAACTGGCCTTCTCCTATAATCAGATTGGTGACTACCGTAATTGTTATCAGAGAGCCTTCATCTAGTAACTGAAGGAAGCAGATGCAGAGATCCACAGCCAAGCACTAGGCTGAGCTCCAGGAGTCCAGTTGAAGAGAGGGAGGTGGGATCGTACAAACCAGGGGCATCAAAGGCATGACAGGGAACCCACAGAGACAACTGACCTGAGCTAGTGGGAGCTGATATATTCTGGACTGACAGCTAGGGAGCCTGCATGGGACTGACCTAGGCCCTCTGCCTGTGGATGACAGTTGTGTAGCGTGGTCTGTTTGTGTGGCCCCTTGCAGTGGGATCAGGACCTGTACCAGGCACATGAGCTGGCTTTTTGGAACCTATTCTCTATGCCTGGTTGCCTTGCTCAGCCATGATGCAGAGGGAGGGGCTTGGTCCTGTCTCAACTTGATATGCCTTGCTTTGTTGACTCCTATGGGAGGCCTGCCCCTTTCTGAAAGAGGAGCAGATGGTGGTGGTGGTGGTTTAGATGGGAGATGTAGGGAGGGAATGGAAAGAGAGGAGGGAGGGGAAACCATGGTTGGTATGTAAAATAAATGAAAAAAATTATTAAAAAGAGAAAAAAAAATATTTATTGGGTTGGAGATTTAGCTCAGCCATAGAACACATGGCTAGCAAAAGCAAGGCCTTTGGTTCGGTCTTCAGATCTAAAAAAAAAAAAAAAAAAAAAGAAAGAAAGAAAGAAAGAAAGAAAGAAAGAAAGAAAGAAAAAAAAAGAAAAGAAAAAAATGTATTTCTTATTTAGTGAATATAATATAGGAGCTCCTTATGACATTGTGTTTTGCCTTTCTCATACCCATATTCAAAATGAGATTTATTACCACTGCCCCTCTTTAGATGATAAATTTCCTTTTTAACACAATGGCTGTTCATATCTTTTGGCCATTTTTCTATTAGATAACTTGAATCTTTGATTAAGGGGACACATGATAAATAATTACACCAAGTCCTTTTGTCTACCATTCATTATGTGGCTAATAGTTTATTTTGAAAAAAAATATGAAGTTTTAATTTTTGTGTCATTGAATTTTCAGAAATTTTCCAGTTCCTGAATTTTGATAACTATTCATAGGATTTGGGGGACAAAATATGTATTTTTTTTCTAAAATTAAAAATTTTCTCCTATGAGAAATGAGCTTACACTTTTACTTTCAATTCTATTCAGTCCCACAGAAAAATCATGTTACTGTTGAGGTGTATTTTATTATGGTGTGTGTATTTACTGCGGCTGTGGCCCCATTAATTCATCAGCTTATATAGGCTTTCTTTTAACTGAAAGCATGGAAGGCCCAGGACCTTGTCTTTTAATACATTGTATGTACAGTTGTTGGAAAGAAGGCTTGAAGTTACCAGGGGATACACAGAATGCATGGGTGCGCTCACCAGTTTCTTTGCTAAGATCTACTTTAGTTTGAGTCCTGATGATTTCTTTATTTATGTAGACATAGCTTTAAAAGAACTTTCCCTATACTTTCACGTGTTTTAGAGTGAAAAATATTACTTCTAATTTCTCTTTAAAACAATAAAATTATAATTTTAGTAGAAACAAAATACCATGGTATTCTTTTTATTTTTAAATTTTATTTATTTAAAAATAATTTATTTTTATTTAATGTGTGTGTGTGTGTGTGTGTGTGTGTGTGTGTGTGTGTGTGTGTGTTTACAGAGAACAACTAGTAAGAGTCAGTTCTCTCCTACAACCATATGGATTCTGGGGTACAAATTCAAGTAGTCAAGCTACGCAGCAAGCACGTTTACCAGCTGAACCATCTTGCTGGCCTTCCCATCACATTATTATTTTTTAAACACATGCATGACATAAAATCAAAAGTTTATTTATTTTCCTGTTCACTTAAATTTACATATTTTTATTATTAAAATAAGATTTTACAACTTATACCAATCACAAAATACAGCTCATTTGTTCAACTGGTGATTATTCCTTCATTAATATTAAATCAATTCCTGAGTATAAAACTTAATGGAATAATTTGTGGGACTAATAAGAGAGATTTTTGACAATAAGCAGTTGAACATACTAATTTTATTTCACTGTCTTTGTTTCTAGCTCTATGCACCTACACAGCAGAAGTTCCAGCTCACCAGCAATGGCTCAGTGGATGAATGGTGTTGATGAATATGCTTGCATATTAGCCATCAGATCCCATCTGTTTAGAGTTTTGTTTACTTCCATTGGGTCTAATTTACTTGACCTGGACAACTTAAAGGAAGAGAGATCTATTGGTTCATGATTTCAGAGGACTCAGTTCATCAAGGTTAAGGAAGAGGTATCAAAGCAACTGAATTCACATCACGGCAGGTTAGGGAGCACAAAAAAAAAAAAAAAAAGGAATGATACCATCCCACTGACTTTATCCTTTTTTCTCTTTTATCCCATTGTTTCCCCAGCTTGTTGGATGTGAGAGCCACACTGTCGCAGATCTTTGCCATTTGATTCAACCTCTCTTGAAACGTCCTCAGACATCATAAACATATACACACCAGGAAGTTTGCCTTGCAACCTTCACAAAGGTTCAGAATCCAATCAAGTTGACTACACTGATCAATAACCATGGATGCCTAGGATTACTCTAGGAAGATTCTTTTCAAGAGCCTTGATATCGGGAGAAACATTGTTTGCCCATGGAAAGTCCCTGGATTTTGGTTCACCTTTGGTAAGTTATGACATTTTATGGAAAAAGTGGAGAAAGATTGTGAATTTCTTTCTGCTCAATTTTGGCCCAAACTATAAATAACTTTATTTTTCTATTTCTCTATGTTATATAATATCCTCTTAATTCAAGGAAGCATCATGGACAAGATGTATGGCCAAGGACTCCTATTAGATTTCATTGTTATGTTTCTTCATCATCTTGGTGTCATGCCAGATGATGGTCCTTCTTGAACAGTAATCCACAGGAACAGATGAATCAGAAAAACAGCAGGAGTGATCCCAACAGCACACATGAAAACACTTCCTATTGTAGGTATGAAATTCTTACTCACAAAAGTATCTTTGAGCAAGGATCATTAGTCAAGGAATTAAGGACCTGGAATAATGCCTGAACCCCTTGCTATACCTGTCCCTCAATCTGTTACATACTAGGAGACAAATTGCCAGTCTCTCTCAATCAATAAGTAAGAAAAGCAGTCCCACATGCCCACATGCTTTTGAAATCATTGCCAACTATAAACTTCCCAAGTACATGTGGTTGCCTAAAACCCTCACCAAATGAACATACATCCTTCTACTTATGGCCCTTTGACAGTAAGGACAATTTTAAGGTACGATTTGGTCATTGTACATATTCTGCAACTTCAAATCAATGATATCCTGGAGCCCAAGGCTCAGATATGCAACTTGTTATGAAAGAATTGTGCTAAAATGTAGACCTATTTAATTGACCTCCCCTAAACACTTCTCAACCTCTCATCCAAATCTCTAACTTAATGAAAAATCATTCAGCTGCCCACAGTGCATCCTCACTCACCTAGTAGGTATGCTTATGTTTTCTCTCATGCTCTCTCTTCTAAATAAATATTTAATACTCTATTTCTGCCCATAAATTCTTTGTTGAATTGAACAAGAACCCAGGCCTCTGTGAGGGTGTGACCCCCAGGTCAATCTCTTTTACAACTTTATGATCTCCAAAACTGACAGTGCATGGCAATTTTTTTTTTTGAGCATTCACTATATGCTTGTCAGTGAACTTAGTAACTGGCAACATATATGTTTTTTTTTTTTTTTAAAAAGACTTTTTATTCTACGTTACAGATGAAAATTCTGACACTCAAAGAGGCCAGAGGGGCTGTGAGTCTGAAGATATGGTCTCCCTGTATATCACAGTTTAGATACAGAGTATTCCCCTAACATGATCTCATGCTGGGGCAGAGCAGATGGTACAGCAGGTAAGAACACTAGCTCATAAGCAAGAGGACCTGGGTTCTGTTTCCAGCACCCACATGACCACATGGTGGCTCAGAACCATCTGTGACTCCAGTTCAAGGAGATCCATTGTCCTCTTCCAACCTCTACAGACCAGCATCACTGAAAAGTGATTGGATCATGAAAACTCTAGATTAATAACAGGTTAATTCATTGATGAATTCATCTTTTTGATAGATTCATTGGAGGTAGTGGGAGCCTTTGGTGGAGGGCCATATTCTTGAGGAACTTGTTTCACCCCAGGCTCATTTCCCTCTCTCTGTTTCTTGAACAGCTCTACTCCATCCCTTGCTCTTTTTATGTTCTGCCTCATCACAGGCTCAGAAACAATGGAGCCAGATGTACACTTTCATTTCTAAAACTAAGATACAAAGAAGTTTTTCTTCTTTTTAAATCATTACTTTCAGTTGTTTGTCTCAACAACACACACACACACACACACACACAAAAAAAAACAAAAAAAAAACAAAAAAAAAAAAACAAAAAACAAAAAAAAACCCTCCATATACTGTCTACAAGGCTTAAATACATTCTTGGAGCTGGAGTTCTCTGAAGAAGCCACATCTATAGATTGTTGGACATTGATTGGGGGCATTATGATTGTAAAGAGATAAAATGTTGCCTATTGAGAACCCAATTTATCTTGTCTGCTTTCATAGCTTCTTAAACTTAACATTTCAGTGGACCTTAAATAACACTCTTGAAATATGTTGTTGCTTTTTCACTAGATCTCTAGCACTGGCCAACCTTAAAGTTAAGAAAGTTTCAACATCTGAAATCCATATAAGAGATTTCCCTACTTGACTGAAGCCCGCCAACCTAATGCTACCACCAATGTATCAGATAAAAGTACTGATTTACAGCCTTTCCTGTTCTCTGCCTTATGTCTTTTTCCTAATATAAATAATAAAAAAAAATATTCAGGGTAATTTGAACCCATATTTCTGATCCATAGTCAATCCTATGTGGTGCAGCACAAACTATTTTCTTATTTTCCATAAAAGACAGTCATTGTGTTAATTGTCTAGCACAAAAAACGTGTCTCCTGTACCCAGTTGCTAGCAAGCATGAAGCTGAATGTACCATTTTGTCAGTAGTGCTATGTGCATTTTCTCTGAGATCATAACTTGAAGCTCAGGCTTCACTGGTTGCAATTTGTTGTCATGTGGATCAGAGCATACTGCATTATAGCTATCACAGAACTCAGCCACTATTTTACACCACTAAGGACTCTGCAGAGGTTTCTTTTGGTCAGACCCATGCTGGGCTATAATGTATGTTCGGGAAATTGGGGGACAAGCTGGCAGTGGTCCCTGAAGGAGATCTTTGCTGGTCTGTCTGACATCTGGCCTGCTGTCATAGTTCTCAGTGGTGTCCCTTGTGCAAGTAATCTGTCTTAGACTCTTTCATGTGATAACCTTAGAGTTCCCAGAGCAGAATCAGGCAGCTCAGACACACAAGTGACCAGGAGGGTTTTTTGCTAATGTCTTATTGATTAACACATATCAAGTGGCCAACTTAGATTCATAATAAACAGAGACTCTCCGTTATTGGAAGCAATCTACATAACCACGCAGCAACGGACCATTTTAAAATCAATTGAGATTATGTATGGTTTTCAGGTCTTGCTTCCTTTGCAACATTTTACATGTTGGAACTAACATGTGTGACACTCCATGCAAATATATCTTCAACCCAAAAGTCTTGAGATTGCTTTCTTCAAACTCTCTCCTGTTGGAGTGCTGTAAACTCCCCTGCCTTTGGTTAGAAATGGAAGACTTCCAAGCTTATCGCTGAAAGGAAAAATCTTTCAGTATTCATACTCCATTTACTTCTTGTGTCATCTCTAATGTCCTTCAACTGTCCCCATTTTTTCATATACTTCTTCCTGAATATCACAAGTGTGATCAAGACCGAATAGAGGAGGATGTTGCTGAAATTCTGCAGTTTTATTGCACACCTGAAGTGAGCACTGTCAGGCGTAGCACATTTTCTCACTCTCTGATAAAGTTCAAGTCAAAGTGCCTCAGTAACGCTTACATTATAAATTAACAGATTTCCTTGATTATTTTGGAATTCTAGTCTAAGAAGGTCTGTATTAACCAGATTTTAATCTTGCATTGCTATAAGGAACACGCGCGCGCGCGCGCGCACACACACACACACACACACACACACACACAGAGTAGTAAATCTTTATTATTTAAACTTCAATATAGTGTATTTAATCCTTATTATGTCCACTTACTCCACAGGAAACAGCATCTGAAAATTTATATTAACTGAAAATCAAAGATACTCATTTAAAATTCAATTCTACCAATTAGTGGCTATGAAAACCTTTGGAGTTTCAGATATTAAATTTATGAACTAATGTTATGGTATATAATTTTAATGTTGCCCTAAAATACAATTGGAGAATATACATAAAAAATATTGTAAGACCACTTATTACACCATTTATAGACTTGAGTCAGTGGGATTCTGTGGGAAACTATACAGAATTTGGTTTATAATTAACTTAGCTGCTTCCTAGTTGGAAGGAAGACGAAGAAGATATAGGATACTTTGTTAATGGCACTAGGCATTTTTGTTTCATGCACAAACAGCCAGAGACACTGAAACCAACAAAAATGTCCATGTGTAAAATCCAATCCAGAGTTAATGAGAGTTTTACTAAGAAACAAAACAACCACCCTAAAAGCACTGTTGTTTTCTCAAAGAAAATTAAGCACTGACACTACATTCCATAGATTAGATTGATTTCCCTGGGACACCACACAGTGAATGCATAGGCCTTCTTAACCCAAGCAGGATTTGCAATCTCAAGTGTCTTAACAGAATCAAGGTTTGCATAGGGAAATAAAGAACACACGCATTCTGCCTTTCCACATGAAGTGTGTGTGCGTGTGCGTGTGTGTGTGTGTGTGTGTGTGTATGTGTATGTGTGTGTATAGAGAAGGAGACAGCCCTCTTATATGCACCTTATATGCACCCTTACGACTTTCTCTACAGTGATCTCTGTTTAAGTATGGATGTCCACTTGTGGCTGAACAGATCTCCTTCTCTTCAGATATACTGACACAAATATGTTCCCTGTCTATCTGTTTATGAGCATTCATTCAAAGCTACATGGAGCAATCATGTGCTGGCACAAATAATGTAACTGTGAATGTACACTGTAGTCTGGGAATGAAGCATGCTCTGGGATCCAAAGAACTAGGGTTTTAGAGTTTCTTACCTAAAAGAATGATTTGTGCAAAAGAGAGTACAGCTTTCATGTAAAACTGCCACAACAAAGATATTATTACATAAGTTTTAAGAATACAAAGCTTACTATTTTTCATGTATACTGTCCCTTTCACATGGACTCACACACAATCACATATACACCTACTCACACCCACTCACACACATATACACACATTCATTCACACACATTCACACACACATACATACACAAAGGCACTCACATACACACTTGCACACACACACATTCACACTCATACACACATATATACACAAAGGTGCTTACACACACTCACGTACACACATTCACTCACACTCATACACACACACACATACACACACCTTGTTTACTTAATATTCCCACTGCAGTTTTCATTAGCCCAACCAAATAAACAAACCAATAGCCATCCCAGCTTTCACATAGTACCTCTATTCTCTTCCTCAAGGAGACTGGAAAGATGGGCAAGTTAGGAACTAAGAGAAAAACATAACTACATACACTATTCAAAGATTGTTGCTCAGTTTTGTTTCTCTTTTTTGCCAAAAGCAGTTTTATAATAACTTCAATTAAACTTTCAGTGAACTTCAACTGAAATCTTTCTTGAAGGCCTTTCCTTGAAAGAGCCGTACAAGGTATCCAGGAAGAGATATACTTTATATCTTTCTTATCCCTGTTTTCTTTCTCAGTTTGTTTCATCAACTTTTAGTGGAAGAGACAATCAAGCAATTGGCAGTCTTCAGATGAGGAACCACCTTCAACCTGCAACAAATCACTTCATTTTTTTTAAATGAAATTATTTTTCGTGTGTGATTATTTCTTTGAGAGGAGGACCTCATAGTCTCAGGAACAAAAATCACATTAGATAACTAATTATAGATCCTTATTCTTTGAGTGTAATTTAGGCTGAGAGCTATGTTCCTAAAATTATTTCCTTCCAGAAGAAATAAAAGTGCTTCTTGCTGCAGGCTCCGTTTTTCTGAACAATAAATATAAAAAGATTAACTTCTCATCATTCTCCCAGAATGCAGTGAATGCAGATGCTCTAAGGAGTTGGACAGAGTGGATTCTTATTGAAATTAGGCAACACAGTGAGGAATTACACTAGCTACGTGGTGTTGACACAAGGCAGAAATAAAATCATCCAGGGGAAAATATTACCTTCAATGCCATCATTGGAGGACTGAGCCAGTCCTGGACCAAGTCTTCAGAGAAAAGAAACATGCCCCTCCCACCAGAATGGCTCTCCAGGGACACCTCACTCCTGGTCAGCTGTTTCCACTGATTTCATTTGTTATTTGAAGTTTTTTTCCACATGGAAATCCCCTTCCACAATATATGTAGTTTCACAGACACCCTAGGGTCTCCAGCCCCCTCCATTACTAAAATATACATTGTCAGGTTAGTCAATTTCTGAATGATGTGTATTTCCCTGAACTGAGCCTTCTGCTCCTATAACAGAACAATTCCGTCTGCAATGATGAGTGCTATGGGAGCAGAGCATTTTGTCTGACATAGTTAACTGTATGCATTAGTAAATCCTGAGACAAACAATGACTGCTTTCACATTTCAGTGTTTTTCTTAAGAAGCATCTACAGAGAATTTTCTGTGGATAAGCCAAAAAAAATGAATCTTTTAATCAACTCATTAAAGAAATATTTTATTCATCTCAGAGAGAACAGTTATTGTGTCTAACAATCAGGGGGTTGCTATTTACTGCGTACAGCGTTCTTTGGGTTTGATATATAAAAAACTCACTTTAATTCTTATTCTAAATCTGCCATAGCTTAAGAATCCCATTTCACACCCGGAGCAATTCCAGTGCAGAGAGGCTAGGAAAAGCACTCTGGTTACAAGGAGCCAGAATTAGCATGCCTTCCTGGAAGGCCCCCCCCCCCCACACACACACACACACACACACTGTATGCTTGATAGCTTTTATTGCACCACCTTTCAGAAAAGACACTGAGGGTCACAGAGTGTACTTACAACCAACTCTCTTCTTTCACCCAGGGAACACTGTTTCCCGGTTATGGTATAGTCTCTCTGTCTCCTGGCCTCCCTACTCTCTAAATGACTGAAAGAGTCACAGGAGAAACGGAAAGTTCTTCTGACACACCTACACTCTCTTAAGGGTGAGTCCCAGCACCATCCTCAGCCTCCAGTGACTAGGCATAGACTCTTGATATTTTATTGCTACGCTTTTATTCCTCAGGCATGAAGTCTCTATGTCATACTCCAAGCCTGACAGAGGTATCTTATTATTTATGAACAAATTTTTTCTGACCCACTGTCATCTGGAACTTTGTCCAAGCTAAGGTGGTAGTTGATTGGCCATGACTGATAGGGCCCTCATATCTTCCAATATACATTCATAAGAAGGGATGTGTCAATAAAATAGCTATTAAAATATTTGGCTATGGTTAAGAGTTTCAAACCCTACCATAGGAAAAAAAGCAGTGTCTGAGGTTTTAACAAATGTAGAGATATATTGAGTAGTACATTGTAGATCTTTGCTGAAAGTTTTCAGCCTTGAAGCAGAGCATGTTGGGAACATAGGTACTAGGCCACCTTCCCGTGGTCACTGTCAGTAGTGGGTTTTCCCATGATTCATCTGTTCACTCAGTCTTGTATGACTCAGGGGTAGAGCCTTCAGGATCCCCAGGGACACAATTAGCCTTTAACTCTTATTTCCAAACCTTTGTACCCCTTCAAACACTAATTTTTATTTTATTTCCTTCAATGCAAGTGCAGCGAGCTCTAATGCTGTCAGGAGTGTGCTAATCACAGGAAGAGGGATGAGGAACGAAACCACAGACAGCATGGGAGGCTCATCTGTAGACAGAGGTTCCTGTAATTTCAAAGATCTTTGACAGCCTTTCTGATTCATTATTCATTATTCTGCGTTCATTATTTCTAAGGTGAAATGTGAATTTTAAATTGGGTTCTCAAGAAAGTGACTCCTGAGACTAGGGTTTGATTCACTGAGTTGCTTGAGAAAGCGGGTTGATAAGCCTAAGAAGCACTATTCCAGGAGCGGGGAAACCAGACCGGGAAGAAAGAAACAAAAATGCATGTGCTGGTACATGATCATCTTCATGGTCTGTTTGAGGTTAACATTGCCAGAGAACTCTGAGACTCAGCGTAGAACATCCCTAGAATAGCTCTACTCTGTGTTCCTGGGCTGCTTGTCCACTACTTCTCATCTGTCCTGGTACCTCAGAGAACTTCTAACCTGTGGGGAAGCTGAGAAATCTCATATAGACATTTCTAAAGACCCGCAGGAGGATATGACTAACAATGGGGAGAGGTAGGCCATGCAGCAGGAAAAGCTATTAAAACATAAAACTCTACTAACTGTTGAGAGACATTGTATAGTGAAGCTTTGATACTAAAAACACAGCGCAACTTGGGGGAGGGATTATATAATGTTCTCCAGCCTCAGTAAGGAACAGAACCACTTCTTCATGCTTCTATCAGTCTGTTGCTGGAATGAAAGACCTAAGGGAGATTGATGTAAAGAATACAGCTGTATTCAGTATGTAGTTTTGGAAATAGATTATCCACCATTGGGCAGCCTCATTAATTTGGACTCAGACTTGTCCCTCTTGGTTGCATCACGTTATGGTCATGTGATGGTCAGAGGGCATGTGAGATCAAGAGACAGCAACACAAGACAGAAATCCAGAGAGATATTGGGGTGCTTTGGTCCTTCCAACAGTACCTCTCCAAAGTGAACTAAGGACCTCCTACTTATCCCATATTTTCAAGCTTCCATTATCCATAAAACCAACTCTCCAATTCCTGAGCTTATAGGAGACAAACCACATCTGAACAACAGCAAGATTGTGATGGAATTAAAGGAAATGTTGCAGATGTGGTGTACACATGGAATATAGAATGTTATGCTTTGACTCTATTCCTAACTCTTTCTCTTGTCTGGGAATCCTGTATGTGAAACAAGTCTCTAGAACCATTGTAGTCTTTCCATCATCTTCCTCAGGAACAGATCATGAAGCATTCCTTCCACTTACAAATCAGTCCAGAGCAGGGCCCTTCTTGCCCCTCCTCATGACACTTCACTTCATCCTTCCTGAAAGAGAAGCATTGTTAATCTGTAAAAGCAACATAGACAAATACATTAAACATATTCATGCCATTTATGTAATATAGGTGTGACTTGATGATCCAAATTTCCCATCCTTGCGAAGGAAAAGGATCCTCCATGCTTATGGCTTCATGCTGCTATGGGTAGGAATGGTAGTACATATGTTCTTGCATCACAGAAGAAAATATAATTTCAGTCCTAAAGGTGACAGAGAGGACAGGGATCAGAGGCAGCTGAGGGAAATGTAAGGTCAATGAACAAGATAAAGTATTCTAGATTGTCAGGAACTCTTAATTCCTTAGCAAAGGAAAGGGCTAAGGAATTAAGAGAGGTTTGCAGGGGCTGGAAAGATGGCTCACCAGTTAAGCACACTTACTTATCTTACAGAAGAACTGTGTTTGATTTGCAGCCTGCACAAGATGGCTTACAGACCATAACTCAAAATCTAAGGATACAATGATCACCTCTGGCCCACGCTCGCACAGCATGTGTATGAAACATATACATACACTCGGGCACACAATACACACAGACTAAATATGTGTATTTTCTTTTTTAAAAGAAGTAACAGATTAGTGTCAGCTAATCTGTGATAGACATATGAGGTGGAGATAGTATTCAATGGCTTAAGGGTCAGATTTCCACTGATCTGTCTGCCCATTTGCAGGCCAGTATCAAGACTATGACAGTATGTGGTGCACTATTTCCCACAAAAGAGTTAACGGATGAATAGATGCATGAGTGAATCTCTGGTGGAGTGCCCTCGTGAGATGATTTTGAGAGGAAAACAATGCAAAAGGAGGCAGGAATGGAGCTGCTGGTTGAGAAGACACCAGGGTATTCATTCTTTCATATTTTATCCTCACAAACCACTGCCACACATCAGGAAATCAATCTTCTCATCATTCCTTAAACCAATCTGACACTTCATCAGCTCTGCTGCACACCTGACATGCTCGTTGTCAGGGCCTCCCCTCCCCTTAGATTATACGAAACCTTCCAGGAAAGTCATGTACCGGTCCGGTCCCAGGAAGCTCTCTCTCCCTCCCTCCCTCTCTCTCTCTCTCTCTCTCTCTCTCTCTCTCTCTCTCTCTCTCTCACACACACACACACACACACACACACACACACACACACACACACTTCTGTCCCCTTATACCTTGTATTTAGTGAACTTCTCATCCATCTTCATCCTATTGTGCTCCTGTTCTGTCCATCAATCTTTCACAGTATTAATCTTGTTTGGCAGGAGCTCCTGTGATATTATACACATACTTCCATTATTATCCCTCCACATCTTATTGCATCTTGCTTTCCATTTGATTTTGAGTAAGCTCAGCAATGATGATAAATAGAAGTGTACTACCTATAGGTATAAACACACTCCATACTGCAACATATATCTTTACTTATTTTTAAATATATTATATTTTTTTAAATTTTTAAATAAATAAAAATATCATAGACCAAAATCAGGAAGTTCCAAAGTCTATACAATTTAGTGAACTTATAGACAATTAGAATTTGAAACTGAGCTGTAAAGCTTTATATTAAATTTTATACTTTTAATACTAAATATATGTTACACACTCATCAACCACCAAAACTAAAATATCCACTACAGAATTAGAAGAAAAATAATTAGCTTTATATCATCTTTCATAATTGTCCTATTATCTGAATCCACTCCTTTCTCATCATTACCAACATTTATTTTTCATCTAAAGCATAGGCCATGCAAAATGTCTTACATAAATAGAAAATCTCTCAAATGTACACATATAGGAAGACTTATCTCCTCAAAATATCACTTTTACATGTACTCAGAGTTCCAACTGACATCTCCAAAAGTTATTTTGTGGATATTAACAAACTGATTCAAAGCTTCCTTCCAGCGGCAAATGATGCCAAATTGCCAAAAACAACAATGAATATACAAAGCCCTACTATCTGACTCACCATGCAGTTATAGTAAAGAAGACAGTGTAGTATGACAAACAGGAGCACCTAGATTTTCAACTGACCCTAATAACCATTGCAAAAGAGACTCAAAGGAAAGTCAACTAATATTTAACAAGATTGAGATAATTCAGAGGAGAAAAGACAGACCATTCAATGACTCTCCCTGCAGTAGACAGCCACATGAAGAACACTTACATACAGAGACATTGGGGTTCCAAACGGCCATAGGTCTAGATGCAAAATGGGGATGAAAGAATCCATAGAAAAACACAGGAGAAAGTTTAGAATCAACAGGAACATTTTAGATCTAACACTAGGAACATGACTGATGGGCGAAAAAATAAAAGGTTAGACCTTATTTAAGTTTAAGAAATCTCTTCTTAAGAATCAAACTGAGAAAGGTACAGAAAGATAAACCAAAAATGGAAAGTAAGTCTGTAAAAACATATGGCAACAGAGAACTTTTCAAACTACTTTTTAACATCCCACAGTAAAAAGGCCATCAACTGAGCCACAAAAAAGCCACAGATATTTTAAGGATGTGCAAATGGTAAATACACATCTTAAGCATGCCAATGTGTTGTGTCATTAGAGAATTTAAAGACAATCAAGGACATCATTATGAATCTGTTACCATAGCTGAGATTCAGAACATAGACAACACCAAGCACAGACAGAGATGTGGGACATCAGGGAATCTCACCTATGAGTGGTGGAAATGGAAATAGTGCAGTCATTTTCAAAGACAATATGGGAATTTATTACAAACCCAAGCATATTCTTACCAGAGGATCCAGAAGTAATACCCAAATGAACTAAAAATGTTTGTCAAACTTCATAGTTGGGAAGTAGATGTGGCAGGGAAGGGTCTAAGAGGAGTTACAAGGGGAATGAGTTTTTTTTTAATATGATCAAACATATCACATATATGTATGAAATTCTCCAAGAATGAGTTTAAAATAATAAAAACTTGTTCCTTGTGCAGCTAAAGACATCCCCTGTTAACCAATTAAAAGTGTGTCCATACACAGTGTACATGTCAGTATTACAGCAGATTTACTCATAATTGTAAATGTTTGAAAGAATCAAGATGTCTTCCAGAATGCAGATTAATAGATATGAGACATTAGAGAAGTTCAGTGTGATTCAGAGACAAAGGGTAATAACACAGGCACCATATATTTGGAGGGACATTACATACACACTGCTAAGAGAAAGGAGCCAATCCTAAAAAGATGTGATGGGTTCCTAACTATGGAACATTCTGAAAAGACAAAACTACAAATTCAGTAAAACAATTAGCAGTTAGACTCTCCACAGGGAACAGTTCAAACACATGAAGTACAGTAAACAGAGTCCATTGAAACTATTTGGTGTGATGCTGTGACCATAGAAACATGCCACCACATGTTTATCTAACACCAGAAGTAGTGCGATAACAAAAACGAACCTTAAGGTGGACTCTGAACTTCTGGTAACAATGATACATCAATGTGAGCCAATTAGCTGTTATAAATATGCTACATGAATAATAAAACAACAAACTGAGGAAGCTGTGGAAGGTAAGAGCATTATATGAGAATGCTGAACTCTTACCCAACAGTTCTGTAAATCTAAATTTTCTCTAAAACTTAAAGTTTATTAAAGTCTGCTAAAAACAGAACTTGCATAACTAGATGTTTGTAATGCTACATTGATATGCTGCATCTTTAAGTGTTGGTTGTTGGAGAATTTATCACTTTTATGTCCTTAAGTTTTGTGAAACTCATATATATATACATATATATATTCAAATAAGAATAAATAAAAACAAAATTCGTAGGAGATGTGAATGTCCACATATTAGTAGAGTGAAATTTGGTGACTATTTAAGAAATAAATTGTTGTTGGTTTCTTTACGTTTTGCATTTCCAACAGGCATATCATCTTAATTTATTGATTGCAGCATAAGTTTCCTGATATTGAAGACTGTACTACTCTCACAGTACATTCCACAGACTCTTCATTGCCCAAAGTCTCTGCCAGTATATAACTTCACTTCACTCATGAATTGATCCAGAAGGTATTTCTTCCCAAGTCTGTTTCAGTGTTCATTGTCCTTCTTTCCTCTTGGTTTCATATTTGAGTTTAGGATCCACTGGATAAAAAGATATTGGTGGGTACATAGAAAGTTCCATTACTGTCAGAATGGTTGCTGGAAGTAGGACCATTGATTGGAAGGAGCTGGTCAGAGATAGAGTCCCATCCTTTTACATACTTCCGTGACCATGTTCCAGTCACCTGTTCCTCCAAACCTCAGGCTCCTCATCTGCAAAACAAATGGACAACAAGGACACATATTCCTGTTCCCAGACAGTACAATGAGCAATTCTTCATTGTTTGTCTTCTCATTATGCTTTTACCCATATGCCATAGCACTAAATCGTGTAGTTATACTTGCCAAGCCAGTTAAGTTGATATATTTTTACTTTGTTCTTCTGTTTAGCTGCTCTTTCTGACCAAGCATGCCCAAGTTGAAGCAATGCTATTTATAAATAATGTGACCTTTTTTTGGAGACACTCTATTTTTAGCTTGAGCAAAATCACCATTTTTTTTTCCTGCAGAAAGACTAGTCATGCATCAGGACTTTTTTTGTGGAATACAAAATCATTTCCCTAATAATAAAACCCTATGCTTTTACTTTGTCTTTAAGTTCCTTAAAGAAACCTAGCTCACAAGGTTTTCTGATGGAATACTAAAGCTGACAGGAACTGAGGACATTGTCTATTCTTTCTTCTCTATTCAAGGTCTTAGAAATTGAGTACCAAAGAGTTCTCAGATCCCAGGCAAGAAAAAGTCACAAGGACTACACACAAGTACTCATGAAATGAAAGTACTGATATATCATGACTTAAAGTGTACTAATGCCACTGCTTTCTTCTATTCTCTGTGAGATCCAGAAATGACAATCTCTAAAGATATCTCATTTCCTTAGTGGAAAGCTTCAAGGTAGATCAAGCTGAAATACGTATGTATATGGTGCTGTGAATTGTTCTTTTCACAGAAAGGGATAGTAGGTGGATTCTGTACATTTGAGGGACCTTCTTCTCTTAACTTCTGTATCTGCAGAAATGTAGGATTTATGTTTCTGTGTATGTGTAGAGATAGACAGGCCTGGGGCTTAAATCCATACAAATATATTTTCCCTTGCTTCCTTTCTCCATGTGTTTCTTTTCCATCACTTAACAAGAAACCTTGTCGGCATAGCTTGGCCAGGAGTTCAAAGGTTGAGTTTGGAAAGAACTTTGTTACCCTGGTCTTACCCTCCACTAAACTAGATCTAAATCACATCTGTCATGTTGTATTGTAATCTGTCTTTTCCAGACATAGAACCAGCTCTTACTAAGGTTACACACCTTGCTTTATGTGCATTATCACTTTCTTTTCTGGTCTTCAATGGAACAAGAACTGACCAATACAAGGTATACATGTTCTTATATTCACATGGTTATCTCCTTCTACAGCTTTAACAACATCTTAAGTTTGTATTGGAATCTACTGGGTTCTAAATAACGAGGTTTTCTAATGTTCCTGAACTAGGTGAACTGTGTCACATACATTCTCAGTAGAGGAATCTCAAACAGACTGAGAAACACTTAAAGAAATGTTCAACATCCTTAGCCACCAGGGACATGCAAATCAAAACTACTTTGAGATTCCATCTTACACCAGTCAGAATGTCTAAGATAAAAAATACAAGTGACAGCTCATTCTGGACAGGATGGGGAAGAAGGGGAATACTCCCCCAGTGCTGGAGAGAGTGCAAACTTGTGCAGCCACTATGGAAATCAATAATGCAGTTCCTCAGAAAATTGTGAATGAATCTACCTCAAGATCCAGCTATAGGACTCTTAGGCATATGCTCAAAGGATTATCCGTCTTACCACAAGGACACTTGCCCAAACTATGTTCATTGAGGCTTATTCATAATATACAGAAAATGGAAACAATCCAGATGTCCCTCAATAGAAGAATGAATAAAGAAAATGAGGCACATTTGCACAATACAGTATTACTCAGTCATAAAAAAAAAAAAACATGAAATTTGCAGACAAATAGATGGAGCTAGAAAAACTCATCTTGAATGAGGTAACTCAGACCCAGAAATACAAACATGGTATGTACTCACTTATAAGTGGATATTAGCTATTAAGTAAAGGATAATCACACTATAATCTACAGACGCAGAGAAGCTAAGTAACAAGTAGGGCTCAAGGGAGTGGGAGGTACATGGATCTCCCTGAAAAGGGGAAGTAGGACAGATTTAGCAGGTGGACTGGGAGTGGGTAGGGATAGGAGCGGAAAGGATCAGGTGGGGTACAAATGGAGGGAGAGAGTTTGGGGAAAGACAGCTAGAACTGGGGACATGGCGTGGGGGGGGGGAGTCGTCAGTGTGAAAACAGTGCAGTCGAAACTTCCTGAAATCAATGATGGTAACCCTAGTGAAAACTCCTAGTAATGGAAAATATGGAGTCTGAACTGGCCATCTTTTGTAAACCGGCAAGGCTTCTAGTGGTGGGACAGAGTTGCATTTGGTTGAGTTGTTGGCTAAGTGGGTCCTGTGGATATCCCTAAACAACCCAGGACCTAGGACAGAGGGTTGCTCTCTGCAAATTAACAGTGAAGCCCCACTGGGGAAGGCAACATCCAAACAGCTCCTTGCAAAAAGATGTAAGCTAGTGCCTACATGGAGCCTTCACCAGTATGTTTTAGTCTCCTTGGCATGAGAAGTTAATTTTCAGACTATGGAAAAGGGGGGAAGAGAAACCTGGACATCAAACCAGCCACAAAAACCTCAACCTACAATCTGTCCTACCTATAAGATATGCTGGAGTAATGGTGGTGCAGAACTTGTGGAAGTGGCCAACCAGTGTTTGGTTTAACTTGAGGCCCATGCCATGAGAGGGAGCCCATGCCTTATACTGCCTGGATGCCCAGGAACAGAAGACTGGATAGTCTAGAGTCCTGAGGGAGAAGCAAACAGGACAGGCAAAAATATCAATGAAATGATTCCTAATGATATTCATTTACACTTATAGATTCCTGCCTTGTCCAACCATAAGAGAGGCTTTCCCTGACAGCAGATGGGAGCAGCTGCAGAGACTCATAGCCAGATACTATTCAGAAAGACAGTCTAAGTTGGAGGTCTCCATCATATAAAGACAGGCAAAAGTCCCTCCATCAGGTTTCTCCCCTAGGAGATCAGAGAACCCAGCAAAAAGAGGGGAGGAAATGTTGTAGGAGTTAGAATAATGGAGGCCACTAGGAGAGTATGGTCAACTGAGTCAGCTAAGCAGGGATCACATGGGCTCACAGAGACTGAAGCAGCAAGCATAAGGCCTGCAAGGGTCTGCACCAGGTTCTTTGCATGTATGTGATGGCTTTTAGCTTGGTATTTTTGTGGGACTTCTAATACTGGGAGTACATGTGTCTCTGACTCTTTTGCCTGCTCTTGGGACTCTTTCTCCTATTGGGTTGCCTTGCCCAGCCTTGATATGAGGGCTTTTTGCCTTGTCTTATTGTATTTTCTTTTGTTCTGCTTGGCTGTCATCTCTTGGAGGCATGCTCTATTTTGAAGAGGAAAAGGAGGGGGTATGGATCTGGAGAAGAGGAGAGGTGGTAGGTAGCTGGGAGGAGTGGAGGGAAACTGGATGGGATGCATTGTATGAGAGAAGAAACTATTATCAATATATAAAAGAATAGAAAATACAGAAAAAAACACCTATACTAAAACAAAAGGAAGAGAAAGAAGGATAAATTTAATTTTAAATTTAAATACTATCAAAAACACCACTGTCATCAGTCAGTCTACCATAAATAAGTTCTTTTATCTTATGTTGTGAAGTTTTTAGTGGCTGCAACTCAGAGACTGAAGTTTCATATAGAATCCTAATGCAACAACTGGTCTATATTCAGAAATGATTGATGTTCCCTTTGACAGAGCATTTTTAAAAGACACACACATTTGTGCATGGGTGTGCCTGAAGTTCTGGGAACACACGACAAATAGGGTAATCAAGCAGAGCCACAAAGAGACAGCTCGGAAAGGAGGAAGTCATTAAGATTCTCCATCCTGGCCTTGCCATGTATAGGAATAAATAGCAACTTCCTATAGAGGCTTCTGAAAAGAATCAGGAGGAGAGTCTATGAGTCAGGTGCTGTGAATTCCAAGACCTTCCTGACTAGACAGGAGTTCATACAAGGTCACAGAGAAAGCCTAGAGGTTAGCATAACATGTGATAGAAGAAAATTTCAGTAATCCTCAATAAGAGTGAATTGATGTTCATTTCCTGTTCTTCCCACACTGTGAAAAATGGAAAGGACCAGGTAAAATGTTGCTTCTGTAAAAACTTTACATGTTCCCTGATGACTTCTTCACCTACCTTTATATGTAAGACATGTTATTGTCCATTACACTATGGCAATTAACTCACTGTTCTGCTTTAGACTTAGTTTAGATTTAGTTTAGTTTAGATTTCATCCGGAAAACAGACCTTCCTATCCTGAGGTAGCCTGAATACAGGAATTGTGGTTGGGTAAGCCATATCTAACTGAGGGGGCAGTAAAGTTGAGGACAGTCGGGACAAACCAAGGTCTTAAAAAATAAACAAAAACTTAGACTCCATCAGCAAAACAGGGTCCACATCGGTACAAATTTCACCTTCTATTATGCATGTAGACTGTATAAGAATCTGGTTGCATTACATCATGAACAAGTGCTCACTGGGTCCATGATAACACAAAAGAGGGAAACCAGAAAAAGTGGGAGGGACTACACATTCATCTTCTGTCCCGCAGAGGCAGTGCACGCCATATATTAGCAAGAGCATGAAGACTTTGTAGTAGCTTTGTCTTCTTGAGGTAATAATTTGCAGATAATAGCAGCGTAGAGTTCTACATTTTAAATCATGGCCATCTGTGGATTTTCCAAATGCTAAATAGAATCATATAAAGGAGAAGTTTGAATTCACTACCTTGACACAGTTAAAGTTTATCTAGACTGTTATCTTCTCATGGAGATTTGGTAGGACTTATTCATGTTTTACCTATTGTTTTGATACAGCCTTGCTATATGGTCTAATAAGGTTCCAATCTCATGATTTACACCACAAGAATCTAGAGGTAAAGGATCTGTACTTTAGGAACCACAGGCAACAAGTTCATTTAAATTAAAAAATATTTGGACCTTGGGGACAAATCTAATGTCACTGTGCTATAAAACTCTTAGGAGGTCTTGGGAATTATTATATTTTGCATTAGTAAGAATGTGCAAAATTTGATGTTAGTGGCCAGAATGGAGGATTAGAGATGAGCCTATTACATCCTTTGGTATCCCTCACATTAAGAGATGGATTCTAATTCTCTGTGACCACCTTTCTCATAGATTACAGAAATAAGAACACTTTTGGTTTTCTTGCCTATGTTAGAAGTTGACGCTCCGACCCCTAGCTCTTGAGATGGCTATTCTTGGGTCCAGACACCACAATGTGAAAAAGCACAGGCTAGATGATTTCTTTTTTTTTTCCTGTGGAGCTGAGGATTGAACCCAGGGCCTTGCGCATGCTAGGTAAGCACTCTACCACTGAGCTAAATCCCCTAGATGATTTCTAAGAAACAAGCAAGGACAAATCTATTCTTTCTTAGCTCTTGACTACAGGTGTGATGCCAGGTGCTTGAGTTTCTGCCCTGAGTTCCTCAGTGGTGGATTATAACCTAGAATTATAAATCAAAGTTCCTCTGTTTATTGCAGCAGCATAAATGAAGTTAGAAAGGCAGCCATAGATTGCAGATAACTCAAGAAATGAGATTGGTGTGCTGGTATCTTGTTAATCACAGCTGATTCTTGAGCCCCAACTGACCAGAAAACAGATTCTTAGTACAAAATATTGCCCAAATGGCCTTGACAGAGTTTTTCAAAAGCCAGGTCTCCAATCTCTGCACCTCTCTCAGCATTCCTGTTTTCTAAATTTCCATAGTAGCTCAGTCAGCTCTGAGCATTGAATAACCTTTTCTAGTCCAAATCCCCCAAATCTTTCCACAGTCCTCCCCAAAAACTCCAACATGGTCAGGTCTACTACAGAAATACCTTATTCTCTGATATTGATTTCTTTCCTGCTATGGTTTCTGATGCTCTGATGAAATCACTGCCAAAAGCCAACTTGAGAAAGAAAGGCCTTCACATTTCAGGTTACAGGCCAGCCATGGCAAGAGCTAAGGGCAAGATCTTGGAAATAGAAAATGAGTTAGAGCCCATGGAAGATTGAACTTTACTGATTGGCCCTTCATGACTTGCTCAGCCAGCTTCCTTACACAACCCAGGACCACCTGTCTATGGGTGGCACCAGCCATAATGCTCTGGGCTCTCCCACATCAAGCATTAACCAAGAAAATGTCCAAAAGACATGCCCACAGGGCAATCTGGTGGAGGCAATATCTCAATTGAGGTTCTCTCTTCCTAGGTGACTCTGGTTTGTTGAAATTGACAAGAACTAAGAAGCAAAGTTGGCCAAATCTCCCATTCAAAAACAGATGACTAACAGGGTTAAGATACAGATTGTAGTTTCCTGACTCCTGTTTTCCTGTTCTAGACTTCATCTTACCCTTGCTTAATCCTACAACCTTAGGACCACACATTTGATAGGCTTAAAGTTTGTTATCATTATCAGAAAAAGATGAGAATGAGAATGGCAAACGTCCTATTACCAATATGTAGATAACCCAAAAAAAGTTCAAGAAAACAAACTAAAAACACAGACATTCCTAGAAATGTCTATTGCGTTGGAGAGAGAGTAAATCAGTTGTACTTGTGTATTTTTTCCAAGTCTCCCCATTGCTGTCTGCTATCTGCTATATCTTTCTGCGAAGCAGGGCATTTGTCATTCCTCCTTTATAAGTGGAGTTGTAAGAAGTCTTAGGGGAAACTTTCAGGATCCTTTGACCTCTCTGTCATATGTTGTCATCCTCATCCTGTGACTCTGTCAACTCATCTCAGTCCTTTCCTAAGTTACCTGATGCTGTCTACTTTGCTTCATTTTCTTCACTTACCACAAAAATCATCAGAAATTATCTTCTTTCATATCTTGGCTCTACAACTATTTTTTTTTTTTTTTTTTTGGTTTCTTGAGACAGGGTTTCTCTGTGTAGCTTTGCGCCTTTCCTGGAACTCGCTTTGTAGACCAGGCTGGCCTCGAACTCACAGAGATCCACCTGCCTCTGCCTGTCGAGTGCTGGGATTAAAGGCGTGCGCCACCATCGCCCAGCTTTAACCTTTTAACAATACCAGTCTACTTTCTGACTTGTTTTGTTATGCATTACTCGCTTTTATTCCTGCTGTCTATTCAGGCTCAGCATTATTAGTCAAACAAACTAAATGAATAACTTGTGTAATCATGCCTCATTATCACTGACGAAGCAGAGACTCTACTATGTACCTAGTCTTTTCCTCTAGGTTTTTAGTATCTGGACCAGAATTTTACTTTGCTATAATTTAGAAAAGACACATATCTACCATGATGTGAGACTTTGTGAGGATATTGGTGGAGATGAATTGGCTGTCTGTAGTACTGAATGAATACATACAGTGTGTATTTAGCTCGAGCATAATTGTTTCCTAAGGCCTTATTGTACAGTTCATATACAGTGCCCATTCCTGATTGTCTGGTCACACAGCTCGCTGTAACCATAGTGTGCTTTGTCAGCTGTGCATTTGCAGAGTGTCCTCCAGTATACCCTTTTCTGAATGCCTTGTGTCCTATGACTGCCAATTCTCTGTGCACGATTCTCTTTTTATCTGAGTGTGCTTTGACTGCGTTTGGGAATGAAAGCTTGATTATTGGACATGCCCTTGTCAAATTGAGTTTAACTTGGGAACAGATTGCCTTTTGCAAAGACACATATAGATACTATTGCACTTTGTTCCTCTCTTACTCTGTCTAAAGCAGACGAGGAGTTTTCTCAGAATCTGTTTCAGCGGCAGCCATGTGTGGGCAGAGAAGCCATGGTATTCATTACATGGGTGCTGAGCCTAATGCAGGTCAACTGAAGGACAGAAAAGAAGAGCTACAAGAGGAGGCTGCAGGGTCACCTTTAAAGAAGACTTTTATTTTTTTAAAGTCGGATTCCTAAAAGCTGAGTAGTGAAGCTTGCAAAGGAGAGAGAGCCCCAGCCCCACCCCCAATTCCTGTGCTTTGTCTATGCTTGAATACTGAGGATGCTACACAAAGGCAGATGTGGAGTGGCAATGGGTCTAACATGTACTGAATGTGAGTGAGTTACATAGATTCAGAGGGCATAAAAAGGCAAAATTAGGATCCCTACATGTTCTTAGCATTTTTTCTTTTTCTCTCTGCAAGCACTCCATGAAGGTGGGGTGAGAGATGAAGTGTGAATGCTTGTTTGGGCTGGCTTACCAGGTGATTTGAAAGGCTTCTTAAGGCTTTTGAATGCTGTCTTGAAGGGAGCTAGTAGACACTGACAGGTTTTAGGCAGCAAATTACTTTGTCAAATTTACAATTTAAAAGCTACCTCTGGCTACAGTGTGGGGGATAAATTGGAGTAGGGCTGAGACTAAAAGCAAGAAAAAGATTAGGGAACCTGCTGCCACTGTCTATAAAAACCATAGTAACTTTGCAATAGAGAAAAGGAATTCTGTGAAAAGGATGAGGGAAGAAGTGATCAGTCTGGGCCGGGAAAATCTCTTCTCAGTGGTGGACTCTGAACAAAGCTGACATCTCTTGGTTTATTAATATGCTTCCACTTCAACACCTACCAAATGAAGCACTAACACTCTGAGATGGGGAGAGGTGGAGGAAAAGCCAATGTGAATATAATCTAATGCTGATATAATAAATGAAAAACCCTTTGAGTCTTAGCTGAAGTCTCTAATCAGATGTTTGCTAGCTGTTTTCCTCTGCATAAGTCACCTTATTTCAGGAAGACACACTTTATTCAGTGGGCAAATTCACACTTATTGTTAAGTTAATTTTGGAACTTTCTAGAAAACCTTTTGGCACTAAGGGAAGACATTATTCACTCCTGGTCAGTTCCTTGAATGGCTTCTGTCCTTCACGGACACTGATTGACGTAATAGAATGGAGGTAGGACAGGAAGTGATTGCTATAATGGGGTGGGGGCAGGGCAGGAAGCTGAGTCAAATGTCTCAGCAAACCTGAAACAGAGAAGGAAGAATTGGATCTCAGATTCAGCTTCATTCTAGTGTTGGACTATGGAATCTAAAGATAGGAAACATTGAGTCTAATGTGTGAAGTCATGACCAGTAAGCTCACCCCACAGACAGTCCCCTCAATTCCAATCAAGGGGCTTTGAATTTTTTGACATGAGGCCCTTGCATAACACATGTATTTGATTTGGGTCATCCCACTAACCTTTCTGGTGTATAATGACACAGTAATGATGACATTGTGTGTGTCAGGGTGGGGTGGGGTGGGGGACAAAACAGCTTGACCACACAGCTACCATGACAGGCTTAGTGGCCCAGACTAACTTCTGGCAGGCAACACCTGGACCCAGGAAAAGCCATAAGCTGACCCCACCCAGTGGGGCCTGCATCTAAGAGGAAATACCTGACATTCCAAGCATTCCCTATACCCCTAGACAAATGTCAGCCAATCAGGGTCCTGAATCCTGGAACTCCCCCTCACCTCAACCTCTGCTATGACAAAAACCCTCACCCTGTCTGGGCTCTGGGCTCCCTGCTTTCACTGTTGTATGGAACAGAGAGCCCAAGCTCCAGGCTTGAAAATAAAAGCGCTTTGCTTTTACATGCAGGATTCGGTCTCTGTGGTGGTCTTTTGGGGGCTCCTGAGATCTGAGCATAACAACATCAGTCACAATGGTAATGAAAGAGGGAGATGTGAAAATGGAAAGCTTGTTACAAGTAACACTCCCACCCCATTTCTCCATGTCTCTGAGACGTTCTTGACTGAGTCTGACAAGTGAAACAGGGATGTGTTGTGGCCTTAGTTGAGCCTGCTTCTTACATTAACCAGTTTTTGTTGTTCTTGTTGTTTTGTCACAGTTTATTTGAAGCAAGTTAATGATGTATTTAATGTCTGAGAAAAAGATAACAACGGAGGCATACATAGGAAGGAAAGTGATTATGAAGACCTCGAAACACACTAATACTCAATTTTTTACCTTCTCAAAGGGTTTGGAGAGTGACTTGTCTTGATGCAGTTATAACCCTAAGAAGTGAAGTCAGAACTTACTCTTATCTATGCTACAGACAACAGCACTGAGACTCGGAGATAAATGATCAACTAGTTAATGACGGTGAGAACTAAGACAATGGCTAGGGTTTTATAGAAGTTATTTATTTTCTAATACTTTCCTCTAGAATGTGCTTCTCAGCTGTGTAAGTTTTATACCCTTCTCAAAAGGGTTACTTTCAGATTACTATTTTGTAGAGGTGTGTGTTCCAAGAAAAGCTAATCCACAAAGCTCATATGTACTAACTCACTTGCCACCTGTTTGTCTATCTTTCTATTTATCTGTCTGTCTGTTTATCTATCTAACTCTATGAATTAACTGTATAAATTTAGTCATCTATCATCTATCTATAATCTGTCATCTGTCTACCTATCATTTGTCTATGTATCATCTGTCTACCTATCATTTGTCTATGTATCATCTGTCTACCTAGTATACCTATCATTTCTCTACATATCATTTATCATTGATTATCTATCTATCTATCTATCTATCTGTTTGAAGGTATTCATTCAAAAGCCTAAAAATCAATAACAGCCGGGCGGTGGTGGCACACACCTTTAATCCCAGCACTTGGGAGGCAGAGGCAGGCAGATCTCTGTGAGTTCGAGGCCAGCCTGGTCTACAGAGCGAGATCCAGGAAAGGCGCAAAGCTACACAGAGAAACCCTGTCTCGAAAAACCAAAAAAAAAAAAAAAAAAAAAAAACAATAACATAAAATGAAAAGGGTCATCTACCTAAGAATATATTAGGCTTGAGCTGCCCCTGCCTCTCATTTAATTATATAATATTTATTGTAAAATGTCTCTGACTTTGCTTTCCTACTGTACATGAGAAAACTGTTGTCTTAGTTAGGGTTTCTATTGCTGTGATGAAACACCATGACCAAAAAGAAATTTGGGGAGGAAAGGGTTTATTTGGCTTACACTTCCACATTGCTGTTCATCACTAAAGGAAGTCAAGGACAGGAACTCAAACACGGCAGGATCATGGAGTTAGGAGCTGATGCATGGGTCCTAGAGGGTTCCTAATTATTGGCTTGTTTTACATGGCTTGTTCAGTCTGCTTTCTTATAGAACCCAGGACCACAAGCCCAAAGATAGCACCACCTACCATGAGCTGGGCCCTTCCCCATTGATCACTAATTGAGAAAATGCCATTCTTATAGATGGATCTCATGAAGGCGTTTCTTCAACTGAGGTTCCTTCCTCTCTGATGACTCTAGCTTGAGTCAAGTTGACATGCAAAACCAAACAGTAGAACTGTCTTCCTGGCCTACCTCATATGTTGAAGTGATGTTTAAATAAATGCCAGGCACAAGACTGTTTTGTAACTATAAGATGGAGGGTCTTTCCATGTATAAGCAGAAAACTGTCAGTCTCTTTGTGTGTGGCTAGTTTGGTCCATAAATTTCCCACTCCACATACACTTTTTTCTATATTTCTCTTTCTCATTGTGCCATGCCGTAGCATCAGGAATAAACAACTTAAAACCTGACCCCATTGATAACATAGAGGAAAAGTAGAACTCCTTTCTGGAAGGTGCCCCTGATTCAGCACCATGCTATATATTTATATCCATTCATTAATTTACTCACTTATTGTATGTCTAATGTAAACTTATTTTGTAAAGGACTAAGATTTGGAAATTAAAATAACAAAGGACCTGGTCTGTTATGAGAAATACACATGTTAATATCCTATTTTAAAATGGGTTAATATGTAGGCCTTGCTTTGTAAAAGTCAGTAAGACTTCCTGAAGGCCACCATCCAAAGAATCTTCAGGGGAAACTGAATTGTCCAGATAATGGAGAAGGTACCTAACCATGGGAAGACAGAATTTCTCCTGCTTCTTTAGAAAAAAGAAGCCTAGCCTGGGCAGCACATATCTTCATAAGCTTCCTGGATGGGAGATGGATGCTGTGTCCTATGTTTAGAAGGACCAACCCTTTCTCCAGAGCACTAGGGCATGAGGTATTAAATACTGGGAAGTAGTATTAAGTATTATTTTAAGTGTTAGTGTTGAGCTTTGCTTCATACTTTGTTGTTAATAACCCCTTTAATCATGTCTGGAAATGATTCATCAAACCTGTCGAGAGCAGGCAACAAAATAGACTATCCTCTGATGTCTAACTTCCAGGAGTACAGAACTGTCACTAAGCAGGCCCTTCAGCAGAAATTGGCCATACTACTGTCATGGAAGTCCATCTGTTATGAACACTTCAGTCATGTTGAGGATATCTCAACAGCTGTAAAGAATCAATACAACTACCGCTAAAAACATGCTCTAGTACTAATTACTCCAGACAGCTTCTACCAGCCCAGGAAAAGGCAACACCCTAAGCAATATGAGCCTGGGTGAACTCTAGAGGACCTTGAGTGTACACTCAAGCCAAAGGGGGAACTCTCATTCTGATGTCCCAGCAGAAGGCCTGGGACTGGTATGGATCACGATCTTTCATTTTTATGAATGGTTGTGTAAATACTGTGCACAGGCCATTGCCATGACTTCTTTATGATTATATATATATGTATATATATATATATATACATATATATATATATGATAGCTTACTCATTTTTCAAATCTGTCAAGTCACTCCCTCCTTGATTGCCTCTTGTATCGCAGAGTTAGACTCAATAAAAATTTTCTTCTGAAAGAGCATTTCTCGCTTATTTCTGAACTTGTCTGTGAGAAGAATGGGCTGAGCTGGTGACACAGAAGGAAACCAGTGGAAGCTTTAACAGATTAACGGCAATGGTGGAGGCAGCGGCAGCTCGCTGCCTAGAAACTTCGGGAAAACTTGCAGTGATAGAAGCAGCAGAGGCAAGACACCAGCTAAAGAGTTCCAGAGGGTTGCTGGGAACAAAACCAACGGGAATTAGAAGTAGCAGAGACAATGAGGGAATGGTAGAAGTATAGACAAGTTGGGAAATGGAAACTATGGACCTTGTCACCAGAGGAGTTCTAGGTAGATGCTAAGTCAGACCTGCCAAGGCTCTGATGCTCTAGGCACAAGAACTACAATCCCAGCAACTGTTCAGAACTGAAAGAGAGATGAGTGTAGTGGTGCATGCCTTTAATCTCAGCCCTTGGGATATAGAAGTAGAGCTCTGAGTTGGAGGCCAGCCTGGTCTACACAGTGAGTTCCAGGACAGCCAGAACTATATAGTGAGACCCTGTCTTAAAGCAAAAACAAAATAAAAAAACAGAAAGGCAGGCTTGAATCCCAGCCTTAAGAGCTATATGACACTAAAGGTCAGGGGTCAAGGGTCCCAACACACTTGCACCAAAAACTATGATTGTTGCTACTTCCAATACTCAAGACCTACCCAGGAGCTGTATTGCTGGCAGCCACTGACTGCTGCTGCAATTCCCTGATACTGAAAGCTGAATTCAAAGAACTACTGAATGCTGGGGCCACTGGTGGTTAAATCCCAGAGCATTAAGCCTCCAACCCAGTTATCTAAAGCCACACATCTCTGGCCTCTGCAGACTGGAACAACATGTCCTTAGCTCCTAGAACTTGAACAAGGAAGACTGAGTAAGCCAGCCCTAACCTAGGCTTTTGATACTTAAGGGCCCAGAACTGTTCATACTAAGGACTTCTCTTTGCCCACATATGGAGTTCATGTAAAGCAAAGAGATCCCTGCTAGATGAACCATAACAAAAGGAGCATTTGGTTGAAGTGGCTTTACTAAACTATTTAGCCAGTGAAGGGCCAGGATTCTTTACATTCTTAATCAGGCTCTCCTAAGTCCCTGACTATGTTAATGACTACGATTCTAAACTTCTAAGCAGAGACTCCAAAACAGACTCACAGACTGTTTAGACTTAGAGAAACTTCACTGACTTCTATCTAGTTCTAAACTTTGAGTCCTAATTTGTCTGATGTTCTAGAAACACATGTAGACTTTTAAGGATTTGAGAATCATCCTCTGAGAAACCAGAGTCCTCATGAAAGTTCACTAGAGTTGCCATAACAAAACATCTGAGGCTGAGTAGCTTAAACAGAAGAGATGTGTTGTTTCAGCATGAGGCATCAGCAGTTTTTGATCATAGTGAGGGACATGAAGAAGAGTCATTGCCTTTCTCTAGCTTAGTGTAAATGGTGAGCACTTCTTTGTGCTCCCTGGCTTACCAGCCTCCATCTTCCCAAGGTGCTCTCTGTCTGTCTGAGCCTGAACTTCCTTTAGATAAGGATGCCATCATACCACATTTAGTTCTGCTATGAGTCCACCATGACTATTTAACTGCTCTATTTCCCATTGCACTCATATTTTGAGTTATTGGGAATTGAGAATTCAACCAATGAATTTGGGGGAGGGGGCTTGCATAACCCTTCATATTCACTCTCTCCTGCTGAGATATCCAGTACAGGTTGAGGCTTTGTGGAAAATCTGGGCTGAGAAAAAAGGAAAAGAAGGGACATACTGTAGTCTCGATAACAGCTTGTTTTGTACAAGGAGATAATCAAAGCTTTCTGTTTGTAGCAAGAGGAGTCAGGCTGCAATCCTAG
This sequence comes from Peromyscus eremicus, assembly GCF_949786415.1. Classification (NCBI taxonomy): domain Eukaryota; kingdom Metazoa; phylum Chordata; class Mammalia; order Rodentia; family Cricetidae; genus Peromyscus; species Peromyscus eremicus. The sequence goes on from NC_081426.1 coordinate 34,470,485, forward strand.
GTTGCTGGGGCTTCCATAAATGTATGAGTGCCACCCTCAAGCACAGCCCAGCTATGTTAACCACCAAGATCAGCCTCCACGAGGATGCAAGCAGGAGATCTTGACTGACAGCCACTGTGCATAATTGACCAAGCAGGAATCTGGCTGTAGGCCTGCTCTTCCCATTTACAAAGGATCTTCCTGGGGTGGGGGTGGGGTTCAGGATCTGCCTGCCAGGCCCAGCTCTGGGCCACCTGTGTATCTTGAATCATTCATAAGCAGATGTCCTTGTCTCAACTTGCAAAGCAAGAATGTCTTAAGCAAGGAGGAAGTCTCTGCAGAGATGTGGCATGGTGCCTCCAGCAAAGCTGGATCTGAATGTGACAATGGTTGGGTGCTAGCTTTGGGGCAAAGAGAATTAATGTACTTCAGCTGGAGAGGCTCATGAGTTATCTGTTACAAGGACAGTGCCCATATTGCCCATCAGCTCTGTCTCTCACAGAGGGCCTCACTCCCCAGCAGAGTATAACTGTCGTCTTTGGAACACATTCTCACATTCCCCTTTGTAGACAGAAACACACTGGGCTTAATTTTAGACACCACTAACTTGGGTTTATTTTGAATTGCAGAAGTTTCCATTTAGGTCTCTGGAAATGCACATCCTGCAGGTTTTATGTGTATGTTTGTGGGAGAAAAACCCATCAACTATCTTGAATAACTTTGAATATGAGTTATTTCAGAATATTGTCAATAGACAGATAATTTTGTGCCAAGTAGAATAATTCTGTGTTAAAATAGAATCTTAACCAAAAGATCCTACAGATGACTCTCAGAGTTCATTTGATTTTCAGTATTATCTTATCTTTGTGACTTTTCAATTGTGGATTTTTTTGTCCCCTATATTTCCAAACTTTAACTTTTAAAGCTGTGTTGTTTTGTTTTGTTTTGTTTTTTCCAAGACAGGGTTTCTCTGTGTAGTTTCGGTGCCTGTCCTACATCTCGCTCTGTAGACCAGCTTGGCCTCGAACTCACAGAGATCCACCTGGCTCTGCCTCTAGACTGCTGGGATTAAAGTCTTGTGCCACCACCACCGGGCTAAAGCTCTGTTTTTAATTATCGTAAGTGATATTGTCTGCTTAAGCTACAATTTCATTGCAGTTCTGGAAAGTAGCTCAAGCTCTTGTACATTAGAAAGTTCAGGGCTATGGTTTGAATGTGGTCCGAATGTGTCTCTCCGGAGTTCCTGTGTTGAGAGCTTAGTCCCAGTGAAGCACTGCTGAGATAATGAAGGATCTTCCTGTGGTGGGATGGGGGAAGCTGGTTAAATCAGTGGAAGTGCTGCCTTCAGATGTGACTAAGGTCATTCTGAAAAACTGAGTTACATTTTAACAAGGGGAATTTCATGAAAGAATGATCCAGCCACCTCAACGGCTCTCTGCATTTCTCTCCCACTTTTTGTCTCATATGATACATCCAAGGAGACCCTCTCCAGAGCCAGCTGGTACAAGTGCCATTGCCATTCACTTTAACTTTGAAAACATGGGCTGAATCTCCTCTCTGTATAAAGTACCCACTCTCAGTAACATTATAGTAACATGATATATGCTAATATATTAAGTTTCATATAGATGACTTAACTCACCAAAGGGCATTTATAGATAGCTCATTATGGTTTTTAGTTTCAAAGCTGTACTCATCCTGTAATCCAGTTTCCTTGGGACCTCTCAGGCAGACTTGGGCTGCATTAGGTACTCTGTAAAAGACTCTCCCAAATGACCCTGCTAAGTCACAACACACAGTTGAGTGAATCTCTCAGATGAGAATATCTTTAGCGATGTCAAGAAGGTTAAAGCAGACTCCAAAGCACCACTGGACCAAATCAGAGAGACTTAGGGATGCAGATTTTCTGCTCTCACATTACAATAATGTGACAATTAGCCACTAAAGCAATACACAGACACAGCAGAAACATCATTAGAGTCTGAATCAGATGACTGGATTTCTCTCCAGCTTGGCCTTTGCTGGGTGTTTTTTTTTTTTTTCTTACTCCCCGCACCCCCCCCCATAGGAAACTTACTTATTAGTCCCACAGAAATCAATAAGTGAATTGCAGCCACCTCCCTTGAACAGAGGGTCCTTTCTCGCTTGTCTGCTTTTCCCTTTCACTTGTTGGCTGCCTTCCCTTTACTGAGAATAGAGTTTTTTCTCACACACTATATCATAATTGTACTTTCACCGCCCTCTACTCCTCATCTCCTCTCCAGTCGTGATCTATCCCATTTCTGTCTCTCATTTAAAAAAAGGCTTCTAAGGGATAATAATAATAATAATAAAATAATAATAATAATAATAATAATAATAATAATAATAATAAAACAAAATATCATAAGAGAAAGTAAAAACTAATGCTTCAGAATGGGACAAAACAACCAGAAGGAAAAAGAACCTCCAGAGGCCAAAATTCAGAGACTCACTTGTTTGCAAACTCAGGAATTCCGTGAAAACACTCAACTGGAAGTCATGATATACATATTCAGAGTCCCCAGTGCAGACCTGCGCATGCCCTGTGCATGCTGCTTCAGTCTCTGTGAGTTCACCTGAGCTTTGGTCATGTTGATTCAGAGGGCTTTGTTTATTTGGTGTCCTCCATCCCCTCTGGCTTTTACTCTTGTTCTGCCTCCTCTTTCCCAGGGTTCCCTGAGCCCTGAAAGGAGTGTCTCTGTATTAATTCCCATCTGCTGCAGGAAGAAGCTTCTGTGACAACGGCTATTGCTGGATGCTTTTAATCAAGACAACTTCTCTCTCTGGGTCACAAGTCTCACTTTGTAAAAATGAAGACAAAAATCATTTCATTGTGAAGACAACAGGAGAGCACATTTCTGAGCATTCCTTACAATCTACAATCAAATTTAAAACACTAGCTGTTATTCCTGAAGAAATTCAGGCTTAGAGCAAACTTTGTCTTATTCAATCACAGTTCTTCCCAATATGTTCCGCTATTTCAATGAACTTTTCATAAAATGGTGAAAAATGGCTACATTCATATGAAGTAATAATAATCACTTAAGAACGGTTTCCTCCTGGGCTCCTGGGGTCTTAACTTGCGATGGTGCCATGGGGTTTGTGCTTGTTATTCTCCCTCAGTGTTCTAGCAAACACTGAATCACAATCCGTCAGTCTCCTTGCACCTTCCACACAGTCTAACTACCCATCGAAATAAGTAGAACCAAGTCAACAGATGTGGTTCTTAACTGCTGCCAACTACAATTTGTTACCTATATTCTTACTTAAAATTAAAATGTGAGGGCAGGATTCTGCTAATTCCTAGCTGTCCTTGGGAAAGTTGAGCTTTGAGTAGCATTGTGTTCTAGGCTATAATGGGGATGTTGGCTATGTAGGATTCAAAATTCTTCACCTGTCCATATCCAGAGATGTAAAGTTTTATGGCATGACTCCAAATGTCCAGGAGTAAAATATTGCCTACTTTTCTTAGCCCACCTTTCTATATTCCTCTAAATTTACCCTTTTTGTGTCAAGTTTTTAAATTTACAGTTGAAGTTTTGCTTACACATAAACATCTTAGTTATTATTCAAATTTGAAATTTAAGTCTTATGTCCCCCAGTTCTCTGGGTTCCACCACACTTCCTGCTACCCTGGAATCCTCCCAGATGAAATCCTGTGCCAAATCACACAAGGCCCTTGAGCAAGAACCTGCTTTCCTGTAGAGAAGAGACTCCTAAGGCTAGGTCTTTTTGAAGTTCTTTGTGGCTTTGCTAATCTTCCAGATACTATGTCCTCTCTTCTTCCCCCCCCACCCCCCCCCACCCCCCACCCCTCAACCCCCCCCCCCCCGAGGAAGAATTTTCACATCCACCTATAATCCTGTAGTGTCATCATGAAAAACAGGACACATTTTCATTCCATTTCTAGGCCTCATTGTACTGTGTTTGGTTTCAATAAAACTCTAACAGTATTTTTCTCATCCTCCATTTTCATTTGAGACTAATATACTTTTATGTCTAAAACAGCCTTGCCTGTCTCTACCCTATGGCCTTCAATGTCCTGACTCCTTCCTTCCTTTTTTGCTCAGCTGCTGTGGGATGTTCTGTATGTCAAATGTGTTGCTCTGATTGGTTAGTAAATAAAACACTGACTGGCCAGTAGCCAGGCAGGAAGGATAGGTGGGACAAGCAGAGAAGAGAATTCTGGGAAGTGGAAGGCTGAGACAGAGAGACACTGCCAGCCGCCACCATGACAAGCTGCATGTGAAGATCCCGGTAAGCCACGAGCCATGTGGCAAGGTATAGATTAATGGAAATGGACTAATTTAAGCTGTAAGAACAGTTAGCAAGAAGCCTGCCACGGCCATACAGTTTGTAACCAATATAAGTCTCTGTGTTTACTTGGTCGGGTCTGAACGGCTGTGGGACTGGCGGGTGAGAGAGACTTGTTCTGACTGTGGGCCAGGCAGGAAAACTCTAGCTACACTCAGCAGCCACACAGTATACCCTGGTTTTCAGCGTTCCATACTCTCAATTCTCTGCCTGTCTCATACACTTCCTCATTCTCTGTTACTAGTTCTTTTTGATCCTCCAAGTTCTTCAACTTGAGACTCTCATTAAAATTAGAGATTACATTTCTCTGATGCTTTATTTTTGTCCATTCCAATCAAATTGATATTGATAGAATTGGAATGTTGGTAAGGTGCACCCACTCCTGGTTCCTCTTTTTATAACATCTGGCAAATAAACATTCACAGTGATGAGAGTTGCCACCTCCACCAAAGTTCATATAACTTCTACTAGTTCAGAGAAGGGAAATACTATAAATTCACAGGCACGTTATCCTGAATGAGACAATTGTATCTGACTTAGCATTATCCTTAGCTAAGCAGGGGAAGGCCTGGTTGGTACTTGGATGGGAGAACTGCTTTCATGCCAGGCTTCTAGTGTGCTTCTGATGGCCTTCTCCTTCGTTTTTCTAAGATAAAACCTTTGATTTTTCGTACTAATTTGCTACATGGATTTTCTGGCAAGGGCATCAGATATTGTAGGAATAAATATTACCTCTTCATCACTGCTTCAATAACTAAAGGAGTAAAAATATCTCAACCTGATTAGTAAAGTTAACATGACAAGGATGTTCATCTTTATTCTCCAGGAGAGTATCAGGTAGCATTGCTGTCTTTTGAGCCTCTTCTAATAGCAGAGTGTGATAAATATTTATTCCTGTTATTTCTTTTATTTTATGTTTTTTTCTAAGTGGTATCATATCACATGGATTAGCCATAGCTTTGTTATCTATTTGCCTGGGAAGAGACAGGTTGGTGCATTCAGGTTTGGGACACTAATAAATACTCACATATCGATTGTATTATTCAGGGTAATCTAGAGGAAGAGACTTAGAGCATGAATATATACAAATGGACATTTGTTAGATTGAGTTACAGAATATAGTTTGAGTAATCTAACAATGGCCATTTTCACACTGGAAAAGCCTAGAACCTGGCAGCTGCTTTGTTCACTGTGGGAGTCCAGCTCCCACCTTTTGAAGGGTTCTTAGGAGGAGGAGAGAGGAATTAAGAAATGATAGATAGAAAAAGAGACCTAGCCGATGAGAAGAAAGACAGAAACACAAGATACTTCGGGAGGGCTTGGGTCAATACACACCAGCCTCATCCTTTATTCAAAAGGGCTTTTTATAACAAGCCAAGGGGAGAGGCAAAAGACCTCTTGCAAGATCAAAGCACACCATACAGCCACGTGTAGACCCTTCCAAACACCTGGTAAACACACCCGTGGTGAAATCGTCTCACTATGCAGCCCTGCTGGGCAAAGCAAGCTCAAATTCTCTGACCCTGAGTAATTTCTCACTAGGAAGCCTCCATGGGTTCCCACAGTTCATGAGGCTCGATGGCTCAGCAGTCTCAGTCTGGTGCTGAAGGTCTTGAGGATTCCAGGAAAGCCTATGGTTTTCAGTCCTCATTAGAAGTTCAAACTAGCCAGGTTCTGATATCAGTGAGAGAATGAGGCGGCAAAGTATAAATGTACTTCACTTGTGAGAGTGAAGGTAAGCAGGCAAAAACAAGTTTTCCTCCTTCTGGCTCCTTTTATCTGGGCTGCCATGGGAAGGTGCCATCCAAACTGAGAATGTCCTCCCACTTTAAGTAATCCTATCAAGAAATCCCTCACAAGAGCTCCCAAGCCTTGCATTTTAGTTTATTCCAAATACAGCCAGTTACCCCAATCTTATCAGTCACAAAGATTTTTGTTTCATTTGAAGATGTATTTTCACTTCTCTGAGACTAATATCTAGAATTAGGATTCCTTAATCAATTGTAAGTATTTAACTGAATAAGGAAACACCATTTTTTTTCCAAAGTAGTTTCACTATTTTATGAAAGCCACCAATGAGGAGAACTAAAGTAATTCATTGTTTCAGTGCTTGGTATTAATGATTTATTTTATATACTAAAATTTATTTCACAGACTAGAATTACAGAGATTTAGCTTCTATTTTACATTCTGTAATTTTGAGAGCTGTGATATACATATGATAAATTTTCAGTTATTTTTTTAGTATGACATGAGGTGGGGAAGACTTGGTTGCCCCTAAATATTTATTTAACAGACTATTATTTTCCCCTGAATTGTCTTATTTTTGTTGATAATTGGCCATGTAGCTAATCTCTAAATGCAGAACTTAGCAAAATCTGGCCTGCTGCCTTCTTACATCATCTGTGATTAAAGAAAATTTTTGTGTATTCTTATTTATTGAGAGCTGCTGGTAGCAAAAGACCATGGGAGTATACACCAGGTGACAACTAGTGCCCAGAAGGGTTCTGTTGGAGGAAACATCATGCAAGGCCTTATGGAATTATTGCCTTTTGAATGAATTGGCTGTTTCTTGTTGTAAACTTCTTGTGCAATAATAGCTATGAATCTCCCATTTTACCGTGCATTTCCATGTTATGTGTACATGTAATGTCATTGACTACATTTCAATCTTATGGGCACACATAATTGTGGATAGTCTAGAAGACGGTTTCTTATTTAACTGTACAATTTTTATGAATAGAAACACTAAAATATGCTTCATACTAGATGTATTGTTCCATGTGGACTGTAGGTACTTGGAGGTCTCGTTCTCCATCCTTAGCCACTCACAAGTCAAAACTGGGCAAAGTATCCTCATAGAACTTTCACAGAGAAGAATTGCAGGTGCCTGGTTTTGTTGGATCAAAACGCTTCAGGAGAATTATAGCTAACTGGAAGTGATAGTGCAGGTGTCTGGCCTTAGTATATCTTAGTCCTTCAAGAGATCAATAACATCTATGTTGCCCTAAGCTCCTTCCACTGGTACTTCTCCACTCTGATTCAAAAAACAATTAATACTTTGTGTTTATTTCTACACTAGTTTTTATTGCAAGATTTTAGGCTCAGTAGACTAATTATGTATAGGTTCTGAGATTCAGGTGATTAACAGAAAAAGGCTGTTAACTGACTAATTATGTCTGGATATTATTAACCACATAAAATAGCACAGGTATTCTTGGCTTTTCCTTAAATTTCTCATTGGTTTAATTTCTTCCCTTGTAACCCTTGAAGCTATCCCTTTAAGAGAGAGCCAGGACTTTTTACAACCCACAGCTGTTGTCAGTCACCATTAAGCTGACCAAGTCTTTGTCAAGTTTGATTCTTATCAGAATACTTGTCCTTGAGAGTTTACTTTGTAGTTTTTAACTAACAAGTTATTAATGAATAGACATATATATGCTTGTGGGGAGAAAGATGAAAGAGAAACTAAGTTTAGAACAATGAGAAAACAGCAGAAGAAGGGACAGAGAAGAGCTAAGTATGAGAACAGAAATGAAGCTGTGTAGATAGAATTGACTTAGAAGAATAAAGTGAATGGGCTAAAGATCTTGGTGTGCTTAGATTCATTTGATATCCCTTAGATTAGTATCCTAGCCACTTTTAGCATCTATTCTAGACCCTGGTAGAAATCTGCTCAGGGTAGGCACCTGTGGAGAATTTGTTACTCAATCAAAAAAATCATGACATATGAAATTAAAATTTTAGTTTACATTAAGTTTTATTGTAAAGTAGCCACCCAGGTAGTTGAGGTGATCAGCTGCATTGGAGAACCTGTCACCTTAAAGTTATTGACCCCTCTTGCTGCATCTTTCACCATGTGTCTATCTTAGCCATTTCAGCTTCACAATTAGTCTTGGAATCAGAGATGGTGAATCCTTCAGCTCTGTTCTTTTCTAATACTGCTTAAGTTGTTTATGTTAGTCTTCTCTGTAACTTTTAAATTATTTTCTTATAAAAACTTAATTGTAAAGATTTTAATTAGCATTATGTTGAATTTGTAGATTGATTTTGATAAAAATTGATCAATACTGAGTCGTTGAACTCATAACCATGGCATGTTTCTCTATTTTTTTACATCTATTTCCCTCTGTTTGTATGCTTCTCAGCATATAACACTGGCACACATTTTGTCAATTTCTTACCTACTAGCATCTTAAATTTTGACCTGCTGTAACACTGTTTATAAATCTCAACTTCTTTTTTTGTCACTAGTGTTAAGATATGTAATTGATTCTTTCTTACTTTTGTCTAGGAACTGATGAAGTTGTTAAAAGTATTTATTCCTTCCAGTAGTTCTTTTAGACTCTTTGAGACTTTTTCTATAGTAATCATGTTGTCTACAAAGAAAGATATGTGCGTTCATTTCTTTGTGGTTGGTGTGTCTTTTCTTCATTGATTGTATTGTTAGGAATGTCAACAGAATATAAGATAGAACCTGAGAGAGCAGGGATTTTGCTTTTGTTTAATTTTAGGAGGAAAGAATTCAGTTTTTATAAAAAAGCATTGTATCATGTCATCACTCAGAATGGTAACATTCATTTTAATTTCTAGTATCATAGAAGGTTATAATGTAAAGGAATAATTGAAATTTGTGACATATTTACGATGTTGTCATATTTTTTATGATTTCAGTATATTAACATGGTGAATTATGCTGCATGTCAAGGGCTGAATCAAATTTATGTTGCTGGTATAAGATGAACCTGGTTATAACACATTCTTTCTATATACTGCTGGATTGGATTTGATGACATTGTTTTAGGGACTTTTGAACCCATGATTTCAATTTCAGGCATATATATTATCTGTGGACTATATTCCATAGACAATATTTGAAGAATAAGCTCACAGACTGATGGAGACTCAGAAGTCTCACAATATGATCTCCAAAAACTAAAGAATTAAGAAGTCGTGAAATGGCGCAGTGTAGCCTGAGCTCTGACATACAGAGGAAAGAAAAAAAGGTGTTTAGGCTGAATCCAGTGTCTGAAGACCCAAGAACAAGGAAACCCATGTCTGAGAGCAGAGAAGAGGAACATCCTGGCTCAGGAAGTGGGAGGAATTTTGCCTTGTGCTGATTTTCTTCTTTTCTTTTTCAGTCCTGAGTCGAGTGGGGGATGACTGCTCACATTGGTGAGCAGAATCTGTACCCAGCACACTGACTGAAGTACTAGTCTCCCCATACACACCATTATAAACCCAAATAGGAATAACACTTCACCTGGTAATTGAGCATTGCTTAGTTAGCAAAATGGACATATAGATTAACTACCACATGGCTTGTGACTTCATATAACTCTCTATAGTAATAGTTAAAAGAAGGCCTAGACTAGAAAGCTGGCTCAGTGGATAAAAGGCACCTACAACCAAGCTGAAGTTGGATCCTTAGAACCCCACGTGGTGGAAGGACAGGATCGATTCCCACAAGTTGTCCTCTGACCTCCACAGGTGGACTATGGCACGTAACCTTGTCAAATAAATAAATGTAAAAAAAATTTTTTTCAAGTAAAAATATATTTTCAAAAATGTAGAAAACTACCTCTTGGTAAGCAAACTTTGACCACAGAAAATCACTAGGGGATACAACACAGATGTCAACAAATTGTGGGAAGCCAAGCCCCAGTGGAGACATCTACATCACAGCTCCTGCATCTATGGCTCAAGGAGCAGAAAAAAATGTTAGGGCCAGAATACCAGGACATCTGCTGTGAAAAAGTCTCATAGAAATGAATGCATAAACAAGGCTGGGACAATGGCAATACCTGTAGCATATTAATGTGAACGGGGGAAATTTTTGTAGGGGCCTATCCATAGACAGAAATTCACAGTCAGCTAGTGACTGCTGGGAGAAGGCTAATTAGTCTTTCTCAGGGATGAGTCCCATTATTGATTGTCCAATGCAGAGTGGTCAGCCCTGAAACCATGTATACAGCACCAATAAAAATGGATGCACCAGACTCTATTTATAGATATTTGCACATACATAAATGTGTATGCAACAATAATAAAGAAAAAGAAAACTTGAGATTTGTGCAACATGGGAGGGGTCTGGGGAAGGGTAACTGGGAGAGGCTAGGGGGAGGAAAAGGAAAGAAAAAGTGGTATAATTCTATTTCAGTTAATAACATATTAAAACTTTTTATTAATGAGTGTTAAGGAATCTTGGTTGATTTTTTTTTTAAATGCAAAGTTGGAGGCCTATAAAGTGGGAGTGGGTCTGAAAGGAATTGGGAGGAAGAGTAGGGGGGTGAATGTGACCAAAATACATTGTATAAAACTCCTAGAGAATTAATAAAAATATTATAATAAAATCTTCATCTCATTTCAGTTATGAGGTCATGTTGGCCTTATTAATCAAGTTGGGATATTTTTAGTCTTCTACCTCCTTGGAGAATTGACATAGAATGGATATTTATTTCTAAGATGTCTGGTTCTTTTGCAAGAGAAACCATCTGGCAAATTAGAATGAAAAAGGAAAAAGAGAAAGAAGAAGAAAGAAAGGGAGGGAGGGAAGGACGAAGAGAAGGAAGGAAGGAAAGATGGAAGAGGACAAGCTACCTGCTACAAAACTCAAATAAAAAATAACTTCAGAGCTGAAATTTTTCCCCTTGATTTCCCTGCATTATGTTTGTATTCAACCCAAAATTGTTGCCCTAGGAGGAGCACACACTTGCCGGCCTTGTCCTGGGAAACAATATACTTGCTTCTCTTCTTTGATAGACCAAGTTTGGAAGAAGAAAGTTTTCTTGATGGAAAGTAGGGCACAGTTCCCAGAGGAAGGGTGTGTGCGTGATGAACAGAGCAAACAGCAGTTCCCATAATTGACCAGCATTGTTTTCTGTTAAGTCTGCATAACCAGAGGCCAATGTGTAGAAGCTTCAGGAAGGCAGCTGAGGCTAAAACTGTAAGTGAAGGAAGAAGTGGCTAGCATGCAGAATGCTCTAAGGATTGGTCTCTTTAAAAAGTCGTTAGCCCATCATCCCAGGCAGCAATGATGGAGAAGATGGATTGTGGCCTTCAGACATCTAATGGATTGAATCAGAGAGAAGGCATATTCTGCTGTATGTCTGATCACATTTCAAACCATAATTTCTGTGAGTTTGTCATTAAAAGACATTTGAAGTCAATTGGAAAAGTACCTGATGAAGGAATTTATAAACAACCACATTTTGCACAATTTCAAAGACAGGATCATTTTAGAGCATGTAGAAAAAAAAATACAGTTAGGAATGAGTTTAGATCTTGGTCTAGGACTGGTATAAAGTATGAAAAATGGAACCTGAGGGAAGCTGCCTTATTGATGAGGCCACCTACAATTGCCCAGCACTTGCTATAATGTCTGACACTGTAGAGAATAAAAATAAGTGTAATCATTGTAAATAAAATCTGGTGTGACTGATTAAACATGTACTTGAAGTAAAGACTTTGTATGGGAGCCTAATTGTAAGTAGGAAAAAAAAACCTGTTCCTAAATCTGAGGGGTTGTAGAATATCAGCCTCATGAATCAATTTAAATGCCCCCCACCCCCTGCAGTGGGAAGAAGAAAGAACACAAAGGCACAGAGACGATTAGGGAATATTTTAACCCTCTCTGGTGTCAAATGATGCTTTAATGGGTTGTAACAACACAATTTGCTTCTGATGCAACTCTTCCATTTGAAATAAGTACCAAGACATTTTAAAGTAAGAGTTATGATTTTATTCTACTTTAAAGTACTCATAGCTGAGATATGTGCATATTTATTTTTAGTTCTCTTTTTCTCCTCTAGGTTATGGAGTTCTTGTTTGTTTCTTTATTGTCATCTTTCTGGAGACTAAGTGAAAGGAATAATATCTATATGGAGATATGGTCCCTAAATCAGCAGTGTCCTTTCTACTGTGAAGCTATTCCTTTGTGTGCTAAAAAGTATTTTCAATCATAATATATTCAAGCAAAGACTCAGTCTGGTTACAACTTTCTTCACTTCATTTTTTTCCCCTAATGTCCATATATATATATATAAATTTTCATGTAAACTATTTGATAAAGAGCCTAATTATATGTCACTGTCTGAATTCAATGACTTTAGATATTTTCATAAACTAGATTTTTCTGTAAGTTTTACTAAGTGTATTTATAGTTCCAATGGAAAACGTTTTGCTTTGGAAGACAAATAATGGACTGATGAACAGATATTGAGGTCCACTTGGTCAATGACTAGCTGAATGACCTAGAAAGAAACCCTTAACTTCCCACATAACTCAGTTGCTTCTTTAGCAATATATTAACATGCATTAAAAGCTTTAACATTGCCTTTAATCCCAACATTCTGGAGGGAGAGACAGGCAGAGCTCTGCTTTCCTGCCAGCCAGAGCCATGAAGTAAGACCCATTTCAATAAAATAACAATAACAAACCAAATAAAGAAAGTCCAAAAACAAATAAACAAAAATTCAAACATTAAGGTCTAGAAAAACAGATCAGTGAACTGAGTTTGATTCCCAGGACCCATGTATGGTAGCTCATAGCACCTGAAGCTCCACCTGAAGTTGATCTGACATCCTCCCCAGTCCCATTTGGGTACCGGCACACAGGTAACACACACACACACACACACACACACACACACACACACACACACACACCACATGTACACAAATAAAAAAATATAAAAAACTTACTGGCATGCTCAAGGTACCTCTTCGTGTTCAATGAGACAATAGTCGCAATTGAATAAAAAGCTAAGCAATGCAGGCTTAACTCATGATATATTGAATTCTATATATTGATTATAGATTTTGTGGAATTAAAAAATCTTATGAGTGTTCTAGATAGAATCCATAGAGAAGTAACAGGACCATGTTAAATATCTTACTACATTACCTTGTGGGATAACGTGTTGGTGTTAAACACTTAACTTTTTGCCTAATACATTCTCTGTAAGTTACCTGATCTTTCTACATGAATCTTACAGTTATTTTTTATTTTATTATACAGCCTTTGCTCTATAATTATCTTCTTATTGGTTTTAATGGGTTAAAATTTAAATTTACTAGAAATTTAGTGGTCTATTAACAATGCAATCCCAATCAAGTTTTATTTTAAATTCATAGTATTTCATTAAATTATCCACAACTTGTTGTATTGCTTTCCATCTTATAAATCAGGCTGTATTAAATGGTTGTTGGAGTTTCACTGCTTATCTTCTGCAGCAACCATGCACTTCTAGAAAAGTCTCTTTTAAATTTTAACTCTTTGAATTCTTTATTTATAATCTTAGCATGTGCATATGAAAATCAGAAGTCAATGTTACATGTCTTTCTCTATTTCTTCCCTAATTTACTTATTTATTTTTTTAGTCAGCTTTTTTTTTCCATTTATTTGTTTGTTTACTATTATTTTTTAAATGACAGACTGAGGATATGAACTTAGGACCTCACTGTTGTATATCAAGCATTGTAGCCACAGGGCTATCTGCTCAGCCCCATTTCATCTGTTTAGTTTAAAATTTTCCTAATTTCTGCCACTCTTGACAAGGAAGCAGAGCCATACCTGTCAAAACTCCAGAAGAATTTCCTTCTAGGCAACATAAAACCACCTAATAACCAAAGGGCAACAGAAACCAAGGAAGAAAACATCTACCCAACAAAAATAGGATGAGCTATCAGGACCCAGATTTACAAGCTTCCCAAACCCAGATACCCAGACACCAGGGTAAAAGCACAACCAATAACAGCAAGAAGAAGATGTTTCAACTAGAACTTAGCAACCATAGCACAATTGGCCTAGACTATCCCAGCACTGCTGAAGCACAAGAAGAAAGACTTTACAGCAGCCTGTATAAATAAAATGATAGAGGTCTTTAAAGAAGAAGTGAATAGCTGGGCGGTGGTGGCGCACGCCTTTAATCCCAGCACTTTGGAGGCAGAGCCAGGCTGATCTCTGTGAGTTCGAGGCCAGCCTGGGCTACCAAGTGAGTCCCAGGAAAGGCGCAAGGCTACACAGAGAAACCCTGTCTCGAAAAACCAAAAAAAAAAAAAAGAAGTGAATAATTCTCTTAAAGAAATCTATGAAAACACAAACAAACAGTGGAAGGGAATGAAAAACAAAACACTTCAAGACCTGAAAGTATCAAGAGAATCAATAACACTTGCACACACAGAAAGTGAGGAAATTCTGGAAAGGAAAAGTTGAGGAGCTCAAACAGGAACCTCAGAGGCAAGCCTCACCGATCAAATACAAAATATGGAAGAGAGATTCTCAAGAACTGAAGAGATAATAGAAGAAAAGAAAAGTTAACTAAAATGTTAACTCTAGAAGAAAAAAATGCTAACTCTAAAAAAAGTGATGGCACAAAACATTTAGGAAATCTGGGCACTAAGGAAAGACCAAATCTAAGAATAATAGAAACAGAGGAAGGAGTAGAAACACTGGTCAAAAACAAAGAAAATATTTTCAATGAAATCATAGAAGAAAATTTCACTAACCTAAAGAAGAAGATACCTATCAAAGTACAAGAAACATATATAACACCAAATAGTATGGACCAGAAAAGAAAGTACTTTGGCACATAATAATCAAAATACTAATCAAATAGAACAAGGAAAGAATGTTAAAAAGTTTCAAGGGAAAGAGATCAAGTAACACATAAAGGCAGACCTATTAGAATTATACCTCACTTCTAAACGGAAACTCCAAAAGGCAGATGGGCCTGGAACAATGTGCTGGAGACTCTGAGAGACCACGGATGCTAGCCCAGACTACTATACACAGCAAAACTTTCAAACACCCTAGATGGAAAAAACAAGACATTCCACAATAAAACCAAATTTAAGCAATATCTATCTATATACTCAGCTCTACCGAAGGTATTAGAAGGTAAACTCCAATGAAGTAGGTTAACCACATCCAAGAAAACCCAACACATAAATAATCATAAACCAGAAAATTCAAAAGAAGGATAACACACACACACACCACCACCACCACCACCACCACCACCACCACCACAACAACAACAACAACAAACAAAAACCACCACTACCAACAACAATAACAACAAGAACACAAACAACAAAGTAACAGGAATCAACAATAATCAGTTATTGATATATCTCAATATCAATGGTCTCAATTTTCCAATGAAAAGACACAGACTAATGTAACTGATAGGAAAAGAGGATTCACCTTTCTGCTGTATGCTAAAAACACACCTTAACATCAAGGATAGGAATCACCTCAGGGTAAAGGTTGAGAAAAGATATTCCAAACAAATAGGTAGGTGTAAGGAGCAATATGATGCAGCCACTTTAATTTTTGACAAAATAGGCTTTAAATTAAATCAATCAGAAGATATAAAGAAGAATACTACATATTCACCCAAGGGAAAATCTACCAAGAAGACATTTCAGTTCTTAACAACAGTACCCCAAACACAAGAGCAATCAAGTTAGTAAAAGACACATTACTGCAGCTTAAATCACACACTGATCCTGATACATTGATGGTTGGAGACTACAGTTCTCCACTCTCACTAATAGACAGGTCACCCAGACAGAAACTAAACAGAAATGTTGGAACTACCTGACATTATGAACCAAATGGACCTAACAGATATTTACAGAACATTTCACCTAAGCACAAAAGAACATACCTTTTATCACTGTACTTCAAGAAACTTTCAACAAAATTGACCACATACTCAGAAACAAAGCAAGTCTGAACAGGTACAAGAAAATTAAAATAATACCCTTCATCCTGTCTGACCAATATGGATTAAAGCTGGATATCAACAACAACAGAAACAATAGAAAACTAACAAATTCATAGAAGCTGAATCTAATGACTGAAAATGGTTTAAGACAGAAATTTTTTAAAAATTAAAAAAACTTTCTATAATTGAAAGAAAATGAATATAGAACATGGTCATACTTATGGGACACAAGGAAGTTAGTTCTTAGAAACAAGTTCATAGCATTAAGTGCCTACATTAAAAAAAAATGGAGAAATCTCATACTGGTAATTTAACAGCACACCTAAAATCTCTAGAACAAAAAAGAAGAAATCACACTCCAAAGTTGTAGACAGCAAGAAATAATCAAATTCAGGACTAAAATCAATAAAATAGAAAAAAAAATTGACAAAGGATCAATGAAACAAAGAGTTGGTTTTGCAGGGCAGTGGTAGCACACACCTTTAATCCCAGCACTCTGGAGGCAGAGGCAGGCAATCTCTGTGAGTTCGAGGCCAGCTTGGTGTTGCATAGAGAAACCATGTACTGAAAAACCAAAAACCAAAAACAAAAAAGAGTTGGTTTTATGAGAAAAATCAATGACACTAACAAGCCCTTATCTAAATGAAAAAATGAAGAGAGAAATTACGAAATAACAAAATTAGAAATGAAAAGGGGTACATAACAACAAACACCAAGGAAATATGAAGCCTCATAAGGACATACTTTGAAAATACATACTTCAGCAAATTTGAAAATCCGAAGGAAATGGATAATTATCTCAGTAGATACTATTTAACCAATTTTTTGATTTTTTTCTTTTTCCCTCATTTCCCTAATAACTTTCAATTTGTAGACTTCCATTAATAACTTTTCATTAGCACATGGGTTTGTCTTAGAGCAGATTTTTCAGGCAGTTGGCCTAGAGAGTGCACAGGGTGCAGTTCCATCAAGGGCTTCTCTTAAATTTTACATCATCCTGTAAGTTGCAATCTGTGGAGTGCTGGTTGTTATCCCCACTCTTCTCAAGGGTCCCCTCTGGTGACTCTAGGAAGAGCCACAAACACCCCTCTTCACAAACAAAACATTTGTCTTCTTACTCAATGTGAGTAAGAAGACATATAAGCCCACTAACCATATTTGATGTGAGTAACCATATCAGTGTGAGTAAGAAGACATATAAGCCCACTAACCATATTTGATGCTAAGAGCATGTTCCAGAATCATCTTTAATGTGCCATCGTAATTCTGGTGTCTACATTCTGGCTTTGCTAGGCTCCATGTGACTTTAATAAGTTGCTAATTCTAATAAATATCAGTTTCATTATATGGAAAACAAATATCATTACCTTCCTTCCCATGTCAGGAAAACAATGTTGCCAAGAACAGAATATTTCAAGAGAAAAGCCTGAATAGGCATTTAAAAAGTTTTAAGATGCTTTTCACATGAAAGTCGTGTAGGATGTGCGCTGATTGACAAATAAAACCACCAAAGAATTTGACACAAAGCCAATAAATCAACAGACTGAGGAGGAAGCATTCATTCTGACAGTGTAATTTCTGAGGAGTTCCAAGTGGGATGAAGGAAGGGGGCTCGGACTTTTCAGTTTTACCCTCAAAGCTTCCAGAAGGTTCAAATAAACCTTTTATAGTGGAAAGCACAGTTGGCTGGGCTGTTCATTTCAGAATGCAAATATATTTGTTTTGGCAAAAGAAAAGAGGATGAATGAAGAGTGAAAACAAAAGAGCCATTTCCTCTGTAAAGTTTCCAGTGATCTTGCACCAGGGAAGACCATGGCTCCTGAGGAGATGGTGTTCCTGGGAGAGAATAGGAAAAGACAGAGAACTGAAAGGAAATGAGAAATTGTACACAAAAGTCACATTAGGCCTTGGAGACCTGTCCTTACTCCTTGTTCTTTATTTATATCTTAATTGTTGTTGCTTCTCTCTCTTTATTTTCCATAATAAATTTTCTGTGAATAGACATAAGCACTCAATCAGTATTCAGTGGGAGCTTGTGGATTTATGGCTTGAGCATTCTTACCCAGCCATTTTGCAAAGTGTTTTTAAATTAAGCCACCGTGAATACAGTATTTGAGAGCAAAAGAGATAATTTTACTAAGAAATATTGATAACCCTCCCCATTTGAAAAAAAAAAACGTAAGTCATGATGTTTTTTTATGGTCATTGTTTGGATCTATTTAAAATTAAATGGGCTATAGGATTTTATATTCATGATTAAGCTCACTCTCCTCTCCTTTTCCTTTCCTTTTTTTTCCCTGCCTCCCTGAGTGATAGGGATCAAACCCAGAAGCTAATGCATGCTAGACAAGTGTCTCACTACTGAGCTATATCTCCATCTCATGCTAGGAAATTTCCCATGACTCACAGATCACATGAAGTAAGATGTCACAAGTAGCTTCAGTTAGGGTCAGTGAGAGACTTTATTTAAAAGGAATAAGGAGAGAAGAGGTAGAGCAGGAAAACAGATATCCTTTCCTGGCCTGAATGTATGCATAGACTCCCTAGACATGTGCAGACATCACACACACACACACACACACATCCATACACACACATCCATATGAAGAATTCATAAAAATTTAGATTTAGAAGTCATACCTGTGGCCTGTTGAAAATGTAGTATATAAAGAACAGAAGTATCTCTTCCTAAAACTCTGATCTCAGACCAGATGTCACAAACTAAAGCAAGGTAGGGAAATGTTGTGAGGGGCTTTGTTATGTTTCAGAATGTGCTCCTCACAGTTTCATGGGGAGCTTGGTTCTCCTGGGGCCATGTTTAAAGGAGATTGGAACTTAACACATGCTAGTGGAAGATTCTCAGATCCCTGTGCTGTCACCATTGAGAATAAGACATGTAGTTTATTAGGATCCTAGTGCCAGTTGACTTATAGAGTTGTTTTCAGAAGAGTAAATGTCAACCTCTGGTCTCTCTGCTCCCTGGCTCTCCATGTGCTCTCTTCCTTGTTAGCATCTCCCATGGCAGAGTTGTTTCCTGGAGGCCTTTGAAAGAGTCCTAGCTGATGGAGCTCTTTAACAATAGACTTCTAGCTCTGACATCCCACCTCACAGTTCACAAATACAAGCTAAATAAGCCTGATATCTCTGTAAAATGCTAAGTCTCAGGTATTTTTCTATAATATCAGAAAATAGCCTTAGTCATGCTCTCTTCCCCCCCCCCTTTTTTTCTATTTTATATGAAACTTGGGTTACAGAGTATAATGGCTTGAATGAGAAATGTCCCTTGTTGGATTGATTACATGAACACTTGGTACCCAATGTTAGTAGCAGTGTTTACAAAAGATTATAGAACCCTTAGGACATGCAGCCTTCCTGGAGGAAATACATCACCAGAAATGGGCCTTGAGACTGGAAAGCCTTATGTAACTACCAGTTCAATCTCTCCTTCCTGTGTGTGGCTGAAATGTGATCTCTCAGTGTCCGGATCCTGTTGTCTGCCACTGTGCCTCCCTGACCATTATGGACTCTCGCTCTGGAGCCATGAGCCCAAATAAATTCTTTCTTCCTTAAATTGCCCAATACACAGTACAAAGACTTGAGGGACCTGAGCAGTGTTGAGTACATGTTGTAGGATGCTTGTCAGTGAGTCACTGAAAGACTGAAAAGAATGGCTGGCTAACCATCTTCAGGGGCAAAAATAAACATCCTAAGGAAAGAAAATCATCTGAAATGGAGCAAAGTAGAAATTTGCTGTAAATTGTCTTGAGTTCAGATGCCCAGCCTATGGCAGGCTAATGACATTCTAATATTGATTTTAGAGTGTCTTGAAGTTGACATTAGAGAAAGCTCATCAGTGTTTGTGGGCTCAACATTTTACAGTGAAAAAAAGTAACAATCTGAAGACAGAAAGCAAACAGAGACTGTTGGATTTGAAGAGCAAAAATAGACGAAGTATTAAAGTTTAGCATTTGAAATAAGAATTAAGTGCATGTATATCATAGAAAATCCATTCAAAATAATTTGTATTGAATAATTGAATAAATTAGCACTTATGTAGAAATGAAGGATCAATAACAACCTATCCTGAAGCATGTGTCAGGGTAAATTAAACTCCTATGATGTCTGACAGGAATATTAGAATCTGAAATAGATGCCTACTTTTAAAACCAGGTTTCTAAAAGGCATTTGGAAAAGAAGCTCATGGTCTCATCATGTTCAAGACATAGAAAAGTGGGTTCTGTGACAGAATAATAATTGAACTCGTAGGTGTTCATGTACATTATAAGGAAAGAATTAATGAGTGAATGTCAAACCCTGCACCAACCTATAGCAAGGCATCACCTGGATGTCTTATCTTCAATCTTATTCATTACAACATTTTAACTGAAGAGTTATCTGACTGCAGGCATACAGACAGCAGTTGGTGACATGTGACATGGAGTACTAACTCTCTTGAAAGGCAGGATCAAGAAACTTATACCAAATGATCCAAAAATGTATCTTTAAAATAAAAAGGAGAAGAGAAGAAATAGAAGAAGAAGAGAAATAAGGAAAGAAAGGAAAGAAGAAAGAAAGGAAAGAAGGAAGGAAGAAAGATAGATAGAAAAGAAAAAGAAAGAAAGGGAATAGGAAAAATCATAATTGTTAGGCTTTTTCAAGGTAAACAAGAATTGATGAGGTAATTTTGGCCCTTTTACTGCCTCGTGTTTCATCTGACCCATGCAAGAGATAAGCTCCCAGCTGACAACAGTGTCCTCGCCTAGGGTCTATAAGTAAAATGCTATGAACTTGATTCCTGTTGTGGCTGTGCCGTGAATTTGCATACTCCACCTGCAGAAGAGGCTACCCCATCCTGGGTTTCCCCAGCACACCAGAGAGAACACAGCCCAGGTTTCCAGGAACAGCTATGTCATCAAACAGATACAATCTAAACAAGAATCAAACAAGAACTACAAGGAAATGGGCTAGTAGGAACTAGTTTCCCCTGTGAGAGAACCTGATGACTGCTCAACAAAGCAGGCATTAGCCCATACCCCAGGTAAAGAGAGGGATCAAGTGAAAGCCACACTGTACACAAGCCCGCCTAAGCCCCTTTTATTTCCATCAAGGCAGAGTTGTAAGCTGCTCTGTCCTGGAGTCTCAATTTAGCCAGGGGCTGTCAAAGCATATGAGGCAGCCATCACTTCCCTGTTATGAGGAACTGAAAATAAACCAAAACAGTAACCATCTATTTCATTTTATTCCAGATGTTCTTTCTGTCTTTGAAGCTTTTAAATTGAATTTTACAACCCTAGTCAGAAGGATCCATATAACTTATACCAATATTCCATCCTAAAACACAAGTTTCTCGTGTATTATTTCAAGTCTGATCATATCACCTTTTTTTCCTTTTTGCCATTTATTCATTCTTTCATTATTCACCTGGCACTAACCAAACATCAACTTTGTGCTAGAAAGAGTGAAGCTATCATGCCCCCATTAACCTTATAAACTCATAGCATAGCAATGGAAACATCACCAAGTAATTTTACTATATCATGGTGAGTTAGTTACCAGAGGTAAACCAGAAAACCTGGAGGGTTACAGAAAAAAGGAAGAATGAGGTTTCGGATGGACAGCCACAGGTGAAGCAACTAAAATTCCTGATAGCTGTTAAAATTCAAACAGCATTTAAACATAAATCAAAACAAGCCTTTTGTGGGGCACAGATAAACTCTCATTCTGTTTCAGACTTCAGGAAACAACCCCAGGTGTTTCTTTTTTTAGAAAGTCACTGCTCTTTCAGGTTGTAAACTCAAAATCTTGGCTAGCACTCCCTCTAGTGGTGAAACCTATGAACTACCCTTTTGCCTTTCCTTAATTTCATGGGAAGAAAAAAAAAACACAAAATACTTAGATCAGTGGTTCTCAGTCTGTGAGTTACGACCTTGTGAGACAAACAGCTGTCGTCTATAAGATATTTACATTATGATTCCCTTTTCTTTTTCGTGGCGAAGGAGGGGATGTGTTTTGATTTTTTTTGTTTGTTTTGTTTTTCCAGACAGGGTTTCTCTGTGTAATTTTGGTGCCTGTCCTGGATCTCACTCTGTAGACCAGGTTGGCCTTGAACTCACAGAGATCTGCCTGGCTCTGCCTCCCAAGTTTTGGCATTGAAGGTATGTCCCGTCACTACCTGGCTCACGATTCCTAACAGTAGGAAAATTACACTTAGGAAGTAGCAATAAAAATAATTTTATGGCTGGGGGGTCACCACAACATGAGGAGCTCTGTAGCTGAAGTTTTCCTGTGTCCTGGCCAGCCAGCAGTGGAGACAAATCTCTCTCACTTGCCAGTCCTGTAGCTGCTCAGACCCAAGTAAACACATAGAGACTTATATTAATTATAACTGCATGACCATGGCTCAAGCCTTTTGCTAGCTAGCTCTTATATCTTAAATTAGCCCATAACTATTAATCTATATATCACCACATGTTCCGTGGCTTTACCTGTATGCCATTACATGGTGCTTCCTGGAAAGCAGGCTGACGTCTCCTGACTCAGCCTTCTTTTCCCAGAATTCTCCTCATCTGCTTGTCCGGCCTATACTTCCTGCTTGGCTACTGGCCAATCAGCTTTTTATTTATCAACCAGAGCAACACATTCACAGCATACAGAACACCCCACAGCAGAGCTCTATTAAAGGGTTGCAGCATTAGGAAGGTTGAAAACTACTGACTTAGATATTGCCCACAATTATTCAATATGTAGGCATGTACTTAAGAGTTTTTAAATGTGAGGAACAAAGGAATAAAATAATGAATGGAGTATAAATAAATAAGAGTAAATACTACCCAGAACTATGTCTAGGAAGGTAATTCAACAACAACAGCAGCAACACAGTAGCCAATTGATCCCACATAGTTGCTATAATAAGTGTCTAAAACTTCAGAATTAACTTGCAAAGTCATCTGAGCATGTAAAAATCCACAGAGAAGGAAAAGACACTGAGCAGAAGTTTGACTTTAGTTTCCAACTAACTTCTCAGCTGCAGAAGAGAATAAAACCCTTCAGCAATCATTTCTGAGTCTTTCAGCCAATACATTTGGGTTGTCTGTGTGTCTCAGTCTTGCCAGCATAATTTTGCTTATGCCAGTTGCATTGTATAACTATTAATATAACATTTTATCTCTTATCTTTAATGGACCCTGCTTGCATGATTTATTGTGTAGCACCTCAAATATGTGGTCGAAGGGTAGTTTTCTTTGGTGTTTCTGGGAAGGAGTAGGCAAGGGAGGTGTCACCAGGACACTGGTGTCACTGAATGTATCTTCTTGTGGAATCTTTATCTTTGGAGCTAATCTAACCAATGGCTCTGATGAATGTCTCTCTGTACCTTCAGTGTGTCACAATTAATTGAGGAACTGGAGGGAATGTGAGAAGAGGATATTCTCATAAATTTAATAATATATATTTTTGCCAGGTAACAGGGAAGCCATTTTGAGTCACACGTTTCTTTGTGTCTTTTGACCTCTCTGAAGTCCTTATAAAACACTTTAAGCTTTTTGAAAATAATTATAAAACATTGCCATTTCCATTTAAGTCTGAAAAGGTGCGGTAAATGAAATAAAATAAGGTTGATAAATTTTCTTTAGAGCTAAATTTAGTAGCTCATAACCACAGCTGCATATTTGGTTCTTATTAAAACCCAAACATTAAACATCCTTAACACTGAAAAATAAGCCAGGAGGAGTGGAGCAAATTATACCACACTATACAATAGGACAAAGGCAGTTACCAAAAATAACAGCATAGAGCTCTATTTACTGGCACAGGAAATCGCTCATAACATGTTATCAAGTGGGACAGGCAGTCATGGTCAAACAACTGCAATATTATTATAAATTTAAGCAAAATTATAAAATATACAATTATATGTTTTCATATGGTTTAAAAGTGTTCCTCTCCCTTGAGACTGCTCCAGGATTCATGGGGTACAAAAATAGTAAGGGATAATAAACATTTGGAATCAGATCTCTCAAAGCCATGACCAATGATATCAAGTTAAATTCTCGCCTGAAATAAGGACTCAAGATGTAGGACTTGTTCTGGTCTCTGAGCTCTGATCCCCCTGTCCTTGCCTTCAGTTGGTATTTCCTGACATCCTGACATGTAGAGACCATATCAGTTAGCTACGCTTTGAGTGTGTTTCTCATTGGTTCTTGTGATGGAAGACAGAATCTGAGTGTGGTGATGACAAGAGGCAGCAAAACTTTTAAGAGTGTAGCCTGTTATATTTAGCAATATATGTGTCTATACATATATACATCTAACAACAATTAATGAATAAAGAGGCTATGCTGTTGAAAGTGAGTAAGGAGGTATATATAAGAGGATTTGGAAGAAAAAATGTGGAAAATGATGCAATTACATTATAATTTCAAAATTAAAATAAGTTTTAAAAAGAACATGCCGGTGAAAAGTAATTGTGTCCCTGGGATCATTTGCTTGGAAGAGGTTAATTTAGTTTTTATAGGATCCTTGTAAGGTTTTACAAATGTCAGTTGCTACCAAGATGACTGAGCATGGCCCATCAATCTCTGCATCTTTCTATTCCATTATGTTCTTTCTCTTTCTTAATGATTGTAGCTCCTGGTCCATTTTCTCACAATAGACATAGTCAAGGGAAGGAGGACTCACCAAACCCACAAAAATGTTGACATCATGCTGTTTGAAAGCTCCAGCCTTCAGAATCATGAGCCAGCTAAGTGCATAGCTTGACATACTTGTGCTGTTGTGAAGTCATAAGACACTTTAGTATCTAAATTTATACTTTAAGTAGTAATATTGGAGTAGGACAAAAAACATATCCCAATCTCATGAGGCCCCCACCCCTAGATAGAGAGATGCAAAAAATTAATCATTACTGAGAGAGAGAGAGAGAGAGAGAGAGAGAGAGAGAGAGAGAGAGAGAGAGAGAGAATTAGTCTTCTTTAGGGATGAGCCTCTTGATATTATATAATACCAAATGATTAGCCCTAGAAACATATACATACAGGTAACACTAAATGACTTAGCAGGTTGTAATTATATGTTCACTTTTTTAAATGAATATGTAACCATACAGTTGTTGAAGAGGAGGGAGGGGTAATCAGATATGGAAGAAGTAGGAGGAAGGAGAGAAATTATGTTATTATATTTTAAAGTTAAAAAGTTATATATTTGAAATATGTCTCATGTCTCCCAAACAATGTTTAAGAAATGCAAATTGACTATCTATGCATTACAGAAATTTAATTTAATTATGAAAAGACAAAAGAATTATTTTCCTTTTTTCTCAAAAATATGTCTCAGAAATGTCAAAGCACATTTGTCTTGAATTGTGAAGTTGTTAAATGACAAATTTGTATGGGCAGCTTGTGTGTATTTGATTTAAATACCAAACTCTGTACACTGTAAGGTTTATATATAAGTAGAGTGGTCAATTAAAGAGAAGAAACTTGCTTCTGGAAGCCCCTTCACTGCTTCCTGCTATCTCTCCACCTGCACAGTTGTCTCTCCTCAGCAGTCAGAACAAACCTAACCACAGCAAGCAGGAGGTACCTGTTCTTCATGCCAACAGCAGATGGGATTGGTCTAGTGTGTGTTCCTTGAAGTCTAGACTAGTCTGTAGGTATAATGCTTACCAAAGCTTCCCCATGAGGGATTCCTCCTCATCTCCAGGGTAGGTGTTTGAGTTCCCTTTTAAAGGGGGGACTCACCTCTGCCTCATCCAGCTGACTAGGACCCAGACCATCATAGCCACATTCCTTTTCTGGAGTATGTCTATCCCTGACCTTTGGATATCTAACCATTGGTTTATTTGCAAGAATGAACAAAGAAAAGCAGAGGTAATACCAAGGTACCCTACTGTCCTGTTATCACTGAGTGAAATGTTTGGTCTTATTCTGTATATTATATTCATCCAATGTTGAGTATCCTTGAGTCACCTTTATTACATTAGAGCTCTAAACCAGATATTCTAAACTTTTGTATGTATTGTGTTTATTTTTCCTAAAACTTACTGCTTGAGTAAACTAGGTGAAGACAAAGTTCTGGTCTAACAAGGAACTTTCTTTATTTGTAATAAATTAATGAATGTAACGAAAAGTGGTATTTTCTCTCATTTTTATGGCTATAATAAAAGCATCTATGCCTGTGTAATATATTAAGAAAAGAAGCTTATATCACAAAGTTTGGGGGGTGAGCTGAAAGTCCCATCTTGGCTTCCAGTGAAAATATTCTGGCTACATGCCAGTACAGCAGATGGCACCAGACAAGAGCAGATATGATAGAGAGAACGAAGTTACATGTCAAGGAAGGATGCAAGAGGAATGACAGGCCAGGATCACTCCTTTTATAAGAATTTACTCCTTCAGTCATTAACTGGGGTCCATCAAGTGCCAGAATCTTTTCTTAGGGTAGCACTCTAATAATTAACTGCCATCCATTAGACTCTCATCCTTAAACCCCATTTTAATACCACATGAAGCATCAGGGAGCGTGTGTTTGTGTGTGTGTGTGTGTGTGTGTGTGTGTGTGTGTGTGTGTTACCTGATGTTATATATGGTGTTATTTCCTATGGAATCCCCCAGGAGCTATACACTATTTAATAAAAACTCCAGTGTCAGGCAAGGGACATCCTCCTTTGAGGTTTAGGTCAGGGAGGTTGAAGAGACCCCACAAAATAATACAGGATATTGTTATTACCCTTGGTTGCCTTTCAGAATGTGAAGGTAAGACACTGTTACTGAAGACACCACACACTTGGGACACACAACTTGGAAGAATCAAGCTGGTACTAGCCTGAAAGCTTCCTCCGTGACAACTAGCTCTCATGGAATCTGAAGATCTGAAGTTGCTGTGTAAGATGCCAAGGGAGAAAAGTGATCAACAGTCATAGCCAGCTGTAGTATTAACCACCACAAAATAATCAGCATGGCAAGATATCTTGAAGGTTGTAGTAGTGGCACTTATATCTTGAAGATAACCAATAGCAGTCTAATAGGAGTTAAGGCTCACTCAGTAGGAGGAAATTAGTGCCTGTACTGCACCCCTTCCAACTGCCATGGGCCTTAGGGAACAACCTACTACTGCCGTGTTTCTAAAGCAGTATAATTCTCCATGCATTCTTAATATCAACCATTATATCCACCAATAAATGTAGCCTTCATTTCTCATCAAAGAAGCTTCTTTTTGAAAAAGGTGGAGACTGTGACAGATCTAGAACCAGTTGACATGAAGAGAGTAAGTGATGATGTGTATACATGCATCTAATGACACATGCCATTCTTTTGTGTACTTACACATGCATTTCAACACACTCACACACATTCATTTTTACAGACACAAATGAAAAAGGAAGAGCAAGAGCTCTTAATTAGTTATTCAGTACCGAACAATCAGTCCTGATAAATGTAAAGCCTGATCCCTGACGTATATATATTATTAGATATATAATATATGTGCATTATGTGTGTGTTTATGTGTGCATGTGCACATGGGTGTTACAATAACAATTAATGTAAAGGAGGCCGTGATTTTGAGATAGTGCAAGGGAGAGTACATGGGAGGGACTGGAGGGAGGAAAGAGAAGGGGTAAATGATGTAGCTATATTTTAATTTTAAAACAATTTAAATATTTAATAAGTAAAAAAAATCTAATTCCATATAAAGACAGTAATTCAGATAGCATCAATGTTTCATAAATATAAGCTAATAGTGTAGTAGGATCCAGTTTCCACAAACATACTCACAACAACCACAATAAGTAATTTTCAACAAAAGACAACTAACCAGTTCAGCAAAGAAAATTATTTTTAATTAATTTAGCAGAAACAACTAGATATGTTTATGGAAAAAAAACGAATCTCTCTCTGTGTGTAAAAATGACTGATACACTAAGTAACCAAGATAAATCTCAGACACACTGAAGGGAATGAATTCAGAGGACAAACAGTATGTGTTGTAAGCTTCACTTAACTGTTATCTCTCTGGGCAAAACTTAACCTATGGTGACACAATTCAGAACAGCATTTGCCTCTGGGTAGCAAGGAGAGGCCAGACTCTCTGAGAAGGGCACTGGAATTTGCTTTACTGCTGTAAATAAAAAAGTTCACTTACCTGGTTGATAGCTGCATGCATGATGGTAAGCATGTGTTGAAATTTACTGCCATGTATGTTTCAACTCGGTGTTTCCCTGTGTTACCTTTGTTGGTGTGCTAATATGCCATAACAAAATGCTGGGGACTGAATGGTGAACTGTGTAAATCACAGTCATTTGCTTTGTCACTATTTTGGAAGCTAGAGGTCCAAACATGTCTGGTGAGTCACCTTGACTGGAGGTTTTCGTGTGCCCAGTGAGACAGGGACACTGGGGTTTCTTACTCTTCCTACTAAGTCTCCAGGCAAGTGGGGTTGCTGATCTAATTATGACTTTATTTAATTTTCTCATATTTTAAAGGCTTTAACCTCCCCATAAAGTTATTTTAGAAGTTAGGTCTTTGGTATATGAGCTTGTGGGAAGAAATAATTGAGTCCCCAAGAGAAACCTATGAACTTAATTTTTTTTCTTTAAAAAAGAAACAAGAGAGACATGGTTAATTTCTTCAGCATACAAGAGGGACATGGTTAATTTCTTCAGCATATTTTGTTGCTAGAAATATAATGACTTAATAATATTCAAAATCTTACATTTATAAACAAGCGCTAGCAGAAATGTTCTGAAGTGTTGATCAAATGAAGCAGATGTAACAGCTTGAAACTTAATACAGTTGAGCTATTCTGGCTAGCCTAGCCTTGCTAACCATGATGCTGTAGATAGAGAAGGAGGTCAGTGGTGTTCCTTTAAATGTGGCTTGTCTTTATCTAGGTTAATGCATACCCACGTCCAACTACCACAAATTACAGTTCTCACAAATCCATTGTTCTTCTGACACATTAAAATAATTTTTCAGAATTCTGCATCAATCACCCACCTCCACATATTACATACGTGACAATTTACTGTTTAATAAAATCCAATTAAATTCTTCAAAGCCAGTGCTGTATAAGAGAGACTGTCAGTACTGGGCAAATTTGAGAAGCTCAAAATATTACTTGCTGTTTTTCCTTGTTCTAGTTGTGGGTTGTTGGATAGAAATCCACAGGAAATGCCATCATCCCCTGTTCCCCACTACAGTTATCCCCTGTGCACAACAAAGGCAGACTGTAGAAGATTCATCCCCTTCTTTTTGCACCAAATATATACATATAATATACAAATATGTTTTTGAGCAAGATGGTGGGTACTGAAGTGATGAGATGAAGGGTATAGTTTCATTTGCCATAAGAAAATTCCCACAGAACTGCTTATTTTATGTGGTGTTTATGATGGCAAACAGAAGAATTATCAATTGCTGTCAGGGGCTGAGGGAAGGAGATGCATAGGTGCTGACTGTTTCGGTAACCTGTGCTATTCATTATAGATGCAGAGCAACAATGGCAAGAGAATGCCAGGCATGGGGAAAGGTGTGGGATATCGCAAAGCTTGAAAACAGCATGGTGCATGTCTAGAACTCAGTGCACCTGGCCGCCTCCTCTGATGACTAGATCCAAAAGATAAGAAGACAGACCATGCTACCACTATTTTGAATATTTGTCATTTGTGACTTTAATGAGTAAGTGAATTTTTAAATAAGATTGTACTATATTTCTCTCATGAGGGCTATAGTGATATCTATGCAGAGGGTGGTTGGAAGGGTCCCACCTTTCAAACCAAAGTCATAGGGCAACTGGTTTAAAAAGGCCAGCACTAAAACTGTTCATAATTATTTTATTAATTACTTCTGTGTGTACAGAAAGTGTAGAAGCAGCTAACAAGCTAGGTGAAAGGCATATATAAAAGGCAGATTAATATTTCCGTCTTCTAAAACCTTACTGTCCACTTACATAATTAAATAGGTACTTAAAAATGTCAGAGATATCCCAGTGTGTCTTATGCTTGCTCAATCCTCAACGTATTTGCTTAACAAAACAATAAATATTTCTCTCCTTTGTTAGGCATTTTTTAAAAATTTTCTAAAGTATGTTTGGGTACATATTGTCACTTGATCCCCAAATAAGCCTCTGTAATTGAGAATGGCAGCACAGGATGAACCTAGGCTTAGGCAGAGGAAATGACTTTTCCTAACAATGTAAGAACCATCAGGATCACGATTCAAGGCAGTTATTCAGCTATGCTATGTATTTCAATGTACTGTGGAACTTATCTTATAAACTATTCTTTTCCATTTCTTTTGCCCCTTAGGCTCCAATTCTGCCACATTCCCAGAACGGAGTCCATCTGCCCCTTGTGGCCTTGGTATGTACATGTCAAGCTGACTCTGGACATTTTGGTGTCAGATGGCTACCAGACTAACCCAATCATCCACAACTTCAAAAGTGTGGTAGAGCTTTATGCTGTTATTTGTATCTTTGGATTCTTTCCTGTCTGGCTAGCCTCTCCCTGACATAGGGGGCCCCAAGGAGCATGGTCTTCTACTTACATTTGACCTAATTTAGATTTTCAAGAGGTCAAGAACTTTTCTCACTATCAACATTTCATTTTTACCCTAACATAGATGCCTAAAAGACATCAGGCCTTCTGATTTTGTTTCCTCTTTAAAAGACACGTGTAGTTGTATTATTTATAATCCTTGGACATGAAATTATCTCTGACTCATGGATCACTTTCATTTCAAAATTAAATTATTCTGAAATATTTTCATAAAAACAACTCACAACTCAGGGAAGGACCTTAGAATACTAATATAGAGCCCTTTAGTGTCTGTTTTGTATCCTACTTACTTCAAGCAACTACCATCCCCAAATTTCTATTTTTTTTTTTTGTGTATATATGATTGTGGTGGTATTTTATTTGTGCTGAAATGTGATATTTTATTTGTTTGTTAATAAATGAAGTTTGCCTGGAGATCAGAGGTCATAGCAAGCCAGGAATAGAAGTCTAGCAGTGGTAGCACATGCCCTTAATCTGATCACATGGCAGGCAGAGTCTGTGTGGTCAAGGACACAGCCAAGCATGGTACCAAACATAGGAACCTGGAGGTCTGTATAGACAGGCAGTGATGAGAAAGTCATGTGGCTGGGCTTAGAGCCAATGTGAAGGCAGAACAGGAAGGCAATAGAAGCACAGGTTAGACAGGAAGAAGTCTCTCTCTCTCCGGGCAAGCTACTGTGTGGTGTTAAGCTAAGGCTAGTCATGGCTATTTGCTATTTCTCTGATCTCTTCGGCTAATGCTCCTGTATTTGGCTCTGTGTTTCTTATTTAAAAGACTGTTTAGAAATTCGTCTACATATGATATTGCAAATAAGTACATATTTTGATGAATTGTTTTGAACTTTAAATAAGAGGATATTTACATGGTATACAATAATTTGCATTTTATTATTTTAAATGTATTGCGATGCTTCATCTATATTATATGTGGTATATCATTTATCATTAGGATTTTAATATTATCTAAATATATCTAAATATCTAATATATAAATTAGTCTCCATTTTAGTAACAACTGCTCTAATATTTATTATTTCTACTACCTACCTCTTTGGGGTTTGTTTTGTTTTAGCATCTTAAAGTCTATCACTAGCTTATTTATTTGAGACCCTACCAGTTTCTTCAATATAAATACTTATAACTATTATTAATAACCCTCTTAGAACTGTGATAAATATACTCAAAAGTTATAATAAATAATGCTTTCATATTCATTTGATTCTAGTATTTTCTTCTTTTTTATTTTATAATTAATTTAATTTAACATATCAGCCACGGATTCCCCTGTCCTTCCTTCTTCCACTCCCACCCCCCACCCTCCCCCCAATCCACCCCCTCCAAGGAAAGGACTTCCCTGGGGATTCAGCTCAGCCTGGTAGATTCAGTTGAGGCAGGTCCAGTCCCCTCCTCCCTTCACCTAAGCTGAGCAAAGTGTCCCAGCATAGGCCCTAGGTTCCAAAAAGCCAGCACGTGCGCCAAGGACAGGTCCTGGTCCTACTGCCTGGGGGCCTCCTAAATAGTTCAAGCTAATCAACTGTCTCACTTATCCAGAGGACCCGATCCAGTTCCATGGGAACTCCTCAGCTATTGGTTCATAGTTCATGTGTTTCCACTAGTTTGGCTATTTGTCCCTGTGCTTTTTCCAATCATGGTCTCAATATCTTTGCTCATATAATCCCACTTTTCTCTCACCAATTGGACTCCTGGAGTTCCACCTGAGGCCTGGCTGTGGATCTCTGCATCTGCTTCCATCAGTCATTGGATAAGAGTTCTATCACGATAGTTAGGGTGTTTGGCCATCCGATCACCAGAGTAGGTCAGTTCGGGCTTTCTCTCAACCATTGCCAGTAGTCAATTGTGGAATTATCTTTGTGGATTTCTGGGGACCTCTCTAGCACTTTGCTTCTTCCTATTTCCATGGGGTCTTCATTTAGTATGGTATCTCTTTCCTTGTTCTCCCTCTCTGTTCTTG
Organism: Peromyscus eremicus; assembly: GCF_949786415.1. Classification (NCBI taxonomy): domain Eukaryota; kingdom Metazoa; phylum Chordata; class Mammalia; order Rodentia; family Cricetidae; genus Peromyscus; species Peromyscus eremicus. The sequence goes on from NC_081426.1 coordinate 34,503,056, forward strand.
ATCCAGCTGGGATCTCCTGTTCCCCTAGGCTCTCTTTCCCCTGACCCTTGCCCTTCATTACCCCCACCCCCCATATCCAGTTTGCTCATGTAGATCTCATCCATTTCTCTGTCATTGGGTGATCCCTGTGTCTTTCTTAGGGTCCTCTTTACTAGGTAGCCTGCTTGGATTTGTGAGTATCTAGTCATCCTTTGCTTTACATCCAGTATCCACCTATGAGTGAGTACATACCATGTTTGTCTTTCTGAGTCTGGGTTACCTCATTCAGGATGATTTTTTCTAGATCCATCCATTTGCCTGTAAACCTCATGATGTCATTGTTTTTCAAAGACCTTATCCAGTTACTCTGAACCTGATAGAAGAGAAAGAAGGAAGTAGTCTTGAATGCATTGGCACTGGAGATCAGTTCCTAAATATAACACCAGTAGCACAGACACTAAGAGAAACAATTAATAAATGGGACCTCTTGAAACTGAGAAGCTTTGTAGAGCAAAGGACATGGTCAACAAGACAAAGCGACAGCCTACAGAATGGGAAAAGGTCTTCACCAACCCCACATCAGACACAGGACTGATATCCAGAATATATAAGGAACTCAAGATATTAGACATCAAAATCCCCAACAGTCCAATTAAGAAATGGTCTATAGAACTAAATAGAGAATTCTCAACAAAGGAAGCTCAAATGGCTGAAAGACATTTAAGGAATTGCTCAACATCCCTAATCATCAGGGAAATGCAAATCAAAATCACTCTGAGATACCACCTTACACCCATGATAATGGCTAAGATCAAAAACACTGAAGACAGCTTATGTTGGAGAGGATGTGGAGCCCCTTGCTCTCCTCCACTGTTGATGGGAAATCAAGCTTGTACAGCTACTTTGGAAATCAATATGGTGTTTTCTTAGAAAATTGGGAATCAATCTCCCCCAACACCCAGCTATACCACTCTTGGGCATATACCCAAGGAATGCTCAATCATACCACAACGACACATGCTCAGCTATGTTCATAGTAGCATTGTTTATAATAGCCGGAACCTGGAAACAACCTATATGCCCTTCAACTGAAAAAATGGATAAATAAAATATGGTACATACACAATGGAATACTACTCAGCAGAGAATTTTCTTTTTCAAAATGATTTTTTTAATTTAATATTATTTTACAATATAATTTAATTCTACATATCAGCCACGGATTCCCTTGTTCTCCTCTCTCCCGCCCTCCTCCCTTCCCCCTAGCCAACCCCCCATTCCCATCTCCTCCAGGGCAAAGACTCCCCCGAGAATTGAAATCAACCTGGTAGACTCAGTCCAGGCAGGTCCAGTCCCCTCCTCCCAGGCTGAGCCAAGCATCCCTGCATAAGCCCCAGGTTTCAAACAGCCAACTCATGCACTGAGCACAGGACCCGGTCCCACTGCCTGGATGCCTCCCAAACAGATCAAGCCAATCAACTGTCTCACCTCTTCAGAGGGCCTGATCCAGTTGGGGGCCCCTCAGCCATTGGCGTATAGTTCATGTGTCTCCATTTGTTTGGCTATTTGTCCCTGTGCTTTATCCAACCTTGGTCTCAACAATTCTCGCTCATATAAACCCACCTCTTTCTTGCCAATTGGACTCCCAGAGCTCCACCCGGGGCCTAGCTGTGGATCTCTGCATCCAGTTCCCTCAGTCATTGGATGGGGTCTCTAGCATGACAATTATGGTGTTTGGCCATCCTATCACCAGAGTAGGTCAGTTCGGGCTGTCTCTCTACCATTGCAAGCAGTCTATTGTGGGGGCATCTTTGTGGATTTCTGTGGACCTTTCTAGCAATTTGCTTCTTCCTATTCTTATGTGGTCTTCATTTACCATGAACATTTCTTGTTCTCCCTCTCTGATCTTGATCCAGCTGGTATCTCCTGCTCCCCCAAGCTCTCTTTCCCTCGACCTTCACCCTTCATTACCCCCACTCATGTCTAGGCTGTTCATGTAGATCTCATCCATTTTTCCGTCATTGGGCAATCCCCGTGTCTTTTTTGGGGTCCTGTTTTCCAGGTAGCCTCCCTGGTGTTGTGAGTAGCAGTACAGTCATCCTTGTTCCACATCTAGAATCCTCCTATAAGTGAGTACATACTATGTTTTTCTTTCTGAATCTGGGTTACCTCATTCAGAATGATTTTTTTTCTAGATCCATCCATTTGCCTGCAAACCTCATGATGTCACTGTTTTTCTCTGCTGTGTGTGTACCACATTTTATTTATCCATTCTTCAGTTGAAGGGCATCTAGGTTGTTTCCAGTTTCTGGCTATTATGAATAATGCTGCTATGAACATTGTTGAGCATGTATCCTTATGGTATGATGGAGCATTCCTTGGGTATATGCCCAAGAGTGGTATAGCTGGATCTTGGGGGAGATGGATTCCCAATTTTCTAAGAAAGCGCCATATTGATTTCCAAAGTGGTTGTACAAGTTTGCATTCCCACCAGCAGTGGAGGAGAGTTTCCCTAGCTCCACATCCTCTCAAGCATAAGGTGTCTTCAGTGTTTTTGATCTTAGCCATTATGATGGGTGTAAGGTGGTATCTCAGAGTGATTTTGATTTGCATTTCCCTGATGATTAGGGATGTTGAGCAATTCCTTAAATGTCTTTCAACCATTTGAGCTTCCTTTGTTGAGAATTCTCTATTTAGTTCTATAGACCATTTCTTAATTGGACTGTTGGGGATTTTGATGTCTAATATCTTGAGTTCCTTATATATTCTGGATATCAGTCCTGTGTCCGATGTGGGGTTGGTGAAGACCTTTTCCCATTCTGTAGGCTGTCACTTTGTCTTGTTGACCATGTCCTTTGCTCTACAAAGCTTCTCAGTTTCAAGAGATCCCATTGATTGATTGTTTCTCTCAGTGTCTGTGCTACTGGTGTTATATTTAGGAAGTGATCTCCTATGCCAGTGCGTTCAAGACTACTTCCTTCTTTTTCTTCTAGCAGGTTCAGAGTAGCTGGATTTATGTTGAGGTCTTTGATCCACTTCGACTTGTTTTGTGTACAGTGATAGATATGGATCTCTTTGCAGCCTTCTTCACGTTGATATCCACTTATGCCAGCACCATTTGTTGAAGATGCTTTCTTTTTTCCATTGTACACTTTTGACTTCTTTGTCAAAAATTATATGTTCATAGGTGTGCGGATTAATGTCAGGGTCTTCAATTGGATTCCATTGGTCCACCTGTCAGTTTTTATGCCAGTACCAAGCTGTTTTTATTACTGTATCTCTATAGTAGAGCTTGAAGTCAGGGATCGTGATGCCTCTAGAGGTTGTTTCATTGTACAGGATTCTTTTGGCTATCCTGGGTTTTTTGTTTTTCCATATGAAGTTGAGTATTATTCTTTCCAAGTCTGTGAAGAATTGTGTTGGTATTTTGATGAGGATTGCATTGACTCTGTAGATTGTTTTGGTAAAATTGCCATTTTTACTATGTTAGTCCTGCCTATCCATGAGCATGGGATATCTTTCCATTTTCTGACATCTTCAATTTCTTTTTTCAGGGACTTAAAGTTCTTGTCATATAGGTTCTTCACTTGCTTGGTTAGTGTTACCCCAAGGTATTTTATATCATTTGTGGCTATTGTAAAGGGTGATGTATCTCTGATTTCCTTCTCAGCCTGTTTATAAATTGTATATAGAAGGGCTACTGATTTTGTTGACTTGATCTTTTATTTTGCTATGTTGCTGAAGGTGTTTATAAGCTGTATCAGTTCCTTGGTTGAATCTTTGGGGTCACTCAAGTGTACTATCATGTCATCTGCAAATAGGGAAAGCTTGACTTCTTCCTTTCCAATTTGTATTCCCTCAATCTCCTTATGTTGTCTTATTGCTCTGGCTAGGACTTCAAGTACTATATTGAATAAGTATGGGGAGAGCGGACAGCCTTGCCTCATTCCTGATTTTAGTGGAATTGCTTTGAGTTTCTCTCCATTTAATTTGATGTTGGCTGTTGGCTTGCTGTAAATTGCCTTTATTATGTTTAGGTATGTTCCCTGTATTCCTGATCGCTCCCAGACCTTTATCATGAAGGGGTTTTGGATTTTGTCAAATGCCTTTTCTGCATCTAGTGAGATGATCATGTGTTTTTTTTCTTTGAGTTTGTTTATATGGTGTATTACATTGACGGACTTTTGTATGTTGAACCATCCTTGCATCCCTGGGATAGAGTCTACTTGATCATGGTACATAATTGTTTTGATGTGTTCTTGGAGTCTGTTTGCCAGTATTTTATTGAATATTTTTGCATCAATGTTCATGAGAGAGATCGGTCTGTAGTTCTCTTTCTTTGTTGTATCCTTGTTTGGTTTAGGAATCAGGGTAATTGTAGCCTCATAGAAGGAGTTTGGTAATGTTCCTTCTGTTTCTATTGTATGGAACAATTTAGAGAGTATTGGTATTAACTCTTCTTTGAAGATCTGATAGAATTCTGCGCTGAAACCATCTGGTCCTGGGCTTTTTTGGTTGAGAGACTTTTAATGACTGTTTCTATTTCCTTAGGGGTTATTGGACTATTTAAATAGTTTATCTGGTCTTGATTTTACTTAGGTATGTGGTACCTATCCAGAAAATTACCCATTTCTTTAAATTTTCCAGTTTTGTGGAGTAGAGGTTTTTGAAGTATGACCTGATGATTCCCTGGATTTCCTCAATGTCTGTTGTTATGTCCCCCTTTTCATTTCTGATTTTGTTAATTTGGATGCTCTCTCTCTGTCTTTTGGTTAGTTTGGATAAGGGCTTGTCTATCTTGTTGATTTTCTCAAAGAACCAACTCTTTGTTTCATTATTTTTTTGTATTGTTCTCTTTGTTTCTATTTTATTGATTTCAGCTCTCACTTTGATAATTTCCTGGCATCTATTCTTCCTGGGAGACTTTGCTTCTTCTTGTTCTAGAGCTTTCAGGTGTGCTGTTAAGTCACTAGTGTGAGATTTCTCCAATTTCTTTTTTTTTTTCTTTTTGGTTTTTTGAGACATGGTTCTCCAATTTCTTTATGTGGCCATTTAGTGCTATGAATTTCCCTCTTAGCACTGCTTTCATAGTGTCCCATAGGTTTGGGTATGTGGTGTCTTCATTTTCGTTGATCTCTAGGAAGTCTTTAATTTCTTTCTTTATTTCTTCCTTAACCCATTGATGATTCAGTTGAGCATTATTCAGTTTCCATGAGATTGTAGGTTTTTCTATAGTTTTTGTTGTTGTTGAAATCTAACTTTAAACCATGGTGGTCTGATAGAACACAGGAGGTTATTCCCATTGTTTTGTATCTGTTGAGATTTGCTTTGTGGCCAAGTATGTGGTCGATTTTAGAGAAGATTCCATGGGGTGCTGAGAAGAAGATATAATATTTTTTTTTGTTAGGATGGAATGTTCTGTAGATATCAATTAAGTCCATTTGAGTCATGACATCAGTTAAGTCCTTTATTTCTCTGTTAAGTTTCAATTTGGGAAATCTGTCCAGTGGTGAAAGTGGGGTGTTGAAGTCTTTCACTATTAGTGTGTGGGGTTCTTATGTGGTTTAAGCTTTAGTAATGTTTCTTTTACATATGTGGGTGTCCTTGTGTTTGGGGCATAAATGTTCAGAATTGAAACTTCATCTTGGTGGATCTTTCCTGTGATGAGTATGTAATGCCCTTCTTGATCTCTTTTGATTGATTTTAGTTTGAAGTCTATTTTGCTGAATATCAGGATGGCTACACCTGCTTATTTCCTAAGACCATTTGATTGGAAAGTCTTTTCCCAGCCTTTTATTCTTAGGTAGTGTCTATCTTTGAATTTGAGGTGTGTTTCTTGTATGCAGCAGAAAGATGGGTCCTGTTTTCATATTCATTCTGTAAGCCTACGTCTTTTTATAGGTGAATTAAGTCCATTGATATTAAGGGATATTAATGACCAGTGATTGTTCATTCCTGTTATTTTTTGGTGGTAGTGTGTGTGTACTTCTCTTCTTTGGGGTTTACTGCTGTGGCTTTATCTATTGCCTGTGTTTTCGAGGGTGTATCTGACTTCCTTGGGTTGGAATTTTCCTTCTAGTGCTTTCTGTAAGGCTGGGTTTGTGGATAAGTATTGTTTAAATCTGGCTTTGTCTTGGAATGTCTTGTTCACTCTGTCTATGATGATTGAAAGTTTTGCTGGGTATATTAGTCTAGGCTGGCATCCATGGTCTATTAGTGTCTGCGTTATATCTGTCCAGGTCCTTCTGGCTTTCAAAGTCTCCATTGAGAAATCGGGTGTTATTCTGATGGGTTTGCCTTTATACGTTACTTGGCCTTTTTCCTTCACTGCTCTTAATATTCTTTCTTTATTCTGTACGTTTAGTTGTTTAATTATTATGTGGCGAGGGGACTTTTTTTGGGGGGGGTCTAGTCTGTTTGGTGTTCTATAGGCTTCTTGTATCTTCATAGGCATTTCCTTCTTTAAGTTGGGAAAGTTTTCTTCTGTGATCTTGTTGAATATATTTTCTGTGCCTTTGAGTTGGTATTCTTCTCCCTCTTCTATGCCTATTATTCATAGGTTTGGTCTTTTTATGGTGTCCCAAATTTCTTGAACATTTTGGGTCATGACTTTGTTGGCTTTAGTGTTTTCTTTGACTGATGAATCTACTTCTACCGTATCTTCAACACCAGAGATCCTCTCTTCCATCTCTCGCATTCTGTTGGTTATACTTGCATCTGAAGTTCCCGTTCGTTTACTCAGATTTCTATTTCCAGCATTCCCTCTGTTTGTGTCTTCTTCATTTTTTCTATTTCCCTTTTCAGGTCTTGGACTGTTTCCTTCATCTGTTTTATTGCTTTTTCATGATTTTCTTTCAGGGCTTTATTGTTTTCTTCCAGGGCTTTATTGTTTTCTTCTACTTTATTTGTCCTTTCCTCTAGTTTTTTACAGCGTTCTTCTCATTTTTTGTTTGTCTTTTCCTCTATATAAGCTCTACCTTCTTCCTGATGTTATTCCTAAGGCTGTTTGCTTCTGCTTCTTCCAATTTTTGATGTTCAGGTCTAGATGTTGGTGGAGGGCTAGGTTCTGGTGATGCTGTATTGCTCTTCATTTTGTTGTATGTACTTCTGCCTTGATGTCTCCCTATCTCCTTGTGGTTTATTCTTGGTCTTATCAGTGTACTTGGTCCAGAAAGAACTGACAGATTCAGGAAGTCTCTCTCTCTTGTCCAGATGGGAGCTCTCTTGTCCAGATGGGAAGTCCGGGGCAGGATGGGAGCTCTTGTCCAGATGGGAAGTCCGGGGCAAGATGGGCGCTGGGGGCTGGTCTCTAAGTCGCAGGAAGTGGCTGGGGTCTCGGGCGATGATGGGTGTGCAGGCAGGGCGTAGAGATTGCAGGGTCTACTAGGGGTATTGGGGAAGGAGAGCCTTCCAGGTAGGGGTAGAAGGGAACCTGCCCAGTGGCCAGAACCTGGGGCCAAGTTGGACAGGTCTTCCCCGGAGTGGCTGATGCCCAGGGATGGGATCTAGGCTGAGTCCAGATACTCACCTCTTGTCCAGAAGGGAAGTCCGGGGCAGGATGGGAACTGGGAGCCGGTCTCTAAGTCTCCCAAAATGATTTTTTTTAATATATGTGTATCTGTATTTGTCTATCTGCTACATGTATGAGCCTGTGCCCATAGAAACCAAAGGTGGGCACCAGGTCATTTGAAGATGGAGTTATAGAAGACTCCAAAATGAGTCTTAGGACTCAAACTCAGGTTCTGTAGAGGATCTGGACATTCTCTTAACTAGTGAGCCATCTCTCCAGCACCTGACTCTAAGAATTTCTTCATGGCCTTATTCATTTTTTCGAAGATCCATTAGTATTGGATAATGTTCTGTTCAGGTTCTAGTTATTTGTAAAGTTTTCATAATGTCTCTTACTACTGATTTCTGGTTTTATTCCACCATAATCTACCAAAACATGAGAAATTGTTTCTATTCTTTTACATTCCTTAGTCCTTGCTTTGCTTTCTTTACCTAGACTGTGGCTTGTTTAAGAATGGGCAACTGAAAACATATCCTGGTTGAAATAATCCATATATATCAGTTAAATCCACTTGATTTATGGCATAATTTAATTTTGAAGTTTCTTTGGTAATTTTTAGTTTGGATGAGCTATCTAAAGATGATGGTGGATTATTAAAATTACCTTCATCACTATATCAGAAACTATGTAATTGTTTGTCCATTGCTGTGTGTTTTAGGAAATTTAGAGTCCCTGAATGTGATCTATTGTACCAGGTGTTTTCTTTTGGGCCACTAACCAGCTCCCAAATCATGACACAGAGATTTATTATTAGTTTTGAATGCTCGGCTTAGCTTAGGCACATTTGTGGATAGCTCTTTTAACTTAAATTAATCTGTTTCACTTTATCTACAGTTTGCCTTGGGGCTTATTACTTTTCTTACTTCTGTATATCTTACTTTCACAGCTTCTCTATGTTTGACTGGCATCTGCCTGGCTTCTTGCTCCAGGTACCTCCCTCATTCTCCTCCTCCTTCTCCTCTCATTCCTCCTCATTCTTTTTCTTGAGCCTAGATTTCTCCTCTTATTTATTCTCTCTCCCTGCCAGCCCTGCCTATCCTTTCTCCTGCCTAGTTATTGGCCAGTAAGCTTTTTATTAGATCAATCTGGTGCCTTAGGCAGGCAAGATGAAACAGATGAAATACATCTTTACATAATTAAACACACATCCTTATATTGTTAAGCAAATGCAGCATAAACAAAAGTAACACAAATTTAAATAATTAACGTAATATCTGCAGCATAAACAAATGTAACACATCTTTACATAGTTAAAATAATATTCGACAACAATGTATAAATGTACAATGTATAAATGTTTAACTTGCTACACTTTCCTAATGGCTTAATCACTGTATTGATGTATAGTAGTCTTATCTATGTCCCTACATAATTTTTGTTTGAATTGTAATTTGTCAGTTATGAGAATAGCTAGAGCATATCTTTCACCTTTCATTCACTTGATAGATTGACTTTCATACTTGAATTTCAGTATGTGGCTATCTATGCTAATGAGAATCAACAAATGATTGATTCTTATTTTATGATAAAGCTGGTCCTTATGAATTTTCAAACTTCTATCTCTATGTGATAATTTGGCTTCCATAAGCTCATATGGAGTGGCACTATTAGGAGGTGTGGCCTTGTTGGAGTGGGTACGGCCTTGTTGGAGGAAGTGTGTCACTGTAGGGGTGGGCTTTGAGGTTTCCTGTGCTGAGGACACCGCTCAGTAAGTCAGTTGACTTCCTGTTGCCTGCAAGATGTAGGACTCTCAGATACTCCAACACTGTATCTGCCTACACACCATCATGCTGTCCATCATGATTATAATGGACTGAACATCTGAACTCTGAGTCACCCCAATTAAATGTTTTCATTTATAAGAGTTTCCATGGTCATGGTGTCTTTGCACAGCAATAGAAACCCTAACTATGATACTGTGTCTATGAAATAGAATATTCTTCTCCTTTACAGGGCCCTGTGGAAACAACTTCTAGTCATCTTTCTTAGAAGTCTACCTAGAACAATTTCTGAATCTAACAGAAGCACCCAGATACAACATTCTGAATCCTTGATGGACTTCTATTTTTCATAGTGATTATAAATACCACCTATTCAAGGTCTTTTCACATCTGTTCATGTATCTTCACATTGTTGCATTAGAACATGTGCTTCCTCAAGTTCAAATTTCATTAATTCCATTTACTTATTATCTATCATCCAGTGTTCAATACAAAGGATGCACCCTACAAAATGCTTTGGATGAATACATGAGTGGACAACTTAGGATAACCATAAAAGAGGAAAGAATTTTTCATGGAAAACTTTCTGGGGATTTTTAAATATTTTCATTCCTAATTATTATTTTTCCTAAGTGACAAAAATTGAGGTGTTGAAAGCCTAAATAATATAAGTAGTTGCATAGCAGAATGATTTAAAAATGAGCTCTCAAAAGCATTTTGCCAGAACAAGACCACCTTATCAATGATACATTTTATAATAAATTTTATTTTAACACTTAGTACCTAATAATGTATATTATATATTTATATTATTTATTTTTACTCTGAGAATTTCATGCACATGTTTGATAAATTTTGATCATATCTAACATCCTGGTTAATTTTTTATCAACTTGAGATTACCTGTAGGGTATTTTCCTGAATAAAGATTAATATGTGTGGTGATATTTTGTTTCTGCTTTAACAAATAAATCTTTCTGAAAGATCAGTAAAGGAGCCAGCCACTAGAGAGACTTCTTACCTCTACTGAATCCTCAGCCTGAAAGGCTGAGCTCCTGTCTCCATTCCACCCTGCCATATCACTTCCTCTCTCCACCCAGCCATATCACTTCCTGTTTCCTCCTCCCAAGTGCTAAGACTAAAGGTGTGTGCCACCACTTCCTGGCCTCTAGGGACTAGCTCTCCACTCTGATCTTCAGGAAAGATTTATTTGTTAAAGCACAAACAAAATATCACCACATTATGGTGGGGCCCAGGTTGCTTGGAGCACTGTCACTCTTGGGCAGATGACCCTGAATTTTATAAAAGAGTTGGTAGAGCAAGCCAAGAGAAGCAATCTACAATTCAGCTTCAGTTCCTGCCTCTAGCTTCCTGCCTTGAGTTGCCACCCTGACTTCTCTCAATGATGGAATGTAATCTGCAAGGTGAGATAAATCTTTTCCTTCTAAAGTTGCTTTTAATTCTGGGATTTATCACAGCAATAGAAACCTAAGTAAAGCATCCACTCCCTAAGCTACCTCCAGCTCCTCCAAGGTTTCCTTAACAAATGTCCCCTCCAACTTCATGAGGGGAGAGCCCATAGAGGTATATGTATGTATATGTATCAATTTAAGGGGTGCGATGGGGAAACAGACTCACTAATACAAAGCAAAGTAGACTTGCTGCCTGTTGATCCAGCTTCCATTCTCCTCAGGGCCAATGGGGACCAACTGCAAGCCACTTTCTACTGCCTGACCCAGTCTCCTCACCCTAAGAGAGAGCATAGCCCTCTCTTTCTCTCCCCTTAAGTGGGCCTGTATACAGACAAGAAGCCACACCCTAAGGCTTGTACCCCAAAGCTATTGGCAAAACAAATTCCTACAACAACTTCATATCTTCTTCCTTTTGCAATTTTAACAAACTGAGTCAAATTGCTGCTGCTCATATGAACATGCATTTGAGGTCAGTCATTATAGCATATTCAAACTATCAGTGGTTGCACTCTCAAAGAAAATTCAGTCTCTTTCTCAACACCCATCAACTACCAATGACTCTATAGCTAGAAGTGGGGTGGTAAAACTCCTTCTACATCCATTCTAGAAATTTTATCTAACTTTGTCTTGTGCAAATCTTGTGTAGTTAACCATAGTTGCTGGGGGCTTCTGAGTGCAATGAGTATGTTTTATCTAGGAAACAACATCCACATCACACTTCCATATCCTCAAGCTCTTATATTGTTTCCAACCCATCTTGATCCACATTTTCTAAGTCTTAGGGAGAGTTGATGATCTAGCTATACCATCTATGGCTGAACATTCACAGTTATTCTTTTAAAAGAAAGACCTAGGATAACTCCCTATGAGTTACTGGCCAGAGAGACTCCAACCATACCTCTAATAATACAGGCTATAACTATTATTCTTGATTACCTGCCATTAATAGACGTTGAAATTCTACCATTGATGACACTACACATTTTGGTTGTATGACATAGAGAAAACTATCTCCAAATGACTTCAAAAGTCCCTCCATAATGTGTAGCTTCTGTAATGCTAGAAGGTGCTTTTCAGATTGCTGGAAGAGAAAAGGTAAGTGTGGTTACATATTGTGTAGCCTAACAAAATTTGCCTGAAGATCACAGAGACAAAGGAACAAGCCACCCCTCTTTACTCAGAACTCCTCAGCCTGAAAAAGCCTTCAGTTCCTGTCTTCTCATGCTTTATATTAAATGTGGTGATATATTGTATACCCTAATAAAATTTGCCTGAAGATCAGAGAACTGAACAACTCACTAGATTAAACACAGAAGCCAGGCAGTGGTGTCACACAAGTTTAATCCTAGCACTTGGGAGGCAGAGATCTGCCTGGATCTCTGAGTTCATAGTCACACTGGACTACATGAAATTGATTCAGTCTAGGAGAGAAACAGAACCAAGTAGTGGTGGTATACACCTTTAATCCCAGTATTTGAAAGTCACATGCCTTTAATCCCAGGATTAGGAAGGCTGAAACAGGAAGTGATGGCTGGGAGGAGAAAGGCATATAATGCATGAGGAGGCAGGAACTGATGGCTTTTTCAGGCTGAGGAGTTGGTGAGGTAAGAGGTGGTGGCTGTAGCTTTTTCCTTTGTCTCCCTGATCTTCAGGTAAATTTTATTAGGGTACAGAATATATCACCACAGATAAGAATGGTATTACTTAGTTCTGGATATTGCATGCTACATACAATATCAACCTGCCAGGCAAATTGTATCCTATGATAACAATAGTGGTAGATATGACTGACCCTATGGGTTAACCAAATACTTTCTGATTAGAGTGAGATCCAAACTGTAGGAAGGAATTAATTGAACTGTAAATCTGGTCAAAAGCCTATGGTTAAGGAAGTCGTAGCCCTAGGGTTGAACCCCCATTGTTTTGTTATGCTGTCAAATTGCCTTTAAAATATTGTGTTTATTCCTATATACACGTGATTCTCTCAACCTTGGTCAGACAGGCTACATTTTACATTGAACAGTGGTTAATACAGAGATTTATAACTGGTCAAAGTGATGAGAGCACATGTCATTTTTACCAAAAGCAGCTTGGGAAAGAATAGATTTATTTCACTTACACTTCTAGGACACAGTCCATCATCAGGGAAATCAGGGAAGGAACTTCAAGCAAAAATAATAGAGAAATTCTGCCTGCCGGTGTAATTTTGGCTTACTCACTGGTATATTCTCAGATAGCTTTCTTACACATCCCAAAACCACTTGCCTAGATATGATACCACTCACAGTGGACTGTGTTCTTCTAAATCAATTAGCATTCAATACAGTGCCCTACAGAATGTCCACAGGCCAACGTGATTAAATAAATTCTCAGACTGAACTTCTCTCTTTGCAACTTGTGTCAAATTAATAATCAGAACTAATTAGGGCACATGTGCTTTGCAATGCCCTCATTATATTTTTCCTTGGGTTGCAAGATTGTAGGTTCCCCTGTAGCTTTTCCATGTACTATTCATTTGGGGTATTCCTCCTTCCATCCTCTCATTTCCCATCCCTATCATTCCTCACCTGTTTGAAATTTTCTGTCCCCAATATTCCTCTCTGTATCATCATCTTACCTATAATCGACTATCTTCTTCCCTTAATACAATCTGTTTATAGATTTCTAATTTCTGCATGCATTCCAGGTTAAACATGCAAAACAACATATTTGAAGCTAGGAATCAAATATGAGAAAAAAATAACATGTGGTGTTCATCTTTTGAGACATAGGTGACTTCAGTCAGTATAATTTCTTATAGTTATATCCATTTACCTGCAAATTTTGTGAATTCATTTTTTCATCACAGCCAAGTAATATTCCATTATGTACAACATGCATATTTTATGATCCATTTGTCAGTTGATGGACATCTAGGTTTATTTTATTTCTTAGCTATTATGAATAGTACAGTAGTGAACACATGAATGAACAGTTCTCTCAGTAATAAGTCATGAAGTCCTTTTGGTGTATGCTCATGCTGAGGAGAACATACTGATGCTGTTTTTGCTAAATGGTCATGTTGTCAAACTGCCTTCTAAATATTTATGCCTGTATCCACAGATTTATGCTCTTATCAATATTGGTCTGAGATGCTTATTGCTGTGGGAAGTGGTTATTTCAGAGTTTCATAACTGTTAATAGTTCAGTAAATAAGTGAGTTTGGGTGATCAGTCCCAGGTGAGAGATCTGTATCAAACCTTCCTCCCAAGGCTCAGGGGACATCTCAGAAGAGACAGCTGAAAACAACGTAATGAGGATAGGAGTGACTGTAGAATGCTGTCTTCTCAACAGGGCATGGCTGTTACACACATGGGATCACAGCATTTACGGTTATTTACAGAAGACCTATGCAAAATCAAGTTGGCTAAAAAATTTCGCGTGCCAGGCAGCGGTGGTGCATGCCTTTATCCCAGCACTCGGGAGGCAGAGCCAGGTGAATCTCTGAGTTTGAGGCCAGCCTGGTCTACAGAGCAAGCTCCAGGACAGGCACCAAAACTACATAGATAAACCCTGTCTCGAAAAACAGAAAAAAAAATTCCAGCATGTGGGGTGAGGGGCATCTGAGGTCCTACTAGCTGAGGAGCTATTGGCAGCTGATGACTCCTGGAGAGTTACTTTTCTTTGTGGAGTAAGTTGACCATGTTCTAGTGAATTTTGCCATGCTCATGTGCACATGGGTAGCACTAATTGAACTCAGTAGGTTATATAAGAAAAAGGAGGACTTACGTTTGGTGTGTGTGTAGGGGGGTGAATTTGAGGTCCTTCAGGAAAGTTGGATTAAGGCCATGAGAGTAGATCAAAATACAATTTATATATGTATAAAATTTTCTAATAATACAAAAGAGAAAGTACTAAAACTAGTTATTTATACTCACTGATCTCCTAGGAGTAAAGAACTTTCCGAAACAAAGTAACATTTGCTGATTTTCTGGAAGTTCTGAGTTCTTATACCCTAAGGTTTAATACTGAAGAAGAAAATGATTCTACACAGAGAGTAATCAAAACTACAGTGTGTCTGGATGTTCGTTCTGGTGTGTGTGTGTGTGTGTGTGTGTGTGTGTGTGTGTGTGTATGTGTGTGTATGTGTGTGTGTGTGTGTGTGTGTGTGTGTGTGTGTGTGTGTGTATGTAGGGGTGTGTGTGTGGGTGTGTGTAAAATTTATTAGGAATTACACCTAAGATATATGACTTATACTCTATCAAGAAAAAAATACTCTTCCCTGTTATTCACTTTTACCTACTACAAAATTTTAGCTGTGTTTTGATGTTGACACAGCATTTCAAAATAAATTACACTATGCTATAGGGAGAAGTATCTTAATCCTTTTCATTTCAGAAAACATAACTGAAATAAATGCGATTACTAGCACGGATTGAGGGATTTCTCTGTGTAAGGCTTTGATTAAAGTACCTTATGGACTTTAAGACAGTTAACCTTCACATCAAGTGCATAGACACAATTGGTAACCATTAACGCTGCTATAACAGTATCATGCCTGGGTAACATAACTCCAATTTATCTGACAAGAAACCTGAAATGGAGAGTATCTGTGAAACCTGCTTGTCACTATCTACTTGTCTGATTATTGGACTTAGAGAGTGTAGACCAAGGTGCTCAGGCTCCCTAAGGAGACTATGAACTACTCCATGACATTGATGTTATCTACAGGTCTCATTCACGTTTGTAAGTAGAAGATCAAAGTTAATTTCTAATTCAAACTTGGGCATTTTTATAAGTCTGCTTTTTCATTTCACATTCCTGGTAGCATTTGTAGTATCCAAACATATTTAACATCATTTCTTTCTTTACACTCTAGCCATAAGTGAGGAAGTAAAATTACCATCTCCTCCTTCTGTGTGTCGTCGGGGCACAAGTTCAGAGTAAACAAAGAAGTCACACTAGGGTTGTGGCAGCAGTTAGCAGAAAAACATAGACTGAAACCCAAGACACAAAATTCTTAAGGCCATGGCGTCAGCTGTCTGTGGATTATTGGGAGCTAATGTCACTGTGAGTGTGCTATGTCTAGAGATGTCTTAACGAACTGCTGTTACAAGTACTAGGAACAATGGGTTTATAAAAAGCCATAATATATTTCCCATGTTTGTTGAGACTATAAGCCCAAGTCAGAGTGTTGGCTTGGAAGGGTCTTAAGTTCTTCTCCCAGGATCTCGATGGCTTACCTTTTTCACTCTGGGTGTGTCAGGAAAAAAGCAATGGCAGCCAACTGCAAGTTTAGCCTCTTCTCATAGAGGAACTAGTTCCAATACAAGAGTTACAGCCTCATGACATAGTTACCTCTCCAAATGCCCAAATATAAATCCCATCATCTCATTAGGATTAGGTTTTCAACAAGAACTCTGAGAGGACACACACACATGAAATTTAATCAATGTGATATAATTTCTAACTTTGTCTTAATAAAATGATAAATTAGACACATCAAAGTGACCCAGAGTTTGTCCACACACAATCAATGGTTCTCACACCACTTATAATGCTGGGAGGAAATAACATAGAAATAGACAAGATGTGAGATTCTTATAAAGTGTAGAGATCTATGGGTGAGAAGGGGGCCACCTTTGCATTCTTCAACTTCTCTTTACTAGAATGAGTTGCTTGAAGGAATTAAGTGAGCATATAAAGAGTAAAGGGTTTCTTGGCCTCATGATTTTACAGCTCCCTTCCAAGATTGGGAGAGCAGTGCTTTAGGCCTCTAATGAGTCAGCACATGGTGTGAACACATGTAGAAGAAACAGTTCCTTTTGTGAGCCAGGACCCAAAAGCTACAACGAAATAAGATACTAGTCTTTGGACCTAAGAGACACCCACCCCCCATACTGCAACCCATCTACTAAAAGCATCTTAACCCTTCCAGAACTTCCTGACCCAACTCCAGGGACCACACAGGGCTGTTTGGGGAAAGACACAATATAATAACCTAGAGCAGCTACCACAAATTGTTTTCTTTTGGCAAATAAGTATCAGTGGCATTCTGACAATGCCTGCAGCTATGAGATTAAGGCTCATAGAGAGCAAAGGAGTCTCTGTTGAATGTCCCTGGACTCCTGTTGCAGCAGCCTGAGAAATGATTTGATATGTAATGGTTAGTGAAACATTCTCTATTAGCCTCATGGGCTGTTGATTCTTTTGGAAGTTAGCTCAACTTCAAAATTAGCTGAAACACAGCCTCTCTTCTGCACCAAGGTCATAAGCTGATCTATTTCACTTGCAAATTGTCTACAGTTAACTTTAACAGTCAAAATGTGCTCTTGCAGACTCACGTCCAGTTTAGAGGCCTATTTTCAAACTTGCTGAAGTTCTGCAGCCAATTCGTGGGTTCAGTTCCATTTTTTCAATCTGTTTTCTCCTCTATCTTGATCCATCTAGTTCTTCCATCTACAGATCCCAAACCTAGACTTTCAGTTTTTACAGTTGTCCACAGGTATTTCCTTAGTATTTCCCTCCAGAGCAAAGCAACTAGATTTAGATGTTTCTCTTTTAGACTTTCCAAATTCTCAAGGCTGGAGGATTTTAAATACTTGTCTGGGTCACACAGAGTCTGATAAGCACATACAACTTTCAGTTTGAGAGATTTTCTCTTCTACGCAGACTGGACTGTTATATAAAAATTTCAGGCAATTCTTTTTTTTTTTTTTTTAAGTGGGATGCCTGTAGATGCAAAGGTGCTTGTGTATGCTGAGGCATAACAAGTTTATATCACCCCCCACTTCCCCCTGCTGTTTGGCTAAGCTGATGTCTTCTTCATCATCAGCTTTTACACACCTTAACATAAGTAAAATACAGCTTATAGTCTTCAACCAACTATTACCATCTGATCATCTTTTATCTCTGATCATTCCTGCAATTTTATATCTTGTCCTTTCATGTTTTTACTGCCCTTTTCATGAGGCAGAATGACTTTCACTTCCAAAAAAAGAGTATGGTGATGACACACACGTTGTTTTTCCTAGTTGCTATGCCATCCTGATGACTGGTGAACATTTACTGCTCATGATTATTCATGTTATATCAACTGATGGAACAAGCAATTGTAACCGGGTATAACTTTAAACATGTGATAGCATGCGACAATGGATAAGATGTAAATAGGGTAATAAACTATCTTTCCTTGCCAAAGACCACAAGAATCCACAAGTTGTGCTATCTGCAGTGAGTGGGATATTCTTAGGCAAAGACTCAGTTATCTACAACTGCTCTTTGAAAGTTCACTCCTTGTCCTTAAACTTCTTGTCCCTTAACATTTAAATATTCCCTCCTTTTGCTTCTCTGCTTCATATCTATTCATTGATCTTTGGCTCTAATTGTTTTCTTGTGGAAAATTCATCACCAAACCCACTGTGAGAGTTTAGGGCAAAAAGGACAAGGTCAGCGTGTACTTTGTGCTCAGTACCTGGCTTGGGCCTGGGCATATGCAGTATTCTTTGAATACCTGTCAAATGATTTTGCAGAAGACATCATACATTCCTCCAAGGAACACTCAGAAATTGGGTAATGGGTCTTTTTTAGCAAGATGGGAGCATTCTTGAAATATTTTCTTGAAAATATTGAAAGGCCATTTCCTGAACCCTGATGTGCTCCATTCTCTTGGGTCCTTGAGATTTCTGTAAGAGAGAAAATTGAAACGGGATCAATTCAGACAGTTATACAAAAGGGATATCTCTGATGGGAACATAAAGAAAGAGAAAGGACTGTCAGAGAAGAAATAGAATAAAAAATAGAGGTAGTCAGAGTTGAAGAATAAGAATGGCTACAATTAATGCTTGTTCTTTGTCTAAATTGAATAACTATTGTGGGAAGAACACAGTGATTCTCAAAGGAAAAATGGCTGAACCCACTCAGAAAAAATGACAAGTTTCTCAGACAGTAATACTGAAGATCCAAGAAGCACTGGAGATTAGAGTTCATTCTGAGCTTACATAGTGTGCCAGAGAACTGGGAAATGAGCAATTTACCTGTATCTTTTCTTAAGGCTGAGATAATTTTTATATCAAACCATGAAGAATATGAAAACTGGCACATGTATTTCAGTTTCACTTATGAACATATGAGCACACTTGTAAAAAATTTATGCAAAATATTAGGAAGTTGATTCTAGTAATATATGATCAAAAAAGGACTGATTTATTTATTTCTTCATATTATAAAAGCTTGAAAGCAATTTCCCCTAGTTGATCCATTAAAGGGCAAACACAGTAAATGGAGTTAAGAAATGCACTGGCTAATTAAAATTGTGCAGAAACATAGAATATTTTGAAACATATATGGGTAAATACTTTTTATTTGATTTTTAAGACATGGTTTCTCAGTGTAGCTCTGGCTGTCTTGGAACTCACTCTGTAGACCAGTGTGGCCTCAAACTCAGAAATCTGCCTGTCTCTGCTTCCTGATTGCTGGAATTAAAGGCATGCACTACCATACCCAGCTGCATAAATACTTCTATAACTCTAGATTTCAGAAGATAACATGCACAGATGATCTAATTACCTATGTTAAAGTCCAGTTCAAAGATACCACAAAACATTGCAAGCAAGTCCATGTATTTTCAATGCATATAGCCTACATAGGACCAAGATTGAAGTTTATACAATCTCTGGCCCACACTTGGGTTTATCTTGTGGTCACAGAGGTTAGCACATGCTTATTTATTTTTTTAGGTAATAATCAACTGCTATGTATATGTCATTTTGCTGAGGTACTGAAAAGGCAATGAGGTGTCAAGCATCTGCTACAGTCTTTCATCTTTTGGGCACTGAAACCATTTTTCTTTTAGGTATCAGGCCAGAGTGTGAGTATAGAGGAGAGAATGGAATCCTTATAATCTTTTGAAGTATAATATAGTATTGACAATATCCACCCCAAAGTTCAATGTTTCTTAGTTTAAGTTGTGACTGAAACAGTCCACATAGGAAAGAACTTTAGATGCCTTCTGAATGTTCAGCCATGAGAGTGGGTGCTGCCACTGGGTTGCCAGTGCCGCTGACACATACTGGCTAAAAGCTTATAAGATTCAAACTCCTTATCTATACTTGGAAAAGAAGAAAAGAGACTACTCTGAGTCATAACTATGTAAGCCTGGAATCAGATTCATCACATTCATATTTATCATAAATTAGAGATTTCTGAAACTGTCTATCCTACAGCTGCATAGACTTAAGATGTCTGGTTCCTCAAGGCTTGCCCAGGGTTTGGGGGAAAACATAACCCTCACCTTAGCTTATTAATATCTTTATTTCATATATTTTAATAATACTTAGTTTTACTTTTGTAGTATGTATGTGAGTGTATATGCATATAAACACAATGCTCTTTAATATTAGGAAGCTAAGATAGCTTCATTACACACAATACATTTCCCTAGTGTTTTTATACATACTTTGCAATACCAGTAAATGATCATTGTGTTTATAAATGTAGTAATTTTCACAGCCATATAATTACTCTGATATATATATATATATATGTGTGTGTGTGTGTGTGTGTGGTGTGTGTGTGTGTGTATATATATATATATGTATTCTTCTGAATCTTTATGATCTATGATACTAGTGTTTATGATATTTATAATATTATTTATGTAGTTGTAAAGTATCTGAAATTCTTAGCTATAACTTCCAGCACTCCTTTTCCTATAAAGGCAATATACAGCAAGCCAACAACCAACATCAAACTATACGGCAAGAAACTCAAAGTGATTCCAATAAAACCAGGGACAAGACAAGGCTGTCCACTCTCTCCATACCTATTCAATATAGTACTTGAAGTTCTAACTAGATCAATAAAACAACAAAAGGACATAATGGGGATACAAATTGGAGAGGAAGAAGTCAAACTTTCACTATTTGCAGATGATATGATAGTATGCATAAGGAAATCCCCAAATTCTACCAGGGAACTCCTATAGCTGATAAATACCTTCAGTAATGTGGCAGGATATAAGATTAACTCAAAAAAAAAATCAGTAGCCTTCTTATATACAAATTATAAATTGGATGAGAAACAAATTAGAGAAACATCACCCTTTACAATAGCTACAAATAACATAAAATATCTTGGGGTAACTCTAACCAAACAAGTGAAAGACCTGTATGACAAGAACTTTAAGTCTTTGAAGCAAGAAAGTTGGATCAATGGCTGTGGAGCCTGCATGGGACTGGGCTGGGCCCTCTGCATGGTGAAACAATTGTGTAGCTTGACCTGCTTGGGGGCCCCAAGGTGGTGGAATTAAAATCCAACCCTGGTGCATGAACATGCTTTTTGGAGCCCACTACCTATGATGGGACACTTCTCTCAGCCTTGAGGCAAGGGGAGGGGCTTGGACTTGCCTCTACTGGATGTGCCTCCTCATGGGAGGCCTTGTCTTCTTGTGGGGAGGGGTGAGGATGGGTTGGGAGGGGGAGGCGGGGGGGGGGTGGAAGGAGGGAAGAGGAGGACCTTTGATTGGTGTATAAAATGAATGGAAAATTTTTCATAAAAAACAAAGTAAAAAGAAAAAGAAACTGAAGAAGATATCAGAAAATAGAAAGATTTCCCATGTTCTTAGATAGGTAGGATCAACATAGTAAAAAATGGCAATCTTACCAAAAACAATCTACAGATTCAATGCAATCCACATCAAAATCCCAATGCAATTCTTCACAGACCTTGAAAGAACAATACTCAACTTCATATGGAAAACAAAAACCCAAGATAGCCAAAACAATTCTATATAATAAAGGAACTTTGAGAGGCATCACCATCCCTGACTTCAAGATCTACTATAGAGATATAATAATAAAAACATCTTGGTATTGGCATAAAAACAGACACATTGCTCAATGGAATCAAATTGAAGACCTTGACATTAATCTACACACCTAGGAACATCTGATTTTTGACAAAAAAGCCAAAATTATACAATGGAAAAAAGAAAGCATCTTCAACAAATGGTGCTGGCATAACTGGATATCTACATGTAGAAGAATGCAAATAGGTCCATATCTATCACCATGCACAAAACTCAAGTCCAAAAGGATCAAAGACCTCAACATAAATCCACTTATACTGAACCTCATAGAAGAGAAAGTGGGAAGTAGCCTTGAGCACATTGGCATAGGAGACCACTTCCTAAATATAACAGCAGTAGCACAGACACTGAGAGCAACAATTAATAAATAGGACATCCTGAATCTGAGAAGCTTCTGTAAGGTGAAGGACACTGCCAATAAGACAAAAAGGCAGCCTACAGAATGGGAAAAGATCTTTACCAACCCTACATCTGATAGAGGGCCGATCTCCAAAATATATAAAGAACTCAAGAAACTAGACAGCAAAATATCAAATAATCCAATTAAAAATGGGCTATAGAGCTAAACAGAGAATTCTCAACAGAAGAATCTCAAATGACTGAAAGACATTTAAGGAAATGTTTAACATCTTTAGCAACCAGGGAAATGCAAATCAAAACAACTCTTGAGTTACCATATTATATCTGTCAGAATGGCTAAGATCAAAAACACAGATGACAGCTTATGTTGGAGAGTATGTGGAGAAAGGGGAACACTCTTTTTGCTGGTGGGAAAAAAATCCTACACAGCCACTCTGGAAATCAGTATGGCAGTATCTCAGAAAATTGGGAATCAACCTCCCTCAAGACCCAGCTATACCACTCTTGGGTATATACCCAAGGAATGCTCAATCATACCGTAAGGACACATGCTCAACTATGTTCATAGCAGCATTATTCATAATAGCCAGAAACTGGAAAGAACCTAGATGCTCTTCAATGGAAGAATGGATAAAGAAAATGTGGTACATTTACACAATGGAGTATGTAGTCACTCATAAGTGAATATTAGATGCAAATCAAAGGATAACCAGGCTACTACAATCCACAACCCCAAAGAAGCTAGGTAAAGAGGAGAACACTAAGAGGGACACAAATGGATCACCCAGGAAGGGGAAAGTGTTAAGATCTACTAGGTAAACTGGGAGTGGGGAATAGAGGAGAGAGGATGGGAGGGGATGAGAGGAGATGGAGGGGGATGGGAAGTGGGAACATGGGAGAGAGACGGGGAGGGAGAGCAATGAAAGAGATATCCTGACAGAGTGTACCATCAAAGGGATGGGGAGAAATCTGCAGCTAGGGAAAACCCAGGAACTCACACAATTGATTGTCCCCTACTAAGACTCATAGCAATGGTGAAGAGAGTGCTTGAACTAGCCTTCCCCTGTATTCAGATTTGTGTCAACCTTAATTGTCATCAAAGAACCTACACCCAGTGACTGATGGAAGCAGATGCAGAAACCCACCGCCAAACACTTTGCCAAGATCCTGGAGTTCAGTTAAAGATAAAGAGGAAGGATTATAAGAGCAAGGAGGGTCCGAATAATGATGGGAAAAACCACAGGAATAGCTGACCCAAGCTAATGGGAGCTCATGGACTCTAGACTGACAGCTGAGGAACCTGCATTGGACCAAACTAGGACCTCTGAATGTGGATAAATGTTGCATGGCTTGATGTGTTTGTGAGTCTCCTGGCATGGGACCAGGTCTTATCCCAGGTACAAGAACTGGCTTTTTAGAGCCCATTCCTTATGGTGTGATGCCTTACTCAGCCTTGATGCAGGGGAGAGGGGCTAGGCTTGGCCCCAACTTGGTATGCCAGTCTGTGTTGACTACCCAACAGAAACCTTACCCTCTATTAGGAGGGAATGGGGGTGGGATGGGAGGAGGTGGGGGGAGTGGGAGAAGGGGAGGGAGCAGGAACAGAGGTTGGTATGTAAAAGGAAAGAAATTTTTTTAAAATTAAAAATTATTTAAAAAAAGAAGTAATGAAACAGTCATAACAATAATAAACAAAGATTTCAGAGTACTTGGTATATGGGATATTTTAAAATATTCTGTATGGTGACCTAGACATGACCAGTCATGCATTGCAGTTCACAGACAAATCACCTAAGCAAGCAAGTCAGAGGCAGGATGTGACACCAGGTCTTGAACCTGCTCCACCCCAAGTCTTATGCTCATCACTCTAAGTCAGTTGAGTGTTCTGAATCTTACTGTGGAAAACTAATACTTCCTTCCATGCTCCTTCAAGATCTTTATACTCATAGAGGAGGAACCAAACAAAGCAGCACATAATTACCCAAGAATAATGTTATTTCTCTCATTCATATAGACACCTGTTCACTTGCTGGGGGATACACACTTAAAGAGACACAACAGTTCCCTGGAAAACTGCGCAGGTAACAGGCATGAAACCATGGCAGAATATCTTGGACACATTAGCTTATGTAGTAAGCAGGCTCAGCATTTTGAGCAACACACAGGAAGAGAACATTGGGAGATAATGACATAGCTATGTTGATTTAACATTCAATTATAAGGATTTTCATGTTTCTTTAGAAAAGGAACACAGGATATTTTAAGCAGAAATTATGTGTGGTTCTGATGAAAGCAGAAGCATTGGTTATCACTTTTCCGAGTTTGAGGAGTATATCACTTAGCTCCTGTCTACTTCATATCTCCAAAGTTCTTGTCTCTGCAGTTCATATTTCAAGTTTAATCACTGAACTTTTTTTAAAAAAAGTTGTGTGTTTGTATAATCTTGACATAGTAATAAATAGAAATGTTTGATATATCCCATCTCTCATACCTTATATTAGTGAGTAAAAATTTGGTACTTACTAACATTTATAAATATAAGGCATTTTGTGTTTATATGCTTAAAAGCATACATGTAATATACGCACTGAGCAGGTTGTATTTTGTATTTAGGAGTAAGGTACATATGTATGACTGTATGTAACAACAGTTAATGAAAAAGAGTCCATGGATTTGAAAGAGATGAAGCGGGAGTATATGGTAGGCTTTGGTGGGAGGAAAGCAAATTGGGAAATGATGTAATTATGTTATAATTCCAAATACGTTATAATTCCAAAAGAAATAATTAAAAAAACAACTCAGAACTAGGGATGATGGTATACACCTGTGATCTCAGCACTCAGGTGCAAGAGGCAGGAAGCATTATAAATTCTATGTTAGCCTGGGCTTCATCATAAGACCTTGTCTCAAAGAAAACCAGACAGCTGAGCTTATGTGTATTTGTGGACACTATCATCTATACAGAATTATCAGTTATTATTAGTTAGGCATATATAACAAAGAATTTAACACCAGCCCATCAAGTCACCCAATACAGTTCAGCACACACATAAAGGAGCTGGAATGCAACCATGTCTCTTTGTCTCTCAATCTTAAGTTCTCTAGGAACTCTCTAGGAGTCTCAGTGCCTATTCTACAGGGAACATGTCAAGACCACAGCAAAGGGCAGCCTATCTATGACATTCTTATCAGTTTCCTTTCATACTTAATATATTTCCAGAAATATTGAGCCTCTCCCTGTCATATCATCTGACAAAGTTAACCTTACTGCCCTATGCCAATGATATATTCACTCTGTCACCAGAGCACATCTGTCTGGGCACTGACCAAAATCCATCGATGAAACCGGATAATATCACTTTTGCTTTTTTTCTCAGAACATTTAAGTACTTTCTCTGGTCCTTAAAAGTTGAAAAAAATAAAATAAAGAAATAATTTTTGCACAAAGTATAACCTGGGCTGAAAGTCTTAGTTATTCATCATGCAATAAATTAACTATAAAAATATTTTCATGCTTCCAAATAAAGGTTTAAATGTTTAAAACCTTAGTTATGGGACCCATCTACATCTTTTCACAAAGATACAGAAAAAACTCAGTCAGCTTTTAAAACTTTCTCTAGTGTGAGGGCATATCTAATTTCTCTCAATTAGCATTACCTAGCCCCTGACAAGTACTAACAAAAGGTAAAATAAGTGTGTATAGTATATGGAAGCAGACATCAACAGCAACCTTAGCAGGAGGAGCTTGGTGAAGCAACTCTTTCTGAAGTCACTTTCTTCCCCATTTCCAGCAGCACTGATTGCCTTTCACATTGCCTTCAGACAGATGCTCACATTTTCTCATGGTAAATATGTTCTAATTTCATATGATGAAATTAAATGCACTGTAAAAGTTTTCATATCTCAAAGTATTTAAAAAAAATCACTTTGATCTCCTAATGTGTTGTCTTGTAAAAAGGGTTTGGAATCCACAGACCTAGATAGTAAAGATTTCCCATAGCTATAGCAGTTTATAGAATGCAATATGTATTTTCATAAAATCAGTATTATTCTAGAATACCCTTCAGATAAGATTATTCTCATTTGTATAAATCAGGAAGTTAAAAGTAGAAAGATACCCACAACATTTTCAGGATAAAAATCATGGGAAAGAAATCACATGGAATATCTTTGTTCTTACTTCTGCAAACAAAAGGAAGACAGTCTTGAAGACACAGGCAGTTTAGAGCTGTCAATGGAACCATGGAACCTTCTTAATTCTCTTTTATTATTTTAAAATCTTCTATTGTGCATAATTTATACACTTAAAATTATATTTTATTCAGATTTATATACATCTGAAAATCACTTTAGGTCAAAAGTTCATTAATGTCTGTAGATTCAGACATCACAATTTTGCACTTTGGTATACATAGAGTAAATGTTTATATTCCTGCCAACCAGGAATAAGTTACCAAGTCTCTATTTCATTTCAAGTTTGTAGAATTCAAAGCTTTACTCTGAAATAGCTTCTGTGGTCTAGTGTAGTGCATGAAAATGGCCAGTCATCCAGTGACAATGTGGGAAGGCCATCACCTGCTGTGCCACACTGTGCCACACTGTGCAAGCTTAGAAGAAAAAACAACTGAGCAAGAGGACGCCAAGGGGAGTTCAGTAGAAAGAGGCGCTGAAATCAGGGAAGCCAGATAAAGGACATGGCTGGAGTGGAGGAAAATATGATAAACTATTTGGCCAGAGTCATTGTAAGTAAGCCTGGCCAAATGAGAATAGATTTGATGAGTTTTAGATGGCAAAAACAAAACAAAACCTAGTTTTCCTGCCGGATAAACTGGGCCACTTAATAGGAACGAATACATTAATGTGACATCATGAATAAGGGAAAGTGTCCTTGCTTTTTTAAGGGAGAAGGATGTGGGGAATAAGACCTGAGACTGAGATGACTGAATTTGAGTTGCTAGAGGGATGTATAGGTCGAGCGAACTATTAAATATAACTGTACTAAGACATCACTAATAAGAGGGCATCAACATAGGCCACTTAACTTCTTCTTACACTTTCATTCCTATGTATAGATTTTTGTATTGAGTTGGGTTCTGGGCAGCTTTATACATCCTTCCTCCTCAGCCCCTGACTTGCACAATGTTCTCTGGGCAAATGTTCTCTGAAGCCTGGTGTATAAGGAGTCTTTCTGTGATTGTGCTTCCTTTTCTTAGAGCATCTTGATTTAAAATATTTTCCCTAGAAAACATAATAAACATAGCCTCTTTATATTTCAAAAGGGTTTTCAACTGGTCATCTTTTTTTTTGGGGGGGGGGGGAGAGTGAGACAGGACTTCTCTGTTTAGTTTTGGATCCTGTCCTAGAACTCATTCTGTAGACCAGGCTGGCCTCGAACTCACAGAGATCTGCCTGCCTCTGCCTCCTGAGTGCTGAGGTTAAAGGTGTGTGCCACCACTGCCCGGCTTCAACTGGTAATCATTTTATTATCAGTATCACCATTGTCACCTTACTATGATGCCTCTAATTTTTTTCTTACCTGGTCTCTAAAATCTGTATTTGAGTTGCTTTAAGCTGTATGTACACACATTAGCTGTTTTGAAATTTATAATAACCCATTGGGAAAATGAGGGCAGAGATGCTGAGACACGAATGCATCCTCAGGTGCCCAGTCACATGGTAAACAAGAAAAACAAGTACCGTCCCCTTCTAAATAACTCAAAGTAATAGTCTCATGACTTTCTCACTCTGTGATCTGGTGGCATTAAAAACAAAACAAAACTAGTGAATAGTTATCTAAGGTACGAAGGAAATGTTAATAAGAAAAAAAATTAAGGTACCCACTATTGGTTCAGAGATTCACATCTTTGTGCCCAGATGTTTCCTCCTGCCTGCCAAGCCTTTTCCTCCCTGTGGACTGAAGTCAGCAGCCTTGTTCACCCCTTCATCCAGGGCAGGGTCATAGGAAATCAGAGCAAAGCAAAACACTCAAAGAAATATTACATTCAAAAGGAAATCCTTTGAAAGTGAGCACATTTTCTAGCAGAAATACAAACATTTGAACTGATAGCAAAGGATACACTTGGCGTATATCAATATTTCCTTCCTCATCTACAGACTAAAATGATCAACATTATGCACTGCATAATAGAAGGTAAAACTCACATTAAATATGAAGGAACTGGCTATCTTATTTACAGTTCAAAGTCTGAGGTGAAAGTTTTCCTCCACTGTAGGTCTAGGTTCTCATACACAAAATTATCATCCCTCATGTGAAAGTTCCCTTTAAGAACCATATTTCACATGTCTTGATCATCTTTGCATTTTGCTCTCACCAAACTAAGAAAATGAGAGATCAATGTGTTCTCAAGGAAGAGTTATTTTACCTTGAACATAGCATTTCCTCTCTTTGTCTCAATGTTTCTGCCTAGGATTTTATAGAAATTTTCTGCGAAGGTCTAGTAAACTGAGGAAAAGACTTTGATGGCCTTACTTCTCTTACACTTATTCCAATGTTATGTTGTATAGTTAGCAAGATATCAGCAGGCTTGCAGGGGATTGAGGATAGACTTTGCCATAGTTGTTTACTATTATTATGATAAACATCATAACCAAAGTAACTTAGGGAAAGGCGGTGGTCCTGTTATTTCTTACACTTCTGTGTGATAGTCTATCATGAAGGGAAGATAGGGCAGGAACCTGGAGGCAGGAATTGATGTAGAGGCCTTAGAGGAGAGCTGCTTTCTAGTTTGTCCCATGGCTGGCTCAGTCTACATGCTTAGGCCACCCAAATCTTCTGCCCAGGAGTGGCACCACCCACTCTGGGCTGGCTCCCCCGTCAATCAATCATTCACCAGGAAAGTACCACACACACTTGCCTACTGGCCAATCTTTTGGAGACATTTTCTTAGTTGAGTTTCCCTGTTCCTAGATAATCCTAGATTGTGTCAAGTAGATACTAAAACAACCAGCACAGACTTGACCTTGTTATCAGCAGTTTTTGAAGTCAAGATCTAAAATATCCAAGTTCTTATCACTGTTCAATTGGATGGAGATCAGAGTTGCATTTCTGGTCCCGGGTAAAGATATGGCTTTCTTTCTTTTCTTTTTTTAATTTTTTTTTTATGTTTTGGTATTTGGTTTTATGAGACAGGGTTTCTCTGTGTAACAGTCCTGGCTATCCTGAAACTCACTCTGTAGACCAGGCTGGCCTCAAACCCACATAGATCTGCCTACTTCTGCCTCCCTAGTGCTGGAACTAAAGGCGTGTGCTATGATTTTCTAAAATGCCCCAAATATCAAGGAGTTCTATCTAGCAAGAGATTTTCTTGCTAAAAAGTTGTACCACTGGCCCTTCTCTTACGGGGTGGTCCAAATGAGTCTGTCAGTCACACCAGGAAAACATTCTCAGAAAATAGTACAAAGCCTACTTAATTACTTAGGTGTTAGAAGCAAGGAATGAATAATCTCCATGTTGCACAAAGGAAATCACAAAGTGGAAGTATAGTGGCAAAGCAAATCTTTTGTAAAAAGTTTGCACCAGAATGCAAACTGGGCTAGGTTTGAACACACCAGGGCCAACATGGTTCCTGTCTTTTATCCCTGACATAAGCCATGACTTCATCTTATTCCACTGGTGGGAGTTCTCAATTCAGTCTGATGTGATTGGTTAATTGGCACAAAGGGGGAATGGAGGGTTCAGGATAGAGCACAGATTGGAGGGTTAGAGAACTCAGTTTTATTATCCTGGCAGACCCAGTTGAGCTAACACTCTGAAAGGTTGGGTCTTGATCCACAGTTTTTACATTATAGACTATTTAGTGTCATTTCTGAACTTTTCTGTTATTGTTGGGTTTGAACTTTAGCTTATGCAACCAAGGACCATGAACAAGAGTTTTTTGTTTTGTTTTGTTTTGCAGAAGGTATGTTTACAGAAGCCAGAACAATAAGGTTTGATTAACTATTTGGTAAAGAAATTGCGTTTAGCTGATGTAGGAAGCAAGCAGAATTACAGAAGCAGACCACAACACATTGTTCTTAACTATAAGTACAGTAGGAAATTTCAACATATTTCATTCTTTATTACTTGCTTGGGTAACTACTGAAAGATTTACAACACGCCCCGACGGTCAGGCGTGTTCGCATATGCCTGGCGGACACTTCCGCCTAGCCAGGCCCAGGTCAGGATAGCCATTTCCGGGTCAGGGCATCTCGGGTGACCGAGATGCATGACGTTTCACTAGCCACGTAAGCACGCAACGTGGCCATGTGATCTACGCGCTTGCGTGTAGTAGTGACGCTGATCTGTCCACGCCCAGCCTTTAAAATCAAGCGCCATGTTTCCGGTTCCTCTCTCCACACACATGCTTCCCGCAGGCCTGTTCACTCTCTGTCCCTTTATCTTTAATAAAACTCTTTGTTAGCGGATTCTGTCGTGTTTTGTGGCATTTCCTTGCAGGGTAAGAACACAATGCAGCCAAAAAACTAACAACTACCTTTGATAAAAAACAACAACAACAACAAAACCTTACATAGCTGCGCAATGGGCTCCATGGCCATTGTTTACTCTTACCCTTGGTGATGCTCTGCTTCACAGTCACATCTCTGGAGAGAAGATACCCATTAGCTATTCCTCCCAGCCATTGTCCACTCTCACCCTATGAAAGTGTTTTCCTCCACACTGGTCTCTTTGTCCAGTCCTCAATCTCATCTCTTGCAGGTGCCTCCCTTCACTCTGTGATGAACTCCAACTTCTACACTGTGCATTTCTTTGAAAATATTTCAACAGAAATCAACAAAGGGGAAGCCAGAGTGAGAGTCTTGTAACAATTTTAAGTCAAAAGCAGGATTATGCACCAGTTAATAGAAGTAAAATGCCTTATTTACAAAACAGGTGGCAGGTTGGATTTTAGTTTGTGCAACACATTTGCCAAAGTGGCCTAAGGGAAAAATACTTGCTTTGCCAAATTCTTTTGAGACTTGCATTGCAAATGCATAGGAGAGTGTCTGATGTTAGGAAGGAAAATGAAATTTTTAGCTTTCTTCCCGACTGCTTCCTCCTTCCTCCATCAATGCTATCTTAGTGAGCCAATGGAGGTCTTACAAAATGAAGTACCATGGTTCCTATTTCATATCTGCAGCAAGTGGTGTTTTGCTTTGTTTTGTTATTATTTAATATTCTCATGGGGGGAGGTTGGGAACTGAAGCTATTAAGTTATTAAGCTACAAACTCACTAGTGAGCAAAGGAGCTCCGTTTATAGTCATTTTTTTAAAAATCTTTTATTCACTTAAAAAGTATTGCTTAAGAAGAACCTTTTGAGAAGAATTCACAACAGATTTTAAAGGAGCCTGTGGTTTAGGCCAAAGGTCCAGGTAGCAGCTGTGGGTCTTTGTTTGAATAACAATAATAATGGGGAATCAGCCTCACAGGCATTTGTCATCTTAAGCTTGACCTCAATGCTTCTATTTCATGTCCTACCCTGCCTGCCCCACAGCCACGCTAGACCTGCCCTTCATTTCTCTGAATTGGTGTATTGTGCTTTAGGGCTTGCCCTCCTGACTTTCATTTTCCAATTGCTTTTTAAAATGCTCTTGCACATCTTACTTTCCCCCAAGTCCATTTAGAGAATTAATATAAATGAAAAATTACTCAAATGTACTGCTTACGAGTACAGCAGACCAGAGTGAAAACACACTGAGCTTGCAGTCAACTGCTGCCAATTTAAGATCTGGCTGCACTGCAGATTGCCCAAATGTTCTGGAATAAGTCACCCCACCAAGCAGAGACTCTGGTTTCTTTGCCCTGAGATAAAGATAGAAATTACAATGCCCACTTTTCTAGATTTCCTTTGTGAATAAATTAGACAACAGCTATGAAAACAAACAAAGCACCATTATATTGTTGGAATTGCGCTCTCTCTCTCTCTCTCTCTCTCTCTCTCTCTCTCTCTCTCTCTCTCTCTCTCTCTGTCCCTCTCTCCCCCCTCTCTGTTTTCTGTAGTTATGCACACAATACATATTCGTATGTGTTAATCTATGTACACTTTTGTGTATGTGTGTACATGTGGCAGGCAGAGGGTGACAATAGATATGCTCCTCAGTCGATATCCATTGAGATCAGCCTATGCCCTGCTCAATGTTACTTCATATTGCATTATCTAAAACAACAAGCTTTCAGGCTGTGCCTAGGTTTAGGAGATTCCATTTTACAGGCAGCTTTTGATTTCATTTTGCGGGGAGGTGGGGTGGGGGGAGATGACTGCAGCTCCTGGTGGACGCACAAACCACACCATCTCTCTGGCACTACCCATGTAGCACAGATTGATCAATGACGTATTCCTAGGAGTAGAAAGGGAGCTAGCTATAAATTTATCAGGGTGAATGATTACTGTAGGGGCACATGGTTGTTTTAAAATCATGTCAGACTCACCACACTGAGGAAAGGGTGTAGCTCCCTCATTTGCAGCCCCTAAATAAATGGACACCAGACACTGGCAGGGTTCCCCAACAACCTGTCACCTGATACTTGCTATGTGTATCAAAAACCAACTAGCGAGTGTCTCCCCTGACTAGCTCTGGAGCTTCAGCTTGGTACAAGTTGTTCATTCTGCCTCCTCCACTGCATGTCCCACTTGTTCACCTATCTGGACCTGGACTTGGACTGGAAACTGTGATTTCCTTCTTTTAGACCTGACTTGGCCTTTCACCTCACAGATGGCCATTGCAGTTTCACTTTCAAACCTTGACTCCATCTTATTTTCAAACAGTATCTTTATGGAACCTGAGGTGAACCAGTTCAGCTAGCCAGTCTTTCCAGTGAAACCCTCCCCATAACACTGGAGTTACAGATGTGTCGCTTCATGTGGCTTTTAATGGAGGCTAGAGATCTGAACTTGGGGCCTTGTGATTACATGCTTAGCACTTTCCTATAGTTTTTGGTTCTTTTTGAAGAAATTCTTCTATGAAATCTTGTAATCATCCTGTCTCCACCTCCAAGACCTGGAATTATATGTGTTTGCCATCATGTCTATCTCCTTGTATAAGATTTTAAAGTTTGAGCTTAAAAAGCAGTTTGATATACCTTTTTTCCCTTTAAAATAGTTTTACACTAAATAAATTATATAAGCATAAACATATATGCTTCTTTGGTGGTCTCTAGCTTCTTAAATTTTATCTTTAGCTTCATTTTATATTTACCAGTACTACTCATATGTACTTACGGAAGGACAAGTAATACATTAGATACCTATGCTGTGAATGACTGAGTCAAGCTAACTGGCATATCTACCACTTGTTTTGTAGGGCCAGCTTCAGAATTTAAACACTCCATCCTAGAGAGAAACATCTAAGATTTAGAAAGTAAAGGACTCACAAACCTCAGAGAGAACCTGATACTTACAAGTTTTACAAAGTTCCTCTTTCCTAAAGACCATACAAAAAATCCTTGGTAGAGAGGAAACTGTCTTGTCAAATTTGCTGCAAACCATGCACAGAACTCCTGTAATGCACCTTCCATGAGTGATCATTGGATTTAGGGTGGGGATTTTGGTGAAGCGGTTGGTTGCCTGTGAGCCTCCCATGCCCATGTGAACATCCCTTCACTTGCATTCTTGTAAGTAACCCCAACACGTTCATTGGTTTGTAAGGTGGACTTGGTAGAATGGTTACTTTGGTCTGTCATTGGTCCCTTATTTCTGATGAACAGATGTGTGTTTTGTTCACATCTCTCCAGGAGTCTCATAATACCACCCCCAATACTCTCTGCTCATCCATGTCAACAAATAGCACACACAATTCCTTTTTTCAAAAAGCAGAAACATTCTATTGTGTTTGCTTGTGCCTTTTATCCATTCATTGGGTGGAGAGCTTTGGGTTGATTGCATACAGTAGCTCTTCGTGAACAATGCTATGTTATACCGAAGAACACAGTTACCCTT
This sequence comes from Peromyscus eremicus, assembly GCF_949786415.1. Lineage (NCBI taxonomy): Eukaryota > Metazoa > Chordata > Mammalia > Rodentia > Cricetidae > Peromyscus > Peromyscus eremicus. The sequence goes on from NC_081426.1 coordinate 34,536,938, forward strand.
TGATATTTTGCAGATCCTCTGGACACACATTCAGATGTAGGACTGCTGAGTCATAAAGTAACTCAAATTTTGGTTTTAGAGACAATTCTATGATGGCTCCATCAACTTACATTTTCAATGTGCTAGGACTCCCTATCCTCCACATATTTGCCAGCATGTCTCAGTTCTACAGAGGCCAGGCTGGTGGGTGTGAAGCTATATCTCACTGTGGTTTTAGTTTATATTTCCCTAATTATCAATGGTATTGAGTCTCATCCTTTTCTGTGCTTTCCTTTGATAAATGGCATTTAAGCCCTTCTCCTGTTTTTAATAGGATAGTTTCTTGATAGTAAATTGACTCATAGGATCCTAAATGCATGACAACATTTTATAGCACTTTATAGGTTGTATTTTCACCCTGTTAATTGTTTCCTTTTCTGGAGAGAAAATTTTTAGCTTGTTGTGATCACATTTGTCTATTTATGTTCTCATTCCCTGAGCACTCAAGGTTGAAAAATTATTGGCGAGACAATGCTGCATAAGCACTCTTCTGTTTTCAAGTCATATATAAGACTTTAATCCACATTAAGGTTCTTTTAATGTGATGTTTGGTAGTTTTATGCTTTGTATGTGAATATCTACTTTTCCCAATGTCCTTCATTAGGAAAGTTTATTTTCTCATATGTACTTGGAAATTTGGTTACTGATCAATTTATTACAAAATGAGTGGGTCTGTCTTGTAGTTTCCTATTTTCTTATTAAATGATGTTTATTGATTAATTGATTGATTAATTAATTAACATCACTCTGAACCGAGCCTAGGAATTGGTCACATGCTAGGTTAAGAACACCCTCAGTAACTTATATCCTAAGTGAGCCAGGCCAAATGTTCTTCATGAGTTCATGCTAGGACTCCAACAAGGAGGAATCAGGTATGAGAATGGAAAGACTCAAAAGCTGGGATCAGGAGTGCTGCAAGAGCTGGTGACCCAAGTCCGCAAGTTTATTAGTATCAACAGATTCAATATACTCAAATGGGGAAGTAGAAAAACAGGGAGTAAAGTTCCCCTGACAGCAGAATGATGGGAGCTCAAAGTGCATCTAGTTCCTCTTTTGCAAAGTCCATGATGGTACACTAAGCAGAGAATTCACATCTCAGTGTCTGTAATATTTGATAACAGCTGTTGCAAAGAAAATACAAGCTTCACACCCCAGAGTTAAACCCCTGAAGTCCTGGCACCAGTCCACTGCTGGCCTTCTCAAGGAAGACCCTGGGAGGGGACAAATACCCAGTATCCTTGTCAATACCCAGGACTCTGGAGGGCCTCTGTCCCTACTTAGCCCCCAAGAGCAGAGACATTTTTTTTTTTTTTGAGACAGTTTCACTAAGTTTCCCAGGCTGGCCTTGGACTTGAGATCTTCCTGATTCAGCCTAACAAGTACTGAGATTATAGATTTGCACAAGTAGTTATGTGTGTATATATATATAATGGGATACATATGTGATAATAAACATGTGTGAGATGTATGTGGTGTGTGTTATGTTTGTGTGTGTGTACACGTGCATGTGTATGTATTTGTATATATGCATATGTGCATGTGTGTTTGTATGTGCGTGTGGTGTGTGTGTGTGTGTATGTATGTATGTGTGTGTGTTGTATGGTATGTACATGTTGTGTGGTATGCATGTATGTGTATATGGTGTGTGGTATATGTGTGTGTGTGTGTGTGTGTGTGTGTGTGTGTGTGTGTGTTGTTTCCAGTCAGAGTCTCATGATCCTCCTGCTTCTGCCTTCCAAGTGTGGGATTATAGGTATGAATCACCCTGCCTGGATTTGTGCTAATATTTTCATATCAGAAACATGATTTCTTAATTATTATAACTTTGTTATATAATTTGAGGATCAGTTAATAATATTATAATAAGCTTTACATCACAAGTGAAAAAATACTTGAAAAACAAAACAATTTTAAAGGAGAGAAAGTTTGTTTGGACTTATGATTCCAGAAGATTCAGGTAGTGATCATCTGCTGTCATTGGTTTGGGTCAAGGAAAAATAATCATGACTGATAGCAGAGTCTAGTCACTCACTTTATCTTTAGTAGCCAACGAATAGATGGAACAAGAAGGAATACAGGAATTCAAAAGCATATGTATTAGTTAATGGTGGATTTTTGAATGATAAACTTTCCTCTTCTTCCAACCGTACTCTCTCTGTTTCCAAGTGTGCCATGATGTAAGGATCTCTGCCCTACATTCCCCTTCTCATACACACTCCAAAACCTCACTGCTATGATGGATGGCAACACACTTAAACCATGACCCAAACTAAATCATTTCTCTTGTAAACTCTTTTTCTTAGGTATTTTGTCCCACTGTCACACAGGTATCTCATCCAGAAGCCTAAGCACTAGTAGATCATTTGTTAGGTTTAATTTGAAACATTTGAAGATACTCTACATGATTCTTGCTGTCCAGATAAATTACATATCCACTGATGAATAAGGATTGGTTTTTCTCCACTGTTGGATAGCATTTGTTATTATTTGCTTGTTGAGAATAGCTGGGTAAGATGATATCTCATTGCAATTTCCAATTCCATTTATTCAGTGATTAAACACATTAAGCATACTTTCATGTACTGATTGACAGTTTCTTATTTTCTTTCCAGAGTTATGTACTGGGATTCATTAGCCTGTTTTTAAATTACAGAATTGAGGTTTATGTCTGAGTTTTAAAACTCCCTTTGTATTCTAGAAGTTAATCTCTTCTTAGATGTAAAGCTTGCAAATATTTCCCTAATCCATTAGGTTGTTTTTTTCCCTATGTTGACTCTTCCCTTTGCTATGATGAATTGCTCAGTTTGACTTCATTCCATTTATCTATTTCTCCTTCTTTGCTTGCACTTTAGAGTCTTAAAAATCCATTGCCTATGGTGATATATTAAAAGTCCTTCAGTTATGTCTTCTCAAGTAGCTTTATATTTTCCGGTCTTACAGTTAGGTATTTGATTTATTTTGAGTTGGTTTATGTGAATTGTTCAAGATAGAGGCCAGCCTGAGTTGTTCTCCACACGGACCTTCACTTTTTGCAGCACTATTTATTAAAAGGGCTATAAGTTCTCCAGTGTATATTTCACACATTGCTATAGATGCGTGCATCATGTCTTGGTTTTATTTATAATCTATTCATATTTCATGAGTCAAATTTTATGCTAAGGTTATGCTGTATTGGTTGCTGGATCCTGACAGACTCTCCTAAAATCAGGACTTTTGATGCTTTCACTTTTATTATTTTGTTAAGATTGCTTTTCAAAGTGGGATCTTTTGTGGTGGCATTGGGAGTGATCACATTGGATCACTAAATCACTCCAAGTGGTATGGACATTTTCACAAATTTAGTTTGAACATAAACTTGTACATGGATGTCTCTTTTCACTTACTTTGTCATCTTCAATTTATTTTGCCATTATTTTATAATTTTAATTATGTAGTTTATCTATTTACTTAAATTTTGTTTAACCTACTTTGCTATTAAAGCCAGAATTTAGTAGTTAGAGAAAAAGAAAAGCATAGGCAATATGCATTCTTATACAAAGGAAATAGTTGGTTGCTTCATATATGTAAAATATTCTAAGGACACATACATTACTCAAATTGAAACTTAGATCACATTAAAATGTTAAGGAAACCACTGTATAAGAATAACATTCATGCTGAAAAGTCAATATTTGTTCACAATTTAAAAATCAAACAGCAAATTAAACATACAAGATAACATCTTAATATTAATGTAGTTACTTTTAGTTCAAAATAGAACGTATTGAATGTTGATAGAATATTTTAATGTCAAATCAAGAGTGATTGGTTTTCCCCATAACACTCATGTCATTATTGCAAAAGTGGCCACATCTTGCCTGGGGGATTGGTAGTATAGAATTCAGGGTCCAATGTTGGATAAGACGATTGATGTCTTTTCTCTTCCAGCAGCCTGTACAGCACCTTCCAGCACAATCAAAGCTATCCAGCAGGGAGATTCCTGGTCAATTCAAAATTGATTTCTCTTTATCCTGCAATGGCAGCATAATGCATCTTCAGCAATAGGGTCTTGCCACGTCATTATGATAGTTAACCAAAAGCAAAGGCAATAGCTTCTGTGGTTTTCGGTGCTTCTGACAACTCCCTAATCAATATATCGTAAGTATACAAAGAGATTTTCATTTAATAACACATGTTTTTTGGGAGAAGCATTGCTCACCCATGTGGGGTACTTCTGTTCAAACTCTTTTTTTCGATTAGATTTTAAATTTGCTAATTAACTAGTGGATTTTTGTGCCTAATACTATAGCACAGTCAAAGTCTATGACTGTGAAAGTCATAGACCAAATAGAAAAATCAATTGATTTTTTTTCTAATGGCCATTTTGTCTAACTGTATTCTAAATATTTATGTTTAGATCCACAGATCTGTGCTTTTTTTTTCACCGTTTATCATAGAAGCTTCGTATTGCAGTGGGTACTGGTTAATGCAGAGTCCATAACTGTTCAAGGTGTTGAGAATACATGATAGTGAGGGCTCAGCTGTTGAAGGGACATATAAATTAATACTTCCTCCCTAAGACACAGGGAATAATGAAGAAGAGAAAGAGCGAGATAAAATAACTGGTGGATGATGGAAACTGCTATGAAATGCTGTTCCCTGAATATAGTGGGGATGCTGCACACATGAATTCACAGAATTTGTGGTACCCTGTACAAAACCAATTTGTGTAAGATCAAGGCATTTGAAAATACAAGAGTAGAAGAAGGAGGGACTACCAAGATCCTAAAGCTGAGGATCCCTTGAGATTTGATGGCTGTTGACAGAGTGGGAATCACTTTTCTTTGGGAATTGATGACCAGTAGGTTGCACATACCACAGAAAATGGACCTATACCCATAAAAGACAGCACTTAATTGGTTTCAGTATGCTGCCAAAAAAGAAGAGAACATGAAGCTGGGAGGAGACGGGTTGTAGGGGAGGCCAGTGGTATCTGGAAGGAAGGAGCATAATCAACATACATTGTGTACATGTGTGAAATTTCCAAGATTACATTTTAAAGAGAATATTTGTATGTCATTTCAAAAGTGAAAAACAAAAACAAAAGTAAATAATTCTCTGACATTTTTATTTAACAATGTGTTATATCTTTTGTAATGAATGATGACAAAAATAATAAATATATAGAAAATAAAGAAAAGAACAAGAATGTACATAATCAGTTCATCAAAATGATGCATTTGTGTGTAGGCATGATTTACATGATGGAGGCTCTTAAAAGAAGCATCCCTATTACAAACAATGCTGATATGAACATAGCTGAACAAGTGCTCTTGTGGTATGATTGAGCATTCCTTGGGTATATGCCCAAGAGTGGTATAGCTGGATCTTTGGGGATATGGATTCCCAATTTTCTAAGAAAGTGCCATATTGATTTCCAAAGTGGTTGTACAAGCTTGCATTCCCACCAGCAGTGAAGGAGAGTTCCCCTAGCTCCACATCCTGTCCAGTATAAGGTGTCTTCAGTGTTTTTGATCTTAGCCATTCTGACAGGCGTAAGGTAGTATCTCAGAGTTATTTTGATTTGCATTTCCCTGATGATTAGGGGTGTTGAGCAATTCCTTAAATGTCTTTCAGCCATTTGAGTTTCCTTTGTTGAGAATTCTCTGTTTAGTTTAGCTATGTTCATATCAGCAATGTTTGTAGTAGCCAGGACATGGAAACAACCTAGATGCCCTTCAACTGAAGAATGGATAAAGAAAATGTGGTACATATACACAATGGAATACTACTCAGCAGAGAAAAACAATGACATCATGAGGTTTGCAGACAAATGGATGGATCTAGAAAAAATCATCCTGAGTGAGGTAACCCAGATTCAGAAAGACAAACATGGTATGTACTCACTCATAGGAGGATACTAGATGTGGAACAAGGATGACTGGAATGCTACTCACATCACCAGGGAGGCTACCTGGAAAACAGGACCCTGAGAAAGACTCGCCCAATGACGGAGAAATGGAAGAGATCTACATGAACATGTAGATCTGGACATGAATGGGGGTAATAAAGGGCGAGGGTGGAGGGAAAGAGAGCTTGGGGGAGTGGGAGATCCCAGCTGGACCAACAACAGAGAGGGAGAACAAGGAATAGGAGACCATGGTAAATGAAGATCACATGAGAATAGGAAGAAGCAAAGTGCTAGAAAGGCCCACAGAAATCCAAAAAGATACCCCCACAACAGACTGCTGGCAATGTTCGAGAGACAGCCCGAACTGACCTACTCTGGTGATGGGATGGCCAAACATCCTAATTGTCATGCTAGAAACCCCATCCAACTACTGAGGGATCTGGATGCAGAGATCCATGGCCAGGCCCTGGGTGGATCTCTTGGAGTCCAATTAGCGAGAATGAGGAGGGTTTATATGAGCGAGAATTGTTGAGACCAAGGTTGGATAAAGCACAGGAACAAATGGCCAAATGAATGGAAACACATGAACTATGAACCAATGGCTGAGGGGTCACAAACTGGATCAGGCCCTCTGAATGGGTGAGACAGTTGATTGGCTTGGACTGTTTGGGAGGCATCCAGGACCGGGTCCTGTGCTCATTGCGTGAGTTGGCTGTTTGTAACCTGGGGCTTATGCAGGGTTACTTGGCTCGGCCTGGGAGGAGGGGACTGGACCTGCCTGGACTGAGTCTACCAGGTTGATCTCAGTCCACGGGGGAGGCTTTGCCCTGGAGGAGGTGGGAATGGGGGGTGGGCTGGGGGGAAGGTGAGGGGGGCCGGAGGGGGGAGACCAGGGGAATCCGTGGCTGATATGTAGAACTGAATTGTATTGCAAAATAAAAATTTTAAAAAAAGGAGCATCCCATTTTTGCCAAGATATTTCTTTCTACCTGGCTTGGAAAAAGTAAAGTCTGTGTCCAGGTGACCTATTACAATGCCTTTGTGCAAAGAACTGCATCCATTCTACTGTCTAGGCATGATTCTGACCAGCAGTCTTGGGACAGTCTTTGATATCGCAACTGAACTTTTTTTTTTTTTTTTTTTTGATTAGGGAAGGTAAGTGAGCATCTAGAAAATGAAAGTTTGGACCATTCTCAGCTTCTGACCCTGGGAAATAGTGAGATTGTAAATACTCTGTTTGTTTGAAACTATTAAAAGTGAGATAATTATTTATGTAGAAGTAATAGACAAGTACTGGAGAAGACAGCTCTTCCATGGTCTCAGTTAAAAGGACAAAATTTGAAGCAGAACATCAACCTGCTATTTGGTCTTTGTTGGTTTAGGGTTTAGAGGTTGTTGTATGAGCTGTGGTCATTGCTTGGTTCATTCTACTCCAAGGAGTGAGATTTCTCATTTCTTGGGACATTATGATTGTTCCAATGAGATCTGGAATGATAGGAGGTGGGTTACAGAAAGGGCATGAGGCATTTAGAGAGGGAAAGTAGCTACCAAGTGGATGAATCATTTATTTATGTTGTTCTTGTTTATGCCCACATCTTCTGAGTTTTATGATTAATGCTTATTCCTCAAATCATAAATCCTTAAATGAAAATATGCAATATAGTTTACCTTGGTAATCTATCATATTTATATAATATGTAGATGTCTTGTAGAGGAAATAATCAAGATCTACTTCATTTCTAAGAATATGGATAATTTCTATATTTTCTGTGGTTGTATATTTGCAGTGAAGATTTTAGATTGAGTTGAAACATAGGCTCATGGAGTTGAAGAATGTGCCGAATTCCTTAGAATATCTGTTAGTACTGATGCTTTGTGTCTTTCTGGGGTGTTGGTTAAAGAGCTGTATTTATTGCAATGCAGTGAGGGGCTTAGGGTTCTTTGTTGACAGAAAATGACCTAAGAGCATGAGAACACTTGGGCCACTGATTCAGAATTGAACTGAGGGGGGGGGGGGGAGAAAGAGAAAAAGAGAGCAGTGTTGGCTAAAGTTCCCTGTTTCTTTCCTTGATCTTCTCAAGGGCAAGCACATTACAAACAGCACTCTATACTCACTCATGCAACTTTCACTGGCTGCCTCTTTACTCTCATGAGAAAGTTCTGAACATTTGAAGAAAACGTGGTAAAATAATTTTTTTTCCACCTAGGTCTCCTCTTATGTTTCCTAAAGGCATGGTTTACTGCATTTTAATCTGTGAATAACTACAAAGGAGTTGATCTATTGATTCTGTCTTTTTATCTCACTGAGGAATAAGTAAATAAAGATTTACATAGAGTAAAAAGGATATGCACAATATGCAAGGTAAAAGACTAGCAGGAGAGACCACATCGTACACTGAGCATCCATGAACTCTAAGAGGCATTGTTTGGTCAGGGTCTTAGCTATAAACCAACAAGGGTCCACTCAAAACAGTGAAGCAACCTGCAAATAAAGTCCCAGTTGGGATCCCACACATCTACACACCTTTATCACTACACACCTTTGTCACTCTATAGGCATTTCAGGGATTCCAGATTCTGGGAACATTTACTTACTGAGTTATAAGGACTTTGGAATTACTTTGGGCAAAGATGGAAACAGAATTATGGAGGGTGAACCACATGCCAATCAATAAATTGAGTATCATGTCAGCATAAATTAATAAATATATTAAAATTATATATAAAATTTGCAATAATCTCCATATATGTATAAAATAAAATGTCTTTGAATTTTCTTTTTGCAATTGCCATATATATGGCAATTAAATACCATTATACACATATAAAGATATATTCAAATGTGCTCTTTCTGATGAAAACAGATCTATATTTTACATATCTTATTGTCTTATTGTCAAACTTTTCTTTGAATGTCAGTTGTAGCTTAAAATGTCATTACTCTACTCTTTTCTACCTCTTAAAAATGCAAAATAATTGATTTTCAAGTGAAAGACCAATTTGGTTCAATTATTGAAATTAAATCTTGTATAGCACATTGCATGACAGAATCTCTGGGGCAATTCTTCCTTCTACCACTCTAGTTTTGTCCCTGGCTGATATCTGGTCTATGATATGGGGGTTTTAGTACTTTTCCCTTTATTATTTTGGTCCTTGGAATTCTCCTTTTGTTAGTGCTAATATCAGGTGTTGATGTACATTCCACCATTTTGTATAAACACTCTGTTGTGATGGTATCACCAGAAATCAGCATTCTGGGTGCTTCACCTTTCCTTCTGTCCAAGTACGCATTGTCGCAAACAGTTTGAGTCTTTAAGTAACTATTCTTCAACCTAGACTTTTGAAACCTTCGACCTTTGTTTTTATTCCCTTAGACACATTTCAACTTAAGATGTTGCATTGCAAATAACTCCCACCCTCCACACGGATGGATAATATTCAAATACCCGTGAACAAAAGCTGGAGGGAAGATGCCAACTTACAGAGAAGTCTATTTTGGAACAGGTTCTGTTGTTGTTGTTGTGAAATGCCATGGAGGAGGCCAAGCAGTTTCTGTCAATGGCATCCATGTGAAAAGTTGGCATCTGCATATTTTTCTAGTTAAAGAAATAATTCTGGAACACTAATTTACTCAAATGACATCAACATCATTTGGCTTTGCAAACACAGGGCTCAGGTCCATTTGCTATTTATGGGTTGTAATACATAACACTCAGGGGCAGTGCTCACTGGAGTTTAAAGAAAGAAATGAAACAAATTTAAAGTGTGGGAACATAGACACAAAGGCTCTTTGCCCTGAATAGCAATTTAGATTTAATTATAAATATTATCCATATAAATGTTCTATCAACATTTAGAGTAGCAGCTTGTCTCCTTTCTATGATACTAGCATATCTTATCTGTATTCTGTTACTGATTAAACCAAACCGTCTTGAAATTACTTGCTCACAAATCTTTTACTTCCATAGAAATTTGTTGAGGACAGCACACATATCTCATTTGTTTCTATATTCCTAGGATTTATTTCAACAACTCTCAAGCATCATGTGAATTATATATATTTTTTGAAGTAATGGGATTGCATTTCTAAAGCTCAAAAGTAGTTCATTTCCCTCAAATACCAATTATTCTTTAAATATATTTTTGTTTTTTGAATTTTTCATACATTAATGCAATGTATTTTGTTCATATTCACCCCTACTGCCCACCCCTCACTCTATATCCTCCTGAATCCATCTGCTAACTACTTCTACACCCTTCTCCAACTTCACTGTCCATTTTTTGAGAATAACCCACTGAGTCCAATTGGTGCTGTTCATATATGCATGGGTATGGTGCCACCCACTGGAGTATGATTGCTCTAACAGGGGCCACTTCCTTAAAGGAAACTACCTCTTTTTCCCCAGCAGCCATCAAAATCTGCCTACCTATATGTGGGGTGTGATGATCCCCCAATCTAAGTTACAATGTTGATTGGCTTGTGTTAGTCCAGGCAAATACAACTGCTATGAGTTCCTAATTGCAACAGCCCTGCCTTAACATGAACTTCATTTTGCCCAGTCTTTCCTGATCTCTAGCTCTTCAATCCAATGTTCATATCTTCCACAATGTTCTCTGGGTAGGCACTAATTGGTAGTTTGAACTGGATGTTATCATTAGTCTCAGGCATTTGAAAATTTGGTCCCCAGTTGGTGGCACTGTTCAGGTAGGCTTAGGAGATGTGGCCTTGCTGGAGGAGCTATGTCACTTTGAGGTTTTGAAAGCTTCAAGTCAATCTCAGTGAATGCTCTGCTTCTTGTCGTTTAAGGCATGAGTTCTCAGCTGGTGCTTCAGCAACCTGGCCTGCCTCCTGCCATGCTTGTCTGCCTTGATGGTGATAAACTCTCAACCCTTTGGGACCTAAGCCTAACTAAAATCTTCTTCTTCTTCTTCTTCTTCTTCTTCTTCTTCTTCTTCTTCTTCTTCTTCTTCTTCTTCTTCTTCTTCTTCTTCTTCTTCTCCTTTTCCTTCTCCTCCTCCTTCCCCTCCTTTTCCTCCTCCTCCTCCTCCTCCTCCTCCTCCTCCTCCTCCTCCTCCTCTTTCTCTTCTTCTCCTTCTTTTTTCAAGTTGCCTTGGTCAAGGTGTCTTGTTATAGTAATCGACAAGTAATGAATACAAGTTGTAATATAGGTGTCCTTATTGTGACACTTATTTTCTTCATTTTGACCATTTGTGAATTTATTAAACGCTGTCTGCTGCACAAAGACACTTCTCTGGAAAGGAATAAGATCTCACTAATCTATGAATCCTTCTCACTCATACCTTGTTTCTCTTTCTCCTCCATCCCCTGCAATATGTTTTTATTTCTAGTTACACAATACCATAGCCTTAATAATATTTAAATTCTGTAAAGCCTAATATCCCTAGTTCCACATTCACTCTATTACTGAAGTCCTGATTTTTGAGTTTGTATAATACTTATCCAAGCTTTACTTTACCATTCCCTTTACATGTCTATTCTTGGTGAGTGATATCTACACACATCATATCATAGTTGATATTTCCCCCAACAGACATTGATGATAAAAGGACTGTATCAGTTCTGTTCTATATTTGTTTCTTTTAGGCTCTAATATATTTAAATTCATTGATCATAAATACAAAATTCTCTCCAATCTTTTGCACTGCCATTTATTTTCATTTTTAATTATTCAGTTGAGTGAACCAGCCATTTACAAATCTATGTATTTATTCAATTATTTCATATTTTGTATATTTTAAGAAAATGCAATTCTCTGACTATAAGAATTTTTAGTTCCTTATAAGTATTTTTTGTCCAATGCTGTATATGTTATGTGTACCCTTCATAAATTCCCAATATGTATTCCTTCCTTTTCACAATTACTAAATAGAAATACAATGGTATATTATGTTTATGGTAAGAGCATATATATATATATATATATATATATATTGCTGTCACAGGACTGCTATATCACTGTTTATTTCTTTTATGCTTGCAAACTAATAAGTTAATTCTACCTTTCCTGAACATCTTAGTTTATCACTGGAAAAATATTAACATGCATCAAGTTTATAATTTTTCTCTGTTAAGTTCATCAAGGGTGTTATTTCTTTATATTCAGAACCTAATACAAAATATAAAGTAAAACTGAAGTCCATCTGGTGATATATTAAAACACAGTTCTGAGTAACAAGTAAATGAATCAATGAGTCAACCAGTGAGCTTATCGACCTACTTTAAATATAGCAATTCCTGAGCTCATTGCAATGCTTTATTCTGAAAAACTTAATCATTATCCTTTAGACAGTTGTCATGGAGAAAAAGCCAATCCAGGTTCACTTCAGCAAGGTTATTTTAATTCTGCTTAGCTCCACTTCAGAATACACCGTAAAGAGTTATTTTTAATATTTTATATTCCAGGATAAGCAAATGAGCTCACAGCATCAGTTTTCTTTATTTGAGCCACAAATATATTCTTAGGCACTATTGCAGTCACTTTTGTATTTTGGAGGGCTCATTTATTTCCCATAGTGGATAAAAGCCAGCTATAATTGGCCAAATAAAGGGCTGGGAGTGGGTCTGAAAGCCTGTCCTGCTCTCATCCCAGCCTTCAGCTCAGTCATGTGTTCATCCTGAGAAAGTCACATGACTTCTCAGAACTCAGTTCTCCATTTGAAATTGTTCATGCAAAACAGTAGGAATGAAATGAAGAGTGAGTGAGACAGTCTCTGAAATAGTAGGGGTCATTTCTCTGGCCCTATGCTTTCTCACGCTCAAAGCTATGATTTGTCTATTCAATATAGGACATTGTGGTTTTTATTGGACTATTGCAGTGTGATAATTCTACAGCCCAGTCACACACATTCTGCTGAGACATTATTATTTTCCCCAACACTACCATTTTAATTGTGTATCTCTGTGAGGATTTGGAACTCCCTCCTCAGGTTTTGATCCTTAGACTTCATGCTGACTTTGATGTACCTTCACGACAGCTTTGCACTTTCTCCTTTCTGTGCCCACCTTCGTGTGTCATGTGGTTAGCCTGACCTGCTTTCATAGTGTCCCTTCTCAGAGGAAGGCTGTTATTTACCCTGAGGTTGAAGTGTAGCAACTACCACCTTTGGACACTTAGTGTTTTTATATTAAAACATAGATAACAACAATTGTTTTGCTGATTTTCAGTGGAAAAAAATTAGTTATTTGAACTATTCAATAAGTATTTACAAAGTAACAATTTATAAACTAGGGATTTAAAACAGTGACCAAGATGTTCAGATGTCCCACCCTGGTGGACTTATTTCCATGAGATGAAACTAGGCAGAACATAGCCTCTAGAGTACCATGAAAAATAAATAAAATGTGTAGTAGGTTAGTAGGTCATGATAAGACGGAGAAAAATAGAAGCACAGGCTGTATAAAACATTCAGGCAAGAGAGGCATTAAATATTAGATAAAGTACACAAGGAAGACTTATAAGGAACGTAATATTTAAAGAACCCTGAAGGACTGAGGGAAGCAATGTGATAGCTTTAGGGAGGATGACTATTCTAGGGGTGGATTACGGCCATCTTTTTTGCCTTTAAATGAAATTCATAAAAACTTACATCTACTTTTCCACCAAAAATGATTTAAATTTAATGTAATACTCTCTAAGCCTTTTTGAATTATTTTAAAAATAGCTTTTATTTTTGTACCACCGTAGTCTAGGGAACTAGAAACAAGCTTGTAATAAGTGTAACAATGGGCATGTTTACAATTTGTTTTTCCAATGTTCATAGCATAGGTTTGGATTTCTAAACTAGACAAGTTATGGTGCACGGACCACCGAATGCATTCTTGCAACAAAACTTTTGATGTATATGTAACTGCCAGAGGCAATCAGAATGATATAAGATTTGCAAGACATGGATATATTCTAGTGTGGTATAAAAACAACTAACAGAACGAACAAACACTTCCCTATTTCGTACTCTCCAAAGCCTTAAAGCCTTTCCCTATGATTCACTGAAGGGGTGGCACTATAGTCTGATTATGAAATATCCTCCACAGGAACATGCATTGGGGGCTTGGTTAAAGGAACTTACCTTTTGGAAAGTGATGAGAAAATAAGGGCCCTGACTTAATCCATGAATCAATACCTTGAAGGATGCATAATTCGATGGCATTATTGGGAGATACTGGAAGAGATGGGGAATGGGGATGCTGACTCACGGTGTACCTTTGAAGAAAATATTATGCCCCCTGTACTTTCTTCTGTCTGTTTTCCCCTGCCTGCTCTCCACAGGGAAGCAGCTTTGTTCTGTATCCTCCCTGCTGTGTTGTCCTGTCCAAGGCCCCAGGAGTAACAGAGACAAGTAAGTGATATTGACACAAAACCCAAACCAAACCAAAACAAAAGAAAATCTGAAACCTTAAGTCTCTTCTCCATTTTTAACTTGTTTTGCTCATATATTTCTTAAAGGAAGGAGAACTTGAGACACAATCATCCTAAAATGTCCTCATGAGATGATATTGCATTCAGTACAACTCATTTTGGAGAGACACATACCAGACACAGTTCAACTTGGTCCATGACACATGGCATTAATATTTGTAACATTACCCAAAAGAAAGTACTTGATCTCCAATGTGCAATAGGACATCAAAGGTGCTTATATCTTCTTGCCAACTTTCATAAAAAATTTTCACATGAACTTTGCTGATTTTTTTCTCCAAAGTCTAATATATCTCACGAGTTTACATGAAATCAGCATTATTTTTTATTATACTGGTATATATACTAACGTTAATTTTTTTCTGAGTTTAATGGTGTAGGAAATGGAGAGATTTACTCTTTTACTGTGTGCATATACCAGACTATCTTCATCTACATACTTTTTCATGGAGAGACACATGAAATTTTTCTAAATGTGTAAAGTGCCACAATACATGTAGTTCTCACACTTCTTCAAAATGCTAATATCATGCCTTTTAAATGTCTATATGTAGAAAAACAAATGGGGATTATATGCTCTGCTTTTGGCCTTTTGAGAAAGTCCCATAGTTTTGTGTATAGCCCTTGCATCAGTGGACATTCACTACTGAAGTCTACAAGCTTCCCCATTTCTTATTAACTTGACAACAACCGCTGCTTTTCACTAATTATTCTGACCACTGTGAGGTGGATTTCATCATGTTTGTAACTTGTCTGTCCTTGATTGCTGGCATTACACCCTTCCTTCATAAACTTGTTAGTCATTTCTATGTTTTACTTGGAGAAATGCATAGTGAACATCCTTTGTTCCCTTTAAACTGGGTTGTTGATTTTTTTTAACCATTGTTTTGTTTGAACACTGGGTTGGAGGAATTTCTCAATTGGAAGATTACACTCTGATCAGAAGCATGCTTTGCAAATAATTCCCTCTGTCGTCATGCACATTGCCCTTCCATTCTGTTGGTCATTTTCCTCACTGTGCAGAAGGGGCTCTAAGTACAGATTCATTTTGTTGTCTGTGCTTCTAATCATTGTCAAGTCTAAAGTCATAAACTTTCCTCCTGAGTTTTTTCCCTGTAGTATCATTTCAAGTTTTACATTTACATCACAATGACTTTGGGTTTACTATTCTGTGCAGTGTGTGCTAATATCAGTTTCATTTTGCATATGAATACCCAGGTTTTCTTATACCATTGTTTTTGAAATAAAATATTTTATCATTGTGTATTCCTGGAATCTGTATTAGTTTACTTTCTAGTTGCTGTGATAAAATATCATGGATAAAATCAACTTTAGAAAGAAAGGTACAGCTCCAGAACGGGAGTACATAATGGCAGAGAAGGCATGGTATAGAAGCAGGAACAAGAAGCAGAGAGATCAGATTTTATTACACACAAACCCTCAAAGCCCATTTCCAGTGATGACTTTTCTCAGCAAAGACCCACCTCCTAAAGGTTCCATAAACAAAATAAAAATGAATTTATGAATGGAAATCTTTCTCATCCCTTGGAAACAGATCCATGATCCAGCAGTTCACCTAAGGTTTGGACTGAGAATAGACCTGGATAGATACTATTTTGTCTTTCCGTGATGCCTTACCTCATCTTTCCTTGATATTGTATGTTTATAAATGATAACTGCTTTAAGTTTTTGTCCACACTTTTATTTCAGATTATCCTGCCCCTAAGACAAGTCAAAAGAATGCTGCTTAGAAAAATCAAGTCACAAGCTAGAAATTAAGAGAAAGATAATAAAATAGGTCTTATTGTTACTTTTAATGTATTCATTTTTATTCTGAAATACTGCTTTCTATTATGTTAACAAATTATCTTGGCTTTTAGAAAATGCAAGTGTTTAAATATTTTAAAATTTAATCTAAAGTTTTTAAGATTCTACTTGAAATTCCTGGTTTGATTTGTTTTGTTTTTGAACATGAAAGAATAAGATTTTTGAAGTTCCATATTTCTTCCTTACATGGATAGGTCAGCTGAGTTGCCCTCAAATCAGGAGAGAAATAGCAATTATGGTGTCATGCTAACCTCTCCCTCTCAGTGTCTACACAAAGTTTGCTTCCATTGTTATGTGCTTGTGTTTATGCTGCTGAGTGCCCAGAGTTGAGAAATTTTGTTCTCACTACTGGAGACTTACTAACGTAAAACTCCTGTCTGCCTTCCTAATCACAAACAGCTTAAACAAAAGGTAACAAGTCCTAGTGGATTCAGTTCTAAATCAAGACTGCTACATCATGTGGGGGAAACAGAAATGACACCTGCCAAAGAAATGTCCTACCTAGAGTGACATGGCACTCTCAACAATGTGCTTAAGCACTCAGCTTGACTTCCATTAATCATCTTAAATGCAAAGCAGAAAGGGAAAATAAAATATTTAAACCAGTGAAAAGGGGGATAGATTTTATGAAGAATGTCCTTGAGGCTTCCATGCCTTAGATCAGCCTGTTTTTCAGGTCAAGGATCTGTACAAGATGATTTTAAGATCTTCAGGTATTTATTCTGTTCTCATTCTGTGAGGAAGCGTTCAGCTGCGCAGAATATCCACTTGGTGAGTAGTGGAGCTGTCATCAAAAAATGTCAATTGTATTATGTCATTACATGTGTCTGCATATATGAGTATATATACACGTACATATATACATATAACATACATAAACACACATATATACGTAAAAGTATATATGTGTGTGTGTAAATGTGTGTGTGCACTGATATACTATGTACCACTATCTATATAATATAATCATTTGATATATGGAGAGTAATAGTATTAATAACACTCATAGAAACTGTTGAAATAGAAATCCCCCTCCATCCCAATTGTGAAACAAGTCATTGGTTTGTAAACTATTTAAATGATGTAGGGTAAAACATGTGTCACTTTCTTCAAATTTCTCATCTGAAAAACCATACAAGTCTGCTAAAGTCCAGGCCCCAAACAGGAGATGTGGATTCAGCAGGGGAGGAAAGGGATGAATGCTCATCTGAGGGTTCTTCAGCTCTCTTTCAACCGGAGAGACTCTTTGTTTATATAGCATATTGACTACACAAGTCATTTGGCAAGCATCAGAGTGCCAGATCTCTTTTTCTCTTCCCCATTAAATATCCATGGTGAAAAAGCAAAGTACAAAACACAGTCTTATTTGAAATAACATCTTCAGACAGCATCTGTCAAATTAGGAAAGTTACACATTTCTTAGGGACTGCAAAGCATAGGACCTTCTATTTTTACAGCCTGTGTCTAGGTTCCCTGTTCATGTGGTTACAATAAGTTAGAGAGTCTGAAAATATTTTTACCTTAACCAAGTAACGTAGAATTATTTGAAGGTTTCTAAAACGTAAGCTTTACAAAATATCTCATGATAATCATTTAACTGGCTTATAGCATTTTTCTGTTCCTCAATTTGTAGTATGAACCTGTTCCTTTCATATACTCCCAGAAAGGAAGGTTCTGGTATATCATTCCCTTTACATCAACCCACACTATTCTTATTCCCTCTATTTAGGCTCCAGGATAGGGCAATGGATATACTTGTGACATCTTGTATCTACAGCTGAGTAAGAAGTTTCTCAGAATCTACCCTACTGGTATCACAATCCTTGGGGTCACAAGGAAGATACTTCCTTCCATGACGGCATTCAGTTCATGACCCCTGTCTTCAAAGTTTCCTTCAGAAACATGAATATATTTCTGCCTAAACAGAAAACTCCCCATTGTGCGAACAATTGCTCCTAAAAATGAAAACAAAAGCCAGCACCCTGGTGACCAGATCTCTTGGTGAAGTGTTGCTGGAACTTTGTCAAACAGAGTCCTCCCCCTCTGGACTCGAGCCGCTTCTTGTGCCATGGCCTGAGCCACAAGTCAGTGCACATGACGTTTACTTTATAGCTTATGTCATTAGTACGCCTTCTAGGATGATTTGCATGAGTTCTCCAGGAGCATGGTTAAGACCTGTGTCATTACCAAAGTATAATCCATACTCTTTGAGTTGCCATGCCTGAAAACCACTGTTTGAGAAACACATGCGAGTTTGTGAGCTCCTGTCACTCAGCTGGATGTGGTACGTCTAACCTCTAGCTGAGGTAACTACAGATTCTAGTGAAATCTTGGCTGTGCTTCCATCCTTTCTCGTGTCTCCCTTGTTCTTCATGTTGGCTTCTTGATCACCTTGCCCAGTGATGTTACTTTGTAAGCATTGCCATTGTACGTTAGTAGAACTGCTATAGAACATTTCCAGGGAAGACAGACACTAACTGGCTTGAGATGCATGCAAGTTCCAAAGTTGAGCACTCAGACTCTGTGGACATTTTACATAAAATCCTAGGTCAGGGTCACGTATCCACACCAGGAATTACTAGGATCCATCCGTAATAAAATTAGCATGAACTCACAAACATTGACTCAACACAGATTTCTTCTCAATATTTCAAGTGAGGTATCTTGTTTAACTTGGCAGCAAATGAAACACACTACTTACTAGTAAAGAGTTCTGATGCAATAAATTGCATTTTAGAGATGTGACCTCACTATGTAGCTCTGGCTGGCATAAAACAGTGAGCTTTCTTCTCTGGTCTTACAAATAGACCTTTCTATAAGTAAAGCATACTGTGATTTACAATTGCAGGAAGCAAAGTTGAAGTATTTTATCAAAAATAAATACATATTGGAAGGATTTCTGAAATGGTAAGAAGCTCTGGAACTCTTTCTAGCTACCTTTAGTAATGTCACTAGTCCCAAAGTCACATGGCTTGGAGCTATCATTAACTGAACATGTTTCACTCTGTCATTGTTTTCGTTTTGAAAATTCTCTGCATGAGATGATCAGGTGTACAATCCTCTGCCAAGGTCATGGACAGTGGGGTGTTAGGATGGTATAGAAAAGACATGATAAATGAAATTTTCATGCCAGGTATTTGAATCAAGTAGCTAGCATTCATATGACCTATGTGTGTGAATGATTCAAGGGCCATGTTCACATGCATGCTGACTAGAACTGACACACTGAAAAGCTTCCTGTTGTAGATGCACATGTTATAGTCCCTGTTGGTATAAAGCCTGGCTCTTGTTCCTCTGGAGAAGTCTTATGGACAATTAGTTTTCCCAGACTTCAGCTCCCTAAATTTTTCCTCTGTATAAAAAAGACATTTAAATTATGAGCGAATGGGCTAAAGGCCCAGATTTCAGATTAATAACACAAAGCTTTCATGTGGATTAATACTATAATTATTAAACTTTTTTCTGTGGTTGAATTTTTTACCAGCCAAAAAATAGTGTAGGAAATTAAAGGGCAGCCTGAATGTAGAAACACAACTTTCACTATAGGGAAAAAAATCCACAGAATTTTTTGTCAAAATATTCATGAGTGGTTATTAATACCAAGGGCTTGCAACACTTTCATCTGAATTATCCTAACCATGAAATTAAAATATAAAGATTAATTTCCATTAATATCAGGATACTGTGAGTAAAAGAGCAAGCTTGCAATAATTGGAACACGTTACTAATTTTTTAATCTACATTCAACTCATTACACTTACTATTTCTTTTTGGTAAAATGTGGGCCTCCTTATTTACTCTGTTGCTTCTACACGGATTAAAGAAAAATCAGAATGCAATATACATTAACTCCTTTTTAAAAGTGTAGACAAATTGTTTTGGTATTTTGTCTTTTTTTTTAATTTTCATTTTCTTCTACTTCCCTTTTACAACTTTTAAACAATGGTAGTTTAAGCATTATGTGGTAATATTTATTCACATATTTTAAAATTTGTAACATTTTGGGCCATGCTAAGGATAGAAATCAGGCTTCGTTGCATGCGAGGTGAGACTCACCAAGATACTCTCCATCCCCAGAGAGAAAACATTTGTTGGGACCTGAGTTGAGAGGAACATGAAGACATTATTGCTTGTGAATTCAGGGATCTGGGAATGTGGCATTTACAACAAGGGTGGAGTCTCTGAAAAGTCCTTTGTGGGGTAGAATGGGTGAATCCACTCAGTTAATGCATATTCATACAGAGATAGTAATCCCCTTATCTGCAGAAGTATTCCAAGGCTGTTGAGTGCCTGAGCCTGAGCATAGTACCAGACCCTACACTGACTCTTTGTCCTACACACGCAAAGATATCAAATTTAATTTATAAAGGAAGCACAATAAAATGTCATAATTTACAACACAATGGGGCAATTATGACAATATGCTAGAACATTAGCTCCTAACAACAAAGGAACTGCTTATTTGTGTAACTTACTTAATATTTTTAGAAGATAGTTGATCATAGGCAACTGAAAGTGCCAAATATGTAAGTGCAGCTAAGTGGGGATGACTACACCAAGGTTGATCCTAAAGTGAGTTAGGTATGGTCCTGACTTCAGGATGTCGAAAGAAGGTATTGTTCCCTGAGGTAGTTGAGCTTTAAACACTGTCATGCATACAGATCTGCTAATGCAAAGAGTTTTTAATGGAGAACAAAGAATTTGGGCTTTATATCATCATGAAACAAACCCAAAACAAAACAAAACACTTAGCTAACAATAATTATTATGCTGGGAATTTTCAAGAAAATTTAATTTATCTCATATATTGGATTTAAACTTAAGAAGTATAATTTCCCATTATACTGATGAGGAAATTGAGGCATCAAGTAATCGTTATTTTACTTGTATTTAGACTGAGAGTTAATGAAGCAGAGTCAAACTTTGGCTCAGGCATGTGATATAGTTTCAGAATCCAGCCTTGCTACTGATAATATATACGAGTAAAGTATATAGCTTATATATGGAAAAGATATGGAAACCCAAAGAAGGTTGAAAAAAAAAACTAATTTGAAGGCACTGTAACATGTATAAGACTAGGCCAGATCCCAAATGCTGTGAGCCTGTTTTGATTCGACTACACAGAGATGGCACTTGAGTACGCCGACACACACGCTCTTTTTACTGGAATGCTTGCCTGAGTTGGGAGAATTACTTCTAAGAAAGATAATAGCTCTGCTTTTCTCTGTAGCAACCAGACTAGTTGACATTGTGAGAGAGCTCTGTCACCCGAAGTTTGGTATGTTCAAAGGTAGAAATTGTTGCTGTTCCAAGAGAGTTTCAATTTAGAGGAACACCAAAAGATGTTGATTGATAAAAGGGACTAATATATTCTCATGTATTTATAATGGACATTTTTTATAGGTTTCATAGCAGATTATATCATGAAATGCCCCCTGGTGACTGGCAAAAACTTCCCCAGGACTTGACCAAAAGGGAAATACATATAGGATGAGGAAACACCAATGCACTTGAGATTTTATTTCTCACAAAATGAAAGCTTGAGGTGACTTACATACAATGTGAGCCAATTCATCCCTATTTCTAGCCTTGTCTCATTTGACCCTGGTGCAAAGAACATTTGATGCTGACTTGAAGCTATTTCCAGATGGACAGAACGTTCTAAATGATCACAACCCCCCCAAATGCCAGCTACTTCGACTCTGATCTCTCCTATACTACCATATACATTAGGTACATTGTCCCAGATTTGAGACAACTCATTTTATACCATTTTCTTCTTCCCTGCAAGACTGGAAAATTCCCTTGAAATTCTATCCATGTGCATTTGAAGAAGTAAGTCAAAACAAAACCAGCTTCTCTACATACAAGGAAATCTTTCTTTGTTGATGACAACATGCATTTGAGGAACACACTATATTTACCTGGCAGGTACATTCCCTGCTTTTTGCCCTGACTCACAATTCAGACATCTAAAGAGATTAGTAAGATGCTTTTCCACCCACACAACAGCTACCCAAGGCTCTGTCTCCAGAAAGAGAAAAGTGCATGATGTAAGGCAAAAAGACAAGGAATTCAGACTTCTCCAAATAAGAAGATTTTGAGTTCAGTGTGTACAGCTTATTGCTTGTCTGCCAATCAGCTGCAAGATTCGTTCATGATGTGATAAGTTATAGAATAGAAAAGTTGGGAGTGTTTTACTAATATCAGTTGAAAAAAAAAACAGAGGTAATCCTCTCCTGTTTTCTTCCCTTGATCCATATCGTATTCTCTTAGCATCATGCTTTCCTTACACTCACATCAGAGCAGAAACTTAACAAGCCATTTCCTCTTCCCAGGATTCTGCCTATTCTTCCCCAGACTAACAAAATTAAATAGCCCATATTTGAATTTAGATTTTTTGATACCATGACATCACTAGAAAAATACTAAAAAAAGATAAACTATTTTCTAAATTGAAATTCAAGTATATTAAATATCTATGCAAGCATATTCCCAAGTTTTCTTATGCTTGAAAGTTGAAGTTGGAAAAATTGAAAATCTAAAGTACATTCCATCTCAGCAAGAAGGGCCACCAACTTGTTGGTGGAGATATTATCCTTTTAGCTTTTGCAGATTGGCTCTTCTTTCTCAGAAATGATCTATTTCTTCCTCCATGATGTTAGAATTGTTGATCAACACTGTGTGATGTTTCTCACCAGCTTAACCATCCGAAGAAGTCATGAAAGATGAAATGGTTATGTCATTGGCATTGACTTCACAGAACCAGAAAACACAAGATAATAACTGTTGTGTGTGTATATATTTTGGTTTTTTGAGACAGGGTTTCTCTGTGTAGCTTTGCGCCTTTCCTGGGACTCACTTGGTAGCCCAGGCTGGCCTCGAACTCACAGAAATCTGCCTACCTCTGCCTCCCGAGTGCTGGGATTAAAGGTGTGCGCCACCACCTCCTGGCATCTGTTGTATATTTAAAATGTAGCAATTTGGTCACAGCAGGCAGAAGCCATGGAGAGAGATAACACCATGCAGACCACACACACATGAAGAGTTTTATTGGGGCAAATGGCGAGAAGGGAGCTGGGGAGAGAAGAGAAAGAAGAGAAGAAGAGAAAAGAGATGGGAAAGGGGGAAGAGAGGAAGTAAAAACTGAACTTCATGGGAATAGAGAAAGAGAGAAAGTGTGTGAGGTACCCACCTTTTATGAAAGGATGTTGCACATATGCAGATAGATCACATAGCAATGAGCGCATAATGTCAGGACCCTCAGAGGGCCAAGGTATTGTCTGCCTATTGGTCAGGTCCCCCAAGGGGTGGGTCTGAATGCTAAAACACTCTTTAAAAAGTTATGTCTGGGCTGAAAAAAATGGCTCAGCAGTAAAGAGCAAAGAAGTTCTGTCCCCAGCACCCACAGGGTGGCTCACTGATGCCTGCAACCTGAGGTCAGGTCATCGGACACCATCTTCTGCTCTCTGTAAGCACCTGCATTCACATTCACATACAGACAAGGACATATACATTCACATATTTTTTTAAAAAGCCATTTCAGAAGCTATTATTTCTGACAAAACTATTTGCAGAAACTTAGTATTCTTATCTTGTAGTTTTCCTCTCAGGGGCCATTCTGTATATCTGTCAGTTTGCTAAATTTTGATACCTAAGAAGGAATTAAAGTCAGTTGGGAAAATATCACTGCGAAGGGTTAATTTTATCATTATTTATTGCATCACTACAATTCACTGTGAATACTGTCTTCCACGGCAAGTTGAGTATTCATTGTTTTTACACATGGCATTGGGTATCTCAACTTGCCAGTCTGCCTCGAGCCCAGGTCTTCAGCAAGTAACATGTGTTAAGGATTGGATGTGGTGCTTTGGATTCAAACTCTAATTGGAATTCAGTCTCAGTGCACTGATCAGATGTCCCATCACATGGCAAGGTAAGAGATGGAAGTGAAAAGGAAGGGTTTGTTTTGTTTACTAGTTCCAAGATTTCTGTTGTGAATGATATTTCCCGAAAGCATTTGCAACTACAAAGACTGATTGACTGACTAGCTGATAGTCAATGTGGTAAGGCTGAAACGTGGTAAATCCAGTGTTAAATATTATTGGGCTATTTTAGCCCTGTTATTAAACATTTAGTGCACACCTCTATATGTGAGCTAACATCCTTGTGATTATTAAATAAGTAGCTTGTGACTATTAAGTAAAAAGCTTCTGTTATGCATCAACCAAGATGGTAAGTTCATTAGATAGCATCTGAGAACAATAACCAACTTAATTGATTCCATCAATGTATTTGAGAAGTATTGACTTATGACTTTCCTTGCTCTATTACACTAAACACTTCATAGAATTGCTACCCTGTTGAACATGAAATTTGGAGCAACTTGAATCTTATGTTCATGGGCCATGGCCACTTACATTTGGCTCCACCATAAGCTGTCTATTACTCCCTCTGAGGGGAAAACTGTGTTTTCTTGAAGCTCCTTTGTCCACAATTCTTGACTTCACTAATTATGTGCCCTTGGTAGGACAGAACACCAAGGTAGCAAGATCATATGCAAGTAGGGAGCAAACAAAGAAAGTGACAAATGACATAATAAGAAGTGCAAGAAGGCACGATTTTAAGTAGCTAGTATTAGGTCTTTTTCATGACGGGTAGATCAACTGATTCATGAGATTAGTTAAATAACGGCTTAACTGGCTATCTTGAGAGTAGATTTGCTATAAAAGCCAGTTTTCGAACTCAGGAGATGGCTCAGTGGTTAAGATATTGTTCCACAGGACACAGGCTTCATTTCCAGAACCCTTATGGTACTTCCCAAGCATCTGTAACTCTGATTCCAGGGTATTAAGTGACCTTTTCTGGCCTCCATTAGTACCTGGCACACACAGGGAACACAGACACACATGCCAGCAAAATACCCATACACATCAAATAAAATAATGTACTAAAAAACAAAACAGAAAAGCCAATTTGGCCTGGATGCTCTCTATAGCTCTCCCTCTGGACTCTGGTAGCAAGAAGACCATCAGAAGATGAGATCCCTTCCCTTGGATCAGAACTTTAGACCAAACTGATCCTGTTTTCTGTGTAACTTATCCAGTCTGTGGCATTGAGGTGCTAGAAGCAGAGTACTGACTAAGTATGTAACTGGATGAGTAATTCTACCAAGACACCTGGACTGTACACTATTTTCTTCGGAAACATTTTTTTTTTTCAGTCTGGAGACATTCAAGTTCTTCCTTCTTCCTTTATCCTTGGAATTTTTGTAGACATTTTAATTTTAAAAGTATTTAAGGATTCCAGAGAATTTCCCCTCCTCAGTGTACCACAAGGGACAGCAAATCAGAATCATAGCAGACAGTATTGATATTGATGATGAGAGGGTAGGCATGATCATGTTAAAAAAAAAAAAAAAAAAACAGTGCTGGCTCCAGTTCTGAGTGTTCCCTCCTCGACTGCACAATTAATAAAAACAGCTTCCTTGTGCTCTTTCCCATATTCATATTTCTTCTCCTTTAGACTATATGACCCTGAGCCAGGGATTCCAAAATATCTATCGTAGTGCTATCTTCATGTAGTCACATTCCCATCTCTGTTGGCTAATTCTGATGTACTCTCTGAAGCCAGTCTCTACTGGGATGATTTCTAATGTGGATTGCAGGACCACAGCACAGACCAAATCTCCGATGCTGCAACCTGGATGCCAGGATTCTATACATGGGTGGTATTCCAGAAACAACTGCAAATTTTGTTAGGCACCTTTCTTGAAAAATGCCATAGATAGATGTATAATCATCTGTACTGTGAGCTCTTAGTTCTATCATAAGTATACCAGAAGCCACACATTGGTGAAACTAACTGCAACTGAAAACTCGGCTGTGCTGTATGATGTAGGCTGCAAATCTCCAAGATTACAGAAAAATAACATCAGCATGACCTATGCTTAGGTTAGGATGACAGGTATCTGTTCATATGTTCAGATAATAACAAAGTCATTCCATGAATAATTTATTCTCTAAAATTTTATACCTTGTTCATTTTCTAAGGTCCATAACTCACCCATCAGATTTGTTTGAGAGGAGCTAAGGAAACAACATCTCTCTCTGCCCTGACCTGGACCATGAACTAGCTGTAAAATAAAATCAACTTTTCGGCAAAGATGAACTCAAATATTCCTGTTGGTAATGACTGGAGGATAAAGCTTGTACATATGAGTGATTGAACTGACAAACTCATGGTCTTTGAATCACTTCTTACTGATATTTCTGGAGATCACCCTACATTACACAAACTGCTGTGATTGGAATGCGGATATAGCTGCAAAATGGTCGTGTGTTGAAGGTCTGGTTTAGGGATGATGTTTTGGAGAGATGGTATAACTTTTGAGAAGTGAATGTCAGTGGAAAGTTCCTAGGAAACTGTAGCTGGATAAATATTTCCTGCCTACCAGTACCCAAATAATCAGTCAGAGGCTTAATACTAATTACAAACTCTTTGGTCTATGACTCAGGCTTCTTGCTATCTAGCTCTTTCATCTTAAATTAACCCATGTCTACTAGTCTATGTATTGCCATGTGGCCATGGCATTACTGCTCTGCTGGCATTTGCCCCTTACATCTGCCTGACTCCACCTTTTTTCTCCCTGTATCTTTGCTTTTCCCTCCTGCCTATAACCTGTCTTGCCATATGCCAAAGTAGATTCTTTATTAGCCAATGGTAGCAACACATATTCACAGCATACAAAAAGACCATTTCACAGAACTTCTCCTTTTCTGTCTAACTAAATGTAAGGTTTTCATTTTAACATAGTAAATTACATATAACAAAACAGTTATCAAGCAAGAATTATAGTTACAATATCTAGTCTATTTGTAGTAGACAAAATTAAAGAAAATATTTTATCATCTATCATATTTTTGTGAATCTAAAGTTTTATATTTAATTTATCTTTTATCATGAATAAGGAAAACTATAATTATAACTATCTAGTCTTCAACTCCATCAAAGACCTCAAAAGGCTATAATATTATCTGAGTAAACAGGAAGTTCATTGCAAGCATCTTTCATAATTCTAAACATGACAGAGACATCTGGCTGCCTAGACAGTCACTCAAAGTTCCTTTGTAGCATTGGGGCATCTATCATCAGTCTACAGGCCTAGAATCCCTGGTATATTTTTTGGTGAAGCAGGAAATTTAAAGGAATGCTTCATCTTTTGGCAAAGTTCATCACTTGCTTTTCTCTGTGGCCTGCAGAATGTTTCTTCTGTGAAGCAGGAACCTGAAGGACCATCTTGCCTTGTTTTGACAAAGTCCAATCCTCAGCTTTCTATGGATCCTGCATGTCCAGTTTATCAATCAGTCCAGGTAAGAGCAGTTTCTTGCCCAAATGGCTAGCCTTTTCCATAATATAATCAAACTCTATAATGAGTTTCTTCAACGCCCATCATCCTTTTTGAAGTAATTGATGTTGTCAGGAGCAGACATGTCTTATTGTCATGAAAAAAAAAAAAAAAGAATCTATGTTATTTAAACATCTTAAATGCCATATTCTGTAGCTCTCTGAAGAGTTTGAAGATGACCTATCTATCTAAAATATATTTGTTTGACCTTGGAACTTACCTAATATGACTACAAGTTTGATACTACAAATGACTATTAATCTGTATTTCTTAATTATATTTTTAAATAAGCTGCATAAACATAATACCCTAAAGAAGAGTAGAAATGTACATACAGTATAAGAAAATTGACCTTAAATTTGTATTAATAAACCAAAATCCATACCAGTGTAAAGTACTTTGAGATGAACAGTTTATTTTGATTATAGTAGATTCAATAGCTATTTTTTTTATCATTTCTATATTATATCCCCCTTTTTCTTTAGAAAGAGATTCCATTTATAATCAACCCCCTTTAAACAAAAACAAACATTCATAAACAATATTTTGGGGATGTGGGCATAGCTTTCTATACTATTTTCTAATGTTTGGCAGTGCTGGCAATCTTATAGGGATTCTGAGAAAATTTAGGATTATGGTCAAGTCCTGAATGGAGTAGTCTGTGAGGATGCATCATCTCAGACAGCTGTCTTGAAGCTGTTCTGGATGTTGAATCATCTGGGCCTTAACTCCCATTGGAGACCTCTCAGGGGTCTTCCTTGATGGACCATATTAACCTGGAAGGAATCCACAACTTCTCATCATCTGTGGAAACAAAAGAAGAACCTCTTTTTCAAAGCAACATATCCACAGACACAAATTTTAAAGTCAAGATATTTTTAAAATATATATGTTGGTTTAACTTAGCAGCCCTTATAAACAAATGTCTCTCTGCAGTTAAAAAAAAAATCTCAAAGACAACATAATAATGTACAGTATCCAGACTTTCTATGTATTTTCTATTTTCATGTGGCTTTTTTTTATTACTCTATTCCTTTTTAAGGACTTTTTCTACCCTTTTTCTTTTCTCTCCCAAGCCTACATGTATTTTTAAACACACTGTAACCTGTTTACAGTTTTTTTTTTCATCTGAATCTGTTGTATTGTGTATCTTTAATCCTTTCCTGACCAGAAGATTTTTTAAACTAAGCTGAGTGGCTAGGATAAAAGTGCAACTTTGGCTGTTGGCTCAGCCCTGCTCAGCTTTTCAATATGGTGCAGGTACCAACGAGTCATGTTTACCTCCCCAATTCTGGGAAGTAGTAGTAAGTAGCATGGAACTGTGATTTTAAGGCCACAGCTGTGCTCTGAAGCCTGTAGGAAGCTGCTGGGAGAAGCCTCTTTGTATCATGGCCTGCAAGAGACCACGGGAGTCTGTCATGTTGCTGGTGAAGCTCGCCATAGCCCGGGAACTTGTCTCTGTCCTGCAGCTCATAATGAGCAACATGAACTAAGAAGCTGTTTTTGGCTCTGTTTTAGAACGTTTTTAATTTTTTTAAAGAATTTTTTTTATTCATTTTACATACCAATCACAGATCCCCCTCTCTTCCCTCCTTCTGCCTCTCCAGCCTTCCCCATCAACCCACACACCCCATTCCCTCCTATAAGAAGGTAAGGCCTTCTATGAGGAATCAGCAGAGCCTGGTACATTAGTAGAGGCAAGTCCAAGCCCCTCCTCCTGCTTCAAGGCTGTACAAGGTGTCCCACCATAGGTAGTGGACTCCAAAAAGCCAGCTCATGCACTAGTGATGGATCCTGATCCTACTTCCAGGGGACCCCTTAAGCAGATCAAGCTACATAACTGTCTCACTTATGCAGAAGGCCTAGTCCAGTTTCATGGAGGCTCCACAGGTGTCAGTCTAAATTTCATGGGTTCCCACTAGTTTGGTTTGGTTTTATCTGTTGGTTTCCCCATCATGATCTTGATCCCCTTGCTCATAAAATCCTTCTTCTCTCTCTTTGACTGGACTCCTGGAGCTCAGCCTGGTGAGGGTGCCCAAACTGGGTTACCCAAGCAATCAGATCGGTGAATACCTTAACTGTCATCATAGAACTTTTCTCCAGCAACTGATAGAACTTTTTTTTTAAGCTCTCAGGTTTTATGTGAAAATTCCTGCCAAACGTCTGTGAGCCAAATGTAGCTGGATAAATCTTTCCTGCCCACTGGTACCTGAATAACCTAGTCAGAGGCTTAATATTAATTGCAAACTGTTTGGTCTATGGCTTAGGATTCTTGCAAGCTAGCTCTTTCATCTTAAATTAACCCATTTCTATTAATCTGTGTATTGCCAAGTGTCTTGTGTCTTTCCCTGAGTTCCATTACATCTTGCTTCTCAGGCGTTGGCTCGCAGGGTCTCCTCTGACCCTGCCTTTTTCTTCCCTCTACCTCTATTGGATTTCCCACCTGGCTGTCTCCTGTCTTTCCATAGGCAAAGCAGCTTCTTTATTAACCAATGGTAGCAATGCATATCCACAGCATACAGAGAGTCCCTCCCACAACAGGAAACTGGAGGTGTGCCCCTTGAGAGAAAGTTGCATATGCTATCTAGCAGTTACACAAGTTCCCTTTGAGTTCTCAGTACATCAGTTTTCTTCTACATATCATTATGCCTTGATAAGACATCATCCCCCATTTTCACTGAATGTCAAATCAAAGAGGCCAACCAGCTTTTAATTTAGAATCTCTGAAATACTAAACTTAATGAAACTTTTCATTATGAGCTAGCTGCCTTAAGAATTTTACTTTAGTAACTCAACTGTTAATCCTCAGATGCTTCAAAAGCATTCAGGAACAAAGGAAAATGCTTTGCAAATGTATCAGTGACTATGTGTGCTTTGAAGGCACTCAGGTTACACAAACATCTGCTTTTCTTGAGTAGAAGATGATCTCGTGAGATGCCTCATCAGAGAAAGGAACTTGCCAGGTGACCTGAGTTCAAACCACAGGATCCACATTTTGAAAGGAGAGGACTAAGTCCCACAAGTTGTTCTCCAACCTCCACAAAAAGCTGTAGTATGTGCAATCCCACACAAAATAAAATTCATGACAATCCTTTGGAAATTTAGAGAAGAAAATCTGATCATATGTTCTTTGTTGACTCTTCTCTAGGGTATCTAATATGTTTTATACTGTAGGTTATAATGACTTATAGAAAATTAAAATCAAAATAATAATAACATATATAATGTTAAAGTAACATAATGACAAAGTAATATTACCATATGCTGCTACCTATGACGAGATCTGCACATGTGTTCATTCTTAATATTTAAGACAACTGTCTAAGGGGAGGACTAATGCCACCTGCATGGTAAAGATGATTTATCTAAGTCCAAAAGAAGTCTGCCACATCATCCGAAGTCACACAGTTCATACACACTAACATCAGGAGTTCAAAATAAGTGCTTCCTGTTCTTAGCCCACTTTGTCAATCATATATTCTCCTTCCATTTATAAATCCTTAAGCTTCATTAAGTTATCTGGAAGAAAGGGAGATATATGTTCTGAGAGTACCCTAATGCATCAATGGGGAAGATGTAGTTGCAATATAAAGAGTGGCCTGAGCTTATTTGAAGAAGCATTGGTGAGTAGATAAAATGAATGTGGAGATATTGAAAACAAAGTTCTGAGCAAGAGTAACTCTGGTCAGATACCAGAATTTAGGTGCACATCAACAGCTGGTTTTAATTCTGGAGGGAACTGAAGGATTGAGAGGAGACCATGCCAATCAGCATCTTGGCAAGAAAGATGAGAGCAAAGTTTTAGTTCAGAGTTCAAGAAACAACCTGCTTAAGACCAGAATGAGGTAGACCAGCATTAAAAGATGAGATTTACGTTGACCAGTTGTACTGATTTTATGTTCATGAAAAATAATTGACAAGAACAATAATAGAAAAACAAGCTACATTGAGCTATCAGAGTATCAGGAAAGCACAGATGCAGGAAAAGTTGCCTGGGTTTGTTTTCAGTTTTATAACCTGGTACCTCAGTGACTTGAACTATGCTAATTTTTGCTTCAATTTCATGATAATAAGGTTGTTCTGAGGATTAAATGATAGAATAGCTTTCAAATACATTGTAAAGTATGGCGAAGCCATAATGTTTGTAGTTGTGGTCATTATTTCCTCAATTAATTTAGTAATAGTAAACAGAGGCAGAGCGATGCCTTTGACATCCCATAGATTGTGTAACCATAATGTAATGGGCATAGGATCTGAACCAAAGCAGTATGCTTCTATAATCCACAGAGCTATTACTATTTAAATCTTTGTGGTTTAATGTGGTTTGACTTAGATATCTTCCTCATGGTAACAAAACTTGCTTTCCAAAATGAAAAAATCAACAGTATGTTGCAAATACTGTTCTTCTCAACTGAGCTCTAGTAACCCATCTAGTCATCCAAATCATAGAGTTAAGAACCTGACTCCTTTTAATTAATGACTGCATTCCTACATAGAATAGAATGCTTCACTCATGTGGTTGCTGGTTGCTTCTGATAATAGGTTGTATTAATTCTGCTTTGAATTTGCAAGCATGGAGAAGAAGCATAGACAATTCCAGATGTTCCCCTTTACAAGCGACTTGTCTCCATCTGTTGTGATCAATCCACTCTAACACCCTTTCAGACTCCCTGCCAATTAATTAATGCCCTGTTGCAAAGGTGGCTTTATTCCCCCATTTGGCATGTGGCTTTCTTCATTGCAGGTGAGAATGGCAATAAGTCACAAATCATAGAATAATTAAAATGCCCGAGGGAAGTAAAGAAGGTGAAACAATTCTGCTAATGTGCAGTCCACAGCGAAGAACTATTTCTCTTGTTAACCAACAACTCACTGTCTAATAAGATGAAATCTATACCAATTAGCATACTGCTTTTTTGATTTGCTCTCCAGCAACATACATCTGGAAATGTCCATGTGTCTATCTTCTAGGGTCACTGTCTTTCCATCTACTTTGCTCACTTATAATCTCAGAGTGAAATTTCTAAATTTCCATCACAGACCCTTGCCCTCTTTGTAGCTTGTAGTAGGAGCTGTCACATGCTACCAGGGACTGAGAAGCTCAAGTAATATACATTTACTTCCTCTCAGTTTTGGAGACTATAATCCTAGTCAAACTATCCATACAGATGGTTAGTTTAAAATCCCCTTGTCTTGTGTATGGCCATCTTCTAAGATCTTTACTTGGTAAATATGTGAATAATGATACATATTATTTGCATACATGAATACACATATAATGATTGTAAACATTAATGATACAACTTATAATGGAATTAGACTCACTTAGAAGACTTCATTTTAACTTAATTACTTCTTAAAAGTTCCTTTTCCTCAAATCTTTCTGGAATACTAAGATAGATTTTACACATATGAACTTTTGAGATGCACATTTCAGCTCACGAGAACCATTATTTTTGGAAAGTTGTCTGCTGCTGAGATTTCAAGCAAATAATGAGTGCCTCCAATACAGCTCAGTTGCACTGGGTTGAGACTCTTGTGTTGATTTGCTGTCTTATAGACTGATGTTTTGGGGTACATTTTTCCTCACTTATGTGGTACTTACAGATGTTGCTGTGGCTTATGTGTTGAACAGGTAAGTCTTGTAGGTGAGGGAAGAATGTTAAATTTCTTTGTTAAAAATGAATAAAAATTGACACAAACCTATCCTCTATGTACTTCTTAACTATTATTATTAGGAGATTTTTATCCTTACTAGTTATTATTGTAAACAGAAAATTATTAAATCACTTTGAGTGATGTTCAGCTTTCAAGATGACAACTGGCCTCAATTATTGCTCAAGGTTTGCCATATATTTTCATATTTCCCGATACATTAAAAGAGATTGCCTATATTATGTGATTAGAAGAAGTTAATATGCATCTATGACAGGGTGGCTGAGTATGATTTTGCATGGGTGGAATGATTTCAGTTGTATTTTGAAAGAAAAGAAATATATTCATGTGGGGGTGGGGTGGGGGATGAGCTAGATAAAGATTTATTTAAGGAGAGAGAGGGGAGGGAGGAGAGGGAAAGAGAAGAGAGAGAGAGAGAGAGAGAGAGAGAGAGAGAGAGAGAGAGAGAGAGAGAGAGATTGGCTCCTGTGTGCTCCAATTTTCTTTTAGTCAAATATGGTTTTAAGTAAATGGGCCATAAAGTTGTGTGCATTCTTAAACCTCTCTTTTGGATATCCTGCTAGCTTCCTGATGCAGGGAGCACTAGGAGGCCTTCTAGGAAAATAGAAAGGACCAAGAAAGAAGCAGCAGGGATGTAGATCCAGAAGCTGGGATGGAGCGGGGTGTGGACTGGGAGAGATAAATAAGACCCCTGATGAGTGAGCTTTCCATCGGAGCTGCAAATTTCCTGTGTTTCCAGCTCCCGTGGTGGAGTTTGCTTTAGATGGCTAATGACCTGCTGGGAGATCAATATGCCCAATAACTTTGAAAATTTTTCTCATGATTCAGCCAAATGTTGAAATTTCTCATTAGTTTTGATGATGTAATAAGACCTTACTCATTAGCTAGGTTGTTAGATACCCACTCAGAAGTGTTGAACATACAAGACAAATCACATTGTTACATCTCTGAAACTCTGGAGTTGGCACTTCCCTGGAGCTCGTAATGTCTGAGAAACTTTAATCTGCTAAGTGCATACACTGAATGATTTCTAGGGTCAGGGAGTGCTTTTGTTCTTCATTTTAGTATTTTTCACATAGATCATGTTCAAAACAGAAGCAGTTATTCACTTATTAAAATGCGCTACATGGTAAGTGTATACGTGACAGTAGTATTGTTTTTTAATGTACAAAAACAACAACAAAACAAAATTGAAGGAGTGCACCCCATGGGTAGAAAAGAAGCATGTGTAACCAAATATTTTTTACACCTGCCATATGAGAAACTGGGTTAATTCTAAAAACTGGGCAGGGCGATGGTGGCTCATGCCTTTAATCCCAGCACTTGGGAGGCAGAGGCAGATGGATCTCTGTGAGTTCGAGGTCAGCCTAGGCTACAAAGTGAGTTCTAGGAAAGGCACAAAACCACACAGAGAAACCCTGTCTGGAAAAAAAATCTAAAAACTGAGCTAGAAAAGTAGAGTTGACATCATCAGCCTTGGAGAGTTGGCTAGGTTTACAATACCAGGCATGAATCCCCTTCTACTGAATGGACATTAAGTTCAATTAAACAGCTGTTGATTACTGCCAAGATGCAAGTGTCATTATTGCAACACTGAAGAATTCTTGAGAGGCTGGCCACTTCAGTGCAAAGACTTTACAATTTCCATTAGATTGTTGAAGAGTACATACTTCTGACAAATTTCTAAACCAATATAATTTCTAATGCCATTCTGAAAACTTATGTTTATGATAGATTTAGCTCTCATCCTTCATCAAAGAATCTCTTAATCTATATACTAAATGGAGATTATTATGGAAATCCACAGCTCATTATTGGTAAAAATGAAGAGAAAAACAGACTGTGAAATGTACAAATTGTTACATCTAGAATACAACCTCTAAGGCTCATCATGGAAAATGAAGCAGAAGAACAGAATGTACCAAAGGACTGGAATATTTCTCTTTAGACATTGTCCTCTATATATGACAGGGAACTGCACCCATTATATCTCAACAACATGGTTACCTACAAGGGATTTGGCACAATGACAACAGCAGTTGACATAACAGTGTAGATGGGGGAATCTCAAAAGTGCCCCCCAAATCATGTAGAGCTAAAAGCAATTAATGGTTTCTGAGAGAAGAAAAAACAGTGTTCTTCAGTGATGAGCCTGTGAAAGGTTATTTATTCCTAAGTAGTTATCCCTAAACATATACACATATGAACAATACTAAAATGAACAAAATAGGTCATGTTTATGTATACATATGTAGCACATATATGTGTCACAATAATAATTGAAGAAAAAGAGGTCAGATTGGGACCTCAAAATGAGAGAGTTGGGAAGATTGGAGAAATTCGTGGGGGGAGACAGGGAATGGAAATGATGTGAATAGAGTATACATGTAAAAAATTCTCAAAAAATTTTTAAATAGAAATGTAAAAATGGAAGCTAGTCATTCTTTCTTTGCTGAATTGTGGGAACTTATTTTTTTTAACTTGTGTTTGAAATTTTAGGATGATTTCACAAGCACTAAATATTATTAGATAATAGGCAATCTTTTCATCCCTTTTCTTTCCTTTAAAACTCTATTCTGATTTAGCATTTGTAGGATTGCAGGTGGGCTAATTTTCCAGACTCTCGGTCCATTTATAGGCCAGGATCTGATGTAGGCTTCTATTTTTCTCTTTTATGACTGTGGTGGTTTGAATGAGAAAGACCCCCCAAGTTTGAATACTTGGTTTTCAGTTAATATACTACTTGGAATGATTGGGAGGTATGACCTTGTTGGAACACATATGTCCTTGTTAGAGGACATGTGTCTCTGGGGGTGGACTTTGAGGTTTCAAAAGCCCTTGCTAGTGCCCCTCCCTTTCTATTTCTCTTTCTCTGCCTGTGGAACAGGATGTAAAGCTCTCAGTTTCTGATCCAGCACCATGCCTGCCTGTGTGCCACCATGCTCATTGCCATGATAATGATGGACTAACCTTGTAATACTGTAAGCAAGCCTCTTAAAAATGCCTTCTTTTACAAGTTGCCTTAGTTATGGTATTTCTTCACAGCAATAGAACATTAACCAAGACAACTACTTAGCACTATTTCTGATAGTTTCTAGATGAGAGGACACTGTAGGGAAGTGGGTGGCTGTGATGCTACTTAGGATCACAAAACTTATGATGTGAGACTTCCTGGATAGTTCTTCACCTCTGAGTATACAGAGACTCTGCCTTTGATCTCAACTGTGGTTTCCTTGGATTGGGTGATGCTTGTTTCTGGAGTCCTCTCTTTGCTAGGAAACACATGGAGAAAGTATATCTTGTGCTTTATTCTGTTATTGGGAGAAGCAGCTTCTAGTCTTCCTTTTTTTTTTTTTTTTTTTTTTTTTTTTTGGTTTTTCGAGACAGGGTTTCTCTGTGTAGCTTTGCGCCTTTCCTGGAACTCGCTTTGGAGACCAGGCTGGCCTCGAACTCACAGAGATCCGCCTGGCTCTGCCTCCCAAGTGCTGGGATTAAAGGCGTGCGCCACCACCGCCCAGCCTTCCTTTTTTATCTAGACATTATTGAGACAGAAAACTGATAGGCATTGTTGTGTTCCAATTCCACAAGACATGCACGACAGCCTCTGAGAGGCTCCTTTTAAACTGCCGCTTCCCCATGACCACTACCACCTGAGATATATTCCTAAGAGAACACACTTCTGTTTTGAGTAGGTTTTTATGAGAATTGATATTTTTCCACATGCAGCATAAAATAGCCAAAGACTAAACTGGTGTTATGGACATTAGATGCTGGTATCTGATATTTCAAACTTTATTTTCCTCTGTTGGTTCAAGACTTCATAGCACATGTTATACGATCAGGCACCAGGTCTACTATTCTGTGTCTTTAAAGCTCACAAAATTTGCTGCTGGGATGACTAGGAATAACTAATCTCAGAAATGTTCATAAATTTCATAGATATTACCAGATATGATCAAACTTAATGAGTCTACTTTATCTTCCACATAGTTGGGTGCAAGAGCACCAGTCAACACCGTTTAACATGAGGAAAATTAGAGTTGCAGAGGGAAAAAATGTGGTTACGATATATTACATAGTGCTTTTGGCATATTTGCTGCTCTTCCAAAGAACCCAAGTGCATTTCCCAAGCACCCATGTCTTACAGCTCACAAATTCCTGTAATTCACCTACAGGATGTTTGAATTTCTTTTCTGGGCTCCATAGTCACCTGTACATGTGGGACACACACACACACACACACACACACACACACACACACAAACTTTAAAAACGTATATTCATTTTGTTTACTTTTGTTTTTGTGAATGTTCTGTGAGGAGGATAGAGGACAACTTATGAGAGTTATTTCTCTTCTTCCAAGGTGTGGACCCTGGGGATTGAACTCAGGTTGTGAGGCTGCATAGAAAGTGCCTTTACCATGGAGCCATTTCACTGTATTACTAGTGCTAATGTGTAAAATATCTGAGTGTATTAACTCACTGTGATGACCGTCTTGTAGCTTTACTAGAGGCCACACAAGGAGGAGCTCTTCATGCTTAAATCAAGTAGTCCCAACCTCCATCAGCAACTATCGATGGATACCTCGGAAAAGCTAAATCTGAGGGGAAACTGAGGGGTGCTGTTCAGGTTCCCTCTTTAAAACCACATTTATCTTGTGTACCAGTGAGTGCCAGCCACTGCAGAAGAGATCCTTAAGTTAAAAAATTATATGCTCATCTTCCAAGTACATGTTATAGGCCACAAAAACAGACAGCTCACTTAAAAACTCTCTAGACTACCTAGGGCCCCTGGTAATTTATCAGTGGTTATTAGGGATTTAACTATAGCATGATTCTTTGGTGTGTTATGTGTTTGTACTTAAAAGTGTGAAACGTGTCACTCATAGCTCTGTAGTTAGAGGAGGAAAGCACACAGGTGATTTTTGTCACCATAGTGCAGAGTATAACAGAATGTTCTGTACGCATTGGAAATTTAATGACATTGCTTGAACCAATACATCACCACATTAGCTCAGTGCTTGAGTTCTAGAAATGTATCTTCTTAGTTTGCTATCAAATTAAAGATATCATCTACCATCATCCCTTACCAAGTTGGGGAACAGTTTTGCATGATTTTTGTAACATATTGTTCTTAGAACTGAGAGGAAACCAACCAAGCAACATATAAAACAGGGTCCCAGAGGACATAAACATCATCTAGAACTCTTTGAATATCCACTGAAACATAAACATGTAATTGCTCTCTTTTCTTGGAACATTATTCTTTTAAAGTAAATTTCATTTTGCAATATAATATAGTTTATACACTCCTTTACTTTCAAAGCTTTTGATTTCGACATATAATTTTTATTGATACTGTAAATTCTACCTTTAACAGTCTCCCAAACAAATGTATATGATACCACATCTCAGTTTATACTAGTAACATATCAAATGCTAGATAACCCCACATACCCAGGATTTTCCTTATCAGGCATTGTCAAAGTATGATACTGTAAACAGTGAATTCTGAGTAATGCTCCTCCCCCTCCCCAGTGCTATCTATGTCTTTCACATTTATATTTTACACTTCTGCCTACTAGCAGTATCTGGTCTCTAGCTTTGTATTTTGTTGTTTTGAGACATCCACAGTAGGCTCCTGTATACATTTATTGAATAAAAAATAAATCAGACCATGTAGTTATACTCAAGGGCTGAAGTTTTATTACAGTCTTGCATGAGAGATTTTAATAAAGCCCCTTAATGGGAAAATTCAAAGATTGACTCTTGGTAGGTATTTTTTAAGGGAGAGAAGGAATGAGTAACCTTGTTAGATTATCTATTAAATGTGGATAATCATGTTAGATACAGAAAGAAAAGAAAATCTCTTAAAGGTCACTGGATTCTTGACTGACAGCCAACTGGCAGTCAATGGAGTGAGGTCCCAGAATACAGCTTAATCCTATTAGAGTTCAGCAGAAAAATCACTTAGCATTTTGTTAAGAATACTAATTTCTCACTAGAAAGAGGGTTCTGGGAACTACATCATCCCCCCAAATTTTCCCTCTTTTTACATAACTGGTTTTTTGGCTCTTTTCTTTCTATGCTGTAACTGCCTATGAAATTGGTTTTATTTTCCAGGTCAATTTTGTAGAGTTTTTAGTTCATACTCTTCTCCCCCCTTCTTTATTTTTTATCTCAATGTCATGTGTTTTAGACAAAGTTTTAGGATAACAAAATAAGGACAGTAGGATGAAATCAAAATCTTACACACTATCTTATATAATGTAGGTTTTATATTTCACCTTTGGAGACTCACCCATGGAAAAGCCAAGGAAAAATGAAGTGTGATTGCTGTGTTAACCATACTAGCATTAGTTTCTTGAAACAGCTTCAAGGATCTAAGATTTAGGTCTGCACCAAATGATAACATTTAACTATTAATCAGCTGGTTCAGATATTAATCTGCCACCAAATGTTCCTCATAATTTCCCAATCTTTTCCAGAATTCATTCAAGGATGTTTGCTTCTTTTAATCCCCTTTTCTTTTGCAAACTCAAATGCTCTGTTCTTCATATTCTATCACCTAGCTTCCTGCAGTTTTCTTCTTTTCAAACCATCAAACAGAATTCTTTTGATTTGCATAAAATAGTCCTATGACAGGCCATTTGTCTAAGCAGAATGTAAGTTAATTGGAGCATCTGTGCCAAGCAGGTACTCACGAAAGCTAAAACCAAATGGTTAATGATAAAATATCAAGAAGATCTTCTTTTCAAAGAACTGTCCCCAAGTCTGGTTCTTGACTACAGTATATTCTAATGTCTCTCATCTCACTTGGGGATGCCACTTCTCAAGCGCACATAATTCTTACATCTTGTGGCTAGAGAAGCAGCTCAGTGGACAAGAACACTTACAGATTTTGCAGAAGAGCCAAATCTAGTATCCAGCAACCCACATGGTGGCCCACCACCATCTGTAACTCCAGTCCTGGGGATCCAAAGCCCTCTTCTGTCCTTCATGCATACTACACAGGCATGTAGTATACATACATACCACAGGCAAACATTCATAGTTACAAAGTAGTAGCTGACCAACACAAAATAAATTCCATTTTTATTGTTGTTGTTTTGTTTTGTTTTTGGTGAGCTTTTTGTTTCATTTTGTTTACTTTCACCTTTTTTACTTTTGTCTTATTTGTCTCTTGTTTGTTTTAATTTTCTTTTTTTAAATTCTAAGATCTCTGCTTCTGAGACCTTATTTCACTTTCCTAGAACACTTGTAGGCTGCCCCAATTCTTTCTGTGTCTTCATGCAAAACAACCAAATTCTCTTAGTCTTAACACCTCGACACCAGAGTGAGCTTGATGACTTTCTGTATTAAGTGTCCCATCTTACACTAGGTCACAGCTGTGTTCTACCTGAGAAACTGGGTCATTGAAACTTAGACTGTCCTTTCCCATTGACATCATGCAAATAGATCAACAACCTTAGCCATAATCCAGGAAATGCAAAATATAATGCTACCTCCCCTTGTGGCTGGGGTGACAGCTGGGCTCAGACAGGAACTTCTCTCACTATCAGGCACAAGGATCCAGTCAAAAATAAAGGATAAAAACCTCCTTTGCAAGAAGTTGATATGGCCATTGGGTGGTAAATGCAGGCTATGGTGTAAAATTACTGCTTTTGCCAAGGAGCACTTCCACCTAATGACAGGTTCTGGTTCTGAGCCATTTTCCCCAAAGCAGCCCCCAAAGCACATCTCCCATCTGAAAACAAAAACAAAAATCAGTGTACAGTGAAACAATACATTCTTTAGAAAACAGCTTTCCTCTGTGGCCTGTTAAAGAATGGTTGAAGAATTTTTTTTTTTCTTCAATAGCTGTTGTGGCCCCTGTGAGAGAAAAAGCAATTGAGGCTGGCAGGTTCATCCCAATGCCCCACTTCTGCCTTTGTGTTCACATAATGCTGGCACTAAGCAGAACCAAGTGAGAGCAAGCAGTGCTGAATGTGTGTGTGTGGGAGGGGAGTGGGGGTTGACGCAGAGAAGCAAAGGGCTCCTGGGGACTGTAACCTCTGAGCAGTCACACACTCAGTTCAAAGTCAACACAATCAGCATTGCCGCATCTCCTATTTGCAGCTGGGCTCTCTGGGAGCCAGAAATGAAACAGTGTTTGGAAAGGCTGCGCAGACTGGGGCTGCCAGTGCTCTTGTTTGTCTTGGGCCTTTGGGGTCACATGCCTTTTCTTTTCGCCTTGTCTATTTTATCATTGTCTACCAAAGTGTGAGTGGCAAATGGGTTACACAAAGCACTTTGCTTCAGGTTGAGATGTTTTCTCATAATTTATCAGCTGCAGGTAAAGTGTTTTCTGGTATTGAGGTGACTACGAAACCCTAAAATTCTTGGCCTTTCTCTTTTAGGACACGTGCATCTGGTGGCGATGTCCTGTTTTCCTGCTTTTGATTATGCAGCACTTATTAACTGCATTTACAAAATCATTGAAAAAGGTAAAAACCTTCCCCCAAATTTTAACTGTCAGAGGAAGGAATGATTAGTGGAAGAAAAGCTAATAAGTATATATTAAAAGCATGTAGCTCCCTCAAGATCTTTAAAGCATATATCCTATGCTCTCCTATCTAACCCTCAAAAAAATCTCCTTGTGTAGGAGACTCATGCCCACCTCACAGACAAGGTAAATAAACTATTAAGTCCACAACCTCAGAAACATATACATACATACACGAACATGTATGTGTATTAATATATTATATGTATATATTTCAGGTTTTCATGCATGTATATATGTACATGAATAATGTGTATATGTCATACCTTGTAGCCAATAGCATTCATTAAGAATTATTACATTTCATTGTTGGTACAAAGTGAATGTGTTGCTCCTAATTACATGTTATTTTGCATAGCCAAAGGAGGCAATTAAGAAAAGAGGTTTCATAAGCACTTGCTTTAGTGTGCTATGAATGCCTTATTTAGACCTGACTTTAGACACAGGTCAAGAGCCACAGAGAGCAATAAAGCCTCATTATAGAAGAGTCACACAGAGCCATCTATTCCAAGATGTATCCACAGTGTTTCCACCAACCACACTCTGCACTCTTGATTCCAAGTGCCTGTGGCAGTTTTGAGAAATTCAGTCAACTCTCAAAGGGCCGAGTTTTGCCAAGAGTTGTCACTGGTTAGTACAGAGAAGAGTTAGTACCAAAGGCAGTTCCCCCAAAGAACAGTTTCAGGTGTTTCCAGCCAGGGCTGCCCTGTTGATAGGAACACTTAGAGCCCTGCAGCGACAGTTAGGAGAGGGATTGCAGTCATCTGACTGTAAATGCTTTTGCCAGCTGTCTAAAAATACCACATTCTTCATTTATGTGTACCTGTGTGTGAAGAAATGTGTGAGCACACACGGTTATCCCTGGAGCATACTGTTTGTTTTTTCTTGCAGGGATGGAGATTGAACCTTGACCTCACACATGCTAGACAAACATTCTACCACTGAGCTATACCCAGCCCTACTTTTGTGTGATTAAAATGGATTTAATCATCAGATGACCACATTCAAGAATATATATATTCAAAAAGAACATCACAATTTAAAACAGTAATGTGGTAATACCTAATATATACATATATATATATATATATGTGTGTGTGTGTGTGTGTGTATATATATATATCTTTACATATAGCTATAAACATTTCAAACTTTAAACATTTGTGCATATGTGGAGTAAGTACATATGTGTGCCTACGAGGCAGAGAATGGCAACCCAGTAATGGCAATATTTTATAATATCAATGAAATTCACAATACAGGGCAGGGAAAGTGATCAACAGAAGACATGGCTCTAGGGAAAAATAAACTTCTGTTTAAAATAGAAAGGTTAGATGGTCAATTAAAACGACAGAAGTTCAAGATGTTAATTGAGATTCAGTCTTCTAAGAGCTTTCAGTGTCAGAGCAATACCTTAATTATAAGCCAAATACAACTTTCATCTGCCTGCTATTTGCTGCCAAGGACAGGCAGTGTGTAATTTTGCCCTATTAAAGCGTGCCATAGAAGGAATCAAAGGAATTTCGTGTATCTCAAAGACAATCACTAAATACAGACAAGACAAATTTTAGTCCCAGTTTATGCATTTGTATTGCTATTTTGACTGGCAGTGTGCTTTTCTCCATTTCCATCTATTCTGTATGCTACATTTTCATGGATAGGCACTCATCACCAATGAAGGCAGAGAGAAATCAACTAGCAAAGGCCTACAGATATGCAGAACTGGAAAACTATATGCTGTGAAACACCTCACATCTACCACCTTGATGGCTTTCTGCTTCAGATTGCAACTAATATTTTGATTTTGCCTATTTTGAGTGATTACCTTAGCTTTCTAAAATTAACTTAATGGAGATAAAATAGACAGAGAATCAAGTTCATTAAGTTTCAAAGCTCTTAATACATGAGCAGTCACTACAAGTTTGTATAATACTGCATATATGTTTATGTATGATCACACATTTTATAAATATTGTATACATTGTAAATACCACATATATTGTTTACAAGTTTGTTTGTGTAATGAGTAGTGGGGATTTAACCCCCAAATGACGCTGTGATAAAATGTGTAAGTGTTCATATGGGAGTAAGTGCGTGGAGTGAGAGAGAGCCTGATCAGTAGCCATTCTTCTCTAAGTAGAATTTTATCCATGTGAAATTAGGT
Source organism: Peromyscus eremicus (assembly GCF_949786415.1). NCBI lineage: Eukaryota > Metazoa > Chordata > Mammalia > Rodentia > Cricetidae > Peromyscus > Peromyscus eremicus. The sequence continues at coordinate 34,580,923 of NC_081426.1, forward strand.
GAAAGAATGAAGTGGGAACTAATAGGGAGGAGTCACATTTGCCTTGTCCCTGTGTGCCTGTTTTAATTCTCATCCATTTGTATTGGTGAAATAAACTTTGCTTGAGTTATTTGCAGCATAGAACTGCAGATTCTACCCATGTGGGATTTTGTTTGTGTATTTGTTTGTTTTGTTTTTCTTCCTAGAAGGGTGTATTAAATATTCACCAGCAAAGTCCTATAAAGAAACCAAAAATTTTCAACAAATACGAGTGATATTGGTGAAGTGAATGTCTTAATGCTAAATGTAGGGTATGAACTTGAAATTCATCATCCAGATGGCCTTTGGGCATCTATTCCTAGTGTGGCAGAGGCTCTCAAATCAGTTCACTGCACAGGCTACTGTCAAAATTCAAAGTTGTGCATAGGCAGACCTGCTTCAAAAACAGAGTGTCTCAGTTCTACAAATCATATTCCTTCTCCTATGTGCACCAATCAGAGACACAAGCCATCTTCCAAGAAAGGAAGTAAGATAGATAAAAACAGGGCCAGGGATTTTTATAGTAATGGAGTCCCTTCACTTTGAAGGAAACATGCAATGTGTGGAAGAATTTTCCCTCCCTTGCCATGAAGCCTAACCCTAGATCTAGGTCAGATCTTCTCAGTATTCTTTGGGTCTGTCATTAATGTTGTTGTAAGACTGGCTTTAACCGCTTTACAATTAGCTTTAGAAGTTGTGTCAGATGATTTCAAACAACACTGATAGTACGTGTCTATTATTTACAATTCCAGGTTTCTTTATCTACGGTTTGCTGCCACAATAGCTTGGATTCTATGTCAGTGCACTTGTCCATTCTGAAGAACTGATCCTTTCCACTTTGCAACTCCACCTCTTGACAGGTCACTTTTGAAAGCTTTTAGTAGAGGCCAGATGACAGAAGTGCTCTGACCTTCTTTTATATGGAAGCAAAGCCAGTATGAACAAATAAGCTGTTATACTAATGTGTAGAGAACAGGTCTATTTTGTGATACTATCCAGCAACTGAAGTAAAGCCCTTTTATTTCTTGAGCTGATTGTTATAGATAATTGTCATTTCATCTGAAGGAATCTGTCACTAAAATTCTCATAGAGAATTCTATACCATTCCGTAGCTTATCCATTCTGTAAAGTCTAGTACTCTCATTGTGTGAATGCCTAACTTTCCTACTCCAGATCATTCCCTAGTGTTGTTAAATTTTTTTAATCGGCCGGGCGGTGGTGGCGCACGCCTTTAATCCCAGCACTCAGGAGGCAGAGCCAGGCGGATCTCTGTGAGTTCAAGGCCAGCCTGGTCTCCAAAGCGAGTTCCAGGAAAGGCGCAAAGCTACACAGAGAAACCCTGTCTCGAAAAACCACAAAAAAAAAAAAAAAAAAAAAAAAAAAAAAAAAAAAAAAAAAAAAAAAAAAAAATTTAATCAGTGGACAAGGTTAAGTGTCTTTCCTCTGTATCTTTTGTTTCTATAAAATACAATGTTTAGTAGAGGTATCTCTGAACACATAGGGAGTCAAGATGTTCTACAGTATCTAACTCATCATCTAAAAACTGTGTGCATGCCAGGGCCGAGCCATTTACTTTCCAAATGTTCTGTGCTTGGATATCCATGAGTTTCAGGATAATTTAAACCATATGAAACAAATAGAATCTCCATGTTCAACTAAGGATGGCCCTTTGATCCCAATTCCATTCCCTGTTACAATATGCCACCACGTGTCCTGTTAAAAAAAAATCTAACAACAAGAAGAAATTGGAACTTAAATGAGCATGATTTACAAAAGAAATGGAAGTGAAAGTCATTTTATTTGATCTTCTGAAGGCATTAGGATGAGAGAGGAAATCTCCTCTGCAGGAGGCAGGGCCACTTTGCAGAGCAAGAACTGCTGGGTTTGCAGCTGCTGTCAAGTAAGAGCCAATAGAGGCAGCACTGGTCACCTCAAAACTAAGTTCTAAGGAGGAGAAGAAAGGCAGATGGGCTGCCAGTACAGCTTGTTGTCCTGTTGCTACAGTATTGAGTAAAACATTGCATTGTTGCAGTTTCTCCACATGGTTGTAGATTGCCCTCTGTGTATTGGTGATGTTCAAATCAAGGGGAGAAAATAATTATGCCAATGAAGCATGTAAAAGAAAATTGACTAACAAGGCACATGTGAAAACAGTGAGACAGATTTGTTAGGACTGTTGCTTCAGGGGACGATGACTTCAGTGGAAACTGAGTTAAACTGCATTGAAAATGGAAGCCTTTTAAAGTGATGACTGGAAAGTCTTTAATGACACTCTTCTTTGCTAACTGATGCTGGTGAAGTGAGGTTCATACCTTCTGCAGTGTGTGTGTGTGTGTGTGTGTGTGTGTGAGAGAGAGAGAGAGAGAGAGAGAGAGAGAGAGAGAGAGAGAGAGAGAGAGAGAGAGAGAGAGAGAGAGAAGCCAAAAGTCAACATTGGTCATTATTCCTTAGGTTGCTGAGTACTTTAAACTGGTTGGCTAGTGACCCCCAGACATCTACCTGCCTCAATCTTCCCATTCGGTCATTATAAACATGTGTTGCCATGCCCAGATTTTATTTCATTTTTTGATGTGGTTTCTGGGGATTGAAAAGGCAAACCCTTCACTTGCTGAGTCATTTTGCCATCCCGTCTGTTGCCTCATTGTTTTCAGGCCTTGGAATTACACAGTTTTGTGTCATAGAAGGTACATTTTGACAGGGTGTCGAAGGTTTGACAATTCTGTGTTGTGGTGTAAACACTGCAATTCTTTGGACGGTTTTCTCAGGCAGGAATTTTAAGAGATGGAAAGCAATACTCATCCTTAAGAACTTGGTTCTGGGTTGATTAAACACATGCTGAGGCCTGGTCAAATCTCCTGGTGTGGAAAGCTGAGAGGGTGAAAGGAGAGAGCAGGTGGTATTATTTGGTTGAAAGTTTTATATTTCTGCCTATTAAGAAAGATAGTTGAAAGCTTAAACTGTTCTGTCACACAAGAGAGAGTTTCTAGATTCATTTAGACACATTTTGGAAAGGAAGCCATGAAAGAGGAGGGCATAAAACGTATTATTTTATCATGTTTTCACATACTCGTACAAAGTTTCATTTATGGAAGGTTTCTGACATTGCTTGTTAGGAGTAAGTTGACTTTAACAATCATTATTTTTACAGCAGTTTTTGAACATAGACCGTCTCCTGCTGTTGTCTATCAAAAACAACCGTGGGTAACTGGAGCATGCTTGTTGTTTTGCTTTCTGTAAATTGCAGAAAGTCGGGCATTTGTGATTGGTCTTGAGATTCCCATCTTGGTCCCATCACCATTCCCATTCCTGAATACAGTTTCTCATCTATTCTGCCCCACATGGCTGTTCCAGTCACTCAAGAACTAGGGCAGTCTTTATAGGGGTTAGCCTTAACTGAACATTCTAGTGGCCCCCATTTTAGCAAAGTCAGAGGATAGACTTACAAATACCATTAGGTGCTTACCATGTGCTAGGCACTGCACAATACCCCTGATTGAACTTTCCTGAGAAACATTCTGATTCTAGACCCTCTTAACAATCTCAGTGAACACTGAGCCCCTTCTCTATCTATCCAGGTCTCTTGACTCTCCTCAGTATACACTGAACCCCATCTCACTTCAGTGATTTTACATATTCAAGCCTATTTTCTGAGAATTCTGTAGGCCTGACCCAGTGTGAGACACATTTGATATCATTTGTTATCAGCTTTAATCTAGTACCAAATCTGATTGTCTAGACTTCTTTAGTGTTTGCCTCTCAGGAGTCCCTGTGACAGTATGTACTAATTTCAAAAACAACTCACACCTGATTACATGGCAATTAGATTTTCTGCAACAATCAACTTCCTTCGTGGTGGCACCGTATTTTATCTCACACATGATTTTGACATTCTGTAACACTACTAAAACCCACTTACTCTTTGACCTGCTTATTCATACAATAAATGTTTGCCAAGAAGCATAAGAAAGAAGTTATCTCATATTCACTAAGGGGAAGTCTGATGCAGTTTTCAGTATGGCATGCTTAAATATCCCTTATCTTTGAGGTACTGACTAGCATCATACATGATGCTTGCTTTTTAAAGAATATTTTCATTATGTGTATGTTATCATGCCTACATGAGTTTATGTGCACCATGTGTATGCAGGTGCCAATGGAGGACAGAAAAGAGTTTTAGATCAGCTAGAACTATTAACTATAGGCAATTGTGAGTTATCTGATTTGGTGCTGGGAAATGAACCAAGAGTATTAAGTGCTCTTAACCACTGAGCCATCTCAGTGGTCTCCAGCTATTGCTTTGCTTTATAGTCAAATCATATCACTAATATTTAAACACATAGCCTTGTGGCTGGCTTAATAGCACATACATGGCTCAGCCCTTGGGAAGACTGAAATTTCAGTCATGGCTTATATCAGTGAGACTCTATTTAGACATATTTTTAAAAAATGGTCAGGAATGTTATTGATATGCCAAGCATGTGTGCAGTGCTGGAGTCAATCCCAAGTGACATGTTCAGTATAGAGGTATGCATGTACCTCTAGACTCAATCCCTAGCATCATGCTGAAAGTACTTCCCAAATATTTATTAGTGAATGGAAAATTTACTAAGTTTGGTCTGGTAATTAAATGACATGTGATATTATGATAAGATGAATCTGAAGAGCTAAAATATTTCCTGTTTATCTCAAATACTCACAAATAGATAATGGCTAGGACAGTTTATTTTAGTTGTCCTCAAGAACAAAAGTCAAGGGCTAATTAAGTAAACCATAACATGTAAAAAGATGTTTTCCATTTGGTAGAATGAATCAGTGAATGGGAATTGTCTATTTACTCCTATGTGTGGATATCATAATAAAATAGCATATTTTCCCCTCTTAAAAGGACCAATTTCAATTACTAAATACAGTTTTGGTACTATCCAAAAGCCAATGATTTTATGCATAGTTGTATTCCCCCCAGCAGTTTATTGTTCATTCCAAAGGAAATAGATATGGAATTTGGATCCACATTATCTCCAGGAGGCCAAGGGTAGATCTCGCATAGTGGAAGAGACTTTATCACATCATTGTTACATTTTAAACTATTCATTACTCTTTGGCAGAGGCAAAATTGTGTCTTTATCATTCCTTTACAGGTTTCCTGTGATTCTGGAGGGGGAAATATTTTTTTTTCTGTGTTTATTGTCATAATCTGCCTTCACCATTATCCTTCACCTTCTTTTCCTCTAGAGATACGGTAAGGAGGTAGCTATTGTATTTCTAATTTGATAGAGTGTTTTTAGTTTTTTTCTATCCTGAGTTCATAACCTAGGATCACTGAGAAAATATTAACTCTCTACTTATAGCCGCATGCTATTAAGTGTGACAAGGCAAGGTAAATGTTAATGTGATATTTCTTATAATTCAGGACCAACCGATGTCATAGAGAAGCCACTACTTTCAAAAAGAACAATTTAATAAAGTTCCATAGGGAACACTGTGATAAGTCAAATGTAATTGTCCCCCATACACTCATAGGGAGTGGCAGTATTAGGAGGTGTGGCCTTGCTGAAGTAGGTGTGACCTTGTTGTGGGAAGTGTGTTGCTGTGGGGGTGGGCTTTGAGGTCTCTTACACCCAAGCTATGTCCAGTTACACAGTTCACTTCCTGTTGTCTGCAGATCAAGATGTAGAACTCTCAATTCCTTCTTCAACACTGTGTCTGCCTGCATCCTACCATGATCCACCATGATGATAATGAACTAAACCTCTGAAACTTTAAGCCCTCAATTAAAGGTTTTCCTTTATAAACATTGCCGTTATCATGGTGTCTCTTCACAGTAATAGAAAATCTAATGAAGACAAACACATACCAAGAAAACATAGATGGCAACTGTCTAGATAGTCAGGAAATGTCTTAGACCCTTTAATTTCAATCTGCAATGCTTAAAAAACACATCTTTGTGTGGGAATAGCCAGCACTGGCATGTAATCGAGTAGAGGTAGGGGCTGCCCCTAAAGTATTTCTTTGCAACTGGAAGTTAAAAGCAAAACTGTATAGAGGACAATGCAATCTTAAAGTGACTATAAGAAAATAAGTGAAAATTGGAACAGAAATCAGTGAACGGAAAAAAAATCAATAGAGAAAATTAATAGAATGAAAAGCTGTTTCATTGAAAATACCAATAAAACTTAATAAGTGAAGATCCTACTTATTAATATCTAAAATAAGGGAAATACTTTGCTACTGAGCTCATATCATTAAAAGATAAACAGAATGCTATGAAAAATTCTATGTTCAAAATTTGATAAAGTATAAAAACATGAACCAAATTCCTTGAAAGATTAAAGATAATAAAATGTAGAGAATCAACTTGGATTAGATTATTTTTATTAAAAAATTAAATAGATAATAATTTTCTGAAAAGGACCAGACTTAAATATTTTTTCACAGTAAATCATACCAAATATTTATGGAAAAAAACCATAGTCTCTCACTGAAAACTGAACTAGACCAAAACTAGGCCAAGGCAACACAAAAATTCAAAATGACAGACTGGTGTCTCTCATAAACATGGGAGCAAACACTTCAAAACAATGGCAACTACAGCCGCTGCCTACTCACTTATAAAATAACTATCAAGCATCTTCAAATGAGTACTAGCCCAATGACACAAGCTGTAAATAAATCAGTAGGCTAAAAAGGAAAGATCTTATTTGCTAACTTACAGAGAAGAGGTAACAAAATCCCCACACTCACTCATGATAAAATCTCTTAGTAAATTAGGAAAGCAGAACAAATGTCTCTAGTAGACAAACACCACCTATTAAACATCTACTGATAACATCTTCTTTAATTATGATAACCTAGACTCTTCCTTCTAAGATCTAGAGGAAGGCATGGCTCTTCCCACCACCACTTCTCTTCTTCATCACTGGACTGGAAGTTGTAAGCAGTACACTAATACGAAAACAGAAATTTAAGTTAAAGAAAGATGCAAACAGAAACCTTTACTCACAATTGATGACATGATTCTGTATGTAGAAAATTCCCAGTGTGGTTGAGGAGCCTCCACAGTTGAAGGCTGTTGGGGTAGGAAGTGTCAGTTTTCTTTGGAGAAGTGTGGTCCACTAAGATGCCCATGTGCTGGCCGATGGCTCTACACCCATGCACACAAGAACAATGCTGACTTCACTTAGTGGCCTATGAAAAGAGGACATGAATTTGGAAAGGATGTGAGGCAAGAGGGGTAAGGAAGGGGCTGGAGAAGGAATGGGGTGCATATTGAGGAGCACATTGTATTGTATACACATATGAAATTAACTAAGAATTAATATAAATGAAGTGAATGATTATTTTTAAAAAGGATAAAACTATACCTTGAAAATAAGCAAATATAGAAAGGTTGCAGAATACTAGGTTGATATAGCAGGTTCAGCTGCTTGCCTACTTACCAGCAAAGATAATTTCGAAAGTAAATTTGTTTTTTATTGTTTTAAACCTGTACCAAATGTCAAATGATGAACAATTTGAATATAATATTAAGCAATATTAAATTAAGACTAAAAGTATAACATCAATAACTATGAAGCCGTGCATATATGAATAAAATACTGCCTAATTAAATGAAAAGAGAGGCAGATGTCTCATGAAGAAGGATTCCCACAGCTTCTCTGTAATTAGAAATGGGAAGCAAATGCCCACTCCTTCCTCGTGCCCATGGGCATAGCCTGGAAAGGAGAGAAAAGGAGGGACTGTAGAGTGGAGGAATCTGACAAACACGACCTCAGCCCAGGTGATCTGGATCAGAATCAATAGCCATAAGTCATGCTGAAGTCTGAGGAATTGTCACAGCCAAAAGGAGCCTTGGGAGACTAAATAACATGTGACATTCAAAGGCAGATAAGGGATTTTGCATAAAAGACTAATGTAGTATAAATAACATATACCCTTTGGTTGATGATATAATAGTATTAATTTGTTGATAATAACACATTTCCTCACAGTTGTAAGATATCAATAATATAGAAAAGTATCTGGAGGATTCTCTGCATTATCCTTTCATTTATGTCTGCAAATGGAAAGCTTCCCTAAATGTAATTTATATTGTAAAGGATTATCTGGTGGCTCTGAGATGTAGGCAAGGCTTAAAGATGCAAGTAGAGTTTGAAGGACTCTTTTGATTTGACAGTAAAAACACAAAGGATTCTTTTTTCGATTCTCCCTTAGATGTCTGATGACCTTGATAAAGTCCCCGTAACATGTTAAACATCTCTTTTCTCATCTCAAACATAATAAGTACAGCATCACCCCCTCACCCATGGGATTGCTCTTGGAACAAACACTACACTACACTGAAAAATACATTGTCATAGATGGATACGACTAAACACACAACCCTCAAGCAGAAAAGAGTTAAAGGCATCCATAAAAAAGCGAGTGTGAGTTATGTGGAATGACACTCTTTTTTTTAAAGATGAACTGAAGGAAACATTCAAGCTTTTGTGTCATAAATAAAAAATAATAATTAAAAAAAATGGCAAATTGGTTTGCTATCATTTAACTCCTGCTCCACACAAGGTTTTAACATTCAGCCAATGATTTTCCTTCTTTCAGCTACATTAAAGACATAGCAATATTCTGTTAGCTTTCTAAGATACAGATCATTTAGGCTGTGTGGGGGTTTCCTCAGGCAGCAGTAAGAACTGCTTTTCTCACTCTTCTTCTGAGTACCGTATACAAGATTCTCTTAACTCCTCATCTCCTGGGCTCATTTCTGCAAGGTTTCCCAGCCTTCCTTTGGTAGATTGGTATTTGTGAATCGCCAAATAACTTCACAATGTTTTTCCAGAACCTACAATAGTGGCCTGGGGACCCATAAACTCTCTATTCCATTTAATCTAAAGTCTGGCCTTGTTTCGTTCCAAATATTTTAAAGAATAATTTGACTTTACAACTTTTACTTCATGGTGTTCTAAGTCTGTAATATGTCCAGTTTCTCTGACAATGATAAATTCTTCAAAATTAAGCTTCAATATCTTGTGCAGAAGTTATCTGTATCTTCCTATTCTCATGTGGTCTTCATTTACCATGGTCTTCTATTCCTTGTTCTCCCTCTCTGTTGTTGATCCAGCTGGGATCTCCCACTCCCCCAAGCTCTCTTTCCCTCGAACCCTCGCCCTTCACTACCCCCACTCATGTCCAGGCTGTTCATGTAGATCTCATTCCATTTCTCTGTCATTGGGTGATCCCCGTGTCTTTCTTAGGGTCCTGTTTTCCAGGTAGCCTGCCTGGTGATGTGAGTAGCAGTCCAGTCATCCTTGTTCCACATCTAGTATCCTGTTATGAGTGAGTACATACCATGTTTGTCTTTCTGAGTCTGGGTTACCTCACTCAGGATGATTTTTTCTAGATCCATCCATTTGTCTGCAAACCTCATGATGTCATTGTTTTTCTCTGCTGAGTAGTATTCCATTGTGTATATGTACCACATTTTCTTTATCCATTCTTCAGTTGAAGGGCATCTAGGTTGTTTCCATGTTCTGGCTGTTACAAACAATGCTGATATGAACATAGCTGAATAAGTGCTCTTGTGGTGTGGTTGAGCATTCCTTGGATATATGCCCAAGAGTGGTATAGCTGGATCTTGGGGGAGATGGATTCCCAATTTTCTAAGAAAGCACCATATTGATTTCCAAAGTGGTTGAACAAGCTTGCATTCCCACCAGCAGTGGAGGAGAGTTCCCCTAGCTCCACATCCTCTCCAGCATAAGGTGTCTTCAGTGTTTCTTATCTTAGCCATTCTGACAGGCGTAAGGTGGTATCTCAGAGTTGTTAGAGAGGCCCACAGAAATCCACCAAGATACTCCCACAACAGACTGCTGGCAATGGTCGAGAGACAGCCCGAACTGACCTACTCTGGTGATGGGATGGCCAAACACCCTAATTGTCGAGGTAGAAACCTCATCCAACTACTGAGGGATCTGGATGCAGAGATCCATGACTAGGCCCCGGGGGGATCTCTGGGAGTCCAATTAGCGAGAATGAGGAGGGTTTATATGAGCGAGAATTGTTGAGACCAAGATTGGATAAAGCACAGGGACAAATAGCCAAACGAATGGAAACACATGAAATATGAACCAATGGCTGAGGGGTCACCAACTGGATCAGGCCCTCTGAGTGGGTGAGACAGTTGATTGGCCTGATCTGTTTGGGAGGCATCCAGGCAGTGGGACCGGGTCCTGTGCTCATTGCATGAGTCAGCTGTTTGAAACCTGGGGCCTATGCAGGGTCGCTTGGCTCGGCCTGGGAGGAGGGGACTGGACCTACCTGGACTGAGTCTACCAGGTCGATCTCAGTCTGCGGGGAAGGCTTTGCCCTGGAGAAGATGGGAATGGGGGGCGGGCTGGGGGGAAGGTGAGGGGGGCGGGAGGGGGGAGAACAAGGGAATCCGTGGCTGATATGTAGAACTGAATTGTATTGCAAAATAAAAATTAAAAAAAAAAAAGTTATCTGTCAACTACCCCAGGAAAAAAAGACTCTTACCTAGCAACAACCTTTGATTTTTCTCAATTAAAAAAATATTTTGAGGTTTTCATATGGTTGCATCATTTGCCCCTTCCCTTTCCTCCCTCCAGAGCAATCTTTCAAATTAATGGCCTTCTATTCTTTAATTGTTGTTACATATGAATGTGTGCGTGTGTGTGTGTGTGTGTGTGTGTGTGTGTGTGTGTGTGTGTGTGTGTTTTCTTAAGAATCTAAACACAGCCTTATCAGTCATATACTGTCATTTATATGTGTATGCTTTCAGGGCTAATCCTTTGATATTGGATGATCAATTAGTATGCTCTGCTCTTTGACTTTGTAGCATGTTGCTGCAAGCTGCCGGACATTGATTTTTCTCTCCCCACTAGGTGGCAATTCAGCAGTTCAGTGAGTTGGAACTGTTTCTACATTTTTTTTAAACTTCCTTTTCTCACAAAAAATAATATGTAGTATGACACATCCTACCTACTGGATATTATATTTGTGACCTCATTGCTGGCTGAATTTTATCATCCATCTCTCTTCATGTGTGCTTCTTCTACAGGAAGCTTTCATTTGCATACTTATTTGGTTGTTTTTATTTGCTGAGTGTCTTGCAGATTATCTGACAAATAGAATCCATCACTATCCATCAAAAAGCATATGGAGATAAAAGGAAAGGAAAAGGGAGAGAAACAAAGATACAAAGTAAGGATAGGGCATCAGATCAGAAATGCCCATTTTCTGACAGATACCTGACTTTGAGATATCAAGGACTCAACTAAAGAAGTCAACTGTGACCCTCAAATGCATAAAACAGGAGAATACTCACCTTCTGAATAGAAAGCTACAGTAGAAGGCTTTGTCCACAAATCAACTATCTGTCTATTAACATGGCTTGATAAGAAAAACTGCTGTTCAACATGGCCGGGGCAACTTTAAGATGGCTTTGCATAAACCTGTGTTATGCTTATGACTTCTGCATTCTGGGAGTGATGGCTTTAATTTTAGTAGTTCCGTGTGAGAAGCCAGGAGGACATTGGCAAGATAGGTCTGAAGAGTGAGGCAAAGAGCACATGGATAGAGTTCTGGCTAAGGCGGTTAGGATTAGGCTATGGAGGTATACAGAAGAGGGAGATATACAGACATGTTATACATTTCACTTTCAAAGAATCTGAAACTGATAGGAACTGTTGTCATACATGTTTCATGGTTCAAGAAAGAGTACCTTTATATCCATCATAAAGCTGAAGTAAATGTCCATCTCATAAGCTCTAGAAAGTTCTTCGGGCTGAATGAGCCACTTTCTAAGGGTAGCTGACATCAAAGGGTCATTCTAAAAGAAAGAAGTTAAGGCAAGAATCCAAACCACACCAGCATCTGGGTGTTGGTTGTAGTGTTCCTAGTACTCTTTGGGCATTAGTGAGGACAGACATTGTACTTGGGTAGCTTCTGACTATGGAAGAGGGAAACTGAGAGATGCAAGTTGTGCTCCACACCCTGTTGGTTCCGAGATAGATTACATCTTTATGGAACACTCATTGTATTTGCCGTGAAAAGCAGAGAAAAGTAGGAAGGTCTTAGATCAGAAGATTTCCCATCTGAATGTATTATTTCCACTAATTAAATACATCAGCAGGGTCTGTGGAGACTCAACTTGGCAAGACCACTGAGACACATAAATAACTGTCCACCCCAGCCTCAGCACTGAAACCTAACCAAAGCCACTGATAACAAAGCACCCATTCTTTTCTCTATTACTGCTCAATAAGTAAACAAAACATCTATTGACCTCTTACAGGTGTCTATGGGAGCTAAATAAAAAGCACTATGGTTGTTACTGCTTTTCTTCCTTTTAGTTTGATAAGCACCAGGACTTTTATATCACAGGATTCAAGGCCTGGGGTTTTATATCAGTGGTGGATTGCTTGATTGGCATGAATGGGGCTCTAGATTTCATGTTCAGAATCTAAATAAGAATAAGGATTCTGTCTGAATCCTTTGGAAGTTTCAAACTTCACATTCAAACCAGAGAACAAAAATCAACAAACAGACCCTTGAACCCAGGGTTATTAATTATTTTCGTATGTCTCAAATGAAATGTCAAACCGAGTTTTTAACCATTAGAAACAAAATATTTTTTGTAAGACAACATTGAAATGAAATATTTTTATATGAGCCTAAATATTGTGACTGTTTTCCTCCTTAATAATAACCTTATAATTCAAAGAAATCTTTTGGTGTTGTAAGCTTATAAGAAAAAAAAAATAACACTAAGGAAAAATACAAACTCCGTTTTTCCACTGGGCTCAGTTTAAATAACAAATAAGAGCAGCATGCTGTAAGACTCCTATTGTTCTACATGCTGCTGTGAGACCCTTCTTACATTATTCAGAACACATGACATGTAATTGACAGAGAGATATAAAATGGGCTAGAAACAAGGGGAATCACTAACAATACCAGGAAACAGGGAAATCTCTCAAGATTTTTGAGGCAATCCATAGCTTAGTGTAGCAGACTCCCTTGGAAATAACTCCAAAGACTTTGAAGTAAACAAATCATAAACTGGTAGGTGGTAGGTGACTTCACAAAGCACTGGAGCTCATAAAAGACAAAGTAAAAATGAGAATATTTTAAGCACATCATGGAAACTGTTTTGAAGCATAATGGTGCCCTCTTACTTAAAATTGAAATGGTTATCTGAAAATGCTTTTGACTGCTGCATTGGTAATATTAGGTAACCAAGTAGAGCTTGTAATATTTACTCAGAAAATAACAGAACGTCCTTGGTATACGAAGGATTTATACAGATTTAAGATACAATAGAGAAAATAAAACTAAATATCCGTGCAAGTAAGCTAAGATAATACTCATAAAAATGACTCTTAGATACTTCAGTCCCTTTTTCCTGAAATGTAGTGTATTATATATAGCAGAGAGTCAGACAAAACTTTTCACAACTGATCAATAAAGGGTCTATCCCAGTATCCTAAAGGTGGAAACAGACTGATGCAATTCAACACATGAATAGGCTGTTGTAGTATGACATAGTGGAGTATCATGCAGCTGTGGAAAAGAATTGATACATGACACAATTTTGAAAATTGATTTTAAGTCCCACTTTATGACCTGGAACCCATGCACAACAGTGCTAAAGTGACCAATAACCTAATACTAGATAGGGCATGGACCTATGAGAAAAGTAATGCTATTGTTCTTTAAAAGTAGCAATAAAATGACTCCTAATGACATTCTGTTGTACTCAAAGATTAGTACCTTGCTTAGTCATCATCAGAGAAGTTTCCTCCTGCAGCAGATGGGAACAAATAAAGAAACCCACAATTTGACGATGTGCAGTGAGTAAAAGACCTTAGAACACTGATTCCTAAATGGGATGTCTCCATCAAATCCTTCCCCTTGGGGCTCAGGGAACTCTGCAGAAAATGAGGCAGAAATATTGTGACAGAGAGGATGGAGGACATCAAGGTAACAAGACTCTCTAAAACACAACAGGACAAATACACATATGAAGTCACAGAGACTGTCGTAGAATGCACAGGGTCTACATGGGTCTGTGACAGATGGGGTCTCAGAATTCAGGAAAATGGATACAAGCCCCCATACCTAAACCAGAAGCTATCTCCAAATGAAGTAATAACAAATGAAAAGTTAGTTCTCTCTATCTCACTGGGGATACAAACCACTCTTTAGGGTAGGCCCCATGCCTAGTAGTAGGGGGTCTACAGAAAACTAACTCAATGGCATCTTTGGAGGTTCTTTGTCACATAATGTGTTGGTTATGACATTTTTTAAAATACCTTACAAGTCATTGCATATGGTATACCTTCCAGTTTTGTGTTTTTGTGGGATTTCTATATGTACAAACCTGTATGTCTCTACATTTGTATGTGTTTTTCGGGATTTTTCTTTGGTTCTTTTACTTCTGTTTATTTTATTATATTACAATTTGTTTGTTTATTATTTTTACTATTATTATTATTATTGTTTGTTTTCTAACATGAGACAGAAAAGATACAGATTTAGATGGCAAGGAATGGAAAGGATGTCAGAGGAACTAGGAGAGGGAAATTCATAATCAAAATATACTGTATGAAAAAATATATTTTCAATTAAAAACATGTTAACTTGTGAAATAATCTATAAATGTGGTATTTAATATCAAATATTATGTAGATTGATTTATGTGAAATACCAAGATTAGGTAAATCTCTGGTGACAGCAAAATGTCAGGGGTTGTAGATAGGGTGAGAGTGGATAGGAATTTTGGAAGCTGGCAAAGACGATGGTTATGGAACATGTGGTTGTGATAAATGCCCTGTATAAAGGTTAATTTTGAGGCTGAAGAGGGGGCTCAGTGGTTACGATCAGTTGCTGCTCTTGCACACAATCCAAGTTTGGTTCCTGGCATCCATATGCAGGCTCACAACCATCTATAATTCCAATTCCAGGGGATCCAGTGCCTTCTTCTATCTTCCATAGGTACCAGGCATGCCTGTGGTACACAGAAAAACATGAAGGCATACATTCATACATATACAGTTAAACATACATGATTTTTAAAAGGTTAATTTTGTTGTCTAAATTTGCCTCAATAAGAACATCTACAAAAACTGATAATGTTTTCCTAACGTCAGACTCGGCAGAGGAGACCACCTCTCATTCCTGCTTAATGTCCCTCAGTGTGGACCAGTTGCCCTTTCACAGACATTGGATGTATATCAAAGTAATTGTGTTCTAAAAAGAAGTGTCTGTTTGAATATCCAGAGAAATAAGACTGAAGCACTGGGCTCCTTTGCATAGGAGAGGAGTAATCTGTAGAAGCCAAGCAAATTATATGAGCTGAGAGAGAAACAGCCTGCTCTCTTTTCCTCCTCATTTTGTTTCTCTAGTTTTGCTATTCTTAGCTAGAAGGCTTTCTGAAATCCATTTTCCAGGTACCTGCAATCAAAATTTAAACACCTTCATTATCTCTACCTTTTCCTCAATAGTCATTTCCACCCACTCAGCAAGTCAATTATTCTAAAGTCAACATATTTAATTTCCTGAATGAATCTGTCATTTACTCTTATCCTTTAATTCCATTATCATCATGGCAGCTAAACAATCTTCCACTGTAAATTTAAAAATAGCAAATTATACCATTATTCGTATACATCACACCATTGATCTCTATATTTTATATGTGAATTTCTTTGACTGTAAATTGTTGATACAGACTTTCTTTGCTGGGATCTTGCATAATATTGACATTCTTGGAAATTGTAAAGTGCTTAGAAAAATGGCACATGCTATTAATTCTACTGTGGCATTACCAGAAAGCAGGTTTCTAGAGTAATACTGAATCTTTTCTTAGCTATTTATGTGCTACATATTCTCCCCAAACTCAGCTACTGAGAATAAAACTGTTTATTAATTTACAGTGTCCGTGATTCAGACCTGGGCAGTGGTTACATGGGTTGCTTTGACTTCATCTCTCTCATAAATTTGTAATCAAGCTATGGACCCTGGTTGCAATCATCTCAAACATCCGGTGGGACATGATCTACTTCTGAAGCAGTGGTTAGGCAGTGGAAGATAATCCAAGATCATTCTAGTGGCTAGTAGAAAGTTTTAGAAGACATATTTCTGGGTTCACTCACATTGTACCACCCTCCCCCACAGCAATCAGGGCTTTTGCCTTTCCTCAGAATAAACAAAACAGCAATATGATATATCCAGTCTGGCAGCTACCATCTTATAATACCTATTTCTTCTGAGAAGAATCAATTTAATGCAAATTTCTACTCATAAGAGAGGAGTTGCTTTATCCAGCCTACAATTTTGGCCTTTCAATGTAGATACTGAATGTAGACACTAAGGCCACTCACTCACTTAGTGTCTACCATAAACTTAGGCAATTTTGTCAAATTCTTAACATTTCAGGTTTTTGTCTTGCAAATACTACAATACAATTGTAGCATGAATCTTAAAAGTTCTTATTAATAAAAACAAAGCCAGAGCCAGGTATTGGGGTGAACAGAGAAACAGAATGATCAGAGAAACAGAACAAGCCACGGCCACCTCACCTTGCCAGTTCCTCAGCTAATCCTGTTTCCTCAGACTGGAAGCCTCTGAGTCCTCATCCAGAAGGAATCTCAGCTGAACTGTTGCTCAAAAGCCTAAAAACAACCAGCTCTAGTTCCTGGTCCTCACGCTTTAAATACCTTTCTGCTTTCTGCCATTACTTCCTGGGATCAAAGGTGTGTGTCACCATGCCTGGCTGTTTCCAGTGTGGCCTTGAACCCACAGAGATCCAGATGGATCTCTGCTTTCGGAATGCTAGGACTAAAGGTGTGTGTGTCATCATTTTCTGACCTCTATATGTTCTTTTCTCTGACCCCAGATAAGTTTATTAGGGTGCACAATATTTGGGGGAACACAATTATCACCACACACAATAAGTTTCAAATGTTTGTTAGAAAAAGTAAATGACCTACAAGAGAGCAAAATAGTGATGATTAAGGAGAGACATGGGTCATCATCTTACCGACACTCTTTAAATGTTCCTACTATGCAGACAGAATTCTCAGAAAGAGGAAGGACAAGGCTTTCTTGACCACAAGTATCATATGTTGAGTTATGTACATCTAAAAAACCAGTGCTCTTCATTATTTTGTTTTTATTTTTATAAATTTATTATTTAATTTTGATTTTTACATAATTCTTATTATTTTGGGGAATTTCATACATGAATACTGTGTTTACATCATTGCCATCCTTCCCTCTCCTCTCACCAATGCCTTTCATTTTCCCACCTCCCTCCCAAATTTATAACTTCTTTAATTATTGTTATTTTATACACACATATATACATATAAAACTTTCTAAATTCATTTAATATTTATTTATTTAGTGTGTATTTATGGATGACTACGGGGGGTAAATAACCTAACAGTTTAACAGTGGGTTTGTCCCTGGATAAAGCCTATTCTTTCTCTCAGCAACAGTTTTTCATCTGTGTGGGGGCATTGTAACATTTCCCTCATCCACATTGGCATGGCAACTGCTATTTTCCTTATGCCCAGTAATCTACAACTGGTCAAAATGAAGAGAACAATTGATTGCTTGTGAGCCAATCCCAATGGATACACAGCCCCTACACTTAAGGTTCAAGGAACATTGCAGAAGAGAAAGTCAGAGAATTGTGAGAGTCAGAGGTCCAGACATCTGCTTTGGGATAGTGTCTTATGTATAGGAGAAGCTACCTCTTCTATATAGAAAGCTGCACCCACAAAACCTTCATTATTTTCTTTCATTGTGTCGTGTGTGCTGTTGAATCTCCATTCCTTGCTTTAAGATGGCAAGTGGACTCCATGCAATTACCTCAATCAAAAATATGAAAAGAACACATAAATTACACTCTGGTTTTCCCAATGTCATCTCAGAGCTTATGCTGCTCTTCACTGAGCATCTCCTGGTGGGTATTCCCTCTTTTTCATAAAATTCAACTGTTTCTCAAAAGTACCTCAATCCATGTCTTCCCCAGGCTTACCAAACTGACTTATCCACATGCAATACACCTGTTTTGATGACTAACATCAAGTATAAATTGCTAGAGCTCTAATTACAAGTTAATATGTAGAACTGGTTTGACTTACAGAGGTGTAGGTGGTATATTTGATCATAAAGGTCACAGGAGTAGGTTAGGCATCTCCCTCTATCACTCCATGTTTTATTATGTCATGCAGGTTCTCTCACTGAACCTGGAGCTTGTGTATTTCAGCTTGTCTGGAAGTCAATAAGCCCCCGTAATCCTCCCAACTCCACATCCTCAAAACTAGAGTTACAGATGTCGATTTACATTCCTGTCTTTTTAGGCAGGTGGGTACAGGGATCTGAACTCCAGTCATCAGATCTATATATCAAGTGTTTTGAGCCGTCTCTCTATTTTCTGCTCATATTACTGCATACATCCAATCCAATTGTGCACTCAGGAATCTTGGGATACCTGGTATTCCTAGAATTTAAAACCTCTTTCCTCAGAGTGTACATTACTACTCTCTTTATCTCCATTCTGGATATTCAAGACTGCTAAGTCAATGTTTTGTGAATGTAGAAAACGTATTGGATAAAACATAATAGGTGAACAGAAGTTCCAGACAGAATTTTGCAGTCAGAAAGATCCTGGCAGAAGCCTTAAGTAGGGAACAGATAGTCTTCTGTGAGGATCAAACAAAAATAATTATCACTCAGCTCTCTCTAACTTGCTAGGTCACACACAGTTAAGGTTAGGTCAAGCACAAACATATGTGAAATCTTAAAATTCAGCATTATCATTTATTTTTAAATACAGCAAATTTCTGGAGCTTCCCAGCTAGTTGTCTTATATTATTAACAGACAACAGCTGATGTTTAACTGCTTTAAATATCTAAATTGATTTTACCATTCCAATAGTTTCTCACTACAACCACCCATTTTTTAAAGATTCTAGTAGTGATTACTAATTCTCCTGATAGAAAAATAAACAAAATGTATGGGTATGATACAGTCTCTGCCTTTCAGGAACGCTTTACAGAAAGAGAAAACTTTTATCTACCAACAACTAAAAAAGTGCTTCAGACACTACTCTAATGTTAATTAAGAATAAGATGATATTTTTTATTTAATTTAATTTAATTTAATTTAATTTTACATATCAGCCACGGATTCCCTTGTTCTCCCCCCTCTCACTCCCCCGACCCCTCGCCTTCCCCCCAGCCCAGCCCCCATTCCCATCTCCTCCAGGGCAAAGACTCCCCAAAGGATTGAGTTCAACTTGCTAGATTCAGTCCAGACAGGTCCAGTCCCCTCCTCCCAGGCTGAGCCAAGTGTCCCTGTATAAGCCCCACGTTCCAAACAGCCAGCACATGCACTGAGGACAGGTCCCGGTCCCACTGCCTGGATGCCTCCCAAACAGATAAAGCTAAGCAACTGTCTCACTTATCCAGAGGGCCTGATCCAGTTGGGGGCTCCTCAGCTATTGGTTCATAGTTCATGTGTTTCCATTCGTTTGGCTATTTGTCCCTGTGCTTTTTCCAACCTTGGTCTCAACAATTTTCACTCATACAAACCCCCCTCTTTCTTGCCAATTGTACTCCTGGAGCTCTGCCTGGGGCTTGGCCATGGAACTCTGCATCCGGTTCCCTCAGTCATTAGATGAGGTTTCTAGCACGACAATTAGGGTGTTTGGCCATCCTATCACCAGAGTAGGTCAGTTTGGGCTGTCTCTCAACCATTGCCAGTAGTCTATTGTGGAGGTATCTTTGTGGATTTCTGTGGACCTCTCTAGCACTTTACTTCTTCCTATTCTCATGTGGTCTTCATTTATCATAGTCACTTATTCCTTGTTCTCCCTCTCTGTTCTTGATCCAGGTGGGATCGCCTGCTCTCCTAAGCTCTCTTTCCCTCGACCCTTGTCCATCATTACCCCCTCTCACGTCCAGGTTGTTCATGTAGATCTCATCCATTTCTCTGTCATTGGGCGATCCCTGTGTCTTTCTTGGGGTCCTGTTTTCCAGGTAGCCTCCCTGGAGTTGTGAGTAGCAGTCTAGTCATCTTTGTTTTACATCTAGTATCCTCCTATGAGTGAGTACATACCATGTTTGTCTTTCTGAGTCTGGGTTACCTCACTCAGGATGATTTTTTCTAGATCCAGCCATTTGCCTGCAACTCTCATGATGTCATTGTTTTTCTCTGCTGAGTAGTATTCCATTGTGTATATGTACCACATTTTATTTATCCATTCGTCTGATGAAGGGCATCTAGGTTGTTTCCAGGTCCTGACTACTACAAACAATGCTGATATGAACATAGCTGAGCAAGTGCCCTTGTGGTATGATTGAGCATTCATTGGGTATATGCCCAAGAGTGGTATAGCTGGATCTTGGGGGATATTGGTTCCCAATTTTCTAAGAAAGCGCCATATTGATTTCCAAAGTGGTTGTACAAGCTTTCATTCCCACCAGCAGTGGAGGAGAGTTCCCCTAGCTCCACATCCTCCTCAGCATAAGGTGTCTTCAGTGTTTTTGATCTTAGCCATTCTGACAGGTGTAAGGTGGTATCTCAGAGTCATTTTGATTTGCATTTCCCTGATGATTAGGGATGTTGAGCAATTCTTTAAATGTCTTTCAGCCATTTGAGTTTCCTCTGTTGAGAATTCTCTGTTTAGCTCTATAGCCCATTTCTTAATTGGACTGTTGGGCATTTTGATGTCTAATTTCTTGAGTTCTTTATATGTTCTGGATATCAGCCCTCTGTCAGATGTGGGGTTGGTGAAGACCTTTTCCCATTCTGTAGGCTGTCGCTTTGCCTTGTTGACCGTATCCTTTGCTCTACAAAAGCTTCCCATTGATTGATTGTTTCTCTCAGTGTCTGTGCTACTGGTGTTATACTTAGGAAGTGATCTCCTATGCCAATGTGTTCAAGACTACTTTCTACTTTCTCTTCTAGCAGGTTCAGAGTAGCTGGATTTATGTTGAGGTCTTTGATCCACTTGGACTTAAGTTTTGTGCATGGTGACAGATATAGCTCTATTTGCAGCCTTCTACACATTGATATCCAGTTATGCCAGCACCATTTGTTGAAGATGCTTTCTTTTTTCCATTGTAAAGTTTTGGCTTCTTTGTCAAAAATTATATGTTCATAGGTGTGTGGATTAATCTCAGGGTCTTCAATTTGATTCCATTGGACCACATGTCAGTTTTTATGCCAGTACCAAGCTGTTTTTGTTACTGTATTTCTATAGTAGAGCTTGAGGGCAGGGATCATGATGCCTCCAGAGGTTGTTTTATTGTGCAGGATTCTTTTGGCTATCCTGGGTTTTTTGTTTTTCCATATGAAGTTGAGTATTATTCTTTCTGTGAAGAATTGTGTTGGTATTTTGATGGGGATTGCATTGAATCTGTAGATTGCTTTTGGTAAGATTGCCCTTTTTACTATGTTAATCCTTCCTATCCATGAGCATGGGAGATCTTTCCATTTTCTGACATCTTCTTCAATTTCTTTTTTCAGGGACTTAAAGTTCTTGTCATATAGGTCCTTCACTTGCTTGGTTGGTGTTACCCCAAGGTATTTTATATCATTTGTGGCTATTGTAAAGGATGATGTATCTCTGATTTCCTTCTCAGCCTGTTTGTGAATTGTATATAGGAAGGCTACTGATTAATTTGTAGCCATGAGCAATGGACTGTATATATTGAGCTCTGTGCTAAGGAATATACAGTAATAAATGCACATTTATACTTTGTAAAATACTATTTTGGCATAAAGTATGTTTTTTTTTTTATTTTTGTTTTTTTGTTTTTGTTGTTGTTGTTGTTGTTTTTGGTTTTTCGAGATAAGTTTTCTCTGTGCCTTTTCCTGGAACTCACTTGGTAGTCCAGGCTGGCCTCACACTCACAGAGATCCACCTGGCTCTGCCTCCCATGTGGTGAGATTAAAGCCCTGCACCACCACCGCCAAGCCATAAAGTATGTTTTTATAAAGTTGATAGGAGGGAATCTTTAATTGTGATGGATCAATAGAGAAAGAAGGGAGAAGAAACAACACTAAGAATGGATGGAAATGCCATATGAAATCATATTACATTATTTTATATTTGCTTAAAATTGAGATATAATATATACTATATTATATAATATATAATAACACTTATTTGATAGATAGATAGATAGATAGATAGATAGATAGATAGATAGATAGATATGAAATTATACTACTTGGGCTGACTATGTGACAATGCTCCCACAAGAGCTGTAGAATATCTTACAGAAAATCTAGTACCAGGCATAAGAAACTACTTTTGAATTGTTGGTCTGAGTACCCAAGAGAATCTCAAGACAAGTCAGGCTATTGCTGTTGCCTTTGGTTGTTTCCTATTGCTGAAGACATCGCATTACACACTTAGTATACAAGACTTGGAGGATCTGAGGTAGATATGACCTGAAAACGTCCTCCCTGAGGATTAGCTTTCACAGTATCAGAGGGTGCTATGCAAGCTGCCTAAGGAAGGAAGCAATAAATAGTCTTACCCTACACCTACACCTATAAACTACAAAATGGCCACCACAGCAAGATATCTCTAAAGGTGCAATAGCGGTACTTAGATCTTGATGGAAACCAACAGCTGTCTAATTGAACTTCAGGCCTGTTTAAAAGGAGGAAAATTAAACCATTTTTCCTTCCTTCCTTTCTTCTTTACTTTCATTCTCTCTGCCTCTGTCTTTTTCCTCTTTCATTAGCTTTGTTCATTGATCTATATACCTGTTAATTATTTAAAATTTAAAAATGGTTTATATTTATTTTATTCTATGAATATGAAAGTTTTATCACTCATATATGTGCACATCACATGTGTCTGGTGACCACAGAGGTTAGAATAGTATATCAGATCCCCTGGAACTGTAGTTATAGATGATTATGAGTCACAAGTCGATGCTGGGAATAGACCCTGAGTCCTCCAAATATTTATATAACCACTGAGCAGTCTCTCCAAGATCCCATTCATTATTTTTAAATTTTTATTCTTTTTATGCTCTGATTCACATTATTCAAAAGAAATCTCTGGTAAACAATCAAATAGTACAAAGAAACAATAAAGGTTGAAAAATGTGTTAATTATTATTGGTGGTTCAAAAATATGACTCCTTATACATTATTTCCCCAGTCTGGGTTTTGGAGGAAAATGTAATTCAGCAATGAAGATAAAAAGTCATGGGGATTTTCAATGATAATAACAAACTTTTAGTCAATGAAATATTGGACACATAATGTTATATAACATATGCCATTGATGTGTACTTACCATACTGTATAAATTTGTCTAACTACATTCTATGATATTCAGAGAAAGCCAAAAGTACTCAAATGGTGCATTCCTTGAAATGTATCTCTACAGTGATTGCATATCACATAGTGAAGTCAATTCGCTTTAAAGTCATCCACACTTGTGTATCACAGAGTGAACCCATGCACTTCTTTTTAATGCTGTGCTTCAACTGTGATGAACACGGATCCACAAGTTTCCTCATTTGATATAATCATTGTCCATTTGCCTGATGGATGCTAGTCTTCAAAGAATTGCATCTTTCAATAACTGAATCAAACTCATGTGAGAAGAGTTGGGTTCAACAAGACAAAGTACTATTTGTGCATTATAGAGTGATATTAATTTGATTGCATAAACGTTGAGGGTACAACAATGCTCCCTAGAAGCTTGGAAGATGAGGGAAGGAGGAAGAGACTGATCAATGGGCAGCTGTGAATAAGAAGTTTTGCATTTTTTATTGTACAGTGGAGTAGCTATAGATAACATTTACATTCTACATGTTAATAAAATACAGAACAGGGAAATTTTGAAAGTTTTCACCATACAGAAATGATAAACACCTGAGAGATAAGTTTCACTATTTCAAATATTACTCAATGTGGTCATGTTTTGGATCATAGTATGGCACCACATTATTCTGGGTCAATGTAGCAGGAATCTTAACAAGTCTTATTAATAAAAACAAACCTGGAACCAGGTATTGGGGTGAATGCTGGAAGATCAGAGAAGCAGAACAAGCCACAGCTTCCTCACCTTGCCAATTCCTCAGCTGATCCTGTTTCCTCAGACTGGAAAGCTCTGAGTTCTTACGTAAATGGATCTCAGCTGAACTGCTGCTAAAAGCCTAAAACCTTAACCATGCTAGTTCCTGGTCCTCACGCCTTATGTGCCTTTCTGCCATCACTTCCTAGGATTAAAGGCATGAGTCATCATTCCTGGCTGTTTCCAATGTGGCCTTGATCTTACAGAGATCCAGATGGATCTCTGCCTCCCAAGTGATAAGATTAAAGGCGTGTGTGCCACCATTTTCTGGCCTCTATATCTAGTGGCTGTTCTGTTCTCTGTCCCCAGATAAGTTTATTAGGGTACACAATATTTTGGGGAACACAATACCACCACAGTTCAATTTTAGATTTTTATGTACCAGTTAAAAATAATTTAAACATTTATGCAAATTTCAAATGTGTATGTTCCATATTCTACATCAAAAATGAGGCAACTTGAGCTGGAGAACTAGTGAATGTGAATATAAACAACATAAAGAAAATAGACTGTGACACATGCTGTGAGGTGGCAGAAGTGGAGTACAGTTAAAGGTGGAAGGTGACACATGTAGACACCTGAAGGGCAAAGAGCTTCCCAGTCCTCAAAATAATGCTCACCTCTTACACATTGCATCCATGAATGTGTAAGTAGAATGTGATTCAATAACACAATGTTCCTCCCTCCTTCTGAGAGGAAATGGTTCAGTTAAATGAAATAATATAAGGCTCAGTTAACAAATACAAGGACTGTCAACTATTACCTCTTTTTATAGATGCTTTCCTAAAAGTTTCAGGAAAATTATAAAGAAAGTAATGTGGTAAACATTGCAGATTAAAAAGTATTATCGTTATCATTTAGAAATAGTATAAATCTTAGCAGAATGCAATTCATCTTTTAAAAAACACAGTTTGTTTTAATGAGTAAAAATATTTTGATTATTAGCATTTGAGGCAAAATTAATGTTTCCTTTATGAAACAATAACAGTTCCATACTATTAGTTTTCATATGCAGCAGGAATTAAAATTTGAATAGCTATAAATAAAATAATAAAACTTGAACTATGTAATTTAAATTTAAATTTAAAGAGAAATTGAGTAGAAATATCCAAGTTACATCATGACATGGATACAGATGTAGACTGTGAATTTGAGTCAGCACAATTAAGGCAAAAACTTTTCAATTCTACACAAACTGATAGTACTTGAAAAATGTGATTTTTAATATCAATGGGGGGGTAAGACAATTTTGAGGAAAATATCCCCAAGCTTGCGTGGCAAAGTCAACATTGCACAGATACAAAGGAAACTTGCAGGGTGTCATGTTTTGCTACTGTTTAAATTTCAACAGTTAACAAAACCTCAGTGATGACAGTACAGATCTAAATGAGCTAAATTATTTAGCAGCAATGAAAATGTAGAGAGTGAATTATGTTTTTGAATTTAGAATGTTAATACAAACAATTCCAATAACTGATAAAGAATAGATCAGAAGCAGCATATTGGAACAAAGGGGTTGTTTGGAGAAAAATAAGATTTGTTAGTATCTCCATTCCTATAACAATATGATTTCCAATTATCCAGTACACTTATGAAAGGTATTATTATAATGACTCTGGGAGAAACAATAGGCACATTGTGTTGTACACATTAATTTTTAGGCAAAGCCTACAAATAGGACTTTACCGTCATTACTCCTCCACAGACACAAAATGAGACTTAAACATTTTGACAAGCAGACTTCAAGAATAATTACACATAGACATCAATTTTAAAAAGGATAAAAAAAGTGACTAGTTAGTAAATATTTCAGAGAAATGTCATGGAAAGCATTATTGTTGTGTCAGTGGCAAAGAATTCTTTATATATATATATTTTTTATTTTATAATTAACTTAATTTCACATATTAGCCAAGGATTCCCCCCATCTTCCCTCTTCCCAAACCCCAGTGCTCCTCCCCAATCCACCACCCATTCCCACCTCCTCCAAGGCAAGGTCTCCCCTGGGGAGTCAGTCCAGCCTGGTAGACTCAGCCTAGGCAGGTCCAGTCCCCTCCTCCCTACACCTACACCAAGGCTAAGCAAAATATCCCAGCATAGGCCCCAGGCTCCAAAAACCCAGCCCATGCACCAAGGACAGGTCCTGGTTCCACTGCCTGGGGGCCGCCCAAACAGTTCAAGCTAATCAACTGTCTTACATATCCAGAGGGCCTGGTCCAGTTCCATGGGGGCTACTCAGCCATTGGTTCACAGTTCATGCGTTTCCACTAGTTTGGATATTTGTCCCTGTGCTTTTTTCAATCATGGTCTCAATATCTCCCGCTCATACAATCCCTCCTCTCTCTCGCCAATTGGACTCCCAGAGCTCCACCTGGGGCTCGACCGTGGATCACTGCATCTGCTTCCATCAGACACTGGATGAGAGTTCTATTATGACAGCCAGGGTTTTCAGCCATCTGAACACCAGAGCAGGTCAGCTCAGGCACTCTCTTGACCATTGTCAGTAGTCTAGAGTGGAGGTATTTTTGTGGATTTCTGGGGACCTTTCTAGCACTCTGCTTCTTCCTATTCCCCTGGGGTCTTCATTCATCATGGTATCTCCCTCTCCATTCTCCCACTCTGCTCCTGATCCATCTGGGACCCCTAAGCTCTCTTTCCCCCAACCCTTAACCCCGTTACCTCTCCCCCACCCCCAGTTTGCTCATGTATTACATTATATATTCTGGATATCAGCCCTCTGTCAGATGTGGGGTTGGTGAAGATCTTTTCTCATTCTGTAGGCTGTCATTTTGTTTTGTTGACCATGTCCTTTGCCCTACAAAAGCTTCTCAGTTTCAAGAAGTCCCATTTATTAATTGTTTCTCTCAGTGTCTGTGCTACTGGTGTTATATTTAAGAAGTGATCTCCTATGCCAATGCGTTCAAAACTACTTCCTACTTTCTCTTCTATCAGGTTCAGAGTAGCTGGATTTATGTTGAGGTTTTTGATCCACCTGGACTTAAGTTTTGTGCATGGTGACAGATATGGATCTATTTGCAGTCTTCTACATGTTGACATCCAGTTATGCCAGCATATTTGTTGAAGATGCTTTCTTTTTTTCCATTGTATAGTTTTGGCTTCTTTGTCAAAAATCGTATGTTCATAGGTATGTGGATTTATGTCAGAGTCTTCAGTTCGGTTCCATTGGTCCACATGTCGGTTTTTATGCCAGTACCAATTGTTTATGGCATATTAGAAAAAATCAAGGCAATTGGCTTAAAGTAGACTAGAGGACATGAGCCAAGTCCTAACAAGAAGTCATTTCAGACAGTGTTATTAGTACAACAAAACAGGGTTCTTTTCTGAGGTGTCTGCAGGTGATGCTGGCACTCCATTAACATCCCAAAGAAGTTTTCTCTAGGGTACTGACAAGGAGACTTGGGTCTTACTCAGGAGCAGATCTGTCTGTCAGATCATTATCTCAAAAATAGTATTTCAGGCAGAGTAGCAGAAGGAAGAGAAACACCCACAGAACAAAATGAAGAGTAAGAATTTGTGTAGGACTCCGGTATTCTCCAATCTCAACATAAGGTGGTAAAGCAACCTTATCAAGGACAGTCAGATAGCCTGTATTCTAATAGCAACAAGACCCCAAGGTATTTCAGACGTGGGCAGTGATAAAATGAATTCACTTTTTTTTTCTCTCTCAAGAGAATGGACAGGTAATGACAAGAATCTAACCAAGGGGTTTTTGTGACAAATTAAGCAACACTGACATCCCATACTTCTTATATTGATAAAGATTAAAACACACCACAGATATGTTAAAATAAACACATATTGAACATCTCTTACCTTCTAAGAATTCTATGGCATGTACACATGCATGTGTACATTGTTATACAAACTCACAGTATGATGTTGTTTTATAGACCTACTTAATTATTTAGCAACATTTATTAAAGTCTTACTAAATAGATACATATACTTTGATCTTACAATTTAAATGCAAAATGAATTTCCTGAGGAAAATAATTGAATTGATTTTCCCCAAATTTTGTACCATAATTCCATTTGAGATTTATTTATAATATGAAAAAATGGAAGTGCCTGAACTAACCTTCAAGGGATAATTGATAAATAAATCATTCCTTGTGCATTTCGAAGATTGATTACTCAGAAACCATTTAAAATGAAGTTGAAACTCCACTTAATGAAATGAACTGGTGTTGAGTGATCAATTTTCTTAATGCTTTCATCTATACATGCATGCAAACATAGCATATCATAAACTAAAATGTTCATAATTATAATTTATTAGTGTGAGATCATTACTTAATTGTTGATTCATTCATATTTTATGTAACTATCATGCAGTAAAATAATTTATAACAGACACACACAAGTTGTGTCTCATAACATGTTAGAATGTTTTTAAAGCCTTTGACAAGGCTATGAAGACTATTTGTATTTTGTACAGATTATGAAGTTTTATATATTATCAATGTGATAAATTAAGACTCTTTTAGTGAAAAATTGGCTTAGATAAGCAAACACTTTGAGGCTGAATAACCATACTCTTTCATATCACTCAGCTCTCTTGATAGTGGCCTGCCCGTCAATACCTCTGGAAACATATCCAACAAGATTGCCATTCTGGACCTGAGGTTTCTATCAGATACCAGACTGAACAGCCCATAGTTCCTTCTTTTTCTACCAGCTGGTATAGAATTTTAGAATTCCTCACATTACAAAGTCCTCCAGTTGTATTAAAGGGGCATTAGGTACGAACCCTCTGGACTTCCATTGCACCATGCTTTTCTACTTGGCACAGTTCTGCTTAAACTTCTACCTTCCCTGTAAAACATTGAGCTCCCAGAAGAAAGGAAAGTGGGGGTGCTATTTAAATCACCTTCTACCCTTAGTGTCTGATTCACACACTAGAGCATATAGTGGATTAATAGAAAAAATTCTTATTTATTATATTATTATAAATGAAATATTGTTGTAGGAATGAATAATTGCTAAATTGATTGTTAAAAATGAATGGATGAAAATCTTCAATATTATTAATACACTTGTGTGATATGATACAGTTACCAGAATGGGTACGATAATGGTGTGTGACCCAGGAGGTACTCTCATTCCTTTTCTGAAGGAACACAAATGTGAAGGAAAGAGCACTTCTACTTTGGTGCAGTTTGAGCATTTCCTTATAAAACTTTGCACATTCACACCATGTAATACAGGAATTTTGCTCAGGATGCTCACCTAGATGCATTGAAAATGTTCTCAGGAATTACACTTGACAATATGGAACATCTTTACTTACAATTGTTACAGACTAAAGGAATCTGAAATATAATTTTACCCAGGTTAATGAAAAAGTCAAGTGTGGTATATCCTTACGATGAAATAATTATCCAGGTAAAAAGTGATGAACTATCAAGTTGCTGAAAGACATGCGAGGGAGTTAATGTTTATTATAGACATTAAGGCATATCTGAAAGGCCTGCCAATTGAAGGATTCCAGCTAGCTGCATATGAAACTGTAAAACTGTTGACAGATTAACAAGATTAAATGTTACTCAAGTTTTGGCGCTGGAAGAGGAAGGATGGAGGGCTGAGGCAAATGAATATTTTAAGACAACAAACTATTCTTTGTGACTATAAACTATTTTATACTATAATGGATAGTCACTATTTTAGAAAACTCACAATGAAAAATATGAACTTGAGGGACAATAACAAAACCACCACCTCCAACAACAACAATACTACTACTGCTACTGCTACTACTACTAACTAATTTAATTCCTTTAACAATTGCACTAACTGTATATGTGAATGTAAAATAGGAAAAGAGAGAAGCTATGGGACTAGGAGGGGATGTGTGAGAATTCCACCATTCTCAAGCTACGAAGCCTAATCATTAAAAGTAAAAACAAACAGATCAAAATAATCCAAATTAAGACTATGGTGAGCAGAGGTAGTCCTGAATGACTGTGTATTGTTGACATGTGCACAATCATTTCAGGGATTCTAGTACCACAGACCCATGGATAAGGAAATTCCTTCCCCACATGAGGATCAGAGAAATGGCAAAGAATTTCTCTGGTTCAAGTATGGGTGTCTATGCATGGTTGGTTTTTAGCTAAATCCCTTGTTTGCAGAAAACTAGAAAACAATTTCCTCCTCCTGGTTTGTTCCTCTAGACTGATTCCCCCAGAGTCCTCCCACCAAGACGAACTAGCCATTCATCCTTGTGCTGTGCACAGTAAACACATTGGCTGAGTTTCCACTGAGGTAGATGCCCTCCATCAAAGTAAGCACATCCCACCCTGCCTGAACATTTTGTATGTATATCTGCAATTTCTTCATCCCCATGTCATACCAATCATAATTTCAGGCCCAAGCATTATAGGATACAGTGCATGAGAGTGTGCACACACATACACACACCACCAACACCAACACCAATACCATCAAGAGATGATGGCCTGTGTTTAATTTAAGTTCCAGCAAGTTGACTGTTTGTTCAAATTAAGGTCCTTCTAAAATTTTCTCTCCCATAAATTTAACTGGGAAGCTAAGCAACACTTTAATCAGCTATAGAATTCTATGAGAGTACTCTGAATCACATGCCTTCAGATAGGCTCTAGTATATGATTAGGTGACTTACAGAGTCTGTGGCTTCTCCATGTGACCCCTCATTAAATTTTCTTTGTACATATGGCAAAACACAGCTGAACTTGTCTGTGTGACCTGAACTCTTCCATTTCTCTCTTTTAACCATGCTGTACCATTTTATTTGCACAGATGCTTCAAGGGTCTCAGTTTTCTTCAGGACCATTTTCCTCTCCAAGTTTATATGGACATCACAACTTTATTCTGCCTGGAACATCCTTCATCACTTGGTGGATTCTTGTATATGTAGCTGAAAGTTTCCCTACGTCTTGCCGGTCCATAGCTGCTCAAACCCAAGTAAACACACACAGGGTTATATTAATTAAAACTGCGTGGCCATTAGCTCAGGCCTACCACTGACTAGCTCCTACATTTAAACTCAGCCCATTTCTGTTCATCTATATGTTGCCACATGTTCCGTGGCTTTACCTGTGTACCATTACATGCTGCTTCCTGGACAGTGGGCTGGCACCTCCCGACTCAGCCTTCCTCTTCTGAGAATTTTACTTGTCTGCTTATCCTGCCTATATTTCTGGTCTGGCTCCTGGCCAATCAGTGTTTTATTAAACCAGTGTACAAAAGCATTATCCCACATCATTTCCTCTTTTCTGTTTAATTAAAAAGGAAAGTTTTAACTTTAACACAGTAAAATTATATTTAACAAAACAGGTATCAACCAAGAATTACAGTTACAATATCTAGTCTATTTACATTTGACAAATTCAAAAAAAATATTTTATTTTATCTTATATTTGTGAGTCTAAAGTTTTATATCTAACTTGTCTTTTATCATAACTAATGAAAATTATAACTATCTAGTCTTCAGCTACATCAAAGACCTATGAAGGATATAATATTACTTCAGTAAACAAGAAGAGCATTGCAAGCAACTTCCAAATTTCTAGAGTGACAAAGACATCTGGCTGCCTGGCTGTCATCCAAAGTTCCTCTGTAACATTGGGGCATACATGCTTCAGCCTACAGGCCTACAGTCTATTAGTTGCTTCTCTTTGTGTCCTGTAGAATGTCTGGTGGCAGTTTCTTCTGTGAAGCAAGAATCTGAAGGACCATCTCACCTTGCAAAGTTCCTATGGGTCCTGCATGTCCAGTAGATACATCATTTTGTCAAGCAGTCCAGGCAAGAAAAGTTTCTTGCACAAATGGCTATTTTTGCCAAGAAGAAGATAAACTCCATATGGAGTGTCTTCAATGCCCGTCTTTCTCTCTGAAGTAAATTGGTCCTGCCAGGAGCAGACATGTCTCACTGTCCAGAAATTCCAGGTTTTAAAACATTTTAAATGCCATATTCTGTAGGTCTTTGAAGTGTTTGAAGATTACCTACCTAACTGAATTATATCTATGTATACTTAGAAAACTTAGCGTGACTGTAAGTTTGACTATCATAAAAAACTAATTATTAATCTGTATTTCTTAATTATCCATTACAATTTAAATGAGCTGCACAAACATAATACCTTAACAAAGAGTAGAAATATGCATACAGTATAACAAAATTAACTTTAAATTTGTGTCAATAAACTAAAATCTATACCAATGTAAATCATTTTAAACAAGTTGCTGCTCTTTAAAAGTAGGTTCATTAATCTACCCTTTCATCCTAGCATATCTATATTATCCCCTTTTCTTTTTTAGAAAGAGAATGTATTTATTTGTTTATTTTTATTATTATTATTTTTTTTGTTTTGGTTTTTTGAGACAGGGTTTCTCTGTGTAGCTTTGCGCCTTTCCTGGAACTCACTTGGTAGCCCAGACTGGCCTCGAACTCACAGAGATCCGCCTGGCTCTGCCTCCCGAGTGCTGGGATTAAAGACATGCGCCACCACCGCCCGGCTTGAGAATGTATTTATAATCAACCTGTTATAAATAAAAATAAGCATTTACAAACAATATTTAGGGAATTTGGGCATAGCTTCTCCTACTACTTCCTGCTGAGAGGGGGCACTGGTAGTCTTATAGGGATACTGGGAAAATTAAAAATTGTAGTCAAGTCCTGACTGGAGTAGTCTGAGGCTACATTGTGCTGTGGGATGTACTGTATGCTGCTGTGGGATGGTCTCTATGTCAAGTTTGTTGCTGATTGGTCAATAAATAAATCACTGATTGGCCAGTGGCCAGGCAGGAAGTATAGGCGGGACAAGGAAGAGAATAAAGCTGGGAAGTGGAAGGCTGAGTGAGAGACACTGCCAGCTGCCACGATGACAAACAGAATGTGAAGATGCCAGTAAGCCATGAGCTACGTGGCAAGGTATAGATTTATGGAAATGGATTAATTTAAGCTATAAGAACAGTTAGCAAGAAGCCTGACACGGCCATACAGTTTGTAAGCAATATAAGTCTCTGTGTTTACTTGGTTGGGTCTGAGAGGCTGTGGGACTGGCGGGTGATAAAGATTTGTCCTGACTGTGGGCCAGGCAGGAAAACTCTAGCTACAGTATGCTGTGAATATGTATTGCTCTGATTGGCTGATAAATAAAATGCTGATAGGCCAGTAGCCAGGCAGGAAGTATAGGCAGGATAATCAGACAAGGAAAAGTCTGGGAAGAAGAAGGCTGAGTCAGGATATGCCAGAATGCCATTCAAGGAGCAGCTTGTAATGGTGTACAGGTAAAGCCATGGAAAACATGACGATATATAGATTAATAGAAATGGACTGAGTTTAAGTGTAAGAGCTAGTCAGTAGTCAGCCTGATCTAATGGCCAAGCAATTTTAATTAATATAAGCCTGTGTGTGTTTACTTGGGTCTGAGCAGCTGCAGACCATGCAGGACACAGAAAAACTTTCAGCTACGGCATTGCCTGAGCCAGTTGCCTTGAAGCTGATCTGGATGTTGGAACTTCTGGAGACCTCTCAGGAGTTCTTCCTTGATCAAACCATATGAGCCTGGAAGTAATCCATAGGTTCCTGTGTTCTGTGGAAACAAAAACAGAACCTCTTTTTCAAAGCAACATATCCTTAGACATAAAGTTTGAAGTCAAGATATCTTTAAATATACATATTGATTTAACTCAGCAGCTTTTACAATCGAATGTCTTTTTGTAATTAAAAATCCCAAAGATAATATAAGCTAGACTCTCTGTGTGATATCCATCTTTATGTGGCTTGTTTTTTTCATTACCTTTACTGTCCCTTTAAAGACTTTATTTTTTAAAACTTTTTATTTCTTTAACTGTTTATCCTCTTTTTTTCTTTGTTTCAAGTCTATATACATTTTTACATATATTGTAAACTATTTAGGGTTTATCACATCTGAATCTGTCTTATTGTGAATCTATTGCTTTAAACTGCAGCATGACTAAGACTGAAATGGCAGCTTCGGCTGCTGGCTCTGCCCACCTCAGCTTTCCAACATGGTGGAGATAATTCACAGTCAGCTCTGGGAGCTATGATGTCCACTGACTCTGTGAGGCAGTGGGTCTATGCTTCTATCAAAGCTGAATGTAGCCAAGAAACCTCTTTTTTTTTCTTTCTTTCTTTTTTTTTTTTTTTTTTTTCTTTTTGGAGTCTGTACTAGCAAAGGCTAAATCCACCACTCAGCATAATGTGTGGCTTGGAGATGCCTCTGTGTACTGTGGTGGGAATCTGTCATGCTGCAGGTCAAGCCTGCATGCCACAAACCTGTCATAGAGTAAGTAGCTCAAGCCTGCCGGCTGTGGTCGGCCTGAGAGAGACAACGGGGAAGCTGTTTTTAATTCCATTTTAGAATCTTTTTTTTTTTTTTAAAGCTTTCTCAAGTTTTATTTCTATTACAATTAGATTTGGTATTTTCATAGTATCACAGATTTCCTGGATGTTTTGTGTCAGTTTTTTAGATTTAACATTTTTTTTGACTGATGTATCTATTTTTCTATTGTATCTTGAGTTCCTTAGATTCTCTCTTCCATCTTGTATATTCTCTTGGTGTTGCTTGCATCTGTAGTTCCTTGCTTCTATTTCCATTTTCAGGTCTTGAACATTTTATTTGTTTCCTTCTACTGCTTTGTCACACCTAGTTCACAGCTCCTCAGACCCAAGTAAGTATACAGAGGCTTATATTAATTTAAACTGCTTGGCCATTTTTTCAGGCTTACTACTGACTAGCTCTAACACTTAAACTCAGCCCATTCCTGTTAATCTATATGTTGCCACATTTTCCATGGCTTCACCTGTGTGACATTACATGCTGCTTCCTGGATGGTGGGCTGGTGTTTCCTGACTCAGCCTTCCTCTTCCCAGAATTCTACTTGTCTGCTCATCCTGCCTATACTGCCTGCCTGACTACTGGCCAATCAGTGTTTTATTAAACCAGTGTACAAAAGCATTATCCCTCAGCATGTATACATTTACAAGAGCTGATCTTTCCTTTCACCCTACTAAGTACTGCTCCGTCACCCCAGACAAGTCTTTCAATACTTTCACTTTGCCTTTCTATAGTTCCTTGGTCTTTGGTTCAGTATATTTTTATTCTATATGACATTATAAAGAGGCAAACATTCTTAAATTGGAACCTTGCTCATCTCAGTCGTATATTTTTATCTGATGTTCAGTGTAATGGTGTTTAATACATATTTATTCATTTAAACAAGACTATATGAGCAGAACTAGGCAATTGAGATTTGATATCTCTGTTGATAATCCTGACTTCTGGAATGTGATCTCAGTGAAGTGCTCTTGTTGGAATCTGAAAATCTTTTCTCTAGCTTTGCAGCCCTGGATTCTATATGATTTACAGTGATTGAAGTCCCACTGGCAAGCCACTAATGCAGACATACTCTATTAGCAGGGCAATTTCAGTGTTAGTGAGAGTCAGATCAGTATACTGGAACCACCTTTCAGAGTGACATTGTCACACATCTGGTCAAATGAATTAGTATTCCCATCAGGATCAATGCTTTTGGCAGGAACAGTTAGTATTAATGTCACATGACCCTTGAGTTTATAAAACAGAAAATGTGTTAGTGCTTTCTGCCATCAGTCCATGAAACTGCAGGCTTTTCTCTTCCTGGATCTTCAGTCATGTATTATCCACTGGGCCATCCATGTCATAAAAGAATGGAAATTCTTATGTCTCTCTGGGCTGTGTATACCTTTGTCCTAGTAAGTTTCTGTGGAAAGAATCAGCATACAGTAGACCAACAACTATTTTACTTAAACTTTGTATCAACATTAAAAGGACTATTGCCAATGATTTAAAATGCTTGTGAAGGCTCCTATGGGAAAGAATCGGGATGTTGGGAAGGCTCACATTCAGTTCCCAAGAGTAACCTCCAGAGAAGTCAGCCTTCCTGAGATCCTGCTTTCCAGGGTATATGCAGACTTCTCACCCAAAGAATCATGGACTTATTTTTCTTGCCTTCTCAGAAGCAATTTCTGATAGCAATGAGAAGATAATCACTTGTATTTCACAATCCCCGGCCTTGTATCTTTCTCGTTCTTGCTATGAAATTCAGTTTGCTTGATTGTGATAAATCCTGATGTTCTGAACAGGCATGTGAAATTGTCACATCACAGGGACATCATCCCTCCTTTTGCTCTCCTGTTTGAGACAAAATGGTTTGAGTTGTCTGTATCCTCTTTAGAAAGCAATGGGAACTTCATAATAGACTGTCTGGCCTGTTGAAAAGCCTCCCAAAAAACCACATGCCAAAGTAGAAGTGGAATTTAGGTATATTTTTGAAACAGGATGAACTCTACTCTTCTATCTCAACCAGAGCCTAGTAAGGGAACTTCAGTGTCAAACCAAAGAAAAGGTTGGAATTGGGGGGAAATAATTAATGATTAATTAATTAACATTCTAATGTAAATGTCAAAATAATTATTTATTTTGTCCCCATGTACAGAAGGGAAATAAACTTCAACTGTGAAGGATAATTTATATATATATATATATATATATATATATATATATATATATATATATATATATATATATATCTCCCAGCATTTATTATTTGCTTTGTAAACATTAGTTTTTTTCCTATAAAATGAACTTCATTTTCGATTTGCTTAGACCCTAAAGTCTATAATTTTGAATTTTCTAGAAACATGCAAATGCAAAACACCTGGGAGAAGGAAGGTGAATGAAGCCTTGCCTCTCCTCTCACAGAATCTATTGTCTTTGGGGGAGCCACCAACGCAAACACACTGGAAGATTATGTGGAGTAAGTGTTAAGGTGGCAGTGCTGGTGGCCATGTTTAAGGACGAGGTATGTATAATTAATTTGAGCCAGAACAATTGGAAGGCATTTGTTTGAGAGATGTTAACTGAGCTGTGCTTTGCATAATATATAACTCATGAACAACAAACAGACTGGGAGAACAAGATGAATCAAGATTTGGTGTTGGAAAAATTCAAGTTTTCCACTTAAAATACTCAGAATAGACAAAGTTTTCTTGTGGTGGTGGTTTTCTATACCTGGTTATCACAGAAACAAAAATTACATTTATCACACTATGAACTCCCTGGTCTCACCATATCACTACCATGTAGTACCACTTATGATTATTTAAAATGTTCATACTTATTTGCCCATGTTTGCAGTTGTTTTTGCCCAGTAGAGTGTAAGATTTTAAATATTAGATATTGCTGATCATTATGATAACCAGCCAACTCTGTACTAAGAGTAATTAGTACTTAACAAAATATACAATGCCTAATGTTGAATGGAAAATTAAACACCATTATTTCCAATTTACTAAGTTTGACAATTCTATTTTATTGATATTGTTATCCAAATCATTAGTTCTTTTCCCTAACAGATTAGCTTTTGAGAGACATGGGTTACATGATCCTGTCATACTGATTCTCATTCTTTGTCCACCTCAGTGAAATATCTGACATGAAAAAGCCCAGAAGCCAAAGATCCAGAGTGAGATGATGCAGTGCAAGTCCAAATAATTCACTGCAAGGTATTCAGTATGTGAGTAATGTACAGTGACCATGTGTGAAGTCAGAGAACAAGAGAAGCAGTTGCTGACAAAGCTGTTATGGATGTACTGACATAAGCACTGCAGGTCCTGTTGCCCTGAATACCACGTCATAGAGCCTGTGAAATCGAGGAGGCCAGTTCTTACCAGGGTCAAAAAGCATCATAGTCCAAGTAGGGGTTTATTTCCTTTTTGATCTCCCCTGTTTTGTCTCCAATATCACTGAAATTCAGATTTGTGCCCATGACGAAAGTACCTAATCTGAAACCAGAATGTTGCTCAAATTCCAAGTGTTATATAATGACTAAAAATTGATTCTTTAAAGTCTGAAAAACTAAAAATTGGAGGATTCCCCAGAGTCCAGAATTCTGGTAGTAACAATTCTTCTCTTGTTTTCCTATAACTCCATGTTATGAAGGACTGTGGAATAGTAAATCTGACAGTGAATTAATCTTCAACCCATTCCTGTCCTTCCTTAACATAGCCAAGGAGCAGTTGTATGGATGTTTGTAGTAGGGAACATAGATGGGAAAGCTTTAGAAAAGCAGGCAATTGTATTCATTGGAATCGTTTTAGAGCAAAACTCCAAAAAATCATGAATTGCATGGAAACATTTTATAAATGGAAAAGAAAGTATAGAAACTGTGAGTATAAAATTAATCAATTTTCTTTCTAAAACACTTGAAGATGGTTCATAAGTGATAAAGTCAGCATTCTTAGTGAATAAGGGTAGAGGACTTTCAATAACTAAATTTGTATACAGCTTTCTGCCTCCTTAAGGGGTCTTCCATATATATATATATATATATATATATATATATATATATATATATATATATATATATATATATATAAAGCTATACTCCCCTTCTGTACAAGTGATGTTTGCTGAGTTTGAATCTCACAATGAAATGAGGCATAGGCTTATGGAGGAGGGAAAGGGTGACGAACACAAAGAGCTCAAGTTGGTATTTAGAGCAACTTTATGTCAGGACATGCTACTAAGAGGAGAGTGTCTCTAAAATTGAAGAGAAGAGATAGAGAAAATGTGGTGTCTGTTTCTCAAGTCTTAGTATTAGTCTTTAGAGGAATAGATGCTTACTCAAGACTTCTACATTTTTTTGTAGGTGACTTCTCAGATATTGACATGTGAAACTAGTCTGAGTCAGTGAGTAATTCACTTTACTCACGTGGTAAACATTTGTTGAGCTCAAGCTATGGTTCTGGAACTTTCCTAAGCACTACAAACAGAAAGAAGAAAGCAAGCTCTATGTCTTCATGAAGTTGGTTGAATTCGTACTTATGAAGAAAATAAATAGGGACAAATGTATTTAAACCAAATTCACAGGTACAAAAGAAACACACCAAATCTAGGCAAAGTCTGACAGGGTAATTATTGTATTCTCACTCTACACACACACACACACAGAGAGAGAGAGAGAGAGAGAGAGAGAGAGAGAGAGAGAGAGAGAGAGAGAAACAGAGACAGAGACAGAGACAGACAGAGACAGAGACAGACAGAGAGATAGAGAGGAAAGAGAGAGAGAGAGAGAGAGACGGATTGAGTGAGAGAAATCCTACTGGCCATTCTCATAAGATGATAAAATATGCAGCACTTCTAAACTATTTCTTTATTACAAATCATGTTTTCATTAATTTTCTAAGAATTTCACACATTCCTACATTGTATTTGGATCATATTTATTCCCCACTCCAAAATATTCACAGATCCACTTCCTAACTTCCACGCCTTCCAAATTGAGATTGAGACAATCAACATTACAACACTGACCACTAGCCAAGGAGCTACTGATCATTTATAGCTGCTAAGGGAAAGAAAGTCTTTTTTCCTTAGAGTTGTGGTTCCTGGTATGACACCAAGTATGTCCACCTATATGCCGCATAAAATGAAATCAGTAGGTT
Source organism: Peromyscus eremicus (assembly GCF_949786415.1). Taxonomy (NCBI): domain Eukaryota; kingdom Metazoa; phylum Chordata; class Mammalia; order Rodentia; family Cricetidae; genus Peromyscus; species Peromyscus eremicus. Next base: position 34,620,592 of record NC_081426.1, read on the forward strand.
ATTTTTTAAAAATATCTTTGAAGAATATTTATTTATTATTTATGTGTGTTCATGTGAGTGTGTCTCGTATTTGACACCCATATTACTTCCATAGCAATTACAAAAGATGCTACAAAGACTATTGCAGTGCATGTATCATTTGATGTCTAACTGTAGAGGCTAAAAACAGTAAAATTTAACTTGCTGAATGTTGCGACCAATCTAAAGATATTTTTATTTTTTATTAACTAATTTTGTTCTTTAATGTTGCTTCCATATTAAAAAAAAACCACTCTGATTACTTTTGGTTTCCTCTTATCTCTTTCCCAACCCTGTGACCCCTCCTACCAACACCTTTCTTGAATTTATGACTTGTTTTATGACTTCTGGTTTTGTTTTGCGACCCATTCTATATATCTGGAGTCCTCTATGTAAGCACTGTATAGGAACTATCCTCTGGAGCTTTGTGAGATCAATAGTGTATACACAATAGAAGCCAGTGAATCACCCCTCCCTGAATATAATAAAGTATATAATAGTTCAGTAGTGAAAATGGGGTCACATGAGGCCCTTCCCCATCTACATCTGAGGAGTGACAAGCCATTCTTTTTTTAAATTTAATTAACATTTTTCTATTTATTTTACATACTGACTGCAGTTTTCCCTCTTCTCCCATTCCCTCCCCGCTCCACCTCCTATCTAGTCCCTTCCCCATCCACTCCTCCTCCATCACTATTAAGAAAGCCATAGGCCTACCATGGGCTGGAACAAAACTTGGAACATTAAGTTGAGGCAGGACTGAGCTCCTCCCCCTGCATCAAGGCTGAATGAGATAATCCAGAACATGGAACAGGTTCCAAAAGCCAGCTAAACACCAAGAGATAGATCCTGATCTCACTGCTAGGAGCCTTACAAACAGACAAAGCTACACATCTGTCACACACATGCAGAGGGCCTAGGTCAGTCCCATGCAGGCTCCTTAGCTGTCTGTCTAGAGTCCATGAGTTCCCACAAGCTCAGGTCAGCTGTCTCTGTGGGCTCCCCTGTTATGACATTTACCCTCCCCCCCCCCCCCCCCCGCGCTTGTACCACCCTTCTTCCCTTTCTTCAGCAGAACTTCCAGACCTCAACCAGTGCTTGGCTGTGGATCTCTGCAACTGCATCCATCAGTTACTGTATGAAGGCTCTCTGATGACAATTAGGGTAGTCACCAATCTGATTATAGTAAATGGCCCGTTCAGGCATCCTCTCCACTATTGCTAGGGGTCTTAGCTGGGGTCATCCTTGTGGATTCCTGGGAGTTTTACTGGTTTCTCCCTAATTCCAAAATGGACCCCCCTATCAAGGCCTCTCTTTCATTACTCTCCTCCTCCATCCTGTCCCTGACCAACCTCCTATGCCCAGCCTTCCCAACCCACTCCCTCAAGTTCCCATCCTCTCATCCCCCGACCCCTGCTTCCATTTTACCCAGGAAATCTCTTTCTTTTCCCCTTCCCAGGGAAATCCACATATCCCTCTCTGGACCCTCCTTGATATCTATCTAGCCTCTCTGTGGATGTGGATTGTAGGCTGGTCATCCTGTACTCCTAATATCCAAGTGTGAGTGAATACATATTATGTTTTTTTCTTGGGGTCTGGTTTACCTCACTCAGAATAGTTTTTTTTTCTTGTCCCATCCATTTGCCTGCAAATTTCATGATGTCATTGCTTTTTACAGCTGAGTAAGACTCAATTGTGTAAATGTACCACATTTTCCTTATCCATTCTTCAGTTGAGGGGAATCTGGGTTGTTTTCACATTCTGGCTACTACAAATAATGCTGCTATGAATATAGTTGAGCAACTGTCCTGTGGTTGGACATAGTTGGGTCATTAGGTAGATTAATTCCCAATTTTCTAAGAAACCATCATATTGATTTCCAAAGTGGCTGTACAAAGTTAGCACTCCCACCAGCAGTGGAGGAGTGTTCTCCTTACTCCACATCCCCTCCAACATAAGCTGCCATCAGTGTTTTTGATTTAAGCCATTCTAACAGGTGTAAGATGTTATCTCAGAGTCCTTTTGATTTGCATCACCCTGATAGCTAATTATGTTCAACAATTCTTTAAGTGTCTTTTGGCCATTTGAGGTTCTTCTGTTGAGAATTCTCTATTTAGATCTGTACCCCATTTTTAATAAGATTATTTGGTATTTTGATGTCTAGTTTCTTGAGTTATTTATATATTTTGGAGATCAGCTCTCTGTCAGATATGGGGTTGGTGAAGATCTTTTCTCAGGCTGCTGCTTTTTTCTTATTGTCAATGTCCTTTGCCTTACAGAAGATTTTAGTTTCAGATGGTCCCATTTATTATTTGTTGATCTCAGTGTCCTTGCTACTGGTTTTATATTCAGGAAATCATCTCCTGTGCCAATATGTTCAAGGATACTTCCCATTTTCTCTTCTATCAGGTTCAGTGTTATTGGGTTATGTTGAGGTCTTTGATCCACTTGGACTTGAGTTTTGTGCAGGGTAATAGATATGGATCTATTTACACTCCTCTACATTCCAACTATCCAGTTATGCCAGCACCATTTGTCAAAGATGCTTTCTTTTTTTCATTGAATGATTTTGGTTTCTTTGTAAAAAAAAAAAAAAAAAATCAGGTGTCCTTAGGTGTCTGAATTTACGTCTGAGTCTCTGATTTGATTGCATCGATCCACCTGTCTGTTTTTATGCCAATGCAATGTGGTTTTTATCAGTTTAGCTCCATAGTAGAGCTTGAAGTCAGGGATGGTGATGCTTGTGGAAGTTCTTTGTTATTTAGGGTTTTTTTTTAGCTTTTTTTTCTTTTATTTTTCATAAGAAGTTGAATATTGTTCTTTCAAAGTCTGTAAAGAATTGTGTTAGGATTTTAATGGGGATTGCATTGAATCTGTAGATTGCTTTTCATAAGATGGACATTTTTACTATGTTAATCCTACTGAACCATGAGCATGAGAGATCTTTCCATTTTCTGATAACATCTTCAATTTCTTTCTTCAAAGACTTAAAATTCTTGTCATACAGGTCTTTCACTTATTTTCTTATAGTTACCCTAAGATATTTTATATTATTTGTAGCTGTTGTAAAGGGATTTTTTTTCTCTAAATTCTTTTTCAGCCCATTTATCATTTGTATACAGGAGGGCTACTGATTTTTTTTTAGTTAATCTTTATTCTGCCATGTCACTGAAGGTGTTTATCAGCTATAGGAGTTCCCTTGTAGAATTTTTGGGTCACTTATTATAGTATCCTATCACCTGCAAATAGCAAAAGTTTGAATTCTTCCTTTCCAATTTGTATCCCCTTGATCTCCTTTTGTTGTCCTATTGCTCTAGCTAGAACTTTGATTATTATATTGAATAGATATGATGAGAGTGGACAGACTTGTCTTGTTCTTGATTTTAGTGATATCATTTTGAGTTTCTCTCCCTTTAATTTGATGTTGGCTGTTGGCTTGCTGTAAACTGCCTTTATTATGTTTAGGTATGTTCCTTGTATTTCTCATCTCTCCAACACCTTTGTCATGAAGAGGTACTGAATTTTGATGGAGTATTGGTATTAGCTCTTCTTTGAAATTCTGGTAGAATTCTGTGCTGAAATCATTTGACCCTGGCCTTTTTTCTTGGTTGGGAGACATTTTAAAAACTGCTTCTATTTCCTTAGTTATTATATGTCTATTTAAATTGTTTATTTGGCCTTGGTTTAATTTTGGTATGTGGTTCCTATCACGAAAATTGTCCATTTCTTTTACATTTTCCAATTTTGTGCAGTACAGTTTTTTGAAGTATAACAAATGATTCTCTGGATTTCCTCCATGTTTGTTGTTATGTCTCCCTTTTCATTTCTGGTTTTGTTAATTTCAATAATCTTTATCTGCCTTTTGGTTAATTTGTATAGGGTTTGTCTATCTTGGTAATTTTCTCAAAGAACCAACTATTTGTTTCATTGATTCTTTGTATTGTTCTTTGTTTCTATTTTATTGATTTCATTCCAGACTTTGATTATTTCCTGCCATCTACATTTGTTTCCTTTTGTTCTAGAGCTTTTAGGTGTTGCTGTTAAGTCACTAGTGTGAGATTTCTGCAAATCCTTTTTTTTTTTTTTTTTTTTTTTTTTTTTTGGTTTTTTGAGACAGGGTTTCTCTGTGTAGCTTTGCACCTTTCCTGGAACTCACTCTGTAGCCCAGGCTGACCTTGAACTCACAGAGATACACCTGCCTCCCGAGTGCTGGGATTAAAGGCATGTGCCACCACCACAAGGAAATTTCTGCAAATTCTTTATGCAGGCACTTAGTGCTATGAACTTCCTCTTAGCATTGCTTTCATAATGTCCCATAAGTTTGCGTATGTTGTGCATTCATTTTAATTGATTTCTAGGAAGTCTTTAATTTCTTTCTTTACTTCTTCCTTGACCCTGTGGTAAGTCAGGTGAGAGTCATTCAGTTTCCTTGGGTTTGTAGACTTTCTGTAGTTTGTGTTGTCAGTGAATTCTAACATTAATCTATGGGGACCCGATAAGATACAGGGAGTTATTCCAATTTATTTGTATCTGTTGAGATTTGCTTTGTGACTGAGTATGTGATCAGTTTTAGAAAAGGTTTCAGAAGGTGCTTGTAAGAAAGTATACTCTTTTGTATTTGGGTAAAATATTTTGTAGATATCTGTTAAGTCCATTTGAGTCACAACCTCTGTTAGTTCCCTTATTTCTCTGTTAAGTTTCTGTCTGGCAGACCTGCCCATTGGTGAGAGTGGATGTTGAAGCCTTCCATTATTAATGTGCGAGTTTTGATGTGTGATTTAAGCTTTACTAATGTGTCTTTCACAAATGTGGGTGTCCTTGTATTGGGGTAATATATGTTCAGAATTAAGACTTTATCTGGATTGATTTTTCCTGTGATGGATATGAAATGTCCTTCTTGATCTCTTTTGATTAATTTTAGTTTGGTCTATTTTGTTAGATATTAGGATAGCCACACCAGCTTGCTTCTTAAGTTAATTTGATTGGAAAATTTTTTCCCAACCCTTTACTCTGAGTTAATGTCTGTCTTTGAAGTTGAGGTGTGTTTCTTGTATGCAGCAGGATACATCCTGTTTTCATATCCATTCTGTTAGCCTGTGTTTTTTTATAGGTGAATTGAGTCTATTGATATTAAAAATTATTAATGACCAGTCATTGATGTAGGATTTCCTTCTGTATGCTGTGAATATGTGTTGCTTTTATTGGTTGATTAATAGAGCTGCTTTGGTTGGTGGCAGAGCAGAATACAGCCAGGCAGGAAAGCCAAACTGAATACAGAGAGAAACATGGGCAGTGTGGAGGGAGACACCATCCATCAGCCCAAAGAGCAAGATGCCAGCAGACTCGTAAGGCCATAGCCATGTGGTGACAAAACACAGATGAATAGAAATGGGTTAATTTACCTATTGTGGGCACCTTGCTCAGCCTTGATGCAGTGTGGGGCGGGGGCTTGGTCCTGCCTCAACTGAATGTACCAGGGTTTGCTGACTCCCCATGTGAGCCTCTACCCTTTTGGAGCAGGGAATTGGGAGTAAGGGGGAAGGTTGGGGGGTGGGAGGAAGGATAATGGGGCATCTATGGTTGGTATATAAAATCTACAAAAAAATTCTTTAAATAAATAAATGGGTTAATTTAAGTTGTAAGAGCTAGTTAGTAATAAACCTGAGCAATAGGCCAACCAGTTTGTAATTAATATCAAGCAGCTCTGAGTGATTATTTACAAGTGGCCATGGAACATGGCGGGACGGAAAAAACCTCCATTTATAAGTCATTGTGAATTCCTGTTACTTTTTTGTTTTTTGTTTTTTGTTTTTTGTTTTCTGCTTTTTGTTTTTTTGCTGGTAGCATGTATGTTTCTGTTCTTTGGGTTTTGCTGGTATGAGATTACCTGTTGCCTGTGTTTTCGTGGGTGCAGCCAACGTCTTTGGGTTGGAGTTTTCCTTCTAGTATTTTCTTTAGGGCTGGATTTCTTGATAGGTATTGTTTTGGAATATTTTGTTTTCTCCCCATCTATGGTGACTAAAAGTTTTGCTGGGTACAGTAGTCAGGGCTGACATCCTGGTCTTTTCCTGTCTGCAAAACATCTGTCCAAGACCTTCTGGCTTTTAGAGTCTCCATTGAGAAGTTGGATGTAGTTCTGATAGGTCTGCCTTTATATGTTACTTGACTTTTTTTCTTTATTCTGTATATTTAGTGCTTCAGCTATTATGTGGCAAGGGGACTTTTTTTTGTCTAGTCTCTTTGGTGTTCCATAAGCTTCCTTTACCTTCATAGGCATGTGTTTCTTTAGGTTGGGAAAGTTTACTTCTATGATTTAGTTTTTCTATATCTTTGAGCTGAAATTCTTCTCATTCTTCTATCTTGTTGTTTCTTTGTCATTAGTATTGAGAAAATTCAAAGTTAATAAAGCTTTATGTAATCTATTTCTGGGGGGTTTTGTTACCTCTTTTTGTTTATTTAGCATATACTTTAGAGTTCAATTTGATCTTTCTATGTCTTCTTGGCCTGTAGAATTTTGTGGTATACCTATAATATGCTTTATATTGCAATAAGCAAAGAACTGTTTCATTTTTACAAGAGACGTGCTGGAGCATTGTCAGTTTCAATTTGGACAGGTACACCCATAACTTCTAGCAAATGTGTGATTACAGAATCAGTCTTTTTGGAACTCAGAGTATTTGCCCATTGAATTCCTGAATAGGTATCAATGATGTGGTCTACATATTTCAATTTTCCAAATTCTATAAAATGAAACACATCCATCTACCAGATTTCATTTCTCTGAGTACCCTTTCGGTTACATCCTGCTGGTAGTGTAGTTTGATTCTATAAAGAATAAGTGGACATTTCCTTATAATTTCCTTGGCTTGTTGACTAGTTATGGAAAAATTCCTTTTAAACCCTTACTATTGACATGAAGTTTTTAATAAAATTCTGAGGCCTCCAGCACATTTCTTATCAATAGTTTATCAGTCTTATCATTACCTTGTGCTAGGGGCTCTGACAGACACATCTGGATCAGATATGAGTTTTATATATAAGAGATGATTCCCATTACTGATTATCTCTTGTAACTGAATAAATAACAAAGTTAATTCTTACTCCTCAGAGATAAATTCAGCAGTTTCAATATGTAAGACCACTCTTTCAGCATAGTGAGAGTCAGTAACTATGTTGAGAGGTTCTGTAAAATCCATTAATACCAACAGAATAGTATACAATTAAGTTTCTCTGTTTTTAAAGGCCATTACTGAACCCATACAGGCTTGTCTGTTAACCATTTTAAAGGTAGGGCTGTTGGTATCTTTGCAAGATCAGCAGCTGTTGTGCCTTGTTTTTGTACAATCTGGATGGTCAGTGATTATTCTTTATAATACCTTCTAATATTTTCCTAGAAACCTATGTTAGTTTATGGTTTGTTTCTGAGACTGGAGGAATGTTAATCTAGATATTCCATTGTTGTAATAAATCACATAGATTCAGAGCTATATTACCCACATATGGCTTAAATTTTCTTCTCTGTCCTTCTGACCCTCTACATTCAACCCACCTCACACTCTGTTTCACTTGAGATAATGTTCCAATCCCTAAAAAATGAAAATTTACCTCCTGAAGATTCCTATTTGGATGTCAAGATTCTGGTGCAATTATTGTTACATCTTCACCTGTGTCTACAAGACCTTCAATAAGAATATCATTTATTTGTATTTTTAATTTTGATCTTTGTTCATTTATAGAAGTTTGGCATATATTTGCCAAACTTTTTGTTTTCTCTTCTATAGCTGTTCTATTACCTTGAGCAGTATGTTTTTTTTGTTGTTTTGTTTTTTGTTTTTTTTTTTGTTTTTTGTTTTTTTTTGTTTTGTTTTTTTACAATAGGCATTAGGTTCTTTAATTTCTCTGAGAAGAGACTTCTTCCATGATGGCAGGAAAGAACTGAATTGAATTTGTCAGGGCATTTCCCAATGACAAAGGCAAAGGATTACCTCCTTCATCCTTTGTTGATCTACATTTGTTAGTCCAATGTTTGCCTTTACCACATCTTCTGCATGATCCAGAAGAGAGGGGCATTCTGTTGCCGTTGTTCCTTGAAAAAACAATGTTTCTAGGAACTCCCTGTTTACAATCCATTTTTAGGTGACCTTGTTTACCACATTTGAAACATCTGACATTACTACTTTTCTACAAACACCCAAAATCACCTCTCCTATCTAAGCAGCATCATGTTCATGAGATTCAATATTTATTATATCTCAGATCCATTCCCCCAAGGGTGCTGATCTTACCTTTAATGGCCTAATTCCTTTTTTGCATTGTGCATTAGCATTTTCAAAGCCAGAGATTCAATTATTATCTGCCTCACTTCTGAATTTGGTATCATTCTAGTTACTGCTGAAGACAGCCTTTATAAGAAATCATATAGGGAAGGTTTCTTTTTGGCACTGTATAACTTTTGTAATGACTCAATTTTCTTTTTTATTTCTTCAGTTCTGTCCTAAGCATTCAAGGCTGCCTTTCAGTATAAAGCTAGGTGGTCATCATATAGAGATTGCCTTTCTACATTTACATAATATCCCTATCCAAGAAGTTGATCTTGGGAGATTTCTGTACCTCTAGCTATACTTTGTTCTTCAGTAATCTTTGCCTCATCATTCCACCAGGTCCTGCATTGTAATTGTGGATCAGCTTCTAAAACAGCTGTAACCAAATCCCTCCAGTCTTGAGGGATAATTCTGTTACAAGTTGACCATGAGTTTAACATCTGCTTTACAAATGGGGCATGCATACCATATGACACTAAAGTTTCTTTGAATCTTCTCAAATCTAACATTTACATAGGAGTCCAGTCAGCTTTTACACAGCCTTTAGCATTTGGCAGTTCCTGTAAGGTTACTGGATAGATTAAGATTGACTGTTTGAATGCCTTAGGCTGTTTCTCTGTAACCATATAATGCAATGTTAAGATTGGTTCACCTTTAAATTCCTCTGTCTGATATGAATATCTCTATGATCTGTTTTAACAAGTTTTTCTAAAATTTTTATCTTGGAATTCAAATTAACCAATTTTTTGATAATAAAACAAAAATGATCAAACAAATAATATTTGTAATTGACTTTAGATAAATCTACATTATCCTCTCATTTAATTGTTCCATTTTCAGACTGTCAATTGTATTATCAAACAGAAACCAAATTCCCTCCATTGTAAAAAATGTTTCTTTTTTAAACTAATTTCTCCCTGTAAGAAATCTTCATTGACTCACCAAATCTGCTGATAATGACAATTTAGATGATGGTGTGGCAGCAGTCCAAGGAGGGGGCCCAAGGAAATCCAAGACCCACCAGGAGAGGAAAGAAGCCAAAAAGCCAGCTTTGTGCACCTAGGAACCTGCAAAATCAGCTCTGGAGTGTTTGGATCTTGAGTATGGGGAGTTTTTGCAGAGAGGCTACAACAGAAACTCAACCGAATGTTAGAGATTCTGGCCCACATGGGGTGGAGTCTCTGGACTCATGCAGCTCAGACCTGAGCTGGGGCCTGAAAGGCTACAGGCAAGTGGCTTTTTCATGAATTCATACCCTATGTGTTGGACACCAGATATTATTAGAATCTAAATGGTGCTTTTATAAAAAAAAAAATCCCAAAGCCAGAAATCAGGGTGAAAGCTGAAAGATCAGAGAAGCAGAGCAGCCAGCCACTAGTTCTTGCCTCTACAAAATCCTCAGCCTAAAGAGTGACTTTCTGTTTCCTCATGCCTTATATACCTTTCTCTGCCCAGACATTACTTCCTGGGATTAAAGGCATGTGTATTTCCCAGTACTGGGATTAAAGGTGTGTACCACTACTGCCTGGCTCTGTTTTGAGTGTGCTCTTGAACTCACAGAGATACAGATGAATCTCTGCCTCCCTAGTGATAGCATTAAGGTTATGTACCACTACTGCCTGACCTCTCTGTCTAATCTAGTGTCTGTCTCTGTCCTCTGATCCTCAGGCAAGTTTATTAGGGTACACAATATATCATCACAATAAACATAAATACTTACAATGCAGTTTGACACTATGCCAGTTTAGCTAACCAATGGTATAGTATGCAGCATCCCCAGTGAAGCCTGTGGTTCCCTATTCATGGGTTTTGACAAAGTTTGTAGTCCATGAAATAGATTTCTTCCCATGAAGCAAGACTCAAATCTTATCAGTGTCTCTGTAAAAATATTTCAACTATTTTATTCAATGGACACAAATTGATGCCCCTGCCCATAGCTGCCTACATAGCACTTGTCTCATTTATAGTTTCTATTGACAGGATGGTCACTATGACAGAGAACAATTCAGGGATAAAAGGGTTTATTTCATTGTACAACTCTCAGGTCATAACTGAGAGAAGGCAAAAATTCAAGTTAGGAACCTGGAGGCAGGACCTTGAGCAGAAATCATGGAAGAGTTCTGGTTAATGACTTGTTCCTCATGTGTTACTTAGCCTACTTTCTTGTAGCATGAATTGTTAGAAGGTTTTGTTTTAAAAAAAAAAACAAACCTGGAGCCAGGTATTGGGGTGAATGCTGAAAGATCAGAGAGACAGAACAAGCCAGAGGAATGGCAAGAGCCTGTATTGTTTTCATATCCTAGAGAATTTTCTGATCACCCACTCATAAGGAGCTGTCTCTCCCCCTACACTGCTTTTTTCTTTTCCTCTTTTTTTTCTACAGATTTTAATTGAAACTCTTTCCAACTACACAGGGTATTTCCTCTCCATTTTTTCTAAATATGATACACACACACACACACACACACACACACACACGCACACACACACACACACACACACACACATGTTTTTTGAGACAGGGTTTCTCTGTGTAGCTTTGTGCCTTTCCTGAATCTCACACTGTACTGGTCTCAAACTCATAGAGATCCACTTGACTCTGCCTCCTGAGTGCTGGGATTAAGGCACTACCACTGCCCAGCAGGTTTATATTTTGTTGGCTTTATTATAGTCCATTTGTTTAAATTAAGACCCCCCTCACTTTGCAGTTATTTTCATTATTCCTTAACTCTTGCCTGCTTAAATCTTTCTATCTCTAGGACTTCCCCACTCTGCTTTCATAGAACCAAAATTCTACTATCTTTAACCCTTAAGGCACCCACCTGCTGTTTGCCTCTTTCTAGCTCCCTGGCTTCCATAAGAACTCCATGCTGAACCCACAATATTGGACTACATCAGACCTTTTTTTCAGGCCTGATACTTATTATTCTGTCCATGAAAATGAGCCGTTTCTTCTTGAATGTTATTGTAGGACCAGCTTTAACAATATTCTTCCCAGGGACCCAGGAGAGAGGCTATGAAGAGTGAGAATTATTTTCAGGAAATGAATCTAAGTACACTGAGCTCTTAGTCTGTCTACTTTATTCCTATGGAATAAGATTCTATCTACACAGCTACAGTTCTGTACTCAAGCCTAGTTCCTTTCTTGCCTGATTTCTCTCTACATTTATTTGCTGTCCCCTCTAAGTTCTATCTTAATTCTCTCATCTTAGTTCTGTCTCATCTTGGTCTTTTTTATCTCATTCTTATCCCCCTCATTCTTCCCCATCTGGCTCTTCCTCATCTTCCATCTCATTCTTCTAGTTCTCCATCTAGTTCCCCAGTCAAAATTCTTTCCAGTCCAAATCCTCCAAAATCATTTTTTTTGTCTCTGAGGTTTACAATTATATACCCATGCAATAGCTAGCAGTGCTCTAGCCAAAGCAAAGTCACCAGATTTGAATTCTTATAGGGTCATAAAGGCAGACAAGAGTTTTCCTCAGGCAGTGACCTCCAGGCTTTTTTTTTACAACCCAAAAAAGGAGTGGTAAACGAGGAGGTCAACTGAAAGGAAAAATCGGTTAATATATCAGAAAAAGGGAATTTATGTACTCAAACTACATTCCTAGAAGTGGTTAGGTCAAAATGTTAGGAGTCTATAATGTTAGTAAGGCTGTATAAGAAAGGAGGGTCTCAGCTTAAATTGCAGAAGAAATAAAGCTATCCACCTGACCTAGGGGACAGGTGTTGTTTCCATAAGGGTGTTACCTTAGTTCTGGAGATCATTTGGCCTGGATGCTTGGTAGGTATTTTAGATAAATACACTGTTAGGAGTTCTTGGAAGCACACATAGCATACAAGAAAATCAATTGTAGGAACCAGCTAATATATATACAAAAGCTAAAATATCACCAAGACTTCTTAAGCCATGACTTGACCTACAGAAAAGTCCTTGACCTTTTTAAGTAGTAGCTTAGTAGATGAATTCCATTATATTTTGCTGAGGCTTGCAGCAATTTCTCTTGCTTATGTTTTATATCATAAAAATAGATAAGTAGCATTGAGATAACTCAGGGTTTGGAAGATTCCATGGGTGTAGTTATGGTTCCCTAACTTGTTCATACAGACCTTGATTTAGGATACTCTTGTCTCAATAATGGGTCCAGTGTTCAGATTCATTCACTTGGCCATGACAGCCTAGGCTGGGTCTAGGGATGCCAATCAATGTAGTCAGTATGTTAGAGTTTCTGCTTTTTTTCAGATGCTCCTAAAGCCTTTGTGATGGCTGTTTTTAGTTGTCAAATTGATTACATCTGTAATTAAAACCCAAATGACTGGGCATACCTGTGAGTAATTTCTTCTTAATTAAGTCATTTGAAGTCAGAAGACCCAATTCTAATCATATCTTTGAAGTGAGAAGATATACTTTTAATCTAGATCTTTTGTGATAGGAAGCTCCAACTTTAATCTGGACATATCTTCTTCTGGCAGCCTATATAAAGGTTATAGAAGAAAAAACTTGCTCTCTCTGCTTGCTCTCAGTCTCAATGGCAAGCCCATTCCTTCACAGGCATTAGAGCCTACTTCTTTGGGATTCTGGTGTACACTGAAGAACATTGAGACATTCAGCCTCATGGACGGAAGAACTACTGAATTCCTGGAGCTTCTTTGGTAAATAGCCATTGTTCACGGTTGGACTATGTGTTATAAATATCCTTCGTATATATACCATATATATATGGTATATATACCATTTATACGTATATGATACGTATATCAATTGAAGAGATCAAGCCAAATGAATATAGGTCAGTCCCCTTTGCAACCTCATATATCTCTTCACCACAGAGACAAGGCCTGATGCAGTCAAAAGACCTTCAAATAAAAAACAAAGTTATACAGTTAACATAGAAATTCAGAGTCTGAAAGATAAAAACAAGGAAACTGGGTGTATAATAGGGAAGACCAAAAATGACAGAGGGAAAGAAAGAGAGATAGAGATAGGTAGATAGATGAGAGAGAGAGAGAGAGAGAGAGAGAGAGAGAGAGAGAGAGAGAGAGAGAGAGAGAGAATTTATTTCTCTTTATTATCTGGCAGGTACTGACAATGACTGGAAAGAAGATAGGATGACCCAGGGCAAATGATCAGTGGTCTTAACTAATTAAAGTTAATTTATAAATTACATGTGTAACTTTTGGAAATCAAAGTCAATCCAATAAAGATGAGAGAAACAAGACACCTCTAAAAGTAATCAACTACTCTATAGAGTTAACATATTTTACAATGAGCTACATGAAGACACATTGAGGCATGGCTTAGCTTTGTCTGAATAAGCAAGGGCAGTAAGTTAGACAACATAAGAAAGAAGAGCTTGAGGTGAGATATGGAACTGTTTCGCATAGTTTTCTGGTTTTGGCATGTGGGGATAAACAGCACACTTTAGAAAAAGTGGGGCATATAATTTGCAAATGGAAAAAGAAGATAAATCATTTGAAATGTTCACTCTGTTGTGAGCAGAGAGCCATCACACTTTTAGAAACACTTCCTGAGGCAGCAATTTAGCAGTGCTGCAGAGATGAATGTGCAGGGATATTCATCTCTGTTTTGTTAATCAAAGCAATGGAAGGAAGCTAAATGTCCATCGATACTGGATACATTATACAAAGGGTGGTGATTCATGACCCAAGACACTCTGCCACCTGTGCAAAATTCAACACATATTTGTGTATTGCACTGACTTGGAAACATAACCAAAATATATTTTTGACTAGAAAAGCAACAGAATAATCTTCCCTATAATTTAAAATAAATTCTGTGTTCATAAGAGGAAAGAAAATTGACCAAAAGCACAAGGCTTTTCCACAAAGAGAAATCAATAGATTTTGGAAGAAAAGAATCTGTGTAGGATGAGGTAAATAGCTTGAAATCCATTGCTGATAACTTGAGGCTTTGCAAGGAGTTCCGTGTTTGATGATTGATGGTTATGTATCTATCTACACAGATACTTGTTTTTTTGTGTTGGTATAGATTTAGTTATCACACACACACACACACACACACACACACACACACACACACACACACATACACACACACACACACACACACACACACACACACGCCAAATGTCGATGTTTGAATCCTAATTGTGGTATTATTGGTAGTAGGGTCTTTGGATATGATTTGTTCTAGATGAGGTCATGAAGTTGGGCCCTCATAATGGAACCTCTATCCTTGTAAAAACAGATACTAAAGTGTTGGCTTCTCTGCCATCCTGTGTGCATGAGAACACTAGAAGAAAGCAACCCCCTAGAAAGAAGACCAGGAAAGAAAGGGAATGGTGATTAAAGATGAAGCAAGCCTGCTTCATCTTCCATCTATGACTTCTCAGTTCCAAAGCTATTTGAAATAAAACCCTGCTGCTTCAGCCCCTTCTTCTGGCATTTTATTATGGTACAACAAGCTGACTAGGACATGTAAACACATTGTTCACGGCAGCATACTATGGTATGTATTTGAGATTCCTGTGTTTCATTGCTTGGTCCCTGGCTGGTGATACTGTTTGGAAGGCCAAGGAAGCTCTAGAAAACAGGGCCTGATGGGAGCAACTGTGTGGCCAAGGAGAAGGTTTGAGGGTTATCATTGTCTAACCTAACTTCCATCCCTATCCTCTAAGAAACCTAAATTCGCCATACATTCTCCATCATGACTTACTAAAATCCTTCAAACCATGATCCAAAATAAGACCTTCCTCCCTAAAGTTACTTCTGGTCAGGAATGTGGTGACAGCAACAAGAAAAGTAACCCACACTTCACATACAAATTACCCCCAGGATCTTAACATAACACACTATTAACTCCAAGTTTTTGTAGGTCACTGACTCAGAAAATAAGGAGCTTGGTGGTTCTACCTCAAGATGCCTTTCCATTTGGTTCTCAGTTAGATCTAGCATTGTCAGGGCCTCATCTCTGATGTCACTCTGATCACAACTGGCTATTAACTCTGGAGGCTTCAATTACTTACCAAATCAATAGCTCCTCCCATGGCACAGATCCCTCATCAGGCTGTCTGTTCTTTCTATCTTTAGTCTTGTTTTATATTGTGTATTTCTGTGCAGTAGTCTGCCTACAATACTACAAATGCTGCACCACCTCCCAGTTTATTTGAGATAGGTACTAAAGCTATAGAATGATAGTGTGATAAGCACACACACACTGAAACAATCATCACAGTCAAGCTAATGAGCATGGCCATTACTTTACATATTTAACATTTTCTTTCTCCCCTTTAATTTTGATTTATTTTCCTTATTCTTTCATTTGATGACAGAGCACACTGAATTTTCTCTTTGGGGAAATTTCAAGCATGACATGATACTTGTTGACCACAATCTCATCGTTTTCCTGTGCCTTTAGCTCCCAGCAACCACTATTCTACTCTACTTGTATAGTGCAAAACTGTTTGATTGTGTTCATAAGATAAGATCACGTGTTATTCATGTCCTGTGTATCTTAGTTCAGTGTCCACTGTGTTGATTTATTATGCCAGTGGCATTATCTCCACAATTCTGATAAATGTGTCTGCCCTTGAGTTTGATTATTTTTATCAGACTATGTCTCCTCTGATGCTAAACATTAATGGATTGTGGAATTTCTCCAATTTATGTTCTAGTTTTTAAGTGTTACATTTAAAATATTTTTATATTTACCTCCCTGCAGTTCTTGTTTTTACTGCCGGATCTTTTTATCCCATGCTGACTCATCTCACTCTGTAACTGAGGATGACTTTGGCTTCTTGCCTCCACTCTGAAATACTAGGATTTGTATGTCTAACGCCCTGTATGACTAACTCACAGTTTTGATGATTTTTTTTCCTTCATTTTGTGAAATCCAACTAATTTCTGTCACCATTCTAAATACCAGTCATTCTGTAGTTTATAGCTAATGGTGACATCTGAGTTCTTTAGGCACACCCATTGCTTTTGTTACTGTTAATTGAAGTAACTGCCTTTCTCCCTTTGCTTGTTTTTAATAATAATGACCAATTTCTTCATCTGTTTGTTTCATAGTAATATCTAGAAAGCAAACAATGTAATTACTTGAGAAAGACTACTTTATTCTGGCCATGTAGCTCAACAGGTAGAATGCTTGCCTGGCATGCATGAAGCCTAGACTTTAATCCTCAGTATAGAATAAACAGAGTGTGGAAGAACATCCATGTAATCTCAGCTTTCAGGAGGCAGCAGAAGGCAGATCAGAACATTAATATTATCCTCAGCAGAAACCCCATGGTACTGGACTAGTCCCTCTGGATGAGCAAGACAGTTGTATAGCTTAAACTGTTTAGGGGGCCCCCAGGCAGTGGGTTTGGGACCTGTCCCTAGTGTATGAACCGGCTTTCTGGAACCTAGTGCCTATGGTGAGACACTTTGTGCAGCCTTGGTGCAGGGAGCAGGGGCTTCGACCTGCCTCAACTGAATGTACCAGGCTCTGCTGAGTCTCCAGGGGAGACCTTACTTTGGAGGAGGTGGGAATTGGGTGTGGGTTGGGGGGTGAAGGCTCAGTGGTGGGAGAAGGCGGACAGGAGAATCTGTGTTTGGTATGTAAAATGAATAGAAAATCTCTTAATAAATAAACATATATGAAAAAAAGATTATCCTCAGCTACATAGATTGTGACTAGCCTGGGCTAATTTAGACCCTATTTCAGAAAGAAATACATTTAAGAATACAGAAGATAGTTATTAAGATAGTCACCATACTAACTTTCATGCCTATTACAGAAACAACAAGCCAAAAGAAAAGATAAAGACTCGACCATAAAAGAATCTCTATTCTTTATAGAAGCAAATTGTTGACATGTGATGAACCCACAGACCCAGATTAGCCTACATAAATAACCATAAATATCAGTCAACTAGACAAACTAATAAGAAAAAACCTTATTTCATAATATAATGAGGCTTACCTATATAAAAATTGTAGGAGATACAGATGGATTAAATATTCCAGAATTTAAAACATATGTACGACTATTTGATTTATACCGTTGTGTTATATTTGCATATATGAATAATGTTCCTGCTAAAATAGATTTAGTTTCTATAAAAACTGACTTAACAATTTGGCTTCTAGGATATTGTTTGGGTCTGTAAAAAATTATAAAGTATCAAACAAAATAAATAAATCAAGCAGCTATAAGGACAATAGTGACAGCAATAACAGTGACAGCAATAAACCAAAGATCAAAAATGAGACACACACACACACACACAAACACACACACCTACACACACACACACACACACAGAGAGAGAGAGAGAGAGAGAGAGAGAGAGAGAGAGAGAGAGAGAGAGAGAGAGAGAAGGCAAAAACACTGATTTAGCATCCAGACATCTTTAGGAAAAGCTTGGGGCAGTAAAATGGGACAAGCTGTCTTCTGGTTGGTGTCCACATTTATAAGCCCAGCAGAGGAAAAGGAAATAGAGAGGGTGAATATGATCAAATTTATTTATATGCATGTATGGTAATGTAATGAAACCCTTCACTTAATACAATTAGTGTAGTGTAGAAAAGGAAACTATGGGATGGGGAGTGGTTAAGAACACTGGCTACTCTTCCAGAGGACCTAGGTTTGATTCCAGCACCCACATAACAGCTTACAGTCATCTGTAACTCCAGCCCCATGGTATCTGATTCCCTCTTCTGGAATCCGCAGCGTCAGGCACACATGTGTTGCATATATATGCAAAACACATACACACAATAACTTTTTGAAATTATTAAAAAAGAAATTATATTTTTCAAATAAGTAAGACAAAAAGCTAAATAAATTAATATCCCTTTGGTGGGATTCAAGAAAAACAAATGAGTGATAATAGGAATGAAACCATAATTATTAAAATAATAATACAGCAAATTAAACATGGAAACTAAAATGTGTGTTGACTACATGCCAACATGTGGAAACTGAGAAATTCTTCAAATTAGAAATTGATAGAACTGTCAAAAGACAAAAAACATAGAAGTTGTTATATTCATAAAACAAATTGAAAAACCATCAAGTATGAGAAGACAATGACCAAATATTTAGTGCAATATTTCTCAACCAGGAAAAAAATATGAGCAAGTTAACATGTAAAATATTTACAGGAACAAATATGAATGAGCTACCAGAAAAGTACAATTACACATGTGTATTCAGGATAGTATTGAACTAATGTACCACATATGGCCACAAATAATGTCATTCCACTTTAATAAATCATAAAACCCAGAAAAGCAAATGATATATTAATTACTGAGACAGTGATTTTTAACTTGTTCTTAAATTAAATATGGATTATTTAATGATAAGTTACATATACTAAATAGATACAAAAATGCATAAGTAAGTATATTCAATGTTATACTTGAAAAAATCTTTCATATCTAAGTAGCACACAGTCAACATATGTTAATTTTGATCATTAGATAGAGGTACAGTTTAAAAACTCACTCAAAATTGAAAATAACTATTGCTAAGTTTGAAATCTGCTTTAAATGCTTAGGGGAGCTCACTGCATCTAAACCCAACCATAACAGGTGCAGAACCACCTTTGGCTAGCAGTTAGCCTCCCTGCTGATTTAACCCAGCCATAACTTAAGAGCAAAGATAAGCTTGACGGTATTTAAATTGGTTCAGAGCTTTTTGTGAATCATATGATACTTAATACTGAATTCTAGCACATAAAAGATAAATAGGGATTTCTTAGTTTACTGAATGGATAAATCTCATTTTTTGGAGCAATTATACTATGCTAGGCCTGGTTATAGGTGTCTGCTGGGTTATAGCAGAAAATATTAGTAAACAAAATGACATTTACTATAGTAAGAGGACATAGCTAAACAAAATTAAATATAAATAATTTGATATGCAAATCATGATTTCAACAAGAAGGTTTTGATATGGTGTTTTAAATGCTATATCATTATATTATTTTAAAATGTTAAGAATTAATTTAAAATTAAATGTTTAAATAAAGCCAAGTTACTAGTTCTCAGAAAAATGCAATCATAACTGTGGAGATTAACATGGCCTTGGGCAAAATTCACTCTCCATTATTGATTAAAATATAGTAATTTAATTATTTTTTCAGAATTTAATTATTTTTAATAGGATAATTATTCTTAGCTTGAAACCACTCCCCATAAGGAGAATGAAAACACAGTCTACCTAAAGCCATGCATAGAATACCCCACTGTTAATTATCCTATTTCTGAGCATGAGGAAGCATTGGTAGGTGTGAGAAAGCAATGATAAGTATCAAAGTGGATGGAAGGAATTAAAATTACCATGGCAGACAGGTAAAATGATTGAGGTAGGTTAGTGAGATTGTGGAGTCCTCATTAAATATACATGGATAGGAGCAGTAACAAGTACCGCAGTTTAGATGAAGAAAATGAATATTGTTTAGATCAGTTAAGGTTTCCAGATAAATGAAATGTCAATTATGAAGGTACTGAGGTTCTTCTCATTTTAGTTAATGATCATTCTGAACTTTTCTTCTTTCATTTTAATGAAAAACAAATTGACTGTGTATATCCTCAAAGATATAAATAGAGAATAGTGGAAATGAGTGACATCTACCCTTGGAAGCTTTTAAATTTTTATAAAGCCACTTTAATTAAACTCAGTAAGACATATAAAAGAAGAGAGCTATATCCATATAGCAATTTATCTAGGACATAAAGAAAAACAAGTTAGAAAAAATTTTGACTCATGCAAGCATCTTATCACCTGAAAAGAAATTTAATTTTAATTTTCCTTATTTGTATATTTTACCTGTAGATTTATTTTTATTTTATGAGTGTTTTACCTACATGCATATATGTATGATGTGTGTTTCCGGTGCCCATGGAAGCCAGAGGACGGTTTCAAATACGAACCTGAGCTATAGATGAGCCATCCCGCTAACACTCTGAAAAGAAATTTTAGAAAACACTGTCCCCAAAATTTGAATGAAAACAAGGGAAAATTTCCAATTGAAAAAGAAACTTCAACGGAAAAAGCCACCTAAAGTAATCAAAGAAAAGAAAAACTTGGAAAAATTATCATTTAACATTTTTACTATGAAAATGTTATAAAGACTTCAAATTCTATAATAAGAAAATTCTGATGGGTTTGCCTTTATAAGTCACTTGGCCTTTTTCCTTTGCTGCTCTTAATATACTTTCTTTATTCTGTACGTTTAATTATTATGTGGCGAGGGGACTTCTTTTGGAGGTCTAGTCTGTTTGGTGTTCTATAGGCTTCTTGTATTTTCATAGACATTTCCTACTTTTAGTTGGGAAAGTTTTCTTCTATGATCTTATTGAATGCATTTTCTGTGCCTTTGAGTTGGTATACTTCCTCTACCCTTATTTTTCTTACATTTGGTCTTTTCATGGTGTTCCAGAGTTCTTGAACATTTTGTGTTATGACTTTTTTGGCTTTGGTATTTTCTTTAGCTGACAAATCCATTTCCTCTATTGTATCCTCTACACCATCTACTTCCATCTCTTCTATTCTGTTGGTTATGCTTGCATCTGTGTTTCCTGTTCATTTACTCAGATTTTCTATCTTGTACAGCCACTTTGGAAATCCACATGGTGCTTTCTTAGAAAATTGGGAATCAACCTCCCTCAAGATCCAGCTATACCACTCTTGGGCATATACCTAAGGAATGCTCAATCATACCACAAGGACACATGCTCAACTATGTTCATAGCAGCATTATTGGTAATAGTCAGAACCTGGAAACAACCTAGATGCCCTTCAACAGAAGAACAGATAAAGAAAATGTGGTACATATACACAATGGAGTACTACTCAGCAGAGAAAAAACAATGACATCATGAGATTTGCAAGAAAATGGATGGAACTAGAAAAAAATAATCCTGAGTGAGGTAACCCAGACTCAGAAAGACAAACATGGTATGTACTCACTCATAGATGGATATTAGATGTAAAGCAAAGTATAACAAGACTGTAACTCACAACTCCAGGGAGGCTACCTAGTAAAGAGGACCCTAAGAAAGACACAGGGATCTCCCAACAACAGAGAAATGGATGAGATCTACATGAGCGAACTGTGGGGGGGGGGAGATAATGGAGGGCAAGGGTCAGGGGAAAGAGAGCTCAGGGGAGCTGGAGGTCCCAGATGGATCAGGAGCAGAGTGGGAGAATGGGGAGGGATATACCATGATGAATAAAGACCTCAGGGGAATAGGAAGAAGCAGAGTGCTTGAAAGGTCCCCAGAAATCCACAAAGATACCTCCACTCTAGACTACTGGCAATGGTCAAGAGAGTGCCTGAGCTGACCTGCTCTGGTGATCAGATGGCCGAACACCCTGCCTGTCATGATAGAACTCTCATCCAGTGTCTGGTGGAAGTGAATGCAGAGATCCACGGTCAAGCCCCAGGTGGAGCTCTGGGAGTCCAATTGGTGAGAGAGAGGAGGGATTGTATGAGCGAGAGACACTGAGACCATGATTGGAAAAAGCACAGGAACAAATATCCAAACTAGTGGAAATCCAGGAACTGTGAACCAAT